>NC_090930.1:999909826-1000604537 GCF_040938575.1 Ambystoma mexicanum
CATCAAACCAGGTTTGGTCCCTTTGTTTGTATGCCTTTGGCGGGCTTCAGGACTGAAGACCGGCTCTGGCGTCTGAGTGTCTGGGGTGCCCAGGAAGTAAGGGAGGTGCCCGAAACTCCCTGTGCTTTGTCTCCTAGGAGACCCAAATGAACTCTGGCATGATTGGCTGGCTTACTGTCTGGCAAGGGCAGCCACCCTGCTGGGTGAGTGACAGCTAGGCTGGAATGAAAGGGAGAGAACTGATTAAAAGGTGAGTCTCTTGGACTGGAAAGCAGAGTCTACCACTGGAACGAAAGAACTGAAGAAGAGCTGTATGGCATTGTACTGGAGTGGCACTGCAGGTTGGCCTGGGCGAATCTCCTGAAAATGCATCTGCCTAACCTGTGGGTCTGGCCCTAAAAATTCAGGTGATCCACGAATATTCCTGAACGCCTGGTATCCTGATTTATTTCAGAAAGCCTTGCACAAAGGTATGTTTTGCTTTTTAAATAAACCCTCTGGGAGGAGGACAGAATCTCCACAGGGCAGTGCATCAATTCTTAAACAGACCACCCACCACATCACCAGGTTCACATATTAAAGGGCATGTATCAGGGCCCAGTCACTGGCACGATAGTGGGCTAAACATATTAGGAGGGCTACCTGCTGCTGGTACATAGTAGGGGTTAGTTATCTTACTAAGTCTATCCCAGCCATTGCTGGCATCCGACCATGTTTGCTGTTTCTATGTAACACTGGCTGAGGAGCAGGGTGGAGGTGTTTTATATTTTTACAAAAATGTTGTACTTTTGAATGGAATTGATATTTTATTTCTATCGTGCTCATACACAAGTGTTTCAGAGGTAGTGGCCGGGGCAAACCTGGGCTTCAACCACAGGGTCTTTTTTTTAAAAACAAAAAAAATCACCTCTCCTGAACTTTGTCAAATTCAGGGTATCTGCCAAACCCTGAATCACCTAAAATTCCTGGGGATTCGTGTTTACCCAATTAAATTATCCCAGGCTTACTTGCTGGTGGCCCCAGGTAGATTTTCGGTGCATACTTGTATGCAGAGCTGGCCCGAGGCATGGGCAGTCTGTGCTGATGCCCTGGGCTCGGTGCTCTCGGGAGCCCCTCAGATACCGTTTCCATGAGTATAAGGAGTAAGGAGAGCTGGGCTGCTTCCAGCCACATAGCTTTTCATTGTGCCTGTTTTAGCGAGGCTGTGCTGTCAGCTCTCAACTCCCTGTGGAGCGTTTCTAGAGACAAATACTTCCGGCCTCCTCTCCAGCAGCCCTTCAGACCCACGAGGCCTCACAGTTAGGGCTTATCACAGTTAGCTCTTTGTTTAAAGTAATGGTCCATTTAAGAACCTTTGTTTTGGACAAGGGCTTGAAAAGGGGCATTTTATTCTGAAAGCACATACAGAAAAACGAGTTGCCGTCTAAATCTGTCTTCTTTGAAGACAATTAGAATATGTTCATAAAAAAGAGTTTTAGGCTATCTCAATAGTATCCCTATGTCCGCATTTGGTGTGTTAAATACTTTTTTCAGGGCGGTAGGGGTGTCACATTTCACTCACATCATATAAAGCATTGCCACCCATTTTGACGGAGACGATCAGGAAAACCTGCCAATATCTTACATCTTACATCAGTAACAACTCTGCAAATCTTCTTTCTTTCACCATGAAAGCACTTTTGTAAAAATCTAAATAAGATTATATACAAATAAAAAAAATAAAAAGAAATAAAGCATGCTTTTGTCAAACGATGCAAAATGTTATCATTTCACATTATGTTTTGCTATGATTTAGTCTTAGAAGACATCATACAAGCCATTTTTTTGTAATTTTGTGGAATTGCATTCTGGTATTTGTAGTCTTCAAGATGGGATGAAACTAATGCAACATTTGTACTCTTTTTGTTTAACATATTTCTGTAAGGAGTTCTGTGTTGCTGCAGTCAGTGCTCCAGATAAGATTTTGAAGTGGGAGTATTTTATTCTGTTTTTTAAAGTTGGGAGTAAAATTATTTCTTAGGGAGTAAAATTGTAAATTCAATTCCCAATGGGAGTATTTGATGAACAAGTAAAAATATGTTTGAACTGGAAAGCTGAAATGTTTTTGTAATAATTCCTTTGCACCTATGTATTCATAGACACTAAAAGACACATGCTCACTTCTTCCAATTAGGAAGTAGCAATAGTAGTTTCTTCCTGTGGTACTATGTGCTCTACTGGTCCAAACATATCCATGGAGCTGTGTGGGTGAAAGAAGGGGCACAAGGTCCCACGTGTGTGTTTCCAATTTTTGTTGGGAGTATTTTCACTCCCTATTTTTTGGGGGGGAATTTTTCCCTATTTTTAGCGAGTAGAAGTGGATGGTACACCCCTTATCTGTAGAGCTGGCTGCAGTACTTTAATTAAGATGTGTGTACTTTTCAAGTCCGAATTATAAAACTGAGCATTGTTCAAAGCCAAATGTCGTCGTGACGAGAGGGCAAAGGATCAGAGGGCAAATGTGTTGTGATGATTTACCTTGTCTATGGATGTAGGAAGAGAGTTTGTTGGATTTAAGATATTCTACCTGAACCTGTGCTGAAATTTAGGGTACAAGTTTAGATTGACAGCGTGCGCCCATTTTTTTCACAGTGCCAACTCCATCCCCCTAACCTACAAAACCACATGAAGGTGTCTTCAAAGCACATGTCTAGTAATGGTATTTTGCTTTCCATAGAATAATTCAATATATATTTTTGGGTTAAAAGGGTGCACACATTTTATACTTTGCCAGCAGTGTTCTAGGAAAATCTCTAACAGTTTTTTTTCCAGTTATTGAGGATTTATTTTGTGAAAGACAATTTTCATTTATATTTTGAATTTTATTCTATTAGGAAAGGTCAGTTGAATTGCATTTGCGTATTTCACCTTAGGATACTTTCAATCCTTGTGAACATGTAAATGATCGCCCGCACTGTTTTCTTGACTTGAGACCTATTGATGACATTTGAAGACCTGCGAAATTGCCTACTCTCACTGCTTCAGTACCTTTACAGTAAAAAGGCTTTGTTACGATTGAACTATCCTGCAGCAAAACCATTTTGCCCTACCTGGCCCAGGGACAATCCCTGCCCTTACATCCATGGAGCGTGCAGTCACATTAGGTATGTCTGGATTACTTACCAGTGATCTTCATTACTCTTTCTCCTGCTCTTCCTCATCACAGTACTATCTTTTGAGGTACCCCTCTCAACAAATGATTTGGCTCACTCGGCCGCCTGCTCCAGAATAAGCCTTACTCCTGTTATTGCTACAACCGTAATATTAACAGTTAATATTCATATATTGAACGTCAGTTTATTTGATCCACATTGGTATTAATGACTAATTTTGTGACTTTTTCTGCGATGCAAATAATGGGGCTCCAGGCATCTTTTGCTACCCAGTGCCCACAAACCCTAGGACCGGCACCACCTGTTCGGGTGACAGCATTCGGAGAGGAGAAAGAAGGTCTACTGTGAACACAGGACAGGAGCACATTACACCAACATTTCAAAGCACTCCTCTTGGGAACAAAATGATGCCGTGCAACAAGGGACTGGCATTAATGAGATATAAATGAACAATAGCATTTACACAAATCTCCTGCGTTAATGCTCATCTTCAAGTCATCTCAAAGATAAGCGTGCAGCAACACATGCTGCGATATGTGTCTGCAAAGAAACACCAATGTAAACAGGGGCCGCAGCAAAGACGCGCTTGCGCAGTGCCTCATGTGCAGAGTTATTAGACACACGGATCCGAAAGGTCACGTGACCTCAACATCCTGTCTGGGTACAAGCGCTCTATCTGCTGGGAAATGTAGACGCTCTGGCTTCCAGTCTTCTGTGCCTTTTCCCCTCCTCTGCTGAGTAAATCAACGCAAACCCCCTCCTAACGGCCTGCACGTGACCACGGGAGCCGCATAAAAGGATTAATGGGGACAAACCTCCCCGCGAGAAGAGACGCCTGGCAGTGATTAGCGGTCTGTCTTCAACCAAACTCGACCTGAGTGACAGCCGCATAACAGAGAAAACGTTTCTGTTATGAGTAACCTCCCCACCACTCCCACAGCATCCGCTTAAAAATGAGAAGAGCTCAATTGCATTTATAAAGCGCGCCTATTTTCTACTGCCTTTTTGGGGGCACACATTCTGGAAAGTGTGAGTGCCCAGTAAGGGGACATTTCACAAAATAAAACTAAAAGCTGTGACTGATCATAACATGCATATGTAATTTTATGCACGTGAATGGCTAGAGTCACAAAGATTCGCTCTGGGGCATGTGGGGAGATGGCCAGGAGCATCTCCGATTTCCCCCACCACCTTACACCCGATTCACAAAACCAAAAACTGACCGGATTTGAAGATACAGAGAGAATTTTTTTAGACGCTTCGTGTGCAAATGTGATTCACAAAGCTTTGCTCAAGGGCAAAGAGATGCTCCTGTGCTATGTTATTATTAGGGATTGCACTACCGTGCACGATGCCACTTGCATGGTCTCTGACGGATCTCAAAGCGAATGAGAGGGTATTAGTTAGGAGGGAAGGGAAAGGCAAGATTGCAATGCTTTGTGTGGAGGTTGCAGCTCGGGAGTACCATGAGCTCTGTGTGCTTGAAAGCTTTCTAGGCATGAAGTGTAGGAGGCAGAGGGGCCTTTGTGCAGGGTGAACAGAATTCCAAAATAAAAAACCACAACGGGCGATAGACCTAGAAGTAGGACAAAACCTTTAGTGGACATAAACACAAAACACGGACTAGAACACAAATAGGACTCAGATAATACTGCAGTACTACTTCTATGTCTGTGTCCTGTTCCGATGCAAATCACAAGCGTGTGTTGCAGGCACAGCACTCTTATTGGAGGAGAGAGGCCAGGGAAGAAATGGCAGTGTAAATGCGAGCAAAAGAGCAGTGCCGGCCCGATTTTGGGATTTGTTTATCAGTTCCTGGCAAAAACCAGGATGGAAGCCAACCGTCCCTCAAATCCCAGGACAGGGTTTTGAAATGTAAAAATCTCTTTGGACACCAGGAAAAATACCGGAACTGTCCCAGAAAATCTGGGACATCTGGTCACCCTAGCTTTGTGTCCAGAGAGGCCTACTTGGAGTGTGGGAGCATGTTTGCAGGGCTCAGTATCTCAAATAGAGATAAGGGTGTCATTTGGTGTTGTTCAAAGGCTGGAGATAGGGTCTATTTGAAAGCCATGTGCCAGTGGCTGGGTTGAGTTTGTGTGTAGTAAGATAGTGAGAGACTGCGGGTTGGTCAAAATGGTAGGAATGTTTCTTGTTTTTCTGTAGCGCTTTCAAATGTTGCCCTTGCTGTTGGCTGTTTGTTGTTGATGTGTGAAGAATTCTTTTCTTTTTAAAAAAAAAAAAAATATTTAAACAAATTACACAACATAGAAACAATATGTACATAATATAACATCATGAGATAATCATAACAAAGCCAACAGAACTATATACATCAGAAGAAACCCCTCCTCGCAGGAGTCACAAAACAATCAATAAACTGGTCTAATATAATAACAGAAATTTACCCCAAATCTTGTTAAATAATGCAGTTTTCTTCTCTCCCAATACAACACTCTCTCCATATCCGCTAGAGAATGCATCTCTGAAATCCATTCCTCAATAGTAATAGGGTTAGATGTTTTCCAATGTCTCAAAATTAGTTTCTTCCCCACCTTTGCCCCACGAAAGATCCATTTCTTCTGAGAAGTAGTCAGGTTGTCCAACAAATCCTCACTGCCCAGCACGATTGTCTTAAAATCCATATGAACCTTCTCCTCCAAAATCTTTTCACAGATCTGGTCAAACTCAAACCACAAACCTCTCACCCTCGGGCATCCCCACAACATATGCTCCAAGGTGCCCACTTTATGTAAACATGCCCAACATTCAGAGCTGTCACTCATCCCCCTATTCATCATTCTCTCAGGTGTCCAGTATGTTCTATTCAAAATCTTTATTTGACGTGACCTATCAGTAGGACTCAAAGAACACAATTTCACATTCTCACAAATACGTGTCCAATCATCCTCCATAAGATCCTCACCAATTCTCCGATTCCAATCCAATCTCAAAGCATCAATAGCCCGATAGTTCGACACCAACAGCTATAAACATAGCTCACCAGGCCACATCCACTCACTCCAGGCACCCAACCAAGCATGCCTATATTGATTCTCTTTTCCAAATCCACATCCCCCACCGCCCTCCTGATCTTCCGATAGTCCGTCAAACAAAAAGTAGGAATATCAAACTTCAACCATATCTCCCTAGCCGTCATCTAATTCAAACCATTGAACAGATATCTAATCCAATGCACCCCAGCTAGATACCAATCCTGCCAGAACAAAGTTTTCCCTTCATGCGTAATACTTGGATTCAGTCAAATTGAAGTACTCGGATCTCTTAATGCATTGAAACCCAGACACTCACACAAGGCCACCCAAGAGTTCCGTAAACTCCTAGTCAGCAGGCCTTCAACCCTTGTTCGAAGTGGCTTAATGGTCAAAATGGCCCTAGGCGACAAAGGGCCTACATGACTAGACTCTTCACATATCCAGTCCTCATGTTCCGATTTGAGAAAATCAAATATATTCCGCAACATAAAAGCCAGATGCTATGTCTTGAAATTAGGGACCCCCAACCCATCCTTAGACAAAGGCAATTGAAATTTGCTAATCCTCAGTCGAGGAGGTTTAGTATCCCACAAAAGGTCCTGCATGAGTCTATCTAACTCTCGCCAAAAATGCTTCTCAATATCTAAGGGGATCATATTCGGAACAAAATTCACACGAGGAGTCGACACCATTTTCAAAGCATTCACCTTCCCCCAAAGGGAAAGGTGC
Organism: Ambystoma mexicanum; assembly: GCF_040938575.1. Lineage (NCBI taxonomy): Eukaryota > Metazoa > Chordata > Amphibia > Caudata > Ambystomatidae > Ambystoma > Ambystoma mexicanum. Next base: position 999,916,704 of record NC_090930.1, read on the forward strand.
AACACACTCCATCTCTTCAAATCCGATTTGAAATTAGTGCACACCATCATCATATTTTCCCTCACAAAATCAGCAACATTAGGCAAAATCCATACCCCCAAGTACAACTGTTTTTCAGCACACCACTTGAATCCCAACCGGGTTATAAATTGTTTGTCACACAGCGGCACTAATGGTAAAACCTCCGATTTTGCCCAATTAATCTTGTAACCAGAGCACTGGTGAAAGGCTTCGAGAATGTTCATAAGAACTGGTACTGACTCACCAAGGTTCTTGAGGACTAATAACAAGTCATCAGCGTATAACCACATTTTTTGCAGCATCCCCCAACAACTTATGCCTTGTAAACCCTCCTCATTTCTTAATGCTATAGCCAAGGGTTCAATACTCAGTACAAATAACAAAGGAGACAATGGGCAACCTTGTCTCGTGCCACGTTCCAATTCAAAAGGTGCCGACCTCTGACCATTAGTTTTGACATCAGCCGTAGGCCTGGTATACAGTAGTTTAATCCAAGAACAAAACTGAATCCCAAAACCCATTTTTTCCAATACTTTAAACATAAATTGCCAGTCAACTCTATTAACTGCCTTTTCTGCATCAAGTGATAGGACAGCCGAGTCTTCAGACAACTCTGACGCCTTTGTGATCGTACACAGCAATGTTCGCATGTTACTGGATGTCCTGCTACCTTTAACAAAACTAGATTGATTCCGATCTATCAGCCCCGGCAAAAGATTTTTCATTCGCAGAGGTAGAATCTTGGCCAGAATCTTATTGTCCACAATGATCAAACTAATCGGTCTGTAGTTGGACGCCAGTGTTTCATCCCTGTTTTTCTTCAGAAAGACAGAGATAGTTGCATGTCTAGTAGAGTCTGGAAGTATACCCCTAGCCTTGGAGGTCTTATACACATCCGTCAAAAGTGTCAACGCTGAATTAGGCAACCACCTATAGAATTCAACTGGCAATCCATCAGGCCCTGGAGACCTACCAACATTCAATTTTGATATCGGTAGCTTGACTTCATCCACCGAGATATCCTCCTCCAATAAAGTAGCTTCCTCCCCAGAAATTTCTGGGAACTGAATTTCTTCCAGGAAGTCTCCATTATCCACACCAAAATGGGATTCATTCTTATATAAATCCACATAAAACTTTCTGAATGCTTCATTAATACCATCCGGAGTAAATGTGACCTGACCATCAGAATCAGTAATAGATATGATCGAACGCTCAGACTCTCTCAACCTCAATCTATACGCCAACCAGCGATCAACTTTCTCCCCATGTTCAAAATAAGAGAATTTTTGGTGGAAATACTTCTTATCCACCCTATTAGAAATCAACTCCCTCAACTCACTTTCAGCCTGTTTAACTCGGGAAGCAATTCCACTCTCGTAGGATCCACCATCAGAACCCCTGACAAATCTCTAATCTTCAGTTCCAGTACATTCTGTGTATTGTCCCATTTTTTTTCAAACCACTCGCTAGAGTAATAAACATACCTCGAACTGCGCACTTAAACGCTTCCCAAATCATATTAGATCCAACTTCCCCAGTACAATTCTCCTCTACAAAATAGTCTATTTCGGTTGCAATTTTGTCCATCTCATCTAGATTGTCCAACAATATGGTATTTAGTCTCCAAGTTTTTTGTCTACACATAGTATACCTCCAATCCAAATCCACTGAAACATGTGCATGGTCAGACATAATAAATATTACCTATACTATTAGTTTTGTAGTCTTGCAACCAATGTTCCCTCTAAGCTGTGCGCATGTGCGCTTGCCCAGCTTCCTTCTGGGTGCCGCTCAGAAGATTTTTAGCAGTGCACACAGACAATTCTCACCCGTTCAAAAAGATTTTATAAGGCACAAGCCACAGCAATTACCTGAAGTTTTCTTTCCCTTAAAATAAGCAACTATTTTTGATAATGTGCTAATTTGCATTACACTACTATGCACCTAAAATCCCTAACAGCAAAATACAACAGGAGAGGTAAAAAAGTAATGTGAAAAACTGGCTCCAGGAGCAGAAGAATCTAACCAAGATATTCCTGCACACATTAATCAAAAATGTTCCCTCCCCACCCTGTTACCGCCACTTCATCCGGAGGAATTTCCAGCAGATTACAACTGGTGGTGGCAGTGTAATTCCCCATTCATATTGAGTCCATTGGACTAAATGTGGCTTTTTGGCGGAATTACCGCAGCAGACGTTCCCATGATTTCAGCTTTGAGTTGGAGGATTTACCTGCAGGATTTCCCTGCAGGCAAATCTTCCACTCTAGGCCCAAAATCGTAATTGTACCTAGTTGTAAAGTTGGCGGCAATGGAGTTACTGCCAAACTCGTAATGAGGCTGACATTTTTCTCTGCGCAGAAGTACGTTTGCAATGTACTGAGGCAGATATTGAAGTCTTGGACTGGTTGATGAGTTTTGTGTATAATCAGATATGACACATTTTATTTTGGCCCATTTGTTTGGAAAAAGTATTGTAAGATTTTTTAAGAATTGCAGTTGCTGGGAAGAGGAAATTCCTTTCCAAACTCTCTTCTGCAGCGGTAGCTCACAAAGTGGCTTACCTCATCAGTCAGTTGCGCACATGGAAAATAAAGTGCGCACAACAGCGAACTGGTTCTGCACATAGAGAAAAATAATTAGAGGGAACATTGCTTGCAACATATCCCCTGCCATCAATACCATGTCAATTCTGGAATATGTAGCATGTGCACCAGAATAAAAAGTATATTCCCTCTTTAAGGGATTTTCTATTCCGCCAACAGTCTTTCAGATTATGTTCCTCTAGCAGATCCATACATGCCCGAAACTGCATGTCTATCCTTCGGCAATGTCTAGTATTGCTCCTAGCCAAAGCAGAATTCACAACTGTATTGAAGTCGCCACCCAAGATTATGTTACTGGACCTAAGGTCTTGAATCGTCTGAGCCACCTTTCTGAAAAAGGTACCATCATCCGATGTCGGCGCATAAACATTACACAAAATCACATCCTTTCCTTGAATATTAGTTAAAATAGCAACCATTCTACCCTCCTTGTCACATATCTCTTTGACAATCTTGATTGGTGCATTTTTCCTTATAAGAATAGCCACACCCCTCCTAGACTTGGACTCAAAGGAAGAGCCATAGACCCTCCCAACCCAACCTTTCTTCAAACCATCCAAATCTGCTTTCAAAAGGTGTGTTTCCTGGAGAAAATAAACATCCTCTTTCAACTCATTCAGATAAGCCAAAACCTTCTGTTTTGTCTGTGCATTGTTCATACCATTCACATTCCACGAGACAACTCGCAATTGATCCCCCATATTCAAACACAGATTATCCACCCCAACCCAATTCAAAAGGGACCCCCTCAACAGAACCTCAAAAGTGTTTGTCGCCCCAACCGAAACCCCTAATGCCCCTCTTCTGAAACAGATGCAACACAACAAGAACAGCATATAGAAAAAAATTCTAAAACACATTCCAAGAAGTCCAACATCCTGGACTCCTCTCCTAAATAACTCAAACTCCTCTATTAGCCCCCTGTAGCCCAAAAACAGGAAACCAAGCCCAAAAAACAGGAAAACATGAAATAACACTGTTATTATAACTTTTAAAACTGAATATCCACTGTAATTACATCACAGCAAATCCAAAACCACATAAAGTTCTCAGTTCCACCGCCATATCCCACCCCACTCAGATACACAGACCGATCCCCCTGCCAGACCACCCAATTTTCTTTAGACATAACCCCAGCGGTGTTCAATGGTACATAACGAATGTCCAAACAGCACGACTCAACTGCAAGTTGAAAACTCAGGCTTTCAAAGTCCTCAACACCACACATTTCGAATCGACTACAGCATAACATCTGTGCATGAACTGGGTTCCTTCATGCCCCCACATATGATCCCAATTAAACCCCTAGGCTCAGTACAATACACGTGGTGCCACCCAATGTATGAAACACAATGTAAATGAATAAATGATAGAATTCACCAACCAGAATTGAACATGCGAAAATGTTTGTGGTGTTAGTATAATTACATAGGTATTGATTAAAAAAACAATGAAACGTAATGCACCACTCTAAAATGTGCACACACCATATATTTTCCATATTATGTGCACTCTTCAAAAGGTGCCATTTCTTCAGCATGTTTCATCTCCATCAAGGGGCGGTGGCATGTGTATAACAAACATCCTTTGTCAAGCATTTTATTCTAGGACGTGAATTAGATTTCATTCATTTGTTCATCTAGGAAATACAATAAAAAGTCAACTACAATGTTATAAGCAAAGAGGACGAACATATAGTGGAGCATGTGCCCAATGGTGCCCCTACACCAGCAGACACCCCAGGGACACATCCTCCACAGAAGTAACTCCAAAGTGCATGTCCACCTTTCACATCAAACAGGTAACTTAAGCAAAACTCCACTATAAACATCTGAGCAATGTACAGTCCCTCGACACATTCCAAAACTGAACCTTGGCAAGGAAAATATAATGGGAGCTGTTATAAACCCAGGTCATCATGACCACATTCAGGAGCCACCAATGCAGGCAAACGTGGACAAGCCAATGAGAGAGCCCAGGTGTGAACATAAGCACACAAGGGAGCAATATTGTGTGAAAAGAGGCCATAATAAATCTGGAAAGTGCAGCAAAAATGCAAAGAAAATCAAAACATGGTCAAAAAGAAAGAGCAATGTGAGAAGAACCATAGCATATCAAAACATTTGAAAGTAAAGAAACAATACCCCTTACTCATTCAATAGCATTCCACCTCTAAGCATCACCTTCTTATGTAAGTTCCTATAGCCCCCAAAGAGCACTCCATTTTCCACCAACCAGATTTGTGCTACACCAATATCATGCCATATAAATATTACAAAATACAAACATTGTATTCTATCTAGATCATAATAATCTTTGACCATTGTACACAACTGTCATGAGATAGTAGCGATGAAGAAAAAACATAACCGGTTTGCTCTAAAGTACTGTTATGGACACGCTGCTGTAGTATACGCTGGCTTCCATATAGCTCCAATAGGCTCCAGCACTGCATCACTACCCCAAGGCCCAAAGCCCAATATCCAGCCGATATGTATGGGTCCTTGCATCAAAGTCTTCCAGCGAGGGCAATAACTGTTACTCCCATCATTGTTTATGGCAATCCAGTACATGAGTTGATGTGAGTACTTTATTAAGCTCGTTTTACTAGGTGCCAAAATAAACGGAGTGGAAGCACATGTTGAAAAACAGCAGCCTTGCACATCTCAAGAATTGGAAGTCTGATAGAAAAGTGCTGCTCTAATTGTGTCATTGTTCTGTTTGCATTGCATTGCTTTTTACAGGGTGCTTGTCAGGCGTAATGCTGGCAGCGCGGATCATATTGTAAAAAATGAACTTGGATGGAAAGCAGACAGAGGATGTAAGTAAACATTACCTCGCTGAAGCACAAATATAAAGACATATCTACAAATCGGGAGCAGCAAACCTTCCTGGGTCCTCCAGGCTGCAGCAGCAGCCGCGCGCATCTTGCTCTCCCTCCGATGCGAGGCAGATAATGGTGGCAATCGAGACCGGCATTGCCTGAGCTCTGCGGGGGCTAAGCACCATGCTCCAGCAGCTGTTCCCAGGCTGCGTTGGGTACAGCCCGGCTCCACCTCCAAGTCACTACAACTTCTTCCCCCGCCCCCACTCGCCGGCAGGATAGGGATAGGGCGCAGTGCACATGTCTCGTCTGTGGACCTCTCGTCGCTCGATGTAATGAGGCGCGGCTGCAATAACGACATCCTGTATTTGTGATGTGGCAACTGCCTAGCATATTAACACGGTCACTCAAATGCAACCATACACACCTGACTCTGCACGCACCGCATGGTGTTTTCTGAGATCACAACACCGCCCCAAATCCTGGCATCCAAATAGTTTAAACTTACTTACGATGCAATCCCCTGTGAAGTGCCGGCAAGAAGGGTGGAGGAGGGATTCCAAGGGGGAGACGATCAACGTGCAGCTTCAAACGTGCCGTATAGAGGCAACCGCGTGTCGCGTAGCAGTCAATCTACCTCAGACTGTGACCCGAACTCGTCAGATGCACCATAACAAACAAGCAGCTCACAGCCTGCACCATAATGCGTGATGACACCACCCCCTCATGTTTCCTGTTCCGGATCAGGTGACAGAGCACATGATGCCACAGCTGATGCAGGTCCATTCCTCTAAGGACTCCAACCATTGCGCAGCACAGCCTGGAACACAACGGTGAGGAACGCATCATTTAAATAATGAGTGTTCAACTGAAAAATGTAATCGGCCCCATTTTCTAGTGTTTAATTCACAGTAACAAAGTTTTTTATAATTAAAAGTCAAAAAAGTCAAGAAAGAAAATATATATAACAGTGTACCTTTCAGTGCAGCCCTAGTAACACACACACAGAAATATCCAGTGTTAATTAATCATCCATCCTTGCTGAAGGAGTATCTTGTGCTGCTTTTAACCATGTAAGTGCTTCATTAGGATCGGTGGTGATCTTCTCTCCCTCAGGAAACAATAAAGTTAACCAGTTGGCCCTGTTGAGGAAGGCCTTCACCCCCAAAGACCTTGCAAGATCCTTTGGTTCTTTAAAGGACTTTCTGATCTCCACAACCTCCTTTGGGTAATCAGGATAGATGAAAATCCGCTTCTGCTTGTAATAAATCATTTCAAGAAGTCTCGCTGCTTTCAAAACATCTTCCTTAATCCTGGTGCACATAAAGGAGATCAGAACATGCCAAGCTTTACTTGGAGGGCCCAAATTCTTGCCAATCCTGAAAGTATTATCAATGTCCATTAATGTAATCCACATTTGACTGAGTTCTTCAAAACATCCGGTACCTTTTGGTTCAAATCCTCATTTTCCTCTTCCTCCAAAATAAATGATCCTAATGTTTCTGAATCTAATCTTCAAATCTAGCTCCAATGTTTTAGCTCTCCCTTTATGGAAGTCATCTTTACATTTTTTGTAGGCTCTGAAGCTCCCTGAAATTTCTGATGACATAGAGGCATTACTGCTTTCCAAAACTGAAACCCGGCTATCAACTTGAGCCACCTTCATAGATAATTCTTCCATAGATGTTTTGACATCAGTCACATCTTGAGCAACCTTTCCCAAGTCTTGAGCCACCTTTAAAAGTAAAGAGTAAATATCCTGTGGACTTGGTACTTCTGCCATGTCAGTAGCTGATTTGGTTTTCTTTGGTACAGGGTTATCAGTAGTTTCAATTTTCTTTTTGGAGTTCATTATCTTCAATAATCTATAGAAAGGAGAGGGCCAGGAGCTGCTGGTTTATGCTGCTGCCTCTGCTGCCTGAATTCCGGAATCCGATGTGTGAAGAATTCTGAAGCTCTCTGCCTTATACTAAAATGTCAATGTGCCCAATCCTGACATTACAGTGCTGTGTAATTTGTGGCGGGTCGGAAGAAAGAGGCGGACACTTGAGGGACATCTTTACTGGTGTTTATTAAAATAGTAAGGTTAAGGCCTATCTTTCGCTTTTGCTAGAGGGGTATCCCTGCCTATGTAAATTACTAAAGGGGCTCGTCGGTCATCAGGAAGTCCCAAAACAGTATGTCCACAGTCCAAAACTAGTTCTAACTGACCCTACCACTATCTTAAATAATTGAAATTAGATCAAGAGAATATCTCCCCTCTCTGGGTTGTTTCCTATGGCAATGTATCTTCTTTACTCCAAAGTTCTCTTTAGTATGATACCTTTAAAAAGTCTCTTGCCACTTTCTGGATAAGTTCATGTAAATCTTTAACAATGCACTTAGGTTTTATCTCCTCTTTAGGGATAGTTTTTCAACACTCTTTCTCATACTTCGTTCTAGGCTTGTATGCTTTTCTCCATCTTGTAACCCAGGCCTTCTTAAATTGGGTATACTTTCTTGTGACTTGACCTTCGCCCACTCATGGGTTTGCTCAGTTGGATTATCTCTCCTCTTATTTGGTTCACTTGATTTCACTTCACATTCATATTTATAGTATTCTCTCTCTCATTTGCTCCAGTCTTTACTTGTCAAATCATGGGGTACTTTCCCATCTTCCCAGTGTATTGGTGCCCTATTCGTAATCTCTTTCAAGCTCATTCGTTATTCTCTTTATTAACACAGTTCCACTTAAACGGCTTTATATTCAGTATCTCGTCAACTTCACTGGGACAAGTTTCTCTTGCTCCATAATGAGGCCCAGGTGGCCTCCCGGTTCTCCCGCTCTCCCCATTACCTCTGTATCTGCAGGGGAACACTATCGGGGTCAGCATTCGTTCGGGTTCTCCTCCTGAGGTCTGGGTTTCATGCTTTTCAATGTTGTTGGTGTCTCACCCTCTGTCCTCTCTCTCGTTGCGACTGATTATCGATGCAGGTAGCAGGGCGTCTCATTGACTCCCTGCACGGCGCACCACAAAGTTGTCGTGGTCACGCCACCACTGGGATCAGGATTCCCTTCTCCTTTGTTTCTCTCTGCTCGAAAACACTAGGCCTCATGCATTTTCCTTGGGTGTTCAGACTTCTCTGAGATTCGCAGGCTTTGTGGCTCTCCTCGGCTCTGCCTCCTCCAAGTGTCACGTTGACAGGGTGCTTCCCCTGCTTATGCTCTTCTCTCTCCCTGTGCATCGCCTCTCCTCATCATGCTTTCACCGTCTTCAGTCTACTCATTTCAGTTATATGTACATCTCTCCTTAAAGGTGTAACAATATATTTAGAGACTACGCTTAACATGGGCAGTTCATTCCTCCAGTTAAAGCACCCCAAAGATATCAATATTTTGATTCTGTCAAGCCCTGTCGATGACTCCTATAGAGTCATGTAGATCTCTGTAACACTGATAAGCCCAAATGAACAGTTCAAATCTCCTGTCCCTCAAACCCCTTTATGTCAAAATTAAACAATGCCGTGGAACATTACAAGATCATGAGCATTCACATTTCTTGACAAGGTTTAGATTGAAATAAAATGCAACATTTTTCTATTTTCAAAAGAAAATTCACACATGCAGCACTTTGTATGTTTAAATTCCCTGCAGATATGAAAATGCTAGCAGTTTTGAAAGCGCAACAGACCTTTGATAATATTTCTGATTGATAAACTTCTTTCTTCACCCTGAAGCAATACAAAATATCTCTTCTATCAGGGTCACTTTCTCAGTCTCAGGAGGGAGTGTGCATTTTTCAATTGGGAATTAAACTTTGTTTCATTTAGCCAAGCACTTCTGTTACCCAATACCAAACCCAGGCCGTCGGTTACATTCAGCACCCCTCTGCTTAAATGCTAGATCCGAGGAATGGTGGCAGTTAGGAATTACATTTTTCAACAAGGACACCCCCCACTTTAGGGAGGTCTTGGGTTGACAAGGAAAATAGGTGTACCCAATTACATTAATAGACTATAGTTTTTATTCTCACTGGGAATTCATTTTGTAAATTTCAACGGTTAACAAAACTACTCTGTGTCATTTAGCTATAGGGGAATTAATTGAATTATTATTTATCAAAATATACTAAGGGTCTACTTCCAAACCCCCCACCCATTAACTAAGGGCAATGTATTAAATCAAACAAATTCCCACTCGTGGTTGGACAAACTACTTACATTGGATTTCTGGGGTTTTTGGTGCTCAGGAAAGTCATCAAAGCTGCATGCTTAGGGGAACACAGAAGTCTGGTCAAATAGCCTCTCCAGATTCAGCCATCGCCCTCCAGCATTCACCCCTCTCTTGGGCTCTCCTTAGTCATAGGGCCCAATCAGCTTTTAGTCTTTCCCAATTGCTGTTTCCCAGGCAAGGTTAATCCTACAGCAATTTTTCTGTCTACCTGGCTAGCTCCAGGCAATATCTTCCTCTCTAGCTTGTGCAGCCACTTTTTAAACTCAAAGCCACACCTCTGAAATATTGAAATCGGGAGGTGTTAACTTTTTAGCCCCACATTTTAATTGGACGCTTACCACCCTCTCCTGCCCCAAGACCCATTTCCTCTCTATGGATATCTCCCGGGAGTATATAGTTGAAATGATGGGAAAGAGGAGCAAACCTACTAGCATTTAATTTTTTTTCCATGTCAGTTTTGCACTCAAAAAGTCCTACGTGGTGAAAACCTTTGTATTACAAATAAAAATAGCAACATATATATATATATATATATTATATATTCAGATTCAGCTAATCATGGCAGACCTATTAAGATGACTCCCGTCTCAGCAGGTGATTGGAGGTCAGACTGATGGGTTTTCGCACTTTACTCACAAATAATAAAAGTAATTATTACCAAATGTTATACAGAATTATATCATTCACTAATCTACTACCTCCCTGAGTTGGCACCTCAGGACATTTTCTGAGGAGCTAGAAATGCATTTTAGGTTTTAAATCTTGTCCCCAAGGTCAAATTCTGATGGAAGTTGTGGCAACAAAAGAGCCTTGGGATAAGCTTTAAATGATACATGTCCCATCTATGTAAGTATCACAGATCCAAAGTTAAAGTAAAAAATATGATTCCAAATATAAACCAATGGCCACATAATTAAATGCATATGATTCTGACCATCAAACCGGCTCCTAGGTTTCATTTCTTGTCCCGGGTTTCATTTCTCTTGAAACAGATGCTCCAGGCTGTGTGATACAGTTGTTGATTGTAGCCTGGTGTAAAGTCATTAGCCTTTGTTCTCTCAAGGCTAATGGGCGATCCTGTTGCTTATCTCAGAGAAGAAGCCAAAATAACATTCTTCCTGGTCCCTGTGTGAGTGTTTTGAATAGACACTGCACCCTTCTCAGGAAATAGAAACAAAAAGTCATGCAGAAATGAAATACTGCCTTTTCAATCGGTTGCATTTGCTTTTCATGTGAAGCCTTTTAATATCTCTCATCATAACACCAATGTCCAGTTGACTTTATGATCTACATTTGTTTGGTGTTCCTTTCCTTCCAAAATGTAGAATGCCCACATTTTCAAGGCATCTTTATTTTGTTAACACGACTGTCGGTGTTCAAAGGTAGGCCTCAGTCACATGTAATGAAAGGTACTTTCATGGCTTTGAATTTAGCATGCAATTGACATTTTGTCCTCTTACTTTTCAATGTGCACAACATTTTAATATGTGGTAGTTACAGTGAAATACTGCCATTTGTCTATCAGCCCAATATTTGCCTTTCTAGATCCTGCACTTTTAGGCCTCTGTGTAACGCTCACCTGATTCCCACGGAGGCGCTGATCCCGGCTGGGCTGCTATCGTTTCTTCAATTGAGAAGCGTAGAGCTCGGACGACTCTCAGGACTGGGCTTCCTCTTATCGAATGTCTGACTTGCAGGGTAAGTTTTCTGCAGGTGGAAGAAAAAGGGTTAATCAACGTTTGATGGGATTCCTTCTCCCACCAATCGCCAGTTTCTCCCACAGCCTAGCTTTCTACTTGTCTCGGCGAGCTCTCACCTTAGGCGTATAAATGCTGAGCTCTCCATCCTGCGTCTGGTGCAGGGGTGCGTGGATTCCAGTTACGTCACTGGATGAGTTCAGTGTTGAGGCTCAAGTCTTTTGCTGCCTTAGTTGTGGCACTGGTGCTGGGATGCCGAAGAGCGATGCCGCCGTTACTGCACGAGCGGATGCCTGTAAGTATACTGTAGTCTTTAGGCTTTAAAAGATGGGCACCTCAATAATGTCCCTTTTCCTTTGTTTCAGGCCTCGGGATGCTGTGGGCGTAGTTTTCCGTTTCCGCTGCACGTGCCGATGCACGTAAGTATAATGTTCGTTGGCCGCTTTTAATGACACCTCTAATAATGTCCTTTTTCTAGTTTTCAGGTGCCGGGATGCTGCGGGTTTTATATTCGTTGCCACTGCACGTGCCGATGCACGTAAGTATAATGATCGTTGGCCGCTTTTAATGGCACCTCAAATAATGTCTTTTTCCTGTTTTTCAGGTGCCGGGATGCTGAGGTTGATGCGGCCGCTACTGCGCGTGCAAAAACTGGTAAGTTAAGATGAATGCGACTGCCTTCACCCGAACCCCTTTTTAATTATGTCCTTTGCCTTTCAGGTGCAGAGAAGCTGCCGAAGAGAAGGCCGCGGTTAGCTCCGTTGCAATCACGGATGGATCAGGTAAGCGGGCGCGGCTGCGAGCGAGTTGCAGTTTTCTAACCTTATGTTTATTCTTTGCAGGTTTTGCCGGTGACTGGATTCCGGGATCTGGTAAGTATTGTTCTGTGTCTTTCTTCATCCACAGGTTGCTGCGCGGAAGCTGAAGATGACTCTGGACCTGGAATGCAGGAGCCGACTCGGTGAGCGTCCTGCTGCTGCTGCAGAATAACGTGAAGCACGTGTTTTCCATCGGCGTGGTTTAAATAGCAGAGAAGTGCTTCCAGTGTGTGTTCTTCCACCGGTTCCACCCAGGTAAGAAAAGAGTTCCTGAATGGAGGGAATAGTTCCTCCCAGCCCTGATGGCTGGGGACTTCAACCAGACTGGTTTGTTCTGGGTAAATATGCAGCATGGTCTGCCTCAGGTAAGTCCACCCAAGCATTATTACACTGTTTATCAATATGAGCCCGGCGCCTTTGGCGCCAGGACACGGTCCAAAGGGCCCCTGTAGGGGTCTGCTGGGTCCGGAGTAGTGGAAGACGGGTCTGCTTCCGAGGGCGCTGGGCCAGTCCTGGCCCCTCGGGAGTAGCGCCCATGACAGCACCCCCCCTCAAGGCCCCTCCCAAACTTGTCCTCCCCGGGGGTTTTGGTTTATCGGGAAAGGTTCGGTGAAATTTCTGGACTAGACGAGGAGCATGGATGTGGTCATAGGGTTCCCATGACCTTTCCTGAGGTCCGTAGCCTTTCCAGTCGATTAGGTAGAATAGCTTCGATCTGATGATTTTAGAGTCCAAAATGTCTTTTACTTCAAATTCGGGCTCCCCATTCACTTGAATGGGCTCTGGAGGATTGGTCAATCTGGTTCAAGGTTGCATGGGTTTCAAAAGAGATACGTGAAATACAGGATGTATTCTCATATGGGTTGGCAATTCTAATTTAACGGCCACTGCATTAATTATGGCCGTAATTGGATATGGTCCCAGGTATTTGGGGTTGAAGGTGCGAGGCCCTTTAAGCGATAAATGTTTGGTGGACAGCCAGACTTGATCCCCAACCTGGTATTGAGGGGCATTGCTTCGGTGTTGATCTGCTACTTTTTTGTACCTCTCTTTAGCTTGTTGTAGATGTGCAGTCGCTTCCTTAAAAGCTTGGGTAATAACGGTGTGCAATTGATCCACGGCGGGTGTTCCAAGATCTTGAGGTGGATCAAGGTTGGAGGTTCGAGGATGAATCTCATACAAGATGTAGAAGGGACTCTTGCCGGTACCCGAATGAACTGAATTGTTGTAAGCATATTCAGCTATCCAAAGGATGTCCTTCCAGTTACTCTCCGACTGTTGTAGCATGCATCGTAAATATTGCTCGAGAGTCTGGTTTGTTCTCTCGGTTTGCCCGTTGGTCTGGGGATGATGGCTGGTCGAAAGTCTTACATCGATTTGAGCTAATCGACAACAGCTACGCCAAAAGTGGGAAATAAACTGGCTCCCCCTATCTGAGATTAGTACTGACGGGAAGCCGTGTAGCCGGACGATGTTTTCAAGAAATACTTTGGCTAGGACTGATGCTGAAGGTAAGCCTTTTAGCGGAATGAAGTGGGCCATTTTAGAAAACAGGTCCACAATAACAAGAATGGTGTTGTACCCGGAACAGGAGGGTAAGTCTGTGATGAAGTCCATGGAAAGGGTATGCCAGGGACATGGTGGGATGTCTAAAGGTTGGAGAAGACCAGCCGACCTCTTCTTCTGACCCTTGTTTTGAGCGCACACACCGCAGGACATCACAAATTCCTTTATGTCTTTTCTCCACGAAGGCCACCAGAAGTGTCTCTTCACCTTTTCTGTGGTTTTGGCAATGCCAGGGTGACCCTCAATTAATGAATCATGATAGCAGGAGATTACCTGTCTTTGTAAATCGGCGTGTGGTAGGAACAATCGTCCTTGGAAATAAGGCAAGTCATTGCTTACGGTGAAATCTTTTCCTTTTTGTAACCAGTTCAGTAAGACTGGTGAGGTTACAAGTTGTTTAGTTTTTTCTTCAATATCCTCAATGGATTGTGAAGAAATCAGACCCACGATCCTTTGTTCAGGAATTATTGGTACAGGTTCTGGATTGGCAACGTTATCTCCCATTCCAATTCGGGAAAGAGCATCCGCTTTGCCGTTCTTGTTGCCGGGGCGATAAGTGATCACAAAGTCAAATTCAGCAAAGAATAGAGCCCAGCAAAGCTGTCTGGAGGATTGAGCCTTGGGGGTTTTCAGATACTGCAGATTTTGATGATCGGTGATCACTGTGACGGTGTGTCTGGCCCCGAGGAGATAATGCCGCCATGCCTTAAAGGCTGATTTAATCGCTAGAAGCTCTTTGTCTGTGATGGTGTAGTTGATCTCAGGCGCCGAGAACTTCCGAGACCAGAATGCCACAGGATGCAGTTGGTTAGTCTCTGGATCTCTTTGTGATAGGACTGCTCCCATTGCTAAGCTGGAGGCGTCGGTTTCAACGATGTAAGGGAGGTCCGGGTGTGGGTGTTTCAGTATTGGCGCCGAGGTGAATTTAGCCTTTAGCTCTTGGAAGGCTTGTTCTGCTTCTGCGGACCATTCAAAGCGTTTATTTTTTCTTAAGAGGGCGGTGATGGGTTGTACCACTCGTGAAAACTCTGGAATAAATCTACGGTAAAATTGGCAAAGCCTAGCATGCTTTGAACGCCTTTCACGGAAGTAGGAGACGGCCATTTGAGGATAGCGTCTACTTTTCTCGAGTCCATGTGGACTCCTTTGGGTGTCAGAATAAATCCCAAAAATTCGACCTCAGTGACATGAAAAACACATTTTTCGAGCTTGGCAAAAAGTTTATGTTGGCAAAGTTTTTCAAGGACCGCCCTAACATGATTTCGATGGTCAGCTTCTGAAGATGAGTACACAAGAATGTCATCTATGTAGACGACAACGCAGACATCAATGAGCTCTCTGAGGACATCATTCATAAAATATTGGAAGGCGGCCGGTGCATTGCATAGTCCAAAGGGCATCACTTGGTATTCAAATAGCCCATACTTAGTGCGAAAGGCCGTCTTCCATTCATCTCCTTCCTTGACCCGTACCAAATGATAAGCTCCCCGGAGATCAAGCTTAGTATAAATACAGGCGTTTTTTACCTGGTCAAGGAGTTCCGGGATCAGAGGTAAGGGGTACCGGTTTTTTACTGTTATCTGGTTCAGAGCACGATAATCTATACAGGTTCTGAGGTCACCTTCTTTTTTTGGTACGAAGAACAGAGCCGAGGATGCAGGGGACTTCGACGGACGGATAAAGCCATTGGCCAGGTACTGGTCTAAATACTGTCCCAGATGAAGGTTCTCAGGCTCGGTAAGGGCGTAAATCCTACTGCAAGGGGGAGTAGCACCGGGTAGCAAATCTATCTGACAATCGTATGATCTGTGGGGTGGCAAGGTGTTAGCCTGTTCCTTTTGAAAAACATCTTGGAACTCTCGATACTCTAGAGGTAATTGTGGACCGTCAGCCGTTACTGACGCTAGGCCAATGTTGGGTCGTGGATAACAAGTTGGTGTGCACTCTGGGAACTTTATCGTCTTTGCTCGCCAATCAATCTGAGGATTGTGTTTCTCCAACCAAGGAATCCCTAGAATTACTTGGAATTGAGGAGCCTTGATCACGTCGAACACAATTACCTCCTGATGCCCGTCTTGGCCTAGTATCGTCACTTCAGTAGTGGTATGGGTCACTGGTCCGGAGGCGATTTCCGTCCCATCCACCGTGGTAATGACGTCTTTAACCACCTTTGGACAAAGAGGTAAGTTCATCCTGGAAGCCAATTCGCGGTCCACATAATTTCCAACTGCTCCGCTATCAATGTATGCCTTAATTGCATGCAAACGATCCGGTTGCTCTGGGTTTACGAGGACCATTGGCATTATGAAGTGCGAGGTCAAAGAACTGTTTTTTACGCTCGGCAAGCGGACCTCTACACTTGTCGGGCGAGGTCGTTTCCCGGCTCAGGCTTTTCAGAACTCTTATCAGAAGCTCCCACTGTCTTCTTAGGTGGTTTCACCGGGCAATCTCGAAGAAAATGTCCTGAATTTCCACAATAGAGACATAGTTGCATTTGTCGTCTCCTGTCGCGTTCTTTCTGGGTTAGGGGACCCTTCACAACCCCAATTTGCATAGGTTCGACGGCTTCAACTCCTTTGGTGTGACTTTGAGGCTTAGGGAACACTCGTGTTTCAAACCTGGATCGATCCGCCTTTCTGTTTTGTAGTCTGTGATCCAATTGGACCACCAAATCAATGTACTCTGAACAATCCGGAGGAGGATTCACTACCTGGGCAAGGACGTCTTTGAGTTCGCCACGCAAACCCCGGTGAAAAGGCATGATTCTTTTGTCCTCAGGCCATCTGGTTTCCACGATTAGCCTATTGAATGATGCAATGTAGGCCAAAAGATCTTGATTGCCCTGTCGTAGGGAAAGGAGTTCGTTGTCCAGGGCCTGCCCCTGGGAATGCCTTGCAAAAAGTCTTTCCATATCTGCCTGGAAGGTCAGGAAATCACGAAGGATCGGGTCATCCTGTGTAACCAGAGGGATCGACCAATCAGCGGCACTGCCGCTAAGATACGGAAGCACAAAGGCTACCTTAGTCTGGTCAGTCGGAAAGGCTGCAGGTCTACAAAGAAAGTGTAATCGGCATGGATTTATAAACACTGCAAACCTTTTAGGGTCACCAGAGAAGCGTTCAGGCGGTGCCAATGGCACATTTCCGGGTAGGTTGATTTGAACAGGATTGGCTGAAGCCGCTGGGATATAGCTCCCTCCTGAATTAGGTAGCGGGGTTTGCCCTGCTTGTGTCTGTAATAACTGTCTGGCAAGATCATCAGTTCGTTCTTTTGATATTATCAATTCCCTCCTAAGGGCATTCGTTTCCTGGCGGGCAGCATGAACTTCAGCTCTTAATTCCCCTAATAACTGGGCCAGTTGGTCTGTGTCGGAAGTTTCCATAGCGCCTGGGTAGGAGGTTATTGGTGGGCTTCGCGTTCTGTAATGCTCACCTGATTCCCACGCGGGCGCTGATCCCGGCTGGGCTGCTATCGTTTCTTCAATTGAGAAGCGTAGAGCTCGGACGACTCTCAGGACTGGGCTTCCTCTTATCGAATGTCTGACTTGCAGGGTAAGTTTTCTGCAGGTGGAAGAAAAAGGGTTAATCACCGTTTGATGGGATTCCTTCTCCCACCAATCGCCAGTTTCTCCCACAGCCTAGCTTTCTACTTGTCTCGGCGAGCTCTCACCTTAGGCATATAAATGCTGAGCTCTCCATCCTGCGTCTGGTGCAGGGGTGCGTGGATTCCAGTTACGTCACTGGATGAGTTCAGTGTTGAGGCTCAAGTCTTTTGCGGCCTTAGTTGTGGCACTGGTGCTGGGATGCCGAAGAGTGATGCCGCCGTTACTGCATGAGCGGATGCCTGTAAGTATACTGTAGTCTTTAGGCTTTAAAAGATGGGCACCTCAATAATGTCCCTTTTCCTTTGTTTCAGGCCTCGGGATGCTGTGGGCGTAGTTTTCCGTTGCCGCTGCACGTGCCGATGCACGTAAGTATAATGTTCGTTGGCCGCTTTTAATGGCACCTCTAATAATGTCCTTTTTTTAGTTTTCTGGTGCCGGGATGCTGCGGGCTTTATATCCGTTGCCACTGCACGTGCCGATGCACATAAGTATAATGATCGTTGGCCGCTTTTAATGGCACCTCAAATAATGTCTTTTTCCTGTTTTTCAGGTGCCGGGATGCTGAGGTTGATGCAGCCGTTACTGCGCGTGCAAAAACTGGTAAGTTAAGATGAATGGGACTGCCTTCACCCGAACCCCTTTTTAATTATGTCCTTTGCCTTTCAGGTGCAGCGAAGCTGCCGAAGAGAAGGCCGCGGTTAGCTCCATTGCAATCACGGATGGATCAGGTAAGCGGGCGTGGCTGCGAGCGAGTTGCACTTTTCTAACCTTATGTTTATTCTTTGCAGGTTTTGCGGGTGACTGGATTCCGGGATCTGGTAAGTATTGCATCTTGCATTGTGCAACCGCAATCCCCGCAATGTACCATGATCTAAATATGTATGTAACCCTATATCATGCATTGTATTGTCACTAAGCCTATCTACCTGGGCGGCTTCACTGTAACCCTTAAGCGAGCCTTCTTTGAGTACTGCTATAGCGCCACGATGCCTGTGGGCTGCAGTACGCTCTACAAATACAAATAAATAAATAAATAAAAGTATTGTTCTGTGTCTTTCTTCATCCACAGGTTGCTGCGCGGAAGCTGAAGATGACTCTGGACCTGGAATGCAGGAGCCGACTCGGTGAGCGTCCTGCTGCTGCTGCAGAATAACGCGAAGCACGTGTTTTCCATCGGGCATGGTTTAAATAGCAGAGAAGTGCTTCCAGGGTGTGTTCTTCCACCGGTTCCACCCAGGTAAGAAAAGAGTTCCTGAATGGAGGGAATAGTTCCTCCCAGCCCTGATGGCTGGGGACTTCAACCAGACTGGTTTGTTCTGGGTAAATATGCAGCATGGTCTGCCTCAGGTAAGTCCACCCAAGCATTATTACACTGTTTATCAATATGAGCCCGGTGCCTATGGCGCCGGGACTGAAACCCTTCATGAGCCTGGCGCCAAAGGCGCCAGGACACGGTCCAAAGGGCCCCTGTAGGGGTCTGCTGGGTCCGGAGTAGTTGAAGACGGGTCTGCTTCCGAGGGCGCTGGGCCAGTCCTGGCCCCTCGGGAGTAGCGCCCATGACACTCTGTCAGCCAGCAGTGTGTTTCCCAGGTTCAGCACTTTTAGGCCCAACATGGATCAATGTATTTCCTTTTGTCTTGGGCCAAAAGTATCCCAGAAAGAGATTGATATTTGTCCTTGTACATACTGAGTAATTTTATTTTTCTCTTCGGCCATATCTCTGGATTTTATAATGTTCTTCATATTTGATAGTCCCATATATACTACGATGGTGGATGGTCTAGGGAGTTAATCACAGGAACAGGAGTCCTTGTCCCGTAAGGGGGAGTCTCTCCCAGTGAAGTCCTACTTGCCCAGACCCCTACGTAGGGTCTTGTAGAATGGGCTCACCTCTTGAAGGGGCCCCCGTGGGACCCTCGGATGTGGAAACAAGGCACAGTCACCACACTCGAATAGATACGCCAGACATGAGGTTCCGTTCCCAAAATCTAGGGTTTATTGCAATACAAAAAAGTCCCAGTTGGCCAAATGGTCCCACGCCCCGCGACGTGTGTCTAACAGACCTCAGGGGACGCATGAGAGAGTGAAACCTACATCAGTTACATATATACAAACCGAGCACCTTAGAATCAGCAATGACACAGTATGACACATTTGATGCCGCCCCAATTCATTTCCCTTTGATTAGAGGCGATGATTGACCAGTATGACAAATATGACACCTTAGACCACCATATTTAGTAACGGTTTGCAATCTTCAATTTTACAGACACCATTCTTTATTTGTGAGAACACAGCGTTTCTGTTTTTCATGGGCAAGCTGCGCGTTGGAGACTGGCACATACCAGACCTCACTATCTCTTAGTTTCGATTCTCGCTCTAGAGGTCAGCCTGCTCTCCGGGGCCTCACTGGGCTCAGAAAGGGGGGCTGTAAAGAAGAGCATAATTCAACTCTTTAAATGCTAGTTTCGTACATTGCTATTCTTTCAGGAGACACGCTGGCATTCGTGTACTGATTAAATGCCTTGCTCCCTGTCTTCAAGGATATGTGAGGGAGGGAATCAGGCATTTCTGTCTGGCTCTCCAGTGTAATGTTTCAACATGTTTCTTAGCCTTGGACCATTGAAGCAAAATAATATCCACAGCAAAGCAGTTTTACATGAGGCAAAGTGGCAACGTTAGAGAGAGCAGAGAGAGAAAACAAAATGGCGATTCTGGTCATTTTGAAATGGCCTCACTCTAGTTGAACTAATAGCTACGTAATAACTAATGAATATATATTCTTAACACTGTAAATGAGGCGGTTGGTCTTGGGCCAACCAATTATCATTCATTTCCGGACCCTCAAGTGGTGTTTGGTTTTTCTGGACTGACAAAGCCTCCTATTGGCCGTAAGCCAAACGTCTCATCCATACATTGCATCCTCCTACGACCAAGTATTTGGATTAGATTCGGAATCTGATTCAAATTCTGACTCATGTACACTTGTTGTCTCCTCGTTATTATTATCAATATCAATTGCCATGAATTCTTTAATGGTTTCAGATTCGTTACTATGGTGAGTGCTTGATTTAGTAATGTTTTTTCGTTTCATCATTTGTACACACTCTTCACTAATTTCAGTACATACTATGGGGAGACAATGTATGCAACAACAACATGTCACGAATATTCCTAGGATTGCTACTATGATTGCAAATAGCTTCCATCCCCAGGAACGCAACACATCCCAGAACCAGGAGCTTATGTTCAATTCCCAGCCACCTTCAGGGGGGTGGAGATCAGAGCTTAACACATGCAATGTTCTTATTGCCTCCAAAATCGTGGGGGAGGAGTCACTTACAAATACGCAACACGCTGATCCCACGATTTTGCAAACAACGCCGCGATCAACTAAGATTATATCAAGGGCCATTCTATTTTGCAGTGACATTAATCTAATTCCTTTTTCCTCTAGAGTCATATTATATAATATGTCAGTTATTCCATTTATTGTTTCTTCTAATATCCTAGACAGTCATCTTATGTTGTAAGAGTTTATCGCCTGGCCCCAAAATGGTACAAATGATTTCTCTATGTCTTCTGCAATCAAACCGTCCCTGCTATTGCGGCGAGGTCGTGACCTGGTCAGCTTGGCTATATCCGCTGTTTTTGAAAGGAACACCCCAGGAAACAGGAAACCTAAATAACACCTGCCTTCCCAGTTCCTAGGTAACCAAGGATATGCTTTTTCTCCACATATGAAATACACAGGATCTCCCACATATATTGGTTCCACTTCTTTATCAAGGAATGCTATGTTCCTGGTAAATGTCCCTACCTGGAAAGAACCCTTTTTCTTTAAACTGAATGGGACAGAATGAGGGTTATAATTCATTGTATATGAAGGGGGTTCTGCATCCTTATTCCCCTGTGGGTTCATGTGGAACGTGATCACAGAAGTTTTATAAGGTACAGACAATCTATCCTGTGGCATTATTGCTGGTGTAATTAATCGTCTTTTATGGAATATGGAGCAACCCACCGGTTTCATAATAACTTCCTCGAATTCATTCATATTTGTTTTATCTAGTTGACCAGTTTCACTTTCGTTCCATTTCCCATAATATAAGGCACTCAGAGAGGCATAACATGCGGAAGTCAATGGCAGGGGCTGTACATACCATCCTATTCCTTTGCCACCATGTTGAGGCAAATGGGCACAAACCCAGCAATTGTTTTTTCTTAGGATTGAGTGTGTCATATTCATTATTAATAGCAATGTGTTGTTCCCATATCCTTCCCTATGTCTTTCTTTCATTGGGGACAAGGTATAGGAAATCCAATGGACTGGGTTTTCTGTTGTGGAAATGTTCATAATGAGCAAAAGTACTTCAAAAGGGTGCATTTCCTCTAGGTACCATAATACTGATATGGTCAACATTGGGGCTAATATACTCATTATGCACATTACTATGGTTAGACCCAGCATACAATTATTTTTACCATGTCCTTTTTCCACCTTTCTATGTACTACGTTTAATTCTTTATCAGCATTGGTGCAGGAGGGGGCATTTGCTGGTTCTGACATTTCTTCTCTTCCTTCTTCTTCTGCTGTGCTCGTGAATATCTATTGTTCATGTGCTTCCCAAGATGTTGACAGAGTTCAATCAATGTCTCCAATCTTTTTATGCCAGTTTGCTATCTGCCTGGATTGCTTTTTCATTTCGCAAGGCCTTTGTGCATTTTCACATTGCCCTATAGTTTCAGAGCAGCTGTCTTTGTACCACGTGCGCCCCGCTTGTTCACTCGGGTTCCTGACACATGGATTTAGCACCGAGGAGTTGCGTTTCATGAGCTGTCTAACTTGCACAACTCTTACGCCACCCTCCTCTAGGCCTCCGGTTCCCACTTCATCCGAAAATAGGAAACAGAGGCAAGAAATTCACCAAGAGATGAAAATGTGATCACTTCTTCTTTCTGCTCCGCAGGTTGTACCGATTTGCTCCTGGTACCGTGTGATCAACAAATAGTGCGGGTGCACTTCCGGTCTCGAGCTTGGAGTCAGCCTGGGGCACAATGGCAGATGATGATGGGTGTCCAGGCGACAATGCAGGCTGTGGTGCAACAGAAGATGGTAGGCGCCACAGAGGTATGCACTTGATGTCGGCCAGCAGAGATGCAGAATCTGCTGGATAACGTTGAGGCACTCTTTGCTCTTCCGTTTTAATGGCAATCTCATCATGCTCTGTTTCACGATCAGGCAACTTCTGTGGCAAAGGACTGGCAACAACCTTTTTAGTTTCTGGAACCGCTGCTGTCTCCTTCTAGTCTTTGTCCCGATCAGTTGACGTGTCGAATGGCGATTGGACTTTCTTGGCGTGCGTGGCATGAATCCACGCCTTGCGTCCATCCACGCGTAGTGCTGTCTGCGTGGTTAAAAGTACCTGATATGGCCCACGCCACCTGGGTGCTAGTGATGTTTTCTGTTCGTAGTTTCTGACTAGTACCCAGGTTCATGGCTCCAATGCATGTCTTGGGCCAGTATACCGCACCGGTAATGCCTCCTGTACCTGCTGATGAATCAAACACAGTTTTTTTACTAACAGATTACAATAAATGCTGAGTACAGGGTATTCTACCTCTCTCATTCTCCTCGGCTGGGGTGCGCACCACATATTCGCCGGTCTCCCCATTATGATTTCATAGGGGGAGAGTCCAGTTCTGGCCTGCACTGACGTTCGCATACACAGTAACGGTATTGGTAATGCATCTACACAACTTAGTTTGCTGCCTGCACAGATCTTACTGATTTTGGACTTCAAGATTCCGTTATGCTGTTCAATAAAACCGGCTGAACTCGGATGTCTCGAACAATGGAATCTTTTATCGATCTGTAATCCTGCACAAATCTGCAGTGTCACTGCACCTACAAAGTGCGGACCATTGTCCGACCATATGACACGGGGCAGACCAAAACGAGAGAAATACTCTTTTAGCATTACTTTCGCCGTGCTCATGGCTGTGCAGTCTTTCAATGGATATGCTTCCACCCATTTGCTTAATGCACATATGATCACCAAAACATACTTCAGATTTTGGCATCTCACCATTTCTATGAAGTCAAAGTGAATCACTTCGAATGGCATAGAGGGAGGTCCAAAACTTCCTGTTGGAGTCACCGTTCCCTTTCCCACATCGTGCTGTAGGCATGTAATTCAGTTTTGTACCAGCCTTTCGGCATTCTTTTTTATGAGGGGATTTTCCCAGACTGTGGCTAAATGTTGGACTATCTTCTTCGCACAGATGTGTGTGGGACTGTGAGCCATTGTAACCATTGCGTTTACATAAGCATTCAGCAACATCGAATTCCCGCTCTTCTTGTCCACCCAGCAACCCTCCAAATCCAATTCTGCAGAGCCCTTGGCTCATCCCTGTATTTCGTCGGCGGTAGCTTTCGCCTGCATTTCTTTAACAGTCACAATTCCATTTTCTATCATGCAGGGCACTTCCTCCGATTGTACTGTCAACATTTTTGTATTCAAATCAGTGGCAGTCTGTTTTGCAATCTTGTCCGCAAATGCGTTTCATTCTCCCACTTTACATGTCACCTTTTTATGCGCCTCGCATTTCACTATTGCCAGGTGCTTTGGACACGTAAGTGCAGACAGTAATCGCACAATCAGAGGGCCATGTTGAATTCTAGCCCCATGTGATGTTAAGAAACCTCCCTCGGCCCATAATCGGCCAAAGTTATGGACTACGCCGAAGGCGTACTGGCTATCAGTATAGATATTTATGCTCAAGTTCTCTGAAATTTCACAAGCTCTTGTCAAGGCAATTATCTCTGCTGCCTGGGCAGAGTTATAAGGAATTATTTTACTCTCCACAACACTTTTAATGTCGTAACAGCATATGCGGCAGTTGATGTGCCGTCAGGTAGTTTAAAACAGGAGCCGTCACAAAACAGTTCCCCTTCTGGTTCTTTTAGTGGTGTGTCACTCAGATCAATTCTCCCTTTTGTTTCTTCCTCAGTAAGCATTAGGCAATCATGGGGAGGCAATTCAGTTCCACCACTGTATTCCCCGGGCATTGGCATTAATTCTGCTGGATTCAAAGCGCTACACCTCATAATTTGGATGTGGGGCGCGAACAATACAATTTCATATCTAGTCAATCTAGCAGAGGTGAGGTGTTGCGTCTGCGTTCTATTGAGTAGAACGTCTATGGCATGTGGCACCATCAAAATTAAGGTGTGCCCCAAAACCATCCCTTCTGTTTGTTTCACTGACGCAGCAGCCGCTGCAACAGCTCGCAAACATCATGGTAGTGCGCGCACTACAGGGTCCAGCGCAGAAGAAAAATAGCCGCACGGCCTATTTCTTCCACCTTGTTCCTGTGTTAAGACAGACAACGCGCATCCTTCGTTCTCATGCACAAATAGCCTAAAAACCTTTTCATAATTCGGTGTGCCCAAAACTGGAGCAGAACTCAAAATGGTTTTTAGTGAATCAAATGCTTTCTGACATTCTTCATTGCACTGCAAAGACATCACAGCATCCTTTTTTGTCAATTCCACCATTGGTTTCACAATTAAAGCAAAATTTATAATCCATTGACGGCAATAAGAAGCCATCCCTATTATCGCTCTCACACCTTTCTGTGTTGTTGGAATAGGCATACCAGAAATACTCTTTATCCTCTCTGGCGTTAATCTTCTCCCTTCCTTTGAAAGTAGGTAACCCAAATAAGATACTTCTTTCTGACATTACTGGAATTTCTTTAAGCTTGCTTTATGGGCATGCGTATCTAGATGAGTCAATAATAGAACAGTACCTTCTTTACATATCTCCTCCGTGTCAGCAGCGATTAGTAAATCGTCAATGTATTGTAGCAACACATATTCTGCTGGTAATTCTAAAATGTCTAGCTGTTCTTTCAATGCTCTACTGTATATACTCGGACTTTCAGTATAGCCTTGTGGAATGCGTGTAAATGTGAATGATCGCCCTCCTAGAGTGAAAGCGAATAGATACCTGCTTTCTTTGTGTACTGGAATGCTGAAGAAAGCGTTTTTTAAATCGATAACACTAAAGTATTCTGCTGACGCAGGGATCATTGTCAAAATCATAGTGACATCTGGCACTAACGGGAATTGGGGTCTACCACTTTGTTCAGTGCACAGAGATCAATTATGAAACGGTACGGTACCACTTTACTCCCTTTCTTGTACACGGGAAGAATGGGACTGTTACATACACTACCTGTAATTTCAATCACTCCCAATTTCACCAAATCAGAAACAATGCTTTTCAATCCTTTCTCTCCTTCTGCTGAAATTTTATACTGCGGAATACGTGGTAGTGTTATTCCTTCCTTTAATGTAATTTTTACTGGCTCTATTTTCAAGCATCCCACATCATTGTCATTTACGGCCCAAATGCAAGCTGGTACCTTACTCAATTCCCCTGATAAAGGTTCTGCCACAAATTCAGAAGTCGGCATAGTCTGGGGAAAAATAGTCAAAAATACCCCATCTGGTGTACAATGAATAACTGCACTTAGTTTTTTCAATAGATTCAATCCTAAAAGATTTTCCCCACAATGCTCTGTTAGAAGAAATGGACAATGTTTGGTAAAAGGCTCTATTGTCACTGCTACTGATTTGGACTCAGGGTTTATTACTGGGGTACCTGCGAACCCTACTGAAATATTCTGTCGCCCTGACAGAGGTATGTTTGGAACCAAGTGATGATCTATCGAGCACTTTTGTGCCCCCGTGTCTACGAGGAATCTATGCTCTTCATTCCCGATTTTCATCTCTACGTAGGGTCCTTTCTGATTCACGGGAATTGACACTGGTTCCAACCCCTGTCCTGGGCTGTCCTATTGGGGTAACAATACATCATCCGATGTGTAGTCTCCACTGTTATTATAGTATGCACCTGTCTGGTTATCAAAAATGTTCACCCCTCTCCCTCTACTTCCCGTTTGTACACCATGCTGATTTTGACTTTGAGTAGTTTGATTCGGAGCCTGGCCTTGATTCTGTGCACCATTCCCATAATAATTTTGGTGCTGCTGAATATGATTTCTGTTGTGACCATTTGTTCCCATGTGCCCTCTGTGAGGCCTTCTCTGACTATATCCGCTTCTATTTTGCAAATGTGGACATTGTGCCCGCCAGTGTCCTTCCTCTCTGCAGTATGCACATTGATTTAATCCCAAAGGCCCTCCATGCATATTCGAATTTCCCCTACTCTGTGCATTTCCCCTACCCCTGTTGTGTGCTTCTACCTGCTGGAGTAACACTTGTGTTTTCAAGTTTGTTCTATCCTTTGCTTCTCTTTCCTTCTCGGTATTTACCCGGTTCTCATAATATTGGGCCATGTGTAATACTTCTCCTAGCGTTTTTGCTTGCCATGCACCTTCTGAAGTCATTATCAAATTTTGAATCAGAAGTATTAATCCCCTCACATATTTATCCACAAATAATCTTTTCCCTGCTTCCGTACTCACATCCTGTCCACTGAAATCTGTAAATACTTCTTCGAATCTATTAAAATAATCTGTGGACAACTAATCTTTACCTTGAACACACACCGTCATCTTGTCCCATTGAATTCTTTTCTCTGGGACCAATTCTTTTAACTTCTGTACTATTCGTGCCGGTAATGCTAACATATTCGCCCCTGGCTGTGCACCCACTGCTTTATTCTTATCTTCCAGTATTAAATTTGCCCACGTGGCTCCATAGGCCGTCTCATCATCTACCTTTCTTATTCGTTTCCATATGTCCGCTGGCAGAATTACAGGGAATATTAAGTCTATATCACCCATAGTGAACACTGAGGATTGCAATAAAGACTCTACTTCTTTATAAAAACCCGATGGATTTTTATGTATGTCAGGGATTGTCTGTTTTATATTATTCACTACCTGCCTAGAGAAGGGAACATGCACGTATTGGGCTGTATAATGTGCTGGGATTACCACAGGTGGCGCACTGCCTACTGCGGGAGTCTCTACCTTCGGTACAAAAGTAGGAGGTACTTCTCTCATGGGGAAAGCCACACTCACTATTCCTCTGCGTCCCTCATATGCAACAACATTCCCAAGTCGAGGGATAAGGCTGTCTCTCCTGTTCCTCGTTCCATCGCTCTCTTATATACTGCCAACAATTCAGGAGGGCTCATCTTTTCCTCGCGTATATATTTGTTTATCAAATATTCAACCATCGTTTGTAACGCTCTCCTTTTAATTGCTAACGTGTACTCATCAAATATTCCATGTATTTCCATTGTGGGAATACTGGGATCTGAAATGCATTTTTGTGCCTCCCGCATACATATTTTTATCTCTGCACTAATTTGCGCTGCTGGTGACGTAAATCGCTGCTGTCTACCCCTCTCAATATTCTTTCTCCTATTCCGTGGTGTGGCGAGTACTTCAGAATACTCTTCATCCAATTCATTCTTTATTTCAAACAATCGCTTCACATGCTCTTCCATTTCTTCATCTCTCCCTCTACAACGAGCTAATGCATTCAAATCCAACAATCATTACGGTGGTAACTTCCCAATTAACTTTTTCCATTGTCCCGACAAATATTCCCCCATACATTCCAACAATACCTGTCTTTCGTTGTTCCTTCTGAAGTCATATAGGGACGCTAGCGTGGATGCCTCATCATTATCGTCTATATACATTTCCGCCTGTTCTTGCAGCTTATGCTTTCTCTCCTTACTGATCGCGCTGCGAGTTACTCTCGTACATTCATTCTGCTCAATTCCACTCATGGGAGGGGCGGTCGGAACAGTGGCACCCTCCTGATCAGGAGGCGCGGAGGGGGCAGTGAGAGTGGGATACGTCTGCTGGGGCCATGGTAATTGCGAAACACTCGGGGCTGACTGGCTAGTGGGCAGTGCAGTGTCTGATGCAACTTGTGGCTGTGCTGGCGTTGGGAGGGGCTGAGCAACGGGAGGGGGTTGAGCAGCAGCTACTGACGTAGTCTGTTTAGTTTCACTCTTCGGGCCCTGTTTTGTTTCAGTTAAAATTTTGTTTATTAATTCGTCCAATGAGTGTAGCGCTCTTTGTGGATATATTTTTTCTATGTTTAATTCATCGCGCCGTCTTGTCTTTCTCAAGCTATTACTCCACTCCTCCTCCTCCTTCTCCTCAGCTTTCTCCGCCTTTAACTTATGCCTGCGTGCGTGTTTCTCTCTACTTCTAAATCGGAGCATTGCTTCCCTCCTCCAGTCCCTAAGGATATCAAGTGCCCCAGGGCGTGCTCTCTTAGTTAGCAACACCTTTTCCAGGTTATCTATACGTTCCATCTCAAAACACCCATCCCTCGACCACTGAAGATTTTCCTGTTTTCTGGTTTGCTTATGCCAAGTTTCACAAAATATTATCGCTCCCATACCATACTTTATGTACATATCATAAGCCGGCGTTCCTCCCGATGGTGCTTCCTGGCCAGTTTCCAAAGATTGTTCGCCGCAGCGGAAAAATCCCGCTAAGGTGGACAATACATAAGGCATGTTTTAACCTTTCCCTTGGCTAATCAAACTTACTCTGGGTGTTTGATTTTGCAAAATCAACTCTCAACCAATATCAGGACCACTTACGAATCGGAGCACGACTCACCTGATTAGTCAATTTGTCTTTTCAAGACACAATTCGTCCATATACTGACGCAACCAATGACGTTGTGTCTCCGTATCTCGGCTCTGCCTCGTTTTGAGACCCTCGTCTCCTTGTTCGCTGGCCAGGGACATCGATCAGGGATCAGCGGTGTGCAGATCTGCAAAGGAGTCTCTCATCCCTTTTCGCAAGGGCGCCCCGTACACCTCTTGATTCCAACTCGATCGCTCCCGTCCTTGCCGTTTTTACTGCCTTCCTTATTTTACAACGTACACGATGGAACAAGTGGGGGAGGGTCCCTATTCAGGCGCCATCTTGAAGGGGCCCCTGAGGGACCCTCAGATGTGGAAACAAGGCACAGTCACCACACTCAAATAGATACGCCATGCATGAGGTTCCGTTCCCAAAATCTAGGGTTTATTGCAATACAAAAAGTCCCAGTTGGCCAAATGGTCCCACGTCCCACGTGTGTCTAACAGACCTCGGGGGACGCAAGAGAGAGTGAAACGTACATCAGTTACATATATACAAACAGAGCACATTACAATCAGCAATGACACAGTATGACACATTTGATGCCGTCCCCAATTCATTTCCCTTTGAATTAGAGGCGATGATTGACCAGTATGACAAATATGACACCTTAGACCACCATATTTAGTAACGGTTTGCAATCTTCAATTTTACAGACACCATTCTTTATTTGCGAGAACACAGCGTTTCTGTTTTTCATGGGCAAGCTGCACATAGGAGACTACCAGACCTCACTATCTCTTAGTTTCGATTCTCGCTCTAGAGGTCAGCCCGCTCTACGGGGCCTCACTGGGCTCAGAAAGTGGGGCCGTAAAGAAGAGCATAATTCAACTCTTTAAATGCTAGTTTCGTACATTGCTATTCTTTCAGGAGACTCGCTGGCATTCGTGTACTGATTAAATGCCTTGCTCCCTGTCTTCAAGGATATGTGAGGGAGGGAATTGGGCATTTCTGTCTGGCTCTCCAGTGTAATGTTTCAACATGTTTCTTACCCTTGGACCATTGAAGCAAACTAATATCCACAGCAAAGCAGTTTTACATGAGGCAAAGTGGCAAAGTTAGAGAGAGCAGAGAGAGAAAACAAAATGGCGATGCTGGTCATCTTAAAATAGCCTCACTCTAGTTGAACTAATAGCTATATAATAACTAATGAATATATATTCTTAACACTGTAAATGAGGCGGTTGGTCTTCGGCCAACCAATTATCATTCATTTCCGGACCCTCAAGGGGTGTTTGTTTTTCTGGACTGACACTCTCTGCCTCAAAGGGGGAGACCCCAACCTGGGGAGAAGGGACAAATACCCTTGATTCGTCACACAGTGTATCAAGCACATATGCACATGCCTATCCTTTCTGGCATGCAGTGCTGGTGACTGCCATAGCCGCTAACACCCAAGAGGTTCCTGTCATATGTTACCTTTCCCAGGGAGGCAACACACTGGAAGGAGCATACATAGAGTGATGCTACGGCATCTATCGGGGAGTGCAGCCAGCATTTCATCTCACTAAACCTCAAAAGGGCCAAGAGGTAAGGGGTCTGTGCTCCTCAACAAGTTGCATGTCTCATGTTTGTCTAGTATCTCTGATAAGCTTCCTTCTATGATCTGGTCTTTTGGATCCCGACTTGGCACGTGACTCTACACACACATAGCTAAACTTGTTTGTTTTCCTATCAACCTGCACTTGGATTCTGCTACAATGTCCCAAAAACTCTTTGTCCCAATGTGTTTCCCGAACCTAAACAGGTATTTGGGAGTGCTTTCCGGACTGCTACATGATACTGGGAAGGTCCCTCTTCCTTCCCTTGGATCACAGGGTGATTCATTTGTCCCAGCAAGGACATAGGATAGAGGGTTTCCTTAATACAATTTGTGCCAGGGGTATCTCCCGCCTCTACATTTGAGTAGAGTGTCCCTCATTTTCCCTGCCATGGTCCCATGCTGTCCTCCACATGTGAAACAGTTCTCAATAAGCTCCCTACTACTTACCATGCGCCCAGCATCTTTTCCTCTTGGGATATTTGGATGTGGTGTGTTACTCAAAATCCAAGAGCTTGGGTGAGGGTTGTGTGGCAATCCTTTAAAATTCTAATGTTAAACCAATGATAGAGTTAATCTTTTTTTTAATAAAATAAGTTTTGTCTGCAGGTTCAGTACCTTTAATGTTCAATGTCTCTGGGTTAATCAGAGTTCTTTCTCAGTCTCATGATCAAGTTTCCTTACTGAACATGGATGTCAAGTTCCACTGTGCCCTATTCCTTCTTTTAATTAATTTATAAAAATCACAGAGAAAGCAATATATTTTTGGTACAGAAAACGATTACATGTGCCATTGATAACAGAGCGCCCTTTACAATGGGGCGAGGGAATGTGACTTAAAGACCAGATGTTGATGGGGATGGTGGAATCCTGGGACGAGGACAGGACAGAATGACATAGAAATGGGATGGTCGAGGAAGTGTTAAATTAAGGATAGAGCGGTGATGGAAAAGGTCAGTACGGTTGTCCTTGAAGGGTAGGGAGGATGGAAAATAGGATGATGCAGTAGCGTAGGGTGCCAGGAAACAGGTTCTTCAGTAAGAAGGAGGGCTTTGACATTGGATTTAAATAGTTGTAGAGTTGGAGTAGTATAGAGAGGGAGAGCAAGAGCATTCCAGAGCAGCGTAGCAAGGAAAGAGAGAGTGGAAATGAGAGATAGCACAGAGGGCTCAAATGGTTGCAAGGAGGTGGGCCACAGATGATTGTAACAAGCGAGGAGGAGGGTAGGGAGTGAGATGAACAGATAGGTAGGGTAGGACGAGTCCATGGTTATGTTTGAAGTTGAGAAGACATTTATACTTAGCCTTTTGCTTCATGGATAGCCAATCTGGCTATGGGCAGAGGAGGTAGCGGTGAAGCGAGAATGTTTGCAAAGTCTGTAGACCGCAAAGGTCAGGACTTTGTCCAGAGGCGAAAAAGCATAGTGGGGAAGGCCATAGAGCAGACTGGCACAGTAGTCCGATCTGGACTAAGGAGGAGATGACAGATTTTTCTGATACTGAGGAGGATTAATCTGGCTGGATTGGCAGATTTGGAGATTAAGAGCAAAAGAAGATGACACTAAGGTTACGAACAGCATGAGCATCAATGCCATCTATGAACATGCCATCCAATATTTGATGATGGATACACAGTTTGACATTCTTGCAAACAGCTCATCAGATAAGGAGTGAAAGGAGAAGAAGATCAGAATGTCGTCAGCAAAGGGTTGATAAGAGAAGCCATCAGAAGAGATCTGGGCACCAGGAGCTGCAGTATAGAGATTGAAGATAAGTGGACCAAGGACATACCCTTGGAGAACTCCAACAGTAAGGGGGCTGAGTGGGGAGGTGAGGCTGTTCCGGGAAATCTGAAAGTATCTGGAGGCAAGGTATGAATCAAACCAAGTGAGGGCCTTATATCTGATGCCAAGGAGAGAGAATGTAGATAGGTCAGAGTTGGTGAAACTATCGAAGGAAGCAGAGAGGATGAGAAGAATAAGAATAGATGAAAGGTTTGCATGATGAGCGGAATAGATGATGTTGCTGAGATTGGGGAGAGCTGTCTTGGTAGAATGCAGAGGTCTGAAGCCAGATTGAAGACAGTCCCACATGTTGGGAGTATCATGGAACTCAATGGGTCAATTGATTACTACTTGCTCCAGGATTTTGGAATAGTGTGATAGAAGTGTGATAGAAGAGCGACAGAGTGAAAGTTAACAGGACAGTTAGGATCTCAACCAGGTTTCTTAAGGAGAGGGATGACAGTAGCCATATTATGGGATCAGGGAAAAGTGGTATTGTCAAGAGAGTAGAGGGAAGCAAGTTGTGGATCAACACTGGGAGCTATGTTCTCCACAATGTGTGGGGACAATGGGTCAGTGGGGAACAGGAAGGGTTAGCCTTGAGGAGTAGAGCAAGAATCTCATCAAGGTTGGTGGGGGCAAAGGAAGACATAATAGTGGGAGAGGAGGGTAGGAGTGGTGGAGAAAAGTGAGCAGGAGGAGGGGATAGAAGGTACGAAGTGAGGGTATTGCGAATGGTAGAAATGTTAGAAGCGAAGTAGAGCGCAAGGTAATTTGCAGAAAGAATAGAGGGGATGGAAGTGGGTTTAGGAGAGTTCTTTTAGTCACTTATTCAGCTGCCTCTAGCAACCTTTCCTCCACGCTTAAGAAATTCTCTTTTTGAGTGGTTGATCATTGCTTGACTTTTTAAATTATCCTATGATGTCTAGTTCAATTGAACTTTTCACAGATCCATTAAACACTAAATGATATTTTGAATATAACATCAATTTCATTACATCATAAGAAATGTACATCAATATAATATCATCATAAAACCACAATTTACATTTTAAATATCTTAAAATAAAATTAAACCTTATTCAAATCCTTACTGATGTTCCACATTCATCTAAAAACCTTTGTAGTGCATTCAATTAAACGACCTAGAAACATGTATCCAAATATGGCAAAGTTCAGAGCAGTGAGACCTGAATTTAAGCAATAAAACCGAAATACTTTGCTCTTAATGAAATCATAATCATGGACAAAAGGACCCAGATGGCACATATATAGACTGCCTAGCATCTGACATTGTCATCATGTGCTTTGATGTTTCAGGCACATGTCTTAATTTACATATACAACAGTGTCTATTTTCAGGAAAAATCTTCAGCTTAGAACAAGTAATAGTCAAAACTGGAAGCTGATTAATATGCAAAGTAAATTTAACCTCCTAACAGCAGTACTCAGACACTGTAATATTCATGAATTTATGAACCACGTTTCAACACTTGACAAGACTTCAGTCTCAACCGGTGGGCACAATTCCGATTAATTTCACACAATTTCTCTCTCCTCTTGGTAAGGCAGCCTATTCAGTGACAACATTTTCACCAATCTTGGTCAGTAAAGCACATTTATTTAAGTGTGCCACTTTTAGGCATAATTCACCTCTTCTTGTCAGGGCCATCGCACTCAAAGATGTGATTATAGGGGATATGTGAGGAATCCCGGTTCACACTAAACTAACATAGGTTAGGAGTGCAAACTCTATCTAGGCCCGGGATGGTAGACAATCTTAGATAAATGAGATAGAGTACTGGGTAACAGGAGGCAATGATTCCAGTGAGCAATAGTGGTGCAATCACACACAACATCAAATAAAGATTTTTTAATAATTCTGAAACAATGGTTAAAATAAAAATTAAATATATTCATATAAGTTAGCACAGAGGCTAACTAACACAAACAATGAGTCTAAAAACCAGTAACATAGGAAAACGTCAAAATCAATCAATGATTTGTGTAACAGAAATCAAATTGCAGTATCTCAATCATTGTATACATTAATCCATTTATTAACAATTGTGACATATTTGTTCTCTCTGTTAACATCCAGAGAGTAAGGGTCTCAACATGTTTCTGTTCTTTACAAATTAATATAGAACATTCATCAGGAGAAAAATATTTGGGGGTGAGATCCTATCCAGAAACTCCAGGTGGAGAAAGCGGAATCAAATGCACCCTGTTAATTTAAAAGAGATAGGAGAAAGCTAGTTACTAACTAAATTTCCACTCTCAGTTAGTTAACTAGAACTATGAACCTGATCCCCAGTTCTAACCTAAGTAGTTCCATAGGGATTGATATGGGGAGCGTTAATATATTCTTCCAAAATGTTCCCTCTAAGATGTTCAACCATCTCAAGTCTCCCAAAATCAGGGATTCCAGACCAGGACTGAAGGGCAGATGCTTTGTTTATATAACATTAACAGTCCTTTAATGCTGTATCCAGCTGTGCATTTTGTGAAGTTGTTAAATAATGTGCTCTGTGAAAAGTACAGTGAGCAAAAAGTGATAGCTGCGGACTCTCAAAGTGGGAAAAAAACACAAAAGAGGTTATCATGCCATGTTCTATCTAGGGAGGGGCGCTTGCTACCTTTTCTTGGATTTTTATAAGGAACTGGGGTTGGTCACCTTAAGTTACCTGGGGGAACCCAAAAGTGGACCCCTTGCTCACTGTGCTCAGAGAGGCATAGCTCCACCTCACTGATGAGTAACAACAAGGCTGAAACACATGTATGTGGTTGCTGTTGGTACTCTTGTTCAAAGGAGGTTTGCCTGGCATTTCGGTGCTGGACTTTCCTTGTGGGCGGGACAAAGACTGATATGCAAATGGATATTCCTCCTTTGTGAAAAGTACAGTGAGCAAAAAGTGATGGCTGCTGTCTCTCAAAGTGGGAAAAAAACAAAGAACAGGTTATCATGCCATGTTCTATATAGAGAGGGGTGCCTGCTACCGTTTCTTGTATTAATGTGCTGAGTTGGGCCGCTTTCTATGTTTGACCATAATCATTTCAGGCTACGCTGATGTTTTACCAATCTCGCTTCCCAGATAGCAGTAGCCGTCTGTGTACTCTTATTCCCAGGGGTGCCGTAAGTGTCGGTTTCCTTACTCGCCCACCAGCAAATTGCATGACCCTCGTCTTATCAAGATTAAGCATGAGGTAATTTTCAGTTACGTATTCACACAGTTCCCTAAAGCTTCTTAACATACCCATGCACGTATGATCAAATAGTGCCAAATCGTCTGCATAAGATCATGTCCTAACCTGGGAGGACGATTGGCCACTGCATGTAGTCTAGCTGGAAGATCAGAAAGATATATATCAAACAAAAGCGGCACTAGCAGGCAACCTTGCTTTACCCCACTATTTGTTGGAACCCATCCAGTAAAATGGCACTCACTGATAACTCTCAGTTTTACCTCAGTGTTGGTGTGCAGTGATATGATGATCTGAAGTCGGTCTGGCGGACTGCCCCTCTTCCTCAGCTTTTCTCATAATATTCCACGATTAACTTTATCAAAGGCAGCCGGAAATCAACGAACATAACATAGGGATGGGCTGCCCTTGCCTTTTGCCTTGATGGTCAATCTGTCAATCACTCTTAGGTTATGGGAAGTGACCAAGCCAGGTATAAAACCTGCTTGAGACATGTAAAGTATTTGTTTTTGTTCCACCCACTGCTGTAGTCATTTTAGTACAAAGGAGATGAAAACTTTTCTTGACACATCCAGCATTGAGAGTAACCTGCAATTCACTTGTAGAAAGCTGGGGACCTTTGTATATACAGGGACCAACAAAGCTTGACACCATGAAAGCGGGATAGTTTGTTGCTGGAAGACCTTGGTGAATAATGTACTCAGCAGCCTGGCCCAAACGTCTCGGTTGATTTTCAAAGCACCACGAACCAGACCGGCTGGTCCGGGCGCCTGTGACTTTTTTAGTTTACCAATTACATCCTAGATGCTTTCTTGATCCCACTTTAAGACCCAGGGACCAAACCCCTTACTCACAATAGGCACACACTGATCCTTTCAGTTCAGCTTTTCAAGAATAACACTGTCCCAAACGTCTTTGTTAATGATATGATATGATCTGATATGGCATTTATAATGCGCTTATACACAGGTGTTTCAAGGCGCGACGAGGCAAGGGAAGGGAACAAAGGGAGGACAGACAACGATCCTACTAGGCCAGGTTACATTCTGATCCCGCAAGATCATGGGAAGGGGGCAGGGACAGTGCAGTACAAGGGTATAAATAAAACAATAAGTATAGTAATGGCCAGCATGTGGCAAGTGCATGGGTAAGTGCAGACATCAGGTGACACGGGCTAGTAGGGGGACTGTAGGGATACAGAAACAGTCCCCAAGTGTGGGGGTTGCCAGGTGGGCAGTGCAGGTGTGTGACGCTGATGGGGGAGGGACCTGGGCCCGAGAGCAGAGGGAGTTCAGGTAGCCACTGCAGTTTCGGTTACAGCCAGGAGGTCAGCAGAGGAGAGGAGGAGAAAAAGCAGAAGGAAAGAGAAAGGTTTTGAGCTGCTTTCAGAACCAGAGATGGTTCTCCTCAAGCTTAAGGGAGGATGGGAGGCTGTTCCAGAGGGAGGCACCAGCCGACGAAAGAGATCTACCACCAACTCGTTGCTTGGAGAAACGATTGACCCTGAGGGAGTTGGAGGCGGTAACCATATTCACTTTCATTTCCTTTGCTGCCCTCAAAGTTTGCCACATAGAGTGAGCATTCACATTTTTTAGAATCCCAAACATATGCTGCCACTTGTCAAGGAGTTCCCCCCTTCTCACCTGAGTTCGATCTTTGCTGGATTTCTTGATCAATGCCTTCTTGCGGACGGGTGGAGTCTTGAATAAGGATGCACGAGTCTCTTCCGACACCAGCGTGCGTTCAAAGTTCCGGGATGCAAAGATCCAGGAATCCGGGAAATTTACAGAGTGCGCTACTAGCACACGAGTCCA
Source organism: Ambystoma mexicanum (assembly GCF_040938575.1). Classification (NCBI taxonomy): domain Eukaryota; kingdom Metazoa; phylum Chordata; class Amphibia; order Caudata; family Ambystomatidae; genus Ambystoma; species Ambystoma mexicanum. The sequence continues at coordinate 999,954,055 of NC_090930.1, forward strand.
GGAATCAAGAAAGGAAGGAAAGGGACTAGGAATGGGGTTGGCTGGAAAGAAGCAAGGAAAACAATACCGCGAGCTATGGAGCACACGTCTGGTCGCTACTTTGCAATAGCATTGAGACGCGCTGAACCGCGGGAGGCGTGGTCTATTAATAGAACACGCTACGTCCAAGTTGTAGAGCGAGGAAGGTGTTTCACAGTGGACGGCCATGTTGGGAGTACAAGGAAGTGTAAGCCAAGTTGAGACAAGGACCAGGAAGTCCAAAAGGGGCGTGTTCTGTAGTTCATGACAGCATGCCTCCTCCGAAGACCAGTTCCTCCGGATTTGCCCGGGTGTATAAGGTGAAATCTTCTGAGCAGTCGAGGGGCCTTGATATTAGAAAGTGGTTCCCAGGTTCTTTCACTAGGAGGCTATCCTTTCCATTCAACCAGGTATTAAAGCTGACCCCGTTTATACCTGGATTCACATATTCGGGATACTTCATATTCCAATTGGTTGTCGACCAGCAGAGGAGGAGGTCGGCAGGATTTCCAGGAGGATTGGGTGTAGGGTTTTAATGAGGATGTGTGAAATACTGGGTGAATTTTCTTCTAGGAGTCTGGTAGTCTGATCAGGTATGAAACTAGATTGATAATGTCCTTGATGGGAAATGGACCATAGTACCGAGGGGCCAACTTGTTTGGCCGTAGATGTCGGGGTAGTAATTTCGAGGACAACCAGACTTGATCACTAATTGCATAAGAAGGACCTGGTCTTCTTTTGGAATCCGCATACCTCTTAGTCTGTGTTCTGGCCCTCTCTAAGTTTTCTTTGGCTTCCTGGTGTACATTGATGAGGGTTTCTATCCAGGAGTCGACAGTAGGTACTGGTGTAGGATGAGGGAGAACAGAGGGTAGAACCGATGGATGGCAACCGTGGCTACAATAAAAGGGACTGGTCTTAAGTGCTGAATGATCGGAATTGTTGTAGGCGAATTCAGCCACGGGTATCAGGAGCGACCAGTCATCCTGAACCTTGATGGCGAAACATCGAAGATACTGCTCCAGGGTCTGATTAGCACGTTCTGTGGTCCCGTTGGTTTGGGGATGATAACCAGATGAGAGGGCGCGTTGCATTCCCAAAATGCGACAGAGATGTTTCCAGAATTGAGAGACGTATTGAGGTCCTCGATCAGATATGATCTTGGAAGGAAGTGCATGTAAACGGAATATGTGTTCCAGGAAGATTCCAGCAAGCTCGGATGAGGATGGTAGCTTACACAGGGGTGTAAAATGAGCCATATGAGTGAACAAGTCTATGGTAACCATGATGGTCGTGTATCCTCGGGAAGGTGGTAATTCCACAATGAAGTCTGTAGCAATGAATTCCCATGGCCTTGTTGGCAGTGTAGGTTGCAGTAGAAGACCCGCCGGTCTCTTGTTATCATTTTTATTTTGACTACAGATAGTACAAGCTTTGATGTACTGCTGTACGTTGGTCTTCATGCCAGGCCACCAAAACTGTCTTTGTATGAGACGGAGGGTGTTGGTTATCCCACGATGTCCGGAGTGAAGGGTATCATGACAGAAGTTTATTATTCTTTGTTGTAATTTCTGTGTAGGAATGACCAGTGCATTGTCCTTGAATAAATATCCATCCTTAACTCTTAGGTTCCATGGATTCTTCCTTGAAATATCCTTCCAGAGGTCAAAGCATTGGGTTTGCACTCGAATTTCTTCCAGGAGGTTGACTGCTTGAGCTACAAAGATCGTGTGGGGAAACATCTTAGGATAGGCCCTGTCTTCATAGTTATATAGTCAGGACGTCGAGATAAGGCATCAGCAATAAGGTTTTGTGATCCGGGAACATGAGTGATTTGGATTTGGTACTGGGCAAAGAAGTAGGCCCAATGCACCTGACGACTGTTCCTGCACTCTAACGACTGTAGAATTTGAAGATTCCGATGGTCCGTGCGGACCTGAACTGGATATCTAGCACCCAGAAGTAGATGTCGCCATTCAGTGAAGGCTTGGCGGATGGCTAACAGTTCCTTTTCCAGGACGGAGTAATGTGTCTCACTGGGAGTCAGGGTTGTGAGAGGTAAGCAATGGGGTGTTCCAGTTTATCCTCAAGTTCCTGCTTCAAGACCGCTCCTATGGCGTAGTTAGAGGCATCCGTTTCCACTAGGAATGGCCGATTTATGTCGGGTTGGGCCAAGATGGGGGCTTGCGTGAACTCTGTCTTTAAACGTTGGAATGCCTTATCTTGCTGTGTAACCCAGATTAGGGGGGGTCTTTCTTCAAGAGGGCAACGATCGGCTGAACGATCTTGGAAAAGGTAGAAATTAACTTCCGGTAGAAGTTGGCAAGCCCCAGGAAGGATTGAACTTGTTTCACAGACGTGGGAGTGGGCCATGCCAGTATGGCCTTTACCTTTGAAGGGTCCATATCAATTCCTTCTGGGTTAAGGATGAATCCTAGGTAGTGAACAGAAGTAACGTGAAACAAGCATTTTTCGGATTTGGCTACAAGTTTGTGTTCACAGAGTTGTTGTAATACTGCCTTTACATGTTCTTCATGCTTTAGAGGATCCTTGGAAAAGATCAATATGTCATCCAGATAGACAATGATGAAGAGGAATAACATGTCCTAAAACACCCTATCCATAAAACGTTGAAAAACTGCGGGGGCATTAGCTAGTCCAAAGGGCTTGACTAGATATTCATAATGACCAAAGGGTGTTCTAAAGGCTGTTTTCCATTCGTCTCCTTCCCGGACACGTATCAAATGATAGGCAGCCCGGAGATCCAACTTCGGGAATATTACGGCACCTCTCACAGCTTCCAGGATATGCGAGATCAGGGGCAGTGGGTACCGATCTTTGAGGGTGCATTGATTTAAGCCACGATAGTCGAGGCAAGGTCTGAGTTCCTTGGTGTCCTTCTTGGGAACAAAGAACAACGAAGCACCCGCTGGAGATTTTGAGGGTCTTATGGTGCCGTTTTCAAGGTTTGTATCCAGGTATTCTCGGAGGGCCTTTTTCTCTGGTTCGGAAAGGATGAACATTCTGCCGAAGGAAATCACTGCTGAGGGATCTGTATCTATGGCAAAGTCTTCAGGTCTGTGAGGGGGTAAGGCCTGGACTATGGCAGTTGAAAATACATCAGCATATCCCTGATAGGCCTCTGGGACTTGTATGATATTGGAAACCATGAGTGGTGTTTGCTGGTCTCTTAGTGGTTCTTTAGGGGGTGTCGAGGAGGGATCCAGGAATAGACAGTGGTACATACAAAACTCTGAGCCTAGGAATAGTGATCCTGCTGTCCAATTGATATACGGATTGTGCTTCTGTAACCAGGGCATACCCAATACCATGGGGTAATGAGCTGACTTAATGATGTCGAATGTAATCCGCTCTTGGTGATGGTTTATGGAAAGCTGGATCTCTTTTGTCTGCAGGCTTATGGGTCCTGAAGTGAGGGGTCTCCCGTCGATTGCTTCCTGCATGGTGCTTCATGTCTCGGACGGAATATGATGACTAACAACCCAGTCTTGATCAATGAAAATTCCCATAGCTCCGCAGTCTACCAAGGCCAGAATGGGATAGGTCTTATTCTTGGAGGGCGACAGGAAGGCCTGTAGTTTCACCAAATTGTTTTGTCCAGGAGAGTTCAAGGATGGAATTGATGTGGAGCAAACATCTCTCTCCCGAAGCTCTGCTCCATCTAGGATCGGGAGCTGGCATTTCCCGAATACCGAGGAGGGGCTAGAGGACACTCCCTAACCAAGTGTTTGTCTGGGGCACAATACATGCACAACCCTGTATGAATCCTTCTCATCCTTTCTTGCAGGGATATAGGTCCACGGAAGGCTCCTATCTGCATGGGTTCTGGTTCAGAGACTGAGCCTGGGTTTGTGTCCGTCTTGGTGGTACTCTCAAAGGACAGCTTTGGAGGATTACCTCTGGATTTCTTCTTCTCTGCCTTCCTTTCCTGGATACGGAAATCTATTTGCATGGCAAGGTCCATTAGTGCCTGGAATGAGTTTGGGTGAGCCACTCTGGCCAACTCATCCTTAATCTCCTCATTCAATCCTCTCCTGAAAAGGGTAAAACTCGCCTCAGGGGACCAATCAGCTTCCTTGACTAATTGCTTGAATCGGGTAACATAGGTGAGCATATCCTGGGATCCTTGCTGAAAGTCTAACAGGCGTTCCTGGGCACTATAGACCTGCTCTTGACGGTCATACATGGTCTTAAGGGCTTGTATGAAGCCATCATAGTCATCGAGGAGAGCATCGCCGGAATTAACGAGGGGCGTAGCCCAGGTTAAGGCGTTTCCTGAAAGGTGGGAAATTATGAACCTCACCTTAGCCCTGGGAGTTGAAAAGTAGTAGGGCTTAAAAGTAAAGTGGACCAAACATGAATCCAGGAATCCGCAAAGGGTTTTTGCCGACCCATCGTATTTGTCCACTATGCCGCCCAGCAACACCCTTTCTTTTGTGGCAGAATTACGGGATAGAACTAATTGTTTGAGAGCAGCGTTTTCAGCCTTTAGATTCTGCACCTTGGTTGATAGCTCTTGCATGCCACGCATCAGGTCCTGGACGGCCGCTTCCATGTCCATATCGAGTTCGGTCGGGTGGCGTCTCAAACTGTCAAGGAGTTCCCCCCTTCTCACCTGAGTTTGAACTTTGCTGGATTTCTTGATCAATGCCTTCTTGCGGACGGATCGAGTCTTGAATAAGGCTGCACGAGCCTCTTCCGACTCCAGCGTTCAAAGATCCAGGAATCTGGGGTATTTACAGAGCGCGCTACTAGCAAACGAGTCCAGGAATCAAGAAAGGAAGGAAAGGGACTAGGAATGGGGTTGGCTGGAAAGAAGCAAGGAAAACAATACCGCGAGCTAGGGAGCACACGTCTGGTTGCTACTGCGCAATAGCATTGAAGCGCGTGGAGCCGCGGGAGGCGTGCTCTATTAATAGAAGACGCTACGTCCAAGGTGTAGAGCGAGGAAGGTGTTTCACAGTGGACGGCCATGTTGGGAGTACAAGGGAGTGTAAGCCCCGTTGAGACAAGGACCAGGAAGTCGAAAAGGGGCGTGTTCTGTAGTTCATGACACCATTGGGCATTTGTACATTGATGTTTCCACCATTTGCAGTAACGATTTTTGATTCTTCTGGTTTGCTCTGCGAATCTCGTCTTATCAAGACCAACTTTTTTAATGTCTATAATTTCCTTTCTCATTTTATTTGTATTTGTATTTATTGATTTATAGAGCGCCTTACACCAAAGCGCTGTACAGTGGAACAACTTAATACATAAAAACATAAACAATATAACGGTGGAAGCAAAATTACAATATGAATCAATCAACAAAACAGTAAGAAGAGCAATTAACTGAAGGGGATAGGGAGAATAGAGGAGTGGGACTGGGTAGGGGGGAGGGGTGGTGATGAGTAGGAAGAGTGAAGGGGAAGGGTGAGAGTGGGGAGGCAGGAGAGGGGAGGGAGCTAGTCAAGGGGAAAGAATAAGGAGGGAGGGGATGCAGAAGCGGGAAGGGGTTTCAAGGAGGAGAATGGAGGAGGAGAGATTTAAGGGAAGTGCGGAATGAGGTGAAGGTGGGGGTAGAGCGGATTGCAAGAGGAAGGGAGTTCCAGTGCAGAGGCGCTAGGAGTTGGAAGGAGCGGAAATGGGAGGAGGCACAAGGGGACGGAGGTACAGGGAGAAGGAAATAGTCAGCGGACCGAAGGGAACGGGAGGGGGAGTAGAAAGAGAGAAGGGAGGAGAGATAAGGGGGAGCGAGACCATGGAGAGATTTGAAGACAAGGCAGAGAAAGTGAAATTTAAGTTGGGAGTGAAATGGAAGCCAGCCAAGGTAAGAGAGAGAAGGAGAGATGGAGTCACGGGAGGTAAGGAGACAGAGGGTACAAACAGCAGAGTGGTAGATGGATTTAAGGGGGGCAAGATGAGAAGTAGGTAGTCCAAAGAGTAGAGATGAGAGGTAGAAGAGGCGGGAGAAGATGAGGGAGGAGATCAAGAGTTTGGTAGCATGGAAGGTGAGAGAGGGATGGATTTTACGAATATTGAAGAGGTAGTAGCGACAGGTGCGAGAAGTGAGGGAAATATGTTGGGAGAAGGAGAGAGAGGAGTCAAAGAGAATGCCTAAATTACGAGCATGGAGAGAGATAGGGAGATTAGAGGGAGGAAAGTGAATGAATGGGGGAGGAGTGAGAGGGGGAAGAGAGTTGGAGGGAAAGAATACGACTTCGGTCTGGTCAGTGTTAAGAGAGAGAAAGCGGGAAGACATCCAGTTCTTAATGGCAGTAAGGCAGGAAGAGAGTTTTTGGTGAAGGTCAGTTGAGAAGGAGGAGAAAGAGGGAAAGAGTTGAGTGTCGTCAGCATAGAAATGGTGGGAGATGCCAAACGAGGAGATAACAGGGGCAAGGAGGGAGGTGTAAAGAGAGAAGAGGAAAGGACCAAGCACCGAACCTTGGGGTACGCCGTATTCAAGAGGATGGGTAGGAGAGGACCGGCCACCCCAGGAGACAGTAAAGGAGCGGTTGAGAACAGAGCCTTTGAACCCAAAGGAGGAAAGAGTGTGAAGAAGGAGAGGATGATCGACAGTGTCAAAGGCAGCAGAGAGATCGAGGAGAATAAGGATAGAGGATTGCTTGGAATGGCGAGCAGAGAGGAGGGAGTTAAGGATAGAGGTGAGAGCAGTTTCAGTAGAATGCTTGGGACGGAAGCCAGATTGTGAGGGTGGTAGGAGAGAGAAATAGTGACAAAGGATGAGAGCTGAGAGTAGGCGAGGCGCTCGAGAAGCTTGGAGAGGATTGGGAGAAGAGAGATAGGTCGGAAGTTAGAGGTGAGAAGTGGATCAGCAGAAGGTTTCTTCAGAATAGGGATGATCATAGCATGCTTGAAAGCAGAGGGAAAGGTTGCTGAGGAGAGACAGATGTTGAAGAAGGAGGTGAGGTAGGGGATAAGAAGAGGGTCAATCTTAGGGATAGGAAGGGAAGGGAGAGGGTCAGTTGGGGCAGACGTGGGGTGGCTTTGGATAGGAGGGTGGAGACCTTCGAAGGGGAGACGGGTGAGAAGATGGACATGCAGGAAGGAGGGAGGGGGGGTAGGAGAAGAGGGGAAATCTGAGGAGGTGTGGATTTTTTGCCAAAGGGTAAGAATCTTGGAGGAGAAGAAATTAGGAAGTCAGAAGGAGAGAGTGTAGAATTGGAGGAGGGATCAGAAGTGAAGGGAGAGAGAAGTCGAGAGAGAGTTTGGAAGATACGGTGGGGGTGAGTGGCTTGAGATTGGAGTAGGTTAGACTAGTAGGAGGATTTAGCTGATGGAAGACAAGAGTCGTAGAGTGCGTGGTAAGAGAAGTATGAGGTTTGGTTGGGGAGTGAGGGAGTTTTGAGCCAGAGTCTCTCCAGACGTCAGAGAAGGTGCCGCATAGAGAGGAGTTGAGGAGTGAGCCATGGTTGAGAGGGTTTCCGGGTTGGGCGGAAGAGAGAAAGGGAGTAAAGTTGATCAAGGGAGGAGGAAATAGAAGAGGAAAGGGAGGATAGAGCATCATTCGCTGATAATAAGGTGAAGTCTTGGAGAGAAGGAAGAGAAGAGCAAGTGTCAATAAAGAGGGTAGGGTCGAAGTTGCGAAAGTCACGCTGTGAGTAGATTGGAGGAGAGGGGTTAGCAGCGGAGGAGTGTGGGAGAGGAGAAAGGGAGAAGGAGAGTAAGGCATGATCAGAGAGATAGACAGGAAGAGTAGAGACTGGGGAACATGGGTAGGAAGAATTGAAGATGAGGTCAAGAGTGGAGCCAGAGGAGTGAGTGGGGGAGGAAGAAAGGGGGGAAGAAGGTAGGAGTCAAGGATAGAGAAGAGGGGAGAGGATTGAGGGGGAGAAGGAAGATAAAGATTAAAGTCGCCAAGCACTGATAGTGGAGAGGGGGAGGGAGAGATAAGCAAGAGGAGGTGATCAAGGTCTTCATAGAAGGAAGAAAGAGGGCCAGGGGGACGATAGATGATCAGGAAGGAAATAGGGTGGGGAGAGGAGAAAGATTTGTAAAGGAATTCAAAGGAAGGGAAAGAAGGGAGAGATGGTGAGGAGGAAGAGGAGATGTACTTGGGGTGGTAGAGGAGGCCAACGCCTCTGCCACGGCCAGTAGCACGAGGGGTATGAAAGAAGGAGGATGAGGAGGTGGTTAAGGAAGCGGGACAGAGGTGTTATGGGGGATCCAGGTTTCAGTTAGGCATAGGAAATGAAGGTTGAGAGGAAAGAATAAGTCAAGAACGGCTGAGGTTTTGTTGCAGATGGATCTGGCGTTCCAGAGTGCCATGTTCATGAGGCTGGAGTGACGGGCGGTAGGGGGGTAAAGAAAATTAGGGCGGTGAGAGAGGGTAGGTGTGTGACAGGAGGAGTGTGGGAGGGGATAGAGGGCATTAGGAGGGAAAAGGAGAGTAGGAGGGAGAGGAGAAGGTAGGAGGAGCGAGAGAGGGGGGAGGGAAGAAAGGGTGGTAAAAAGGAGATTTGGTAGATCGCATAACAGAGGTCTCAGAGATATGTCGAGTAAAGAAGGTCCGTAGCTGTAGAGACTTGTGATGGCGAGGACAGTGTACCAGTTTCTAGTAGGGACAGTACTCAATGGACATACTTAGATGAGGGATGGGGAGAGGATAGCAGCAGACCAGGAGCAGAATGGAGCGGCGCCTGCCACTGTCAGATGGAGGTCAACGGGGTGTGGCGCCTGGGCCGGAGAGGATGCGCCAGGCAGCAGGCACCAGTTGGCGCCAATGGAAGTCCCAGGCCCAGCGACAGCAGATGGATGACTGAAGCCAGAATGGGCTTATAGACAGCAGGAACCCGATACTGCAGGCAGTCCAGGGCCAGGAGGTGACCACAGGCAGTGGAAGGCAGGCTGGTCAAGGAGAACCAGGGCGTCCACGCCTAGTCCTAAGCAGGTGTCAGTTCATCAAGAGGGGCACTAGTGGAGGGCCTAGGCTGGTGAGGCAGGCAGATTGGGGTCAAGATGCTGGGCTGCTGCACCTGATCTTGAGTAGGGAGAGCTGCAGGTACCAGTTCTTAGAAAGGGTCACTGGTGGAAGGGGCCCGGGTGGTTGAGGCAGGCAGACTGATGTCAGAATGATGGGCTGCTGCCCTTGTTCCTCGGCGGGGAGGGCCGTAGGCACCAGGACCAGAATGAGGATGAGGGTCAGTGAGGGGTTGAGCTGTTGAGACGGGCTGACTGATTCCACAATGTTAGGCAGCTACAACTGGTCAAGAGTGGGGAATGCCACAGGCGGTGGTGCAAGGAACAGTATGGAGGCTCTAACAGAAGAACAGGGGCAATCAAGGAGGATGGGAAGATGCGGCAACCCTGTGTAGCTGCACCCACTCCTGAGTGGGGAGGGCCGCAGGCGGCCGTGCCAGGAGTGGTATGGAGGCACCAGTAGAAGTCAGGCAGCCAGGTGGATTGGCAGATGCAGTGATCCTCTGCAACTGCGCCCACTCGTGAGCGGGGAGGGCCGCAGGTGGATGGACAGAGGTAGTAAGGAGGCACTGGTGGGAGAACTAAGGCAGCCGCGGTGGTCAAGCTGATGCGGCGATCCTCCATGGCTACGCCCGCTCTTACACGGGGGGGCGCAGGCGGCGGCACCAGGCGTGGTGTGGAGGAACCAGTGGAGGAATTCAATCAGCCAAGGTGGATGGTACAAAGCAGCGACCCTCTGCAACTGCGCCCACTCTTGAGCGGGGAGGGCCGCAGGTGGCGGCTCCAGGAACGGTGTGGAGGCACCAGAAGAAGAACTAAGTCAGCCAAGGTGGATGGGCTGACACGGCGATGCACTGTGGCTGCGCCCATCCTTGAGCGGGGAGGGTTGCTGGCGGCGGCTCAAAGATAGTATGGAGGCACCGGCGGGAGGACTTCAGACAGCTGAGGCGGACGGACTGGGGCCGGGATCCTGAGCAGCCACACTGGTCATTGGGCGGGGAGGGCTGCAAGCAGGGCACCAGGTTTGACACTAAGGCGCCAGGCGAACAGAGGAGGCGGAAATGAACACACCGCTGTCTCAGCAGGTCGCCGAGTGGGAAGGATCCCAGGAGGAGCCGGGCTGGTGAAGGCGCTTCTATGTGGCTGTACTCGATCTTAAGCGGGGAGGGCCGTTGGCGGCGGCTCAGAGACAGTATGGAGGCACCCTGAGCAGCCACGACCCTGCCAGGACCCTGAGAGCCAGTGTGGAGGCAGTATGGCTCAGAAACAGTGTGGAGGCACCCTGAGCAGCCACGACCCTGCTGGGACCCTGAGCAGCCACGCTTGTCTTCGGGTGGTTGAAGACTGCAAGCGAGGCACCAGGATTGATTTTAGGCGCCGAGCGATTCGTGGAGACTGAAAGAACACACTGCTGTCTCGGCCGGTCGCCGGGCGTGAAGGAGCACTAGAGGAGCTGAGCTGGTGTCGGCGATCCTATGTGGCTGAGCCCGCTCTTGAGCAAGGAGGGCCGCTGGCGGCAGCTAAGAGACAATATGGAGGCACCCTGAACAGCCACGACCCTGCCGGGACCCTGAGAGCCAGTATGGAGGCGGTATGGATCAGAGACAGTATGGAGGCACCCTGAGCAGCCACGACCCTGCTGGGACTTTGGGCAGTTGAAGACTGTAAGCGAGGCACCAGAATTGATTTTAGGCGCCGGGTGATTCGTGGAGGCGGAGAAGAGCACACCGCATTTTATGCGTAGCATCCTGTATTTCCTATTGAATGCTTTATCCTGTGATTTCGATGACGAGACCTTAAAATATCCCAGACAATTCCCAAATTTATCAGCCAATTTTAGGAACCACTTTTCGATTTCAACTCCTGTCCAGTTATCCAATAAATCAGTTTTTCCATAGTTAATGCGTGCAACAAATCCAGTGATCTTTTTTAAATGACCACTGACCAATTAACACGACTACCCGCATTGTTCACTTCACATGTAGCCAGGTGATTTTGTTGTAATTGCAAGCTAAGTGTCAGGATAGCATGATCACTGTATTCTTTAGTTCTTATTTCCAAACGCTTGACATATTTTGTCAACCCACCATTTGCAAAAAAAGTAGTCTAATATAGCCTTAGCCTTCTCATTTGTCCTGGTAAATCCAGCTGGTTGCTTCCCCCTCTTGCCTGGCCATTTAACATGAGTCACTCCCAGTCAGTCAAGTATTCCAGCCAAAATCTACCTTAACTATTTTTCAGTCTTCTGTGGGGTTATGCTAGTTTCCAAGACATTACCACACCACTGATAAGCATTACTATCTTTGCATCTTGTATTTAAATCCCCTCCCAATAAGATCAAATCTCCCTTGGTGTCACAACCCCAGATCATCAGTGACAAGGTTATATAATCCAAACTAGCCTGTGTGTGCATCACCCCTGGGGGGGGGGTCATAGATGTCTATAATCAATAGATGTTTAATTGAGTTGGCACATAGCTGAACCTTGACCATAAGAACGTTAACCTGTTCATACAATAGGGTGTGGGGGTGGCAACCGCTCTTGCCTAAAATATATTCTTAACTCTGATCATTAAACCTCCGTAAGGCTGCCCCTTTGGCCCTTTTTTTAAGCAAGGGAACAAAAACCTGGTATCCATCTATAAATATAGGCAACATCAACCATGTCTCCTGCAACATGAAGATGTCATTCACAATTATTTGATCAAGAGTCATCTTTACTCAGAAACTGTGTGTGTCCCATGTGTTCCATGACATTACATTACAAATTCACTGCCCCATATTGCTTCTTGAGGGCGGGAAACCCATCAGCCACTGCCAACCCCTGTCATTTTCTCTACCAACCATATTCACATTTGCCACCTTTCTGCCCCCGACATGCTTAGCCTTAATTTCGCCCTCACACCCACTACATTTCTCACAACTATTATTAGCAGAATTTACACAAATGGCATCCAGCTCATAATCCGTTTTTAACGAGTTTCCCCGATGGGCGTGAATAAGAGTTGCTGTGTCCGACAGATGGTAATGGACACGTGATGACCACCTTCCGTCTTAATTAAGAGGTTCAATGAATTCAAAGTCCTGATACATCAAGACTTGTAACAAAATAATTAGTTGGAACAGTTGTAGTAAGTGCAAATGATTTTACTCTCTTCTTCTGATATTCAGGAAGCATAGATGTACTAGTTTGGACCTTTTCATCCAAATCAAAGTCTTTCTTTCTATTCAACACTTCTTTAGTTCCTATTGGTGGGCCCTGTGCCTTCACCTCATTCACTGGAACTATTGGTGGGAGTTTTCCCCAGCCACATATTGCAATATTCCATTTCCAATAGTGCATGATCCTCGAGGCTGACTTCCTTGTTTCCAGTAACTTCTGTGTCTTTAACCAACCAGCTTGTTAGAATGCCAGCACTCTTAGTCTTTTTTGCCTCTAACTTTCTATTTTCCTCCATTTCCTAGAGACTTTTGTTGACGTTGAAATGATAGTGGAGTTCATCGATTCGTTGTTCAGACCAGCATAGCCTGATTTATTCTGGCTTCATGCGCTCTCTGCTGCTTTAAGCTGCATTGCTGCTTAAGGGACTGATATATTCTTGAAGTATCATTTGAGTCATCACCTTCCATACTCCCCTCTAGCACTGCTGGAATGATCACTGCTGGTTCACCACTACCAGCTGAAGGCTTAGGAGGCCCCTGCCATCTATATGAGCTGGTGTTACTAACAGCTGGGCCCTCAAGCTTTTGGATTACAAATTTCTGAAGCTGTAATACATCACATTGCAGCTTCAGATCTTCATGAATTCTGCTGCAAAGTTTGAGTAAGACTGTGGTTGCAAACTTTAGCATCGCCAAGATGGTAGTGCCTAAAGTTGCCTTACTGGTTGATCTGGCACTCTCTTCACCCTCTGATTCAGCGTGGTAGACAATCGAGGGGGTGTTAGTCTATTCTACTTCCATTTGATTCATCATTTCAGGTATGGAACCTGAAAAAAGGACAACCATTGATGGATTATTAGTTCCAATAGCGAATTATTGTCTATATCCGACAAATTGCGGCTATTGGAATCCCCATAGATGGCCTCACCCTCCAAATTGCCAGGTTCCTGACCTTTCATTATTGACTCTGCTGCTGAATTACTGGCTCTGGGCTGACAAAAAGAGGTTATTTTCCCTCTGGCCTCTTTGGGCCTCATCACAAGCTGGGCGGTAACGCTGGCGCTGATAGCGCCAGCGTTATCTGCCCTACCGCCAAACCCACCGGTGCTATTAGCACCGGATCACGGGTTTGGTGGATTTGGAAATCCCCATTCCCCATTGAGCCCATTCGAGAATGCCCCATTCCCCATTGGGCTCAATGGCGAAATTTCACACTCTTACCGCTGGCTGATTTCCCGCCGGCGGTATGAGCACGAATTTTCAGCGGATTTCCCCCCAGTTAAAAGCTAAAAGCTGGGGGGAAATATGCCAAAGCCCTAATTTGGCGGACCCTTAAATCCAGCGGTAACAGCACTACCGCCGGATTTAAGGGTTACCACCAGACTCGTGATGAGGCTATTTGTCCGTAATCGGCTGGACTGACTCCACCTCCTCCTTCCTTCACTTCTACATTGTTTTTCATGGAGTTACTGATTTTGCCATAAGGTTTGCTTTTCCTAAGATTATATGATTATACTTTCCTGGTAATTTTGCTCCGGCATAATTAGTTTTTGGGAAGCTACTTGCTCTAATAGTCTACAAGTTCTGATGTCATAATCCACCAGTTTTACCGTATTAACTACAAGGGCCTCAGGCTTACCCCTACTTCACTACAGACTGCAAGATTGCGCCCACACTTCTCAATGCACTTTGCTGACGTGCTGCAAGCAAAGCCTTTTTGAGCTTCAAAAAAAGTCACGCTGACTCCAGATAAGCAGCCCAGAGCAAACAATCCACACACCATCCAACTCTGGGTATAGATCACCACGCAGTACTTTACTTTGTAAAGGATTATATGCAAGTAAAGTCAATAACTGTGTTGTTGCGAGACTGCGCCCACACTTCTCAACGTACTTTCCATTGCTTTAACACTTTGATCTATCGTTGTTTGTGTCAGGGGAATCCCCTCTGTTCTGTGCCTGTATCCACAGTGACAGGATTCTGAGCTGGTATTTTGGGGGAGTGCATGTCTATAGAGGGGAGCAAACTTTTATTACTAATAACCTTGCTCTCAACTGCTCCAAAAAATGTAACATGAATAAGATGGTAATGGTTTCGAATATTTGAGTTTTCAGAAGTGCCATGAGTGCCTGAAAGGAGGGTGTTTTACATACCCTAGTACTAGGGCATTAAAGGCCATAACTGCCGGCATAGAGAAGCACCTTCCCCTTCAGAGGAGATAGCCCCCATGATGAATGTAATGGTGTCATGGCACAAATTGAGCCAATTGGAGAAATCTGTCAATGATTCTGCACTTCCTGTCCAGATGGAAAGGATATCATCAATATAATGGACCCAGTGTCTGCTCTTTGATCAAAATGGTTTGGCCGCTGGATAAACAAATTCTTTTTCAAATGAGGCAATAAATAATACGGCCAAGTTGGCCGAAAAAAGGTGCACCCATTGCTGTTCCTCTCATTTGCAGAAAGAATTGATTCGCATATTTTAAATAGTTCCTGCAGAGTGCAATGCTCATTAGATCGATAATGAATTCTGTTGGGATCCGTTGTTGAGTACTTTCAAGGGTGAGATGTTCCTGAGTGTGTTCGATGGGTTGGTCCTGTGGAATGTTGGTATATAAGGATTTCATATACATCGTGACAAATAAGCTGGAATTACCATCAAATTCTAAGCCCATCAAATGTATTGATGGTGTCCATAGTGTCTTTTACTTAAGCTGTTTTTGCAGCGACCAACCCAATTAGATTTGAGATCGGACACTGGCTCCATTATATTGACAATATCATTTTCATCTGGACGGGAAGTGCAAAATCATTGACGGATTTCTTCAATTGGCTCAATTTGTGCCATGACACCATCAAACTCAACATGGTGGCTAATCAGCATTTGGTCCACTTTTTACATCTCACTATAATGGCTGTGGAGGGACATCTCACTTGTTCATTATACAAAAAAGCAGTGGTATAAATACAGCACTTAATTTCTTGAGCTTCCACCCTAGAAGCCTGAAGGAGAACCTTCCATTTGGTCAATTATTAAGCCTACGGCAGAATTGTACATCTGTTCACGACTATCATAAACATGCCAAAAATCTGGGTCTTTGTCTAAAAACACAAGGCTATCCTAAAAAATTGATCTCTCATTCCATGAAAAGGGCAAGGTACACTGCAAGGGACACCTTGCTTGAACCCAACTCCAGAAGGCCAACTGAAGACAAGTTAACCTGTGTGTTGACACTAGCTCCTTCCAATTTAAACAAAAATGGTCAGGAAGTATTGCCCACTTTTCGGATAGTGCCTACCTAGCACATGTGTGCAGCTTTTTGCTTTTAAGCTTGCTCAGAATCTGAAGGACAAACTGGTTCATTCCAGATCCTCGCAGGATAGAACTACTTGTTCTGTTTGGAAGGTGCAACACTTGCATGGCCAAGTTCCATGTGGCACCTACAAGGTATGCAGGTTCACTAGGAAATTGCAATCATTTAAAATTGAAGAAAGACCTTGACATCTCAAATTTATCAAACTGTAAATCCATTCATGTTGTATACTGTATTCAGTGTGCATGCGAAGTCCGATATGTGGGCCAAACCTCTGGAGTGATTCATGTGTGAATCACCAAACATAGATCCAGACTATGGTGTAGGAATTCATTGGCTCAACTGGTCTTTCACTTAATTGAATTTCAACACACAGTAGATGATCTGCTATGGTGAGTGATCGATATTGTAGACATGCCCCGAACCCTCAATGCACACTTTTGATGAACGAAGCAGAGTGGATTCACTGTCTGACTCCCATCAAAAAAGGCCTTAATGAAGCCTTTCTTCTTATCTGGTAAAATATCTGACTATTGGTCACTCCAATTGTCTGACTGTTGTAGGTACTGTGGGAAACCTGAGAAAGTTCTCAAAAATGTACTTCCCCTGACTCCTCTGCACAGGTGGACAGGGAAAGGCCATCACTTTTGGATGCTGACGCTGGGGGTGGACAAGCAAGGGAGAATCACCTGGGTGGAGGGTTCTTGTGGAGGGGGAATGAAATGTCCTCAGGTGAGATGCAATATCCCCCCTTTCAATTCCGTAATGGACCCCTAGTAGGAAAAGCCTTAATTGGATATTGTTACCCCATTCCCTTTGGTCAGAGTAACATCAGGAGAAAAAAAAGCCTGGAAGACCAAGAAGGATGAGAAAGAGTACAATGTGCTTGGGTGAAACATGGTATCCCCTATCCCTATTGACAACCAACCCAACCCTTACCCAACCTTTATGGACCTTTATAAGCAAGCTCCCCTTATTGCTCCACAATTGACACTTGACAGTACTGGGACAAAGAAGAGGCAACTAAGAGCAATGGAGACTATGCACTTTTATCACTCTAGTACTGGGACAAGGAAGATGCCTGCTAAGTGCAGTGAAGGTCAGGCATGTCCATTTAATTGTGGTCAGGCAAGGCTGAATAACCATCCACGCCTGCAGCGTGTCAAGACACTTGAGGTGTATAAATGGAGCCCTGACCAATGGCAAAGGGGAGCGACAGGAGAAGGACCAGGAGGCTGGTTCATGCAACCCTACATTGTGGCATGGGTGTTGGGACTCACTGGAGCAGATTGAAGAAAGTGAAGGGAGCCGTGCAAGAAAGGCTGCCATTTTCTTTTCCGCTTGAAGTGCTCGTTCCCCTGTGGTGGTACACCACCATAAGAGTGTCTGAGGGGCAGGAACTGGAGCTGTGGTGCTAAAAGCAGAAGGCTGTGTGATCAGCGCTGCAGCACAAACTCTTAAAGTAACCAGTGACTTTCTGGTGAATGAGAAACCCGATGCGCATGTGTGTCAACTCTTTAGTTCCTGAATACTTTGTATCGGAGGGGTTGAATGCTTCGGATCAGCATGTTTTTGAAAGTCTCTGATCCCTTACATTTTCAATTATAAAACAGATAGGAATACTTTGTATTGGAGTGGTCGCGTGTCACAGGAAACAGGTTTTCGAATGTCTCTGAACATCGAACCACTCAATTAAAGTGAAACAAACAAATATTAAACTACAGATTAAGTGAAAAAGAACCATAAGCAAAATGTGTAATTATTGAATACCAAACAGAATTAAAACCTTTGGAAACCCAAATGGGGAAAGACACTTTAAATCCAAGCAAACCATTACATAAGTGTTAAATGAATTTTACAAGCAAACTATTATTTATTGAAGTGCTAAACCAACCACTGTATGATGAAATCTAATGTGACTTTAAAGGATATCATGTCCTCCTGAGTGAAACCTGCAAATTATCTGAACAACTATTTGAAAATAACATTAACTGAACTATGGCGATAAGGATATTTTGTGTTTCTTTTTTAATTATATCTTGAAACTTGGGGAAGGGAACCCTCAGTCCTGACCATTAGAATTTAATTTTAAGGTTTTTCAACTATGTGATTTGGAAATTGGGAAAGGGACCCTTAAGTCCTGACCATGAACATTTAATTTCAAAGTGGTTTGAAGTGTGTGACTTGGAATTTGGGGACGGGAACCCAGAGTCCTGACTTGGGGGAAGGAAACCCAAAGCCCTGAATAAAACGCTTGCATCCTCAATCCAAGAAAGCGTGCTTTTGAGATATTACTTTGTGGAACTGTTTTATACTTGGGGAAGGGAGCGGAAAGAAAGCTGCAAACTGGAAGAAGCTCAGAAATGTATGTTGGACACGGTTTCTTTTGGTTGCTGACATCCCTACACTTTGTATAGATCAGTTGTGAGGGCAAGCATAGGTTTTTGACACAGACCGATTCCTATGTTTAACTATTGACTCAGAGTTTCCTTAGTTTTATTTAGGTAGGGAAATCCCACATTAGCATGGGGGAAATTAGGCCTTTTCCATCCTGACGTTTAAGTTAATAAAATGTATTGCTTTGAATTTGGAATCTGTTGTCTGTGTCCTTCTTCATGATGCCTTCACAGTAGCCATGGGATATACATGTCTATGCATACTGTACACAATGAGACTGATTCCTGGCAAACCCCATGGCTGCATTGATCAAACTAGGCATATATAGTCCACATAAGGAAGCTGACGTATAGCGAAATTCCTGGATCCTTTGATTAACCTGCGTCCTCTGTTAAACAGAAATTCTTCTCTTTCACAATCTGAGTATGAGTTTTTTATATACAGTAATTTCTGACTGATTAAGTGACTTTGATATGTTTAACTGTCTACATATACAACACTAGCTTCTGTACTCAAATGAGATGTAGGTAAGTCCTGTGTCTGTGGCCGATCTATATTTGTAGCCACCGGGTGAACACCCCCGTTTTACAAGGTGCTTTACATTTGTAGACAATTCTCGTGTCCTGGCCTAGATCTATATCTCTAGACACTGGTTGAATGTTCTCGCTTTATGTAGTACTTTGAATTTGTAGATCATTCTTGTGCCTTTGTCTTTTCTATATTTTTACTAATAGGTTGAACTCCCTTGTTTTATATGGTGGTTTAAATTTCACTATACATTTTGTTGATGAGGCGCGTGCACCATTCCAACATGGCGCATTGCCTGCTTACATGGAGAATAATGATTTATGTGTCGACGTGTATTTGCAATTATGTCCGTAGATCACAAGACTGCTTTAAAGCCCGGTTGAGCCAGGGCTCAGCTGGTCTGTACTCAGTTGCACTGAAATGCTGCACAAGAGGCAGTTGAGAGAATGTATATAAATAAGCTATGCAGGACTGTCAAGGAGATCGCTATACAATGTTAAACACGCTCCACTTTTGACCGTCTTGCAGATGATATACAATGCAGCTGTCTTTGCACCATGAGGTGCAGCTGCTGATACATTGAACGTTCATTAGTGATGGGTCGACTTGAAGTTTGTAGCGCCCTCTGTAATATTTGATTGGGTGCGCTTAAGTGGTGGCCTTTCATATGTCTATGGGCCTGGAGGTGGGTTCTCTCTTTTGCACTTTGGTATTTCTGAAGTGGTGGCACACTTCTACACCTAGAATCATCTTTGCACTTCCACCCGCAGGCCGCTGTGTTTCCTTTTTTAGATGAAGCTACGTTTCTGTTGAATGTGATGAATCCTATGGATCCCTCACTTTACCCCGCCTAAAGTCTCCTCCCAGGTGGCCAAGGAAAGGCAGACACTTCCTGATCCTGACCTTGGTTGTGGTTTACCACAGGAGGATCACCTGGGAGGAGACAGGGCCCAGGGAGGTGAAGGGATTCGGTGGGATGAGACACAGTATCCTCCTTTGCACGGGAATTACCTTTCATATATACCAAATCATACAATAGTCTTTTGCCATTATAATGTATGATCCGCATATTAAGTTGTGAAATATGGGCAAACGGGTTGCAACATCTTTAAATGACCCACTTAAGGAGGAACCCATTATACCTGATGTGGTTAAACCTCCCCCTTACTCCCAAAGGTATGGAGAGTGGAAATCTGTAAATGGTGGCATAAGTGAACTGCCTTTCCCTACTGCGATACAACATGATGAAGTACTTTTACAAATCTGTAAACAAAACTGTTTTAAAGTCAAGAATATTGAATTACTAGTTAGAACTGATTTTGTTGCTTGTGATTCCAGGTCCCATAATACCAAAAATACAAGGACCAAGATGAGGGCTGAAGAGCAGTTCAGGCCTGAAGGTCAGGCAATTAGGTTTAACAGCCCAAACCTGAGGGAAGCTAAGAGGATTAAAACGCTCCCTCAGGTACAGGCAAGGAGGAGTAGTTGTGGTTGCAGAAGTAGTAGCAGTTGTAGAAGCAGAAGTACTTGCTGGGGCAGAAGCAGGTGGCAGAAGAAAACACGTTGTTGGTGAAATCCACAGAGGTGGGAGAAAAAAAAGGCACGCCAGGATTTACCATCCACTTATTCCAGTGTCCAATCCGGAGTTGGCCCTTTTCTCCCAAAGTCTGGAGTGCAAAGGTACACAGCGAGAAGCAGGAAGTCTGAAAGCTTTTCCCCATGTGAACCTGATTGCAGAGTTTTCACAGCAGGAAGCGTGCAGCAGATCGTGCCAGGAGGCTGGCATGCTCCAGGGGGTCATGGTGAGCCGAACTCTATGTCTGTGGGGTGGAACCAAAGGCAGCTTGCAGAGAGGAGTGTGCACTGTCAAGAAAACACCCGTAGAAGCCCTGCAGCCTGTGACAGAGTCTGAGGAGCCGGTGAGTGTTGCAGCATGTTTCCAAGCCCTCAGGCAGTGCAGGCGGGTAACTGTAACCAGTTACCTTTCACTCGCGAAGGAGTGAAATTGAATAAAGTTGACTGCAGCATATCGCACAATGGAGTGCAACAAATGTAGCACTCATGTATAAGTGAATACACTGTGGAAGGAAGCACTACGCTGTGGAAGGAAGTTTAAACCTTGTACATTCTCAAAACAGATTCAACAATGTTCATAGTGGTTGTGTGTGCTTAAAAGGGACTTCAACACAAAGACCAAGCCTTGATAAAGAACTGACAACATTGTATCTTGTAAAGACCAAGTACTAAACATCTATATGTTGAACAGGAAAGAACATACAAGCATAACCTTAAGTCAAGAGGTGAACAAGCATTGTCCTCAGACAAAAAAGAGACTGAAATAACAGCCCCTTTGAGTGAAAGATTAAAAGAATATCGAGGCTTAATACCACATAATAGAAATACGCCAGTCACAAGTACTAAGGTACAAGTACACTTTATTTTACAGAACAGATGTCTGGCTCTCAACACCCCACAATGTGTGCAAGCAGACACCGTGAGATGAGAGAGTGCTGGACATTTCAAAAACATGAGTATTTATACATTTTTCTCACAATCCCAGACACATCGTCCAGCCCCTCTTCGTGTAACACATTTAACTAGGGTACATAGCCTTTCCACATAACTAATACATGTTAAAACATCCTTGAGTAGCTGGTTGTTTTCTGTTAAACACTTCATATGTTTTTCAAACATTGGACACAAAGGTAACAGTCCTTCTTTCATTTACTTATATTTGTCTACCATTTGTTCTTAAGTTTAAAGTCAGCTTAGTTTCAAGGAGCGAAAACAAAGATTTCTGCAAAAGCACATGTTCAGCTATTCATCATTCTGTTTCGCTATTTGAACGGGGAAGACACTGTTGGTACAGATGGCATCTAAATTACTGATTAGCACGGCTCTTGATTAGCTCCAAGGCTTCCTTAGAGCAGGACAAGCAATCCACCTTAGCAGCTTCAGCATGCTTATCTACGTTGACACAGTACAAAGTTCATTGTCACGATTCCTGCCCCCAGCCCTCTGAGATATCAGGCCGGAGCCAGGCCATGGTCACCTACTTGGCCCCTAAGGGCCTCTCCATCCCACCAGAGACCCACTTGGACTCAGACCTGGCGCCTGTGGCGCCAATCTCATACACAGCCCTAAGATCCACTTAGCATTGGACTTGCAAAGTATTATGGGCAAGATGGATGCCCCCATATAATTCAGTTCCTTGAACTGAGTGGGCGGTCTAGCCTTTTGGGTGTGGTTCAGCCCAGGGATACCTGGGATACCTGAAGACTATTTAAACCATGCCCAGCCCGAGAAACACGCTTTGCGTTTCTCTGCACCTGCAGCGTGACACTCACCGTGCTCGGATCTCTCCACATGAGGCCTTCTTCATTCTTCCGCGCCCAACGCTCCTGCAAGAACAAGAACACCATTAATAATACCCTACCTTGAAGAGCATCCATCTTCTGTCCATCGCTCTTCCAGTCTTGCGGGCTGCTACGGCGGTGTCATCGGCATCTCGGCACGCTGCATCCGACGAAATGATAAAAGAACAGAAGAGAGGACATTAGTAAGCATTCTACAAATCTTAGCTTGCTCAAAAACTGTAAGAAGATTTAAACGCTTACCTCAACTCTCGCCGATCAGAGTAACTTCAGCTCCGGAGCATCACGTCGACCTGCAAAGGGAAAAAATATATCAGGTAGCGCGAAAGCTTTAGGAAGCACCGCACATGGCGCTTACTAACCGCATCTCATCTCCTCAGCTCGCATCCACGCTGGGTTATTGCGACACCTAAAAGGACACAAAAACGAACATTGGTTAATGCAAAGAAGAGCGATTAGCATCGCTCTCCATGCTCTCACTCACCATTGGTTCTACTCACCTCAGCAGCGCGTCGCCATCTTCAAACGTCTCCATCATCTAAGGAAGGAAAGAGACAAGAACCAACAGAACTGTTCATAAGACTCATTTGGTTGGGCTGAAGTCACAGCAAGCCCAGTCCGTCAGGCCATTGCCAGTGAAGCAATTAGGCAACATCGAGCCCGCATCAGTCAATGCACCCCTGCACCCAAAGCAGGGCAGAGAGCGCGCTACACAAGAAAACAAGGTGAGGAGTGGACCGGGGAAATGTTTGGACCCAAGAAAAGAGCGGGACAAGCAAGCAGAGCTAATAGAGAGTTAAACTCTGGCAATTCTGTGTTTCAGGCCCAGTCTTCGGTCAAGCAGATTCCAGGGAAGGGTTCAAGGTCGTAGGAAGTCCAGACAGGCTGAGTGGCGTCCCCGTGGATACCAGGTGAGCGTTACATTCATTTTGCTCTGCTGGAGCTGAAAACACAAATTCTAACATGGGACAGAAGGCAGGAGTTAATCAAAATGGCAGATAACTTAAAATGGCGGCGCAATCAGCCTGTTTCAGGTTCATTCAAATGCGATTTACAGTGCAAAGCGAATGTGCTTAGGCCAATGTTTACTATCGGACGGTATTATGCAGAATTTACTTTTACAAAACCTCCTTTTGGCCTAAGCCAAGAGCATTACTCAAACATTAGCATCATCCGAAAACCATGTATCATCGTCAGAACATTCTGAATCGCTATCCTCAAAAACATTGATCGCCATTAACTCCTTTATCGCAATGTCCTGCATTACCAAGGCATTAGTAATCTTTCCGGGCATTTGTGCCTTAGCTTCTAGTTTACCAACCGCTTGTACACAACCTCCCCTATCATAGAACAAATGACAGGAAGACACTGTATGTAACAGCAGCAAAATAGTACAATGGCAAGGATCACCATTAGAACTGCAAAGATGTTTCGGCCCCAAGATCGTAACAAGTCCCAGAACCATGTGCCAATATCCCAGTTTCCCTCTGGAACATGTACTTCAGTACTTAAGGTGTGCAATTTCTTAATTGCCTTAAACATGGTGGGGAAGGAATCGGGAACAAAAACACAACATGAAGATCCCACCATTTTGCACACCCCACCACGCTCAGCTAGAATGATGTCTAGCACCATCCTGTTTTGAAGAGCCACTAATCTAGTAGCCTTTTGCTCTAGTGTCATGTTGTATAGGATGTCAGTGGTTTGATTGATGGTTTTCTCTAACACCCTCACCAATTTTCTAATATCTTGGGAGTTTATTATCTGTCCCCAAAATGGCACAAAGGATTTAGCAACGCCACCCAGAATCTGTGAGGGAGTGTCACCATCCTCATCCCGCCTGGGCCGAGTTCTAGAAATTTCAGCAGTGGTGGCAAAATATACGCCTGGTAGTAGTATACCTTAATAACAAGTACCCTCCCAATCTCTTGGTAACCAAGGACATGCCTCATTACCGCAAACAAAATAAACAGGCTCTTCTACATATAGAGGTCTATCTTCACTAGTTAGCACAGCAATGTTCACACAACCCTCAAATGTACCCATTGGTTGGGAACCCTCTCTTCATATGCAAAAAGGAACAGAGTTTGGACTATGGTTAACAGTGTAGGAAGGAGGCATGGCATACCTATTACCTGTGGGAGCCATTTTAAAGGTAAACATTGATTGGAAAGGACTGGAAAGTCTATCAGAAGGCCAAATAGAAGCAACATTTAGCTTGCTCCTATTCGCAAAAAGAGAATATCCTAAAGATGCTAAAACTCGTTTTTCAAACTCATTGAGATTAGTCCCATCAAAATTCCCACTGACACTATTGTTCCATCGGCTAAAGAATAATGCCCTAAGCGAAGCATAACATGCAGTAGTTAGAGGGAGTGGATGTATATACCAGCCTAATACATTTTCCCCATGTTGTGGCATATGTGGTCATATCCAACAATTGTTCTTATTCAGAATGGCATGGGTTGCGTTCATGATCATCAAGAGGGTGTTGTTATGATAACCCCCTCTATCTTGGAGGTCTCGAGCACGAAGAGTATGCAAATGCACATAAGGTGGAGACACAGTGGAAACACTTGCAGTTGGCAATAAAACATCAAGCAGATGTGTACTTTGCAGATACCAAAACCCGAATGTCAATGCAATTATAATACTAGCCGTTATTGTGATCAGTATCCATTTGGTCCTCGGGGACAATGACCCTTGATGGGAAGACTCATTATCAGCAAAACGATCAGTATCCTTATTAGTACGAGTGGCCTCTAAAATAGGAATTGTTTCTCAGCGTCCGTTAAGAAGCCGCAGTGTTAGGCTTTTTTAGTTCATCCATGGGTGGCACTTGACCACGTGGCCTATCTTGATTGAAGGTTACTTTGCCGGTCCCTGCCTCTTATTGTATGCAGCAGAGGAATGACGAGGGACTGGCTCGACAGTGGTTTCTTGTGGGCACAGATTCCTAGCTGTACTTTCCTATTCTATTTATATGAATGTAATGTCAGCAAACTCTAAATCTAAATCCTGATCCGTGATCGCAGATTGTACCTTATAACTCCAGGTACTGAATGATCGGTGAACAACGCGTCGTTGTTTCCTGAAGAAGATGAAGAAGCAGAAACAAGATCGATCGACGGTGAAGAAGAAAATGAAGAAACAGCAATCTCCCCAGGCCCCACAGCCTTAGGAAGGACTTTTGAAGAAGAAGCAACAATCTCCCCAGGCCCAGGAGGAACTTTCGTGACACCCTTGGTGTCGATCAAAGCAGGCTTGTTGTGAGCATCGGGATCATCAATTCCCTTCTCCTCCCCTTTGTCATAGGGCAGAGGAAAAGGAATCCTCTTCACATGTGTTGCGTGGATCCAGTGTTTCTTTCCGGTCACTCGTACTGGGGTTTGCGTAGCCTAAAGGATCTGGTGTGGTCCTTTCCAAGAGGTGCAAGGCAGATGTCCCTCTCGAAATTCTTCACCATGAGCCACTAACAAGTATTTTACAGGGAGGGCTGCGCGTACTTGTTGGTGAATCAAATGCAGGTTTTGAGTCAACTGATCACAATAGTCAAACAAAAGCGGGTACTCAATTTCTTTCAACTGCTTGGGCCTCGGTGCATTCCATACATTGGCTGGTCTCCCCATGACAATCTCATAGGGGGAGAGCCCCGTCTTTGATTGTGCGGTCGTCCGCATTGATAGTAAGGCTATTGACAAAGTGTCAGGTCATTTCAGATTGCAGGGAGCACACACCTTGGCAATTTTGTTATTTAGAATCCTGTTTTGGCGTTCCACAAGGCTGGCACTCTGAGCATGTCTAGCCGAGGGGAATCGTTTATCAATCTGTAATCCTGTACATACTTGCAGGATGACAGCAGCGATAAATGTGGACCATTATCAGACCAAATTACTCTCGGCAAGTCAAACCTAGGAAAATATTCCTTAAGCATGGTCTTTGCCGTTGACATTGCTGTGGCATCTTTCAGTGGGAAAGCCTCAACCCATTTGCTAAAGGCACAGATCACAACTAGGACATATTTATAGTTTTGGCAACGTTCCATCTCAATTAAATCAAAATGGATCATCTCAAAAGGCATGGAGGGGGGACCAAAACTGCCCTTCGGTGTCGGTGTTCCCTTCCCAATGTTATGTTGCAAGCATATCACGCAACTATGGACCAGAAGTTCAGCAGTTTTCTGGATATTAGTGTTATACCAGACAGTATCTAATTATTGGCAAATCTTTTTGGCACATATGTGTGTTGGGCCATGAGCCATGGTGACCATAGCAGTGACATGGGCATTAGGTAGCATCCATCTTTGCGTCTCATTATCCACCCAACAACCCTCATAATCTAGACCCGCTGGACCCTCAGCCCACTGTTGGATTTCTTCTGGAGCAGCTTCAGCCTGAATTTTATTTATACAGCTAATCCCTTTGTCCATCATACAAGTGTCAGTAACCCATCTTGTTGGATCGAGCATGTTGCTCTTTGAGTGAAGGTCAGTAGCAGTCTTTTTGGCTATTCTGTCAGCAAAAGTGTTCCCTTTTCCTACATCGTCCGTCACTTTCTGGTGTGCGGCACACTTCATTATTGCTAGTGGCATAGGAAGCGCAAGTGCTCACAGCAACCAGACTATCAGAGTGCCATGTTGAATTTTTGTTCCATATGAGGTCAAGAATCCTCTCTGAGCCCATAGTCGACCAAAATTATGAACCACCCCAAATGCTTACTGACTATCTGTATATATATGTACACTAAGCTCTTTAGAAATTTCACAAGCTCTGGTTAGCCCAATAATCTTTGCGGCCTGCGCAGAATTATGCAGAATTCGTTTAGTTTCCACAACAATGCTTAATGTGGTGATTGCATAAGCAGCGGTGGATGTACCATCCGGAAGATTAAAACAGGAGCTGTTACAGAATAGCTCCCCTTGCAGATTCTTTAAGGGTGTATCAATTCAATCAATTCTGGCCTTAGTTTCTTGCTCTGTAATAAAGAGGCAATCATGTGACATTTTGTCACTGCAATCCTTCTCATGTGGAGAAAGCAATAGTTCAGCTGGATTCAATGAACAACATCTCGTAATTTGGATATGGGGAGCAAATAGAATCAGCTCGTATCTTGTTAATCGGGCTGATGTGAGATATTGCGTCTGCGTTCTGTTTAATAGAATGTCTACAGAGTGGGATGCCATCACGGTTAAAGAATGACCTAAAACCATACCCTCACTTTGTTTTACGGATGCAGCAGCAGCTACAGCTCTCAAACATCTTGGCACAGCACATGCAACAGGGTCTAACGTGGAGGAAATATAACCACACAGCCTATTCATGGCCCCATGTTCTTGTGTCAAAACAGCCAAAGCACATCCATCACGTTCATTCACATACAAAACAAAGCCTTTTTCATAATTTGGTGTGCCCAAAACTGGTGCTAAACACAGCACAGCCTTACGCAAATCAAAAGCGTTCTGGCAATCCATGTTCCATGGTAAAGGCAAAGAAATGCCCTTCTTTGTCAGTGCCAACATAGGTTTTATCAACAAAGAAAAATTCGGGATCCACTGTCTACAATATGAGGCCATGCCTATTAAAGCTCTGACCTCTTTCTGTGTATTTGGAACAGACATATCAGAGATGCTTTGTATCCGTTCAGGTGTCAGTCTTCTTCCTTCCTTCGACAGGAGATAGCCCAAATAGGCAACCTCCTGTCGACAATACTGAAACGTCTTCAACAAAGCCTTATGCCCATGCTCTGCTAAATGAATAAGCACAGTGTCCTCTTTGCAAGCAACTTCAGAATCAGCAGCTAGAAGTATATCATCAACATATTGCAACAACGTGCAAGTGGAAGGTAACTCAAGCGTATCAAGCTGTTCTTTCAACGCTCTACTATAGATGCTTGGACTCTCAGTGTACTCTTGCGGCACACGAGTGAATGTGAACGAGCTTCCCCCTAGGGTGAACACGAACAAATATCTGTTATCAACATGCACAGGGATTCTAAAGAAAGCGTCTTTCAAATCCAAGCCACGGCTAAAATGTGTAGCCGTGGCTGGCATCGCATCATCATCATAATTGTGGTAACATCAGGCACAATCGGAAACTGTGGAGCAACAACCTTATTAATTGCGTGCAAATCAATAATAAAATGAAAAAGGAATCGCATTATCCCCTTTCTTGTAAACTGGTAAAATCGGACTATTACACACACTTCCTGCAGTTTCCTCAATTGCACCTTGGTGTACGAAATCAGAAATAATACTATTCAAAGCCTGTTCGCCTTCAACTGAAATCTTATACTGCAGAATGCGCAGCAATTTAACTCCTGGTTTCAACACAATTTTAACAGGTTCAATTTGTAAAATTCCAACGTCATTATCATTAACTGCCCATAAACATGTCGGAACCTTATTCAATTCAATTGGTAAAGGCATAGACAAAAATTGGGGAACAGAAGTTTGTTGGGGTGAAATCGTTAGGTACACTCCACCTGGAGAACAGTAAATCACAGCATTCAATTCCTTTAATAAATTCAATCCCAACATATTTTTGCCACAATTTGTCATCAATAGAAACAGACAAAAATCAGTAAATGGTCTCAGTGAAATTGGTACCGGCCGAGAGACCAGACTAACCACTGGCGTACCAGAGAACCCTACACAAATGTTGTTCTGCCCTGACAGTGGAATATCTGGAACCTGTGAATGATCAATAGAACACTTCTGTGTTCCTGTATCTATCAAAAAGAGATGCTCCCTATTCCTTACCTTCATTTCAACGTAGGGCCCTTTCTGATCAACGGGAATAGGTATTGGTTCCAGACCCTGCATTGGGCTGTCCTAACGGAACAGTATATCCAAAATCCTCATAAAAATAGACATTTGAAGGATTATCAAAAATATTCCCACTAGTAACACTCTGTTGCTGATTATCTTGTGATGGTGTCAGTTGATTCTGTGCAAACTGACTTCTACCAGGACCCCCTATCGTAGGACGGCCTCTGGATCGTCTCCCCATGGCACCATAGGTGCTATTCGATCTATGCTGAAGGATCGGGCATTGTGCTCGCCAATGACTCTACGGTCTACAATATTCACACTGGTTCATATGTACAGGACCCAGTTGTGTGCCACCCTGTGGTGTAAATTGGCCTCTAGACTGTGTATTCCCACCTCTGGCTCCTCTAACTATTTGCTGCAATAACACTCTAGTTTTCAGATCTCCCTTCTTCTTTTCCACCTTCTCCTTCTCTGTATTAACCCTATTTTCATAGTACTGAGTCATGTGTAACACTGTGATTTCGCTTGCCATGCACTCTCAGAAGTCATGATCTGTGACTGAATTTCAAGCAATAATCCACGCACAAACTTATCAACAAACAGCCTCTTTCCTGGCTCTGTACTTAAGTCTTGACCACTAAAACCCGGAAATACTTGCTCAAATCTGTTAAAATACTCAGTTGCACCCTCTGACTTCAATTACATGCAAGCCGTAAGCTTATCCCGTATGATTCTTTTTTCAGGAACCAGAGTTTTCAATTTAGACACTATTCTATCTGGCAACATCAGTATCACCTGTGGCGGTTTCTTATCAGCATTCCTTTCCCAATCTACTCGTACTAAGGCATCCCATGTATCACCCATCCCTGCCTGATCGTCTACAGTTCTAATCTGCTTCCACAAATCAGCAGGAAGGATCACGGGAAAGAACAAATCTATATCACCCAGTGTGAAAACTGACGAATGCAAAACAGATTCAATTTCTTTATAAAATCCTGTTGGATTATTCCTTATATCTGGAATTGATTGCCTAATGGTATTCACTTCCTGTCTAGAAAATGGAAGATGAGCAAACTGTGAGACATACTGTGCTTCAATAGTAGTGGCAGGTGTTCCTGCTGCAGCATTAGCTGAAATCTCTACTTTTGGAACAAATGTCGGAGGAACCTCCCTCATCGGCAATTGTAAAGTAGGCAAATCTGAACGTCTATTAAGCAACAAGGCTAAATCAAGTGACAAAGTAGTCAAAGCAGTATCGGGCGAAAATGCCCTTTAATAAACAACCATCAAATCTGCGGGACAATACTCCTTTCTCTTCATAAATTCATCTTGTAGGTACTCTACCATCACCTGTAACACTTTCATTTGCATTGCCGGAGCATACTAACTAAACATGTCATGCACTTCAATGGGAGAAATTGATACATCCGAAATCCATCTGAGAGCGTCTCTTGTGCAAATGCTCATTTCTTCACTCATTGGTTTCAATGGAGGAAGACATTGCTTCTGCACATATGAAGCTTGCCGTTCATTACCATCCATTTCATCTTCCTGTAATCGATCTAGCTCCCTTTAAAACTCAAATACCTTCTCTATACTTGCTCATATAATTTCTCTACAGTGCCCTTGAGCGGGCAAGGACATTCAAATCCCTCAAGTCCTATGGGACATTCATGTCTGTTAAATCACTCCATATATCAACTAACTGCCTGATTCATGGAATTATTTGTGTGAAATACACAGATTTACGTGCCTTTCTGCCCAAAAATCCCCATACTTCAAACAGGCATTTTCGGGCAGAAAGGCATGCAAATCTGTGTTTTTCACACAAATAATTCCATGAATCAGGCAGTAAATATGTTCCCATCCATTCTATCAAAATATTCTGTTCAGGAATACCCCCATTGTCATAAATCGCAACTAAAACAGCCGATTCATCACCCTCTTCGGTGTACTTTTTAGCCCACGTATACAATTCTCTTTTTCTGCCTTTAGATACTGTGCCACAAGTCACTATTCTTGGATCAGCTCCCGCCCCTTCAACCACTACTGGTGGAGCAGAACCACCTGGCAAAGAGTCAATAGATAGCGTAGGCAATACCGCTGGCGGTGCAGACAGAACTACGGGGACAGCAACTGTCGGCAAGGGTGCAGGTGCAGGAGGGGGAACAACAATGGGAGGATGAGGACCAACAATGGGAAGAGGAGGAACAACAACGGGAGGAGGCACATCATTTTTTAAGTAACTCATCTGATGTATGAAAATCCTAAGAGGGATATATCTTTTGCACATCTAGTTGAAAAGCCCTATCCATACTTCTAATGGATTCTGACAGTACCTGCTGATCATCCAACAATGCCTTCTCAGCATTCGTCATGTGTCTATGTGCATGCTTTTCTCTACTTTTGAGTTGCTGCATAGCTTCCTTCATCCAATCTCTAACTGCATCAAATGCTGCAGGCCTAGCCTTTTTTCTCAACAATACAGATTCTGAAGGCTCTAGGCAGGCAATTTCAAAACTACCATAGACTAGCCACTGAAGTTCAGAAACATTTCTGGTCTGTCTGTGCCAAATTTCATAAAATACTATAGTTCCTAGACCATACTTACAATACATTAAATAAGCCGGCGGCCCATCGGGTGGCACCAGTTGGCCTTGTTTCAAAGATTGTCACTCTCTACGGAATAATACTCTGAAACAGGATGACAATTTCCCCAGGCATATCAAATCACTGTTTTTACCTGGCGTTGTTTGTATTTGCAAAAACAACACTGCAACCAATATCAGGACTTTTTAGAATCGGGGCACGACTCACCTGATTTCAAATTTCAAAGGGGTCCGATCGGATTACAAATCGTCGTGGCTCGCATTTTCCCAAAACAGGCCTCGATACGGGGACCCTCATCGTGATGTCCTACTAAACGCTGCCCACCGTCCAGGGATCGGGTGTGCAGTACTGTGGAGGAATCATGACTCACTTTGCAGGGGCCCCTGTCACTCTCCGATCCCGGTCTGGCAGCCTCGTCTTCGTCTAGCTATGTGACACCAATCCTGAGGGTCCCTATTCGGGCACCATCTGAAAGATTAAAAGAATATTGTGGCTTAATACCACATAATAGAAATACGCCAGTCACGAGTACTAAGGTACAAGTACACTTTATTTTACAGAACAGCTGTCTGGCTCTTAACACCCCGCAATGTGTGCAAACAGACACTGTGAGATGAGAGAGTGCTGGACATTTCAAAAACATGAGTATTTATACATTTTTCTCACAATCCCGGACACATCGTCCAGCCTCTCTTCGTGTAACACATTTACCTAGGGTACATAGCCTTTCAACATAACTAATACATGTTAAAACATCCTTGAATAGCTGGTTGTTTTCTGTTATACATTTTATATGTTTTTCAAACATTGGACACAAAGGTAACAGTCCTTATTTCATTTACTTATATTTGTCTACCATTTGTTCTTAAGTTTAAAATCATCTTAGTTTCAAGGAGCGAAAACAAAGATTTCTGCAAAAGCACATGTTCAGCTATTCATCATTCTGTTTCGCTATTTGAACGGGGAAGACACTGTTGGTACAGATGGCTTCTAAATTACTGATTAGGACGGCTCCTGTTTAGCTCCAAGGTTTCCCTAGTGCAGGACAAACAATCCACCTTAGGAGCTTCAGCATGCTTATCTACGTTGAAACAGTACAAAGTTCATTTTGCTCTGCTGGAGCCGAAAACACAACTAACATGGGACAGAAAGCAGGAGTTAATCAAAATGGCAGATAACTTAAAATGGCGGTGCAGTCAGCTTGTTTCAGGTTCATTCAAACGTGATTTACAGTGCAAAGCGAATGTGCTTAGACCAATGTTTACTATCAGACGGTATTATGCAGAATATACTTTTACATGGGAATAACCATTACTACCAGATGAAAAGGGTCTGATATAACATCTTTAAAGGTGGAGCTTGTACATAAACGGCTGTGGTGTAGAATAGCTAGCTATTGGTCAGGATTTGCATTGCCAAAGCCAAAAGAGGTTGAATTGAAAGTACTTGGTTGGTGGCTTAAAAGACAAAAATGGCAAAAAGGTGGACGTAAAAGGAAGGTGGAATTAAAAAGGAGATGAAGACATTGCTTCTCTAGCAGAGCTAAAAGGGGCATTGGTGAAAATCTTGTCTTTTGCTATAACATTGTACAGAAAGGTTAAAAGCTGTTTGAAATGGAAGAAGTTGTGTTTAAACGCA
Organism: Ambystoma mexicanum; assembly: GCF_040938575.1. Lineage (NCBI taxonomy): Eukaryota > Metazoa > Chordata > Amphibia > Caudata > Ambystomatidae > Ambystoma > Ambystoma mexicanum. Next base: position 999,986,809 of record NC_090930.1, read on the forward strand.
GAAGAGTGAACACTGGATGGTATAAACTCGAAGTAGTTAGGTCCGGCAGGAGAGTGGACCAGACAGAAACAGAGGTAGAAGACTGGAAGTGGATTACCCCAGTGAAAGTTGAAGCTGTTGCCTTTCATGGTGCCAAGAGGAAAACACTGTGAAGCGAACCTTATGTTTCATGGTGCCAAAATGAAAGCACTGTGGAACAAACTTGGTGTTTCATGGTGCCAAGAGAAAAGCACTCGGAGGAGAATCATGGGTTTCATGGTGCTAAGAAGAAAGCAGTGTGATGTTTTCCAAGTCAAGAATTTAGTGTTATGTGGCACTACAAGTGAAGTAGTAAATGCTTGTTTAAGAACTTCTTGAACTATATTTCCTGGAGGAGAAATATCTTCTCTGGGTTGAACTGTGCTCTTATGGTTTATGGTGTCAAGGAGGGAGCACTGTGATATGTTTCTGAGTCAAGAAGTTATTTTGCTAAATGGCACTGCAAGAGAAACAGTAAAGTTTTGTTTAAAGAACTTCTTGAACTATATTTCCTGGAGGAGAAGGTTCTCCTCTGGGTTAAACTGTGAAGTATTGGATGTTCTTTATCAGGAACTGTGTTCGAACTCAGTTTCAACCTTGGATTTCCTTGTTGTTTTGTGTTGAGTCTGAGTTTGACTTAAAACCTGGGAGGGGGAATTCACTCGGGTTATGAACATCAGATTCAAAGGTTTTACACTTACAAGTGTTTGATTTACAAATTGCCATATACTTTCTTGTGTATGTTATTGTATACGTGTGAAGGCCAGAAAAGTTATGTTAGTGTTTTTCCTTAGTTTATTTAGGCAGAGAAATCCCTGATTGAGTAGGGCAAGAAAGGTGTTGATTTACAATCTTGATTTAATAAAATGGCATTGTTTGAAAAGCACTTACAAATGTGTCTGCCTCAGATTTCCGACCGCTCACAGGAATCCGTGAAGCTGGCATACAGGCTTTCTAATGCCTAATGAGCTTCAACCATCTATTTGTGGGTAGGTACAGAAGCATAAGGGAATTGTCCCTACATAGGAACCTGGCAATTCCAAGTGTTTTCTCCTTTATTGATAATCGGGCTGAATGGTGGTTTTTGAAAATCTGCTCCAATAGGAATGGCCTACATGTTTGGTCTTGGCACTTGGCCCAAGATTACAAAACATTAAAGCAAGCTGAGGGTGAGTGTTGTGCTTCGGAAGGCATTCTTCCAAGTGGGTGTTTAGATTATTTTCTTTGTGGAGTCTGAATTAGTTTTGACTTGTGCACTTCTTGGTGATTCACATGGGGTGCCATTATGTGGGGTTGGGTTTAGGCTTTTCAAACACAGATTGGTTTTTAGTGGATTGAGTTTATTAGTATACTAACCTGGTTTAGTCCAATCTGTGTTTATAACATACATTTGTGGTTTCTTTGATCTCAGGGGCATATGGTCTGTTCCTGAAGAAGGCATAGTTAAGTGTGGAGTCCTCTGCATCATGTAGCCTTTGAAACTAGCAGTGAATACTTCTGCAGGATACTACAGTTGTATCTGATTGCACTGCAATATATACGTAGACCCCTGATCCTTTAACTCAGTTCAATCAGATATGGTAATTTCAATTGTTTCCCACCAAAGGCCACCTTCAAAGCTCTCCATGAGGTAGATAGTGAGGCTTTGGTGCGCACTCCATATGTGATATATTCACTGTTTTGGTCTCAAATAAATTCAGGTTTTATGAATTCTTCTTTTGTTTTGATGTTTCTTTTTCATTGATGTGAAAAGCTGTGCATATGATGTTTGTAATTTCTATAGGTTTTTATTATGTGCTGAGAATTTAATTTTGTATAAATAAATGCTGCAATATGCAACAGACAAGGGTGTGCGTGTGTACATTCCCACATGAGTAATATGCTACCTCTACTGCTGCGTTAGATTTAAGGTAATAGGATTGATTGATTCATCCTGTTCAGCACCACTAAGAAATGATTAGCATTAATAATTGTTATAATTACTTCATCACTGGAGGGTTGACTTCTTCGGTGTGTGTATTTTAGGTTGGTAAAGCCTGCCTGATATTTCTTTTGTCGTTTTAGTTTCTGGGATTTTGGTATTCTTTGGTTTATCTGTGAGAGGGGTGGTGATGGTGGAATTAACCTTCTGTAGTGATCCACTAACCCTATAAAGGCTTGCAAGTCCCGCTTTGATTTTGGTATTGGAGTTTCCTTGACAGCTCAGATTTTTCTTGTTTGCGGTTGGACTAAGCCATTTCCTACAAAGAACCCTAGATAACGTACTGCAGACTGTGCAAGAAGGCACTTTTTGGGGTTTGCCGTGAGACCTGCTTGTCTCAACGCCTAAATTACTGTATGTAGGTGGACGATATGTTCTTCCCAAGTTTTACTGCAGATCGCAATATCACCTAAGTAGGCACCACAAAATTCAGAGAAGGGACAAAGGATTTGGTCTAAGTAAGCACCACAAAACTTAGAGAAGGGACAAAGGATTTGCAGAATCTCCACGATTGATCTGGTTTAGCCCCCAGGACTGTTGGTGAGGACCAGGGACTCTGAGAGGGTTCAATGATATCTGAACACAGCATCATTTCCACCCCTTGAATAACATTTTAAGTTAATGACCTTTCCGGAAGGAGTGCATATGTCCTGGAAGACCTTTTTAACTCTTGCTGGTTTTTTATTAAAGACTTCAAGGAAAGAATGTATTAGGCCTTGTATGTCTTTTTGTTGAAAAGAGGGGAGGTCTGATGGAGAGAGTCTGTAATTCTCTGGTTCTTCGGATAGAAGACTAGCCATTACAACCGAGGTTTGTTCTACGGGATCTTCTGTCCACTCTTTCAACAAATTAATATGATAGATCTGGGTCTTATTTCTACAGTCAGGTTGGGCAACACGATAGTTACATGTCCTGTTTGTTCTACCACTTCATATGAGACATTTTATTATCTGAAGTGGGAAGCAACACAAGAACCTTCTGACTGACAGAATGTTCTACTGCTTTTTTGTCATAGTGAGACTTTCGTTGTTTTTGCCCTTTGGACAAATGGGAATGGACAATCTCCCTAACTATAGTACCTTCCCAGATCAATTCCATGTACCTTCTGACTTGGTACGCGAGGGTCCTGGTCCTCGGCAACTCTGGAAAGTTTCTTTGGCTTCCTCTGGGCTCTTGTGGTCTGGACCACTCGGATGGCTTCCTTCCTGCCACTGGACGTCAGGTTTTCCAGCCTTCAGATGAGCTCTCGCTCCATTTGGCATTCTCATATGCAATTTGCCTTCTCCGGGCATCCAGGTCTGTAGCGCGTTCTCCCTGCATGGCTTCGCTCACCAGCTTGATGCTCTTCTGGGGCAGGGTTGGCTCTCAGGAGAGTCCATTGTTGGTTTTTATGGTAAGCCCTCATTTTTGGATTCCAGAAAACTAATATGTTGTTTCTGGTTCCATATACGGCTCTTCATTGATCTGCTCGTCTTCGTGTCAGTATTTCTAGAGCCACCTATTCTCACTCTTTCCTCACTCTTCCTCATCACAGTACTGTCCACCTGATAGACAGTGTTACTATGCATGAAGTAACCAACAGAAGAAAGAAGAGACAGAGGGTGTGGGTGCTTGAGCAGGATTAGTGTTATTGGGTTAGAAAGACATGGGGGTCAGTATACTGCGTTCTCCCTTGATAGTCTTCCCTTCTCTCGCAGAGCGGGTCCCCTCCCATGGGATCCTCCTACTGAGTACCACCCTCAGGGGGACTATCGGGTAGCAGCCTCACCTCCCTGGCCCCGTGGGAAGGGTGCCCCTCAGGGGGAGAATTAATGACATCAAGGAATTTGTCGCAGTATGTAGGAGCTAGATTCAGTTGGCATTTAACAGTGAGACTTGCTATTGTGGGCCTGGTACAGTATTGGGCCATTAAGCAGCACAGAGTGTCTTGCCTCTGACACAAGATCATATTTTCAGAGCTGCAATCTAGTTTGATGGATATATCCTGAGCCCTGTATAATTTGGTAAAAGATAGACAGGTGGGTCTTCATGTAGGGTATTTGTGTAGTCCAACCGTGTGTTAAAGGCTACACTGATCATCAGCACTCTGAGTCAGGGCTACATGATGGGCTAAACACCACAAAATGGCCCGGATCACTATGATTGTGCGTACTATTGGGATACCATCATATCTCATGACATTTTTTTGTAGAATCAATTTAATTAGTTACCAGTACACAAAATGTTATATATATATATATATACACAAACATTTAACAATATATTATCATTAAAAAAACATTACAAAAAGGATTTGGTCAGTCAACCGCCACTGGTAAATAGATTACTATAAAAGTATCTTCAGAACACATTCCACCCGTGGGACAATGGAAAACAACCACTCTCATTCAAATGTGAGAAAAGTATAACTGCCCAAAAGGAAAAAAACACTAACAGTAAAACCTTTAATAAGTAAATAGATACATTACAGTCTTGAAACACAACAGAGAATGAGAAAATACTCAAAATGAATCCCCGGGAAAATTATTAGGCCTAATTCTTATAATCACACTTCAATGTATGAACATGGCCAACATAACATGTCATGTTTCTGTTCCACAGACAAAAACTGCTGAACATTCATCAGGGGCAATTCATGGTGTCTTCACAGCACTATTGGAGTGAATACAAAAGCTCATAAAGTTGGCTTAATTCTGGAGAATACTGGATAGATCAAATCTTAAAGGGTTCCTGTAGCTATGAGTTCTATATCCCACTGTGAACTCAGGGAAGGCACCTAGTCTCTCAGTCTCTCTCTATGGTTCTGTCTGCAAGCCTTACATGCTCCGGTTTCCAACTCTGTTTGCAATCCATACAGTGTTCTTTGGTGTCGCTCCCACACCGTAGCAGCGACAGACATCTGTGTCACCGTGACACCGAAGAACACTGTATGGATTGCAACTGGATTTGGAAACCAGAGCACGAATGGCTTAGAGACAGAGCCATAGAGAGACACTGAGAGGCGAGGTGCCTTCAGTATTTGGTGAATCCTCCATCTTTCATTTTCAATCACTATCCTTGGAGTCCTTTTCTACTGCTTTCTGGATGTTTGCTCATCTTGTCCTTATTGCAGTTTGTGGGCTTGTGTTCAACTCAACACCTGCCGACCCTCCAGTGCATAATATTCCATCTAGTACACTTTCCAGCTTCCCTGCATACACCAACACTGCAGATCTATCTGGACACATCACATTTCTGGTTTCTCCACTTTTTCACAGGTCTGATCACATGATATGGCCAGTGAGGAAAGACTCATGATTGCTCATTTTGCTGACTGTCACTGACGGCATGTCACCACATCTGTGATTCACAGAGGACTGGGTTAGGAGCCTGAAGAAAACATGAAGATATGCTGGTCTCGGAAGGATTTCAGCAGCTGCAGACTCAGGTGTTGGTAGAATGGAGGGGGCACCTGCTTTAAGGGCTCCTGTAATCAGTCAGGAGTCGCTTCCTAGACTGAGGCCAGACTCCTAACCTAGGAAAAGCTCACAAAAAACCTAAAAGCCAACCTGTACTAAAAAAAGTAGCAATAATGGCAACGGGGCCCAAGCACTGGAGTAGCGGGGATAAGCGGTGGAGCATGGAGAGCAATTCAGAGAAGAACACCTGTTAGAGAGATTTTCATATAGGACTCGAGTAAACCATGGGAGTAATGGAGGCATTCTCTTCTGAAGGGCAGAATGAGCCGATCCAAGGATGAAGGGGGTGCAGCAGGTGAGAATTGTAGGCTTGAATGTGTATAAAATATTTGTATTACACAGCAGTGGGAGAATGGCATAAAAAGAACCTGATTCTGCATTCCCACAATTATTTCATAGAGAAGGAAGATCTAGGCTCAGAGCAGGAAAGGTATCAGTCTGACGCACACCTATGATTAAAAATACATTAAAACATTCTGCCCAAGCTCCAGCTGGAGATCTTGGCGGTTGAGATCTCAGGGAAGTCAACTGTTTTTAACACTTCCTGCAAGAGTAGACTCTTCTCATGGGTGGGTCCAGAATGATATACATGATTGTAGACCCTTCTGGGTGGGCATCATCCTGCAGAACATGTTACTTTGATTTGTTAATTATCAGCAGAGGAGCCCTGACACTTTTGAAAAAGAAGTGGAGAATTAATAGAGTGAAGAATAAATGTAGACTGACTCTGACGTTGAGAAGAGAGACCTGCTGAAGCACCTGTTTGAGTTAATGGCTGTCCTATTATTCTGCACCTTATGCTGTGGTGAATAGACTGAACTCCCCATGTTACTATGTTAGGGGTTGAGCCTCTACGACTGCGTTAGTCCAGCCAATATCGATGCACCTCACAGAGGGTAGAAGGAGTGGGATACCTCAGGCTCACCACCACCAAGGCACAATATTACTCCATCAAGGGTGCTCAAAAGCCCTCAGTCTGTGACATCCAGCGTCCTAACATCCGGGTTAATAGACTTCTGCAAAGCACCATTATTAGGGACCACCATAAGTACATCCTCACAAGTCTCTAAACCAGTAGTCTTCAAACTGTGGAGCTAGCCCTATTAGGGGGTCCCTGAGGATGTCTAAGGGGGCACAAGGCCCTTCAAAACAGAGTACTAGGACTGCTTTTACCAGAAAATATAAGCAGATACGGCATCTGGGTGGGTACTCAACAACAATATCTTTACTCCACAGGGGGCATAGCAACTATATTTCTACTCAATAGGGGCTCAGCATAAAAAAGTTTGAATACCACTGCTCTAAACCCCCACTATTTTTTTAAAAATGTTTTATTGGTTACATTTTTTATAACCTTTAACATAAAATGACATGACATCACTCCGAAGATATCTCGTCCATCTACATCTATATACAATTGAGTCCTTCCTTGCTGACCTAGTAAAGAGAACGAGGAAAGAGAGAGTAGGTTTATGATAGCCGGGAGCTAAGTAGGGTTTAACCCTTATGCATGGCCCTGTCTATTGTTCATCCGAAATCCTCAGAGCCATATCTAAGGTATTCACTACCAAGATATGTTCAATGAATTTGAGCACATCAAGCGTTTTACCAAGCTTCTCCACTGTCATCAGTCTCTCCCAATATTCCTCTTCCATATTTGGGATGATAAGTGAGACATAATCTCCCAACCATAGCTTTCGTTCCTCTGCTAGTTTTGGGCAGGATAGTGCCAAATGCCTAGTTGTTTCAATGATGTTGGGGTTTTCACAATATCGACACTTTGCATCTGGGGGCGCAATCAGTTTTCGTTGAAGTTGCACCTCTTTGGTTGATAGGATGTTGAGTCTACAACGCATCAAGAGGTCTCTATAGTGGGACGATGGGAATCTCCTCAAATAGAGTGGAGGGTCGTTTAATGCTTTACGCTCCCAGATGAAATTGTAGCATAGTTTATTTTGCTACTTTAAAGTGCTTGCCTCATCCCAGTCATTTTCTTGCAAGATTTTCTTTGCTTTGTTCGGATTTGTTTTTAGAGCCTCTTCTTTTATGTTATACTGAGTTAGAACCATCAGACATTTCTCTTTCCATAATTGCAGATTTTTATCCCTTTCTCCCATCGATGTTTTGGCCAAAATCTCGAATGGTGGTGGCGGAAGTTCCAGAATACACTTCCTGTAAAAGGAGATAGTCTTCTACAAGACTATTGATCTTAAAGATTGAAGTCTTAATTCATGCCTTATTGTTGAGATTGCCAAACAATTTGGTAGTCTTAAGATCTTCCACCAGAAGAAGGCTTCCATGACATCCCAGGTTTCCCACTGCAGATTGAGCAGGGATTCAACACCATAGGTCAAGGTGGCCGCCACTTTCTGTTTATAAAAAGTCAATATTGGCTTTGTTGAGTATTTCCCATATCTTCTGGAGGGCTCTTCCTTGATTTGTTAATTTTGACAGTTTTTCTCTGATGAGGTTATATTGACCATACTCATTCACATTTCTATTTATTCTTATTCCGAGGTAGATCATTGACTCTACTGTATCCAGGTTTTGATTGTCGATTGACCATACAAAATTCTTTCTTTTTGATTTTTGCCCCCTGGATGACTTCATTATTAAGACCACAGATTTCTTTATGTTTGCCTTCATTTTATTTCTATCCAGGTATTGTTTGAATTCTGTAATACGCCGCTGCATGCCTATGGCCGTTTGATCAATGAAGACCACGTCATCGGCATAGAGGATCCAAGACAGCTCCTCATCGTTGATTTTTGGCAGAAATGCCCTAATCCTACTCTGGGATTCCACCATATCTGCCAGATATAAAATAAAAAGAAAGGGTGCCAAAGCACGCCTTGCTTGATTCCTTTAAATGTTGGAATTTTTTCTGTGGTGGTTCCTCCTTTTGTTGTTATAATTTGAATTGATGTTCCTGTATACAGTTCCTGAATTGCTTCCATAAGATCATCCAGGCAATTCCAGCTCTTCAATTTTGTCCACAGGAGGCCTCTGCTGACTCCATCGAAGGCTTGCTCCAAATCTATGAAGCCTAGGTATAAGTTTGTTTCGTTTTCAACGGTCCTGAGCTTTAGTATATTGAGGATAAATAAATTCAGAGTAGTTCTAACCCCAGTGACAAAGGCCGTTTGTCGTTTATCCAATAAACCTTCCTTGATTGCCCAATTCTTAAGATCTCTTAAAAGAATTGAGGTGAAGATTTTCCCTTTGGAGTCCAGGAGGGCGATGGGCCTATAATTCTTCAGATCTTTTCAATCTCCTTTTTTAAATGTAGGCACTACCAGCGCCTCCTTCCATGTTGAAGGAATGGTTCTGGTTTTCTTTATTTGGTCAAAGAGCTGTATGATAAAACTCGCCCACTGGTCCACATTTTCTTTCAATAGTTGGTTTGAAATTCCATCTGGCCCTGCAGCTCGCGAAGAACTTACCTTTTTATTAATACCCTGAATATCATCATGATCATAGTCAATTTTCCAGGGTGTTTTTTTCTTTTTGCAAGGGCCTAAATTTATTTCTTCTCCTGGGCTTGACTTGAAGAGGTTGGTATAGTGCTCAGCCCATCTCTCTTTTGAAACCTGAGGGATGGTCACAGTTGATTGGAGGTCTTCGCCTTTATTAATAATCTCCCATAGGCTGTGTGTATTTGCTGTTTGCAGCGCTGCTAGCATCGTTTCCGCGTCACATTGTGCACGCCATGCCTTCGATGAAGTCTGCCAATTTTTGTAAGATTGTTTACATTTCCGGATAAGTTCCTCTTTGTTAGGCAGCATACTTTGTTTTAGGCTTCTGAGTGAGGCTCGATGTTCCCTTCTCTTTGCCACCAGTTCACGTTATACGCGTGTTTCCTGGTTATTGAGGGATTATTGCACCCCTTGTATTGTACTTCAAACTGTTTTAGGAGCCATTTATATTCCACCTCATCAGCATTTGTACCGACATGCTTTTTGTAGCCATCCATTAATTTTGCAATTGTTAGTTGCTTTATTCACAGTCGATTTCGGCCTCCTGTCACTTCTAGCAGGGGTTTGGATGAGCCTGTTGTCCTCCCAGATTCCCAATTGAATTCAATCTCCAGCAGAGAATGGTCACTAGTTTTTTGTTTCTTAACTCTCATGGAGTTTATCCAGCTATGGGTATTGCCTGCTGCAAAACAATAGTCTAAGACGGCACTGGTTGTGTTGTTAAACCATGTGGAGGCTCCTTCTAGGTCTCCTTTCGTCAGGTCATTGAGAATTCTCATTTCTCTTATTTCCATTCCTTCCATCCATCGTTTAGCATTTCCCTCTAATACTGAGTTGGGTTTGAGCTTTCCTGTCTTGTCCATTAGCTTTATCTTCAAGTCTCCGCAAAGAACAATAAGTTGGTTTTTTTCCTTTATCATTGATTAATCTATTTCAGTCATGATATCGGACAAGTATGTTTCAATTACAGAGTCCGTTTGACTCCAATAGGTGTTAATTATGAGAATTCCAATTTCCTTGGGTTTGTTCTTTTTCTTTATTCTTAGAATCTGGACATATGGATTAGGGGCGGAATGTCGCAACACATCCATGTCGCTATCTTCTTTTACAAGTGTCAGAAGGCCAGCACGTGGTCTACCTAGTGGGCCCTCCTTTGCTGGATTCATGTATACCGCATATCCTTCACATATTGGAAGCTTTCTTATCCAAGATTCCTGCAGACATATGAAGTCATACTTCCCTAGGAAAGCACATTCTCCTGTAAAGAGATGGGTAAAACCCCTGGAGTTTCATGAGGCCAGTAGGGGTTTGCCCCTTACTGCCTCTGTTTCAGCCTATTGTTTATTTTCTTCGGGTTTAACGTCTCGCTCTCCCTTTTTTTGGTCTTGATTGTGGCATCTGTATATTATGTCTTTTGCATTGGAAGTGGTCCATATGTTGTTTTTTTAAATTTGAGTTGTCCACCGTGAATCTCATTTTTTCGAGCCGGATATTGGGTCGGGGTCTGTGGTCTTCTCTGCTTTTTATCCTCCAGTCCTGAGAGTCCTTTTGCCTTTGCTTTTGATGTTCGCTCTCAGAATTATTTGTTCGCTTAATTCTCAAGGTAGATTTGGGTGGTATAGTCACCTCCTCAACTTTTCCATGAGCGTATCTTTTTTCCTTAATGTTATCCTCATACCTCGGTTTCCTGTGTTTTCTTACTGGTGTCTTATATCCATGGCTCTTAGGTTCTCTATTTGGTGCGTTCAACCTCGGTTTCTGCTGTTAAAATCTAGTGTGCTCACTAGTTGTCTTTCTTTTACTTCTTTCAACCAGCTCGACTTCCGATAGTCTAAATCCGGCTTCAGCTAGCCTTTCCTTAGCTTTTAGTATGGTTTCTTTTATCCTTTGCGAGGCGAGATGAAGTAGTATCACATCCGGCCTTTTTTCCTCTGGAAATTCAATAATCAGAATATCATCTGTTGAAATCTTTCTGAGTATTGTCATTTGGTTAAAAATGGACATCACGTTTTTCCTATTAAAAATTATTCTTTGTGAATTCTTTGATGCTCTTTCCAATTTGAGGTTAAACGTCTGTTGGGGGGCCTGTCTCCTTCCGGCTGCTTCAAATTGATGTTCCTCGCTTTGGCCCTTTTTGATATTTCTTTGTAGATTCCGTTTGTCTCCAAGTTCAAATTCTCTGTTTGCTCTCCATGCCTGTCGCCTTAAACCTCAGCGGTCTTCCAGTCTTTTCCAGAAGTCCACTCTCGAGTTTGGGGAGATCTCTTTTTTCTCTTCGCTCCTTGGGCATTTCCTTGCTTTGTCATATTTTGGCGATCTTCTCGACTTTTCTTCTGATCTATTCCGACCTTCCTCTCATGATTTTGTTGGTTCCTCTTGTTGTTCTTCGCTCCTAGGTGGTTTCCTTACTTTGTCATTTTTTAACGGTCTTCTCACCCTTTTTCCTGTTCTTGTCCAACCTTCCTCTCGTGGTTTTGTTGGTTCCTATTTGTGATCTTCGCTCCTCAAACGTTTCCTTGCTTTAGCACCTTTCTTCTCCTCTATTTTTTTACTGGTCTTCTTCGCTCTTTCACATTTTTCCTCACCTTTTGATTTATTTTCCAACTCATAGTAATATAGCTGATTGTCAATATTCTGCCACTCTGAGGGACTTATATTGAGCCAAAGTTCGTCCTCCCGTTGTTCTTCGATAACTTCAATTAGATCACTTAGGTACCCTTCTGTCTCTGCCTCACTTTCTGTTTCAATAGATGTTTGAATTTTTTGGTTTGTCTTTTCATTCTCAAGATTGGCTATTTTCAGCTCCACTCTCGGTTTCTTGGCTGGATGTCTTTGTATTTCTCTCTCAGGTATTTTAATGTTTCTTGAACCATGCTCCTTCCTCTTGATTGCTTGATTCTTAGTTTTTTTTCCACTTTGTTATGTGAGTCTTTTGTATCTAAGGTAACTACTTTTTTGTTTACCTTTTGGACTTCTTGGAACATTTCATAGCTTGGTTTAGTGTTCTCTTCATTTGGCTCCTTTTCTGTCATGTCTGGAGGATCATCAGGTGAGGGGATGTCCTTGCCTCCATGATTTAGTTTTGATTTATTCAAACCCCTGCCGAGTACCAAGGGTCCTCTTTTAGCTAGGCTCTGTTTTGATACTTCTGAGGATACTAGTGGTTGATCCTCTAGGGTACGAGGTTTGGCTATTTCCGGTCCTCATTCAATAGGCCTTGGATCTTTCACGGGGGGTTGTTGGGAGCCCGGTCTTTGCCACTTGAGGGCTTCCAATATCGCCTCCATCAATAGTTGCTTGTCTTTGGAGTCTCGGCTGGCCATATCGCTTAGCCTATCCTGCCATTTGGTTGATTTATCAGCTTCAAGGTCCATCCTCTGCTCTAATCTTTTCAGGATCCCGTCGATCTCCATGGACTGGTCCATTGTTTTAGAATTTTCTGCACGAACCATTTGCAGAGAGTCATTAATGACTTCATAAACCCCCACTATTAGAATTCTCCAACACCCTAACATCACATGCATGTAAAATGAAACTTTTGCGTTGATCAGAAACACAACACAAAACAAGGCAACCACAGAGTTCACGGAACTGGGAGATAGATTTTCACAATTTACAGTTTTTAGGCTTTGAGAATCTGGGGTTAGGTAGCAGTTCCATAAGAGATCTCTGACAGAAACCGGTGACTCAAACACCAGTTAAGAACTTTCTAGTACTGTTTTCTTCACAAAAAGCCTTCGGAAATGGGTAAACCAACGGTGAATGGATAATCTGTTTAACACAATGATTAGTCCTCTGCCACCTTGAGTCATTCGCTCGTTCCTAAATATTTAATCTCCAACTTCTTTCTTTGATGTTTCCTCTCCACCCTCTTCCTAGATATTTCTAACATAACTCCTCTTCTGCTCTTTCTGATTCCAAACTTTTCATGCCATCTCCTTCACCTCATTCTCCACTACCCACAAAAACTCCTAACTCCTGCACTCTCTTCAGTGTTCTGCTTCGCACCATGTGCATGAGAAGGTGGCTTTTTAATTTTTTAATCAGGTTGGTATTTTTTCATGGCCTCCTGCCTCGTGGTGGTGCTGCCATTGCCTGCCTTGATTAACTGTATCTGCCTGAGAGGTTCTCTACTTCATTGGGGTGACCACAGTACCTTTTGCAATGTCGCTTTGAATCATACCCAAAACATGAGAGTTAACATGTTTTGTATTTGTTTCAAGTGGGCATGGGGCTTGTGTGGGGGAACCCAGTTGCAGACAGAGTGAAAGCCACGATGGAAAACCATTACAGCAAGACATGCATGCCAGTGTATGGCACAGCAAAGATATGGAACCCCCTGAATCTCCCACTCACAAATGGTTGTCCTCATTTACGGTATATACAGAGTTTGTAAAGTGGCACGTAGAGCCCTGCAAAGACGACAGTTTCTGTGCTATACCAACTTTTCCTTTCTCTCTCTGCATGGTGCAATGCAGAGACCATGGGGTGGATTCTGTGTGCCGCTCATGGCCATAACTTGTGAGGCTAGGGATGTGATAGAGGCCCTGTAAGATCCCCCTTAGATTGTCTTCGTGGACTGGTATTATGGAGTAGGTGGTGGTCCCCAAGTCCCAGATCCCCCATCCTCTACCCTCTTTATAATGACTGTCACATACCACTCTCTGTTCTCTTAAGACCCCACTTTGGTCTATTTTTTTTAACATTTCTTTATTCAGGTGATGTCAACAGAGTAATACAAACATTTGTTCATTTGAGCTATAATTTCGATTTCAGGCACTTACATAATATTCAGCAATAAACAAGTGAACAATCATCTTTTTCCAAGCCCCTTGGCTCTCAAGTGACCCCCATAATTTTCAATTATTTTAAAATAACTACCCCCGGCCCTCACCCCAAGCCCAAACAAAACAAATAACTAGACTTGGCTTGACTCCTAGCATCGGGTATCTACATGAACCCTATTGGACCATAGGTTTGTTTGTTACCAATTCACACAATGGAAAAGCGTTTAAGTACCCCCGGTCTGAAGAACTGAGGCTCTTTCTTTAACATGATCATGAAAGGTAGGACCATAAATTGAGAAATCTCTGTTAAGTACCTCGTGCCAGAGCGAATATCGTTTTCATGGCAAGACTCCACAAATCTTGATCCACCACAAATCTACCACCGGACCCTCTTTTGTTCTCCCCCTGTGGTAATGTCATTTTGGCCGCAGGTGTGTAATCAAGGTTGCCCTGGTTCCGCTTGCTGGATATATGTCTTCCACTGCAACACCTAACAGTATCACCTTGGGATCTTCCGGAAGGTGGACCCCCACTATGTCCTTGATATGTCCCAAGATCACTTTCCAAAAAATCTGTGCCTTTGGGTAGGACTACCGCATGTGTCCCAAGCTTCCTAATTCCCCACGTTGCTGCCAACACAAGGGTGAGAACTGATCATTCATTTTATGTATTTGCTGTGGAGTCAGATACCACCTATAACAGATATTATATGTAGACATCTTGATTGCCGTACACCTGGAGGCCTTGTGTGCCCGTCCCATATTTGGCTCCAATCCTCCGTTCCGATCACTGTTCCCAAATCCTCTTCCCATTTACCCAGATATGGGAGCCCATCATCTGCTAAAGCCTTATCCAGCTCCTGGTGTAACCTTGAGATTTCTCACACCCCAGACCCTTCTCAGATCATCAACTCTAGGCTTGATGGTGCCAGAGTGCCTGCTACCCTTACCTCCCTCTGTGAAATCCAGTGCCTTATCTACATATAGCGAAACCATTCTCTCTCCCCGATATTACATTTCCGCTTCCAGTCCTCAAACCTCAGCGTTTCACCATTCTGGTAGAAGTCTTGTAGAGATAGAGCCACACGCCCTCCCACCCAATGTCCCCAGAAGGCATTACCCCATCGCAGGGAAAAGTATTTTCTGTAACCTGTCGGGCTGTACGGCCGAAGCCACAGGGGTATCTTTTTCCATTGTAATGCTTGGTCCCAGTAAATCAGGGTAGCCTTAGTGGCCTCCAATAACTGGCCCCCTCCCCCTCAGGCCGCACCCTTCAAGAATTTCAACCACTCAGTTGGGATACTCGGGACTTCCTGATCAAGCTTACACCACCCTTTCCTCTGCTCCGTTCCAGGCCAATACAGCATCAGAGCCACTTGAGACGCCAGTACATATCACTTAATTTCAGGCACTCCCAACCAGCCTAGCCTTGGTGGATGGAAAATAACCGATCTGGGCACCCTTGGGCACTTCTTATGCCAGATGAAAGAAGGAATTTCAGACTCTAAAGTTTTGGACATATGGGCTGGGATTCCAACCAGGAGCATACTCGTAACATATAGGAGACAGAGTAATAGTGTAATTTTTACTGCAGCTATCCAAGTAAGCCACAAGAGTTCCTGCGAGTCCCATCATTTCTGATCTTCCCTTAACTTCTTCCACAACGGCGGAATCTTAGCTGCATACATGGTTATATATTCCCCTGTCAGGGTTATCCTCAGGTATTCAAGCTCCTTCTCCTCCCAGACCAGTGGGAATTCCCCTTGTAGAATCTCAATATCCCCTGGATCCTCCGTGATGTTTAAGGCTTTAGATTTAGAGCAATTAATAGTGAACCCTGATACTTTCCTGAAGTCTTGGAACACGGACATCACCCTGGGCAGTGTCGTCCGTGTGTCCTTCATGAATAGGAGCAGGTCAACCATGTATAACGCAACTTTGTGGGTGCCTATTTTGCTGTCTATCCCCGGTACCCCTGAATCTTGCCTAATCAATGCCACCAAAGGTTTCATTGCCATGTCAAAAATCAGTGGAGACAAGGAACAGCCCTGGAGAGTGCCGTCCCTGATCTGAACCTGTGCCATAAGCTGGTCACTAACCACAAATCTTGTGTAGGGGATCTTAAGGTTCACCAAAACCATGCGAGTAAAGGTATGTCCACACGCAAAGGTCCTCAGTGTATGCTACAGGAACCCCAGTCTAGACTATCGAAGGCTTGCCTTATGTCTAGAGCCACCACAGAGAAGTGCTGCCCGGATTTAGTCCCGAGCTCTATCACATCGATCACCCGCCTTATATTATCCTGAGTGTGACTTCAGAGGATAAACCCAGCCTGGTCCATATGGATGAAATTAGGCAATATCTCTGCCAGCCTGGTCGCTGGGATTTTGGCATCAATTATTGCATCCCCGTTCAAGAGCGATGTAGGGCAGTAACTCGTACAATCTGCTGCATCTTTCCTGGGTTTGAGCAGATTTGATTTTGTGGGGATCCTCATATCTTCCGCTACTATCCCACAGTCCCTAAACTCGCTGTAACTCTATATTTCATAGGAAAGCCCCCGTTTGCGCTATATATTCTCCCCTGATTACCGCCTTGCCTGCATCCCATAGCACTCATCAATCCACCTCCCCCTTATTATTTTCTCAAAAGTAATTTGCACTTGCCGCCCCCATATGTGACCAAAATGCCGTGTCTCTAAGAGCCAGTTCCTTCAGCCTCCAGCTTTTCTTTCTACCCCCCCTCCCGACTGGGTACTTCCACCTGTAGGACCACAGGGGCATGATCTGTAAGATAGCGGACCCAGATATCTATTGAGAGCACTTGTGGTATGAGAGTTGCGGATACCAAGACCATATCTAGTCTCGAGAAGCCTTTGTGTGCCGCTGAGTAATAGGTGTAGTCCCTATACATCAGGTGAAAGAACCTAAATGTTGCGAGGAGCTCCAGATCCCTAAAAAACATCCCCAGGGAGTGCCAAATTTCATATTACTCGTGGGGCCCAATGTTATGTCTAGTGTGGGGTCCATTTTGCAATTAGTCACCTCCCACCACTACCTGTCCCTCGCAACAACTGAAGTAACAGGGCCAAAAAATAATCCTGCCCCTTATTGGGCGCATACACCAAAATAAATGTGAATTTCTGCTCCCCCCACCATGCCCTTAAGTACTAAGAACCGGCCGTCGGGGTCCTGATATATAAATTCATTCTTAAATCCCAACGTTTAGCAGTATTCTCACCCCTCTCTTCTTGGTTCCACTTGATGCAAAAACCTCTGAGGAAATCCCTTGTGTCTCATCCTCCCCTTGGTCTGTGGAAGCAGATGCATTTCCTGTATGAACGCCCCCGCTGCTCCAAGTTCCACTAGACGAGATAGTGTAGAACGGCGCTTCATCAGGGAACTCAGACCCTGATCATTTAGGGCAACCATTTTTATCTCAGCCATGCTCAAATTAGTGCAGATCCCAGTGTCGCTCATCCCCCCACCCCCATTGTGCCAGCACCTCCCTTGCCTTCTGGGTACAGAGACAAGCCAATTAGCTAAACAAGTAACAACCCCCCACCATCCTCCTTGTAACAACCCCAACAACCTTTCTTTTCAGCAACATGTGATGTCGCTGTGCCAACCAGGACTGAAAAAAAGGTCCCTGGGAACATTGGGCAGAATCCTGAGTGCCCACACCCCTGCTCACCCCACCACCCACAATTTGACCACCCCCAGCCCGAGCGGTATGAAGCTTCCTTCCTACCCCTTCAACCCAAACCTTTTGCCCCACCTTTCAGCCAATGCAGATCATCCCACCAACGCCCCCTCCATCATATGCATAACATTACCAATTCCGTCCAGTAAAAGAGGCCTCTCCCCCGCCCCAAACCTAGGTCCTATTCCTTCTCAGGTGTCATCCACCCTTTGTGGCCCATGACCTCCCTGTTTCCTGGAAGAACGCCCCTGTCGCCATCCTTCCATTCCCGCTGTGTGAAGTTGACAGATCTCCGGTTCCTCCTGCTTTGTGGCACTCGCTTCCCCAGGGGCATCATCCCATCTCATTAGATGTTCCATTTCTTCCTCGCTGATTATATGAAATGCTATGCCTTGGTACTCAAATCTGTGCCTGCATGGAAACATCCACCTGTAACGGACATCTCTGTCCTTAAGCAGACTCTTGACCAGCCGCAACCGCTTCCTTTTGATCAGTGTTGTCTGAGCCATATCTGAGCCAGTGTGGCGTTTCAGAAGTTGATTGGATCTTGCCTGCACGATCCACTCTTTGGTCTGAAAAAGATGTATTCTCGTCAGCACATCAGGAAATAGATTTTCTTTTGTTGGTAGGTGGTATATACCATTTGCTTGCAGTCCAGCATGATGTTGTTGTCTGCATTGTCTCCCAAAATTTGACTAAACAGGGTCAAGATAAGGGAACAAGAGAGAGTCAAAAGCTACCCCTATTTCAGAGATGCATTGAAGCTAGCTTCAATGTGGAGTGCAGCAAAAGCTAGGTTTAGCAAATACTAGCCAAGGGAGGTCACGATATCAGGATAATGTATCCAAAACAAGAGCTTTAATTAATATTGGACACACATCTAAAAATTGGAGGCCTATAACACAACATGTAGCCTTAAAAACATAAACAAAAAGTATGACACAATTAGCTCCACATTCTTGTGAGGGTTAGTAGCAAGATTATTTGTGCAATTTCATGTACTACTCATTGGTAGTTGTAAGCAGTTGTTGTCGACACAATAAACAGTTAGTGTTTCTGGTTCGGAATGTAGATAAGCAACAGAAGAGGCTATGGTGGGGCCAGTTGACTGAAGGAACTGAACTGTCATCAGGACAAACTTGGTGGAAAGAAGGTAGTGTAAGGTACCTGTAGGAAAAAAGATGACATAGTGTGTGTCGGAGAGGGGGGAGCTCTCTCTCTTGTTCCCTTGTCTATACCCACCCTCAAAAGTCAGGGCCCCCTTCAACAAAAGAGAGGATTCTACCATTTTTCTGCCCCTCTTACCTCTTGCTAAACAGGGTCAATACATAGCCCTCCAATTACGTGTCAGGGACAGACAGGAGCATCCCTCGGAGCCTGATGTTGATCCGTCTCGATCTATTTTCAGAGTCCTCTTGCTTGTTGGAAACACATTCCATATGTTGTTAAAGTGCCGTCATTCTGTGCGCCATCTCCTTCTGTTCATGCCCCTGCTCGATCAAGGCTGTTTCAGTCTCCCCACTTGCTTTTCTTCTGTCAGCACCTGCTTATTAAGATCAGTGATTGATTTTGTAAAGTTGACAACACAATCTTTAATTTCTTTATTGATTTCAGCCAGCTTGTTTTATAAATCCGAGCTCCTTGTAGGTGGGTCCTCGACCTCATCCTGTACATTCTGAGACAGTGAAACATGGACCTGCGCCGCTGTCTCTGCCCTCTTTGCTGTTCCTTGCCCCTGCATCATGGCTTTAATGTCACCTGCGAGCACAGCTTTCAGTTTGCCTAATTGCTTAGACATATTTGCTGCCGTAGTTAAGGTTGCCCTCTGAGCCGTTACCGCGTCTCTTTTCCCCTTGTCTTAGTTGTGCTACGAAACTCCAACCCTAGGTTAAGTAGGGGAGGGGCTGTCATATCCCCTGTTGTGTGAGGCTTCACCGGAGAGCAAGAGCAGTGTGGCTGGGTTGGACCTCTTTCCGTGTGGCATGCCGCAAGTACCTTTTAGCTTCAGTGCTGTAGCCTGCTTCTCAGTTGCTGCATGGCTCTCTGTTTCCCGATTCTCAGACGTGCCTACTACTTCCATGCCCAGCCAGGTCAGCCCTCATGTGCCAGTGGGGGTCCATGTCCCTGCTCCCCACCCCCAGGTCTGTAGGGCTCCTTACTGCACAGATGTTGTGACTCCAATTGGGGGGACAGGGTAGTCACCTCCCTCAATCGCCGTCCTCTGCTTGTCAGGTAGTTGCAGGCTACCTCGTAGTCGGGCATGGGTCATGCCGGGCTGCTGCTATTATGCCAATATTGCGCCCGCCATCTTGGGAAAGAGTGGCAGAGACCTGCCGTGGCCCGATCTCCAGCGTTCATACCCCAATCCGTTCCAGACTCAGAGTGCTTGTTCCCAGGGGGTTCCGAACCTAGCCTGCTGAATCGGGAGTCAGATTGATACCATTTGGAGACTGGGGGCCTACTGTGTGGGCTCAGACCTCTGAGCTCACTGAAGCAACATCTAGCTCAGTCGTCAGCTAGCCACACCCCCTGTCTGGTATCATAAAGGGGAACCTATAGTTACTTCTTGGAACCTTTAGGTTCATAAAAACATAATTTTTTGTTGTAGTTAAATCTCAAAATCCAGCACCCAATCCTAGGTCTCAGACTCCTCACTTACTGGTTTGTCATGCCAACATTACCTCATCAGGGCCACTTTCTTTTTGAAACTTGGATGTTGAATCTTGGGATGGTTTGTGGGCACATCTATTGTTTCGTCTGTCCTGCATATCCAATAGGAGGATGGAATAACAGTTCCCAGGACTATTCCCTCTGGGAGCCCAATATCCCTGCTGCCTCCAACTGGATGTTCTTTCTTTCAATCTCTGGATCCAGTTGGGCTCCATCTTCTGGTCTACCTGAATACAAGTAATCAGTACAGAATGATGGATTAGGAGATGGTCATGAAGAATGAGATCTTTTCTCACAGCTGTATATCAACTGCTAGAGTTTAGTAAGGCAGTCACTAGCTGGTCATTTAGTTCCACATGGGTGTAATACTCTGTTCCACAGTAGCCTTGGACTACCATTCCAAGACAATCTTCCTTAGTTCCTTCTGGTTCATTTCACTTGTGGGAGGATTTGTGGGGTGAGCAGGGATGCACGCAGACCCTTTCTGGACTTTAACTCACTTGATGCCAGGCGGTGCATGCATTACGTGCTTACCGCTGGGTCTTGATAAGTCCTACCTGTGCGGAATGCTGGTTATTGTTCCATTTACGGCACAGGCAGGGAGCGGAGCAGAAGCGTTTATGAAACCGAGTGTTGATGGGGGTTTAGACTACTTCTAAAGCAGGTGGAGCATTGGTTACCATGTAACATTGGACTGTTGTGCCACCAGCCCGAGAGGTTTTACAGCCACCATCTACACACTCGGGATGCTTTGCAAGGCTCCCAGATGCTCAGATCAGTACTTCTGAAAATGCAGTAATGCTGCACCGTCCCTGGTGTGATCTGTGTTAGTTTACAAGCATAATCCATGAAGCAACAGAGTTGCCTGAGGCATATTAGTTAGGTTACACATTTGTAGGAGGAATAGCAGCGTACAAGTTGCTGACACGGTAGGCTATATTAAGTCAACCTAAATACGGAATACTTTTGTGGCTACGAATAATCCTTTCATGTGAATATCATTGTTTGTAGCAATCATTTGTTTGTCAATTTCATGTGATCCACATGGCTGTGTTACATCCTTGTTTCCTGTTTTCATTTAATGTTGCTAAAGAAGAGCACTATATGCTCAGGACATGAATGAGGGCTTGTATGCAGGGCAGGTTTAGGCATGATACAGGTAATTGCTGACCACTAGTAACAAGTGTGCAGGTAGTTTGGGTGTTGGAACACAGGTGTATGCAACAAGGTGCAGGGCAAGCATTTCACTGCTTCCCCTTACCTATCCACTTATGTTACCATAATACTCTTTCCGGTGTACCCGTTTCCCCCTACCTATCCACAACCTCTCCCTAACCCTCTTCCCCCCATTGGCTGCCTCGTGGTGACCTGATAATTAAAAAAGCAGGGACTCATGCTAACCGAGGTGGGAGGGTCGTACTCAATTCAGCATCTGTGGTCACGGAGGGGGTGCATATATCCCTCCAGGCGTGACAACTAGCCCTCCAGGCGTGACAACTAGCCCTCATGCCTTCCGGACCATATTTGGTAACTGGTGTTCATGGGTCCTTCCATGGGTTTGTCTCAATTTTCCTTTCTTCTCAAATGAATAGAATTTTGGGCATGGCCTCTCCATTTCTTGATCATTCTAAGACTTAGGCAATTGAATTTTTTCATTGGTTGAAAATAGGGCTTGTGGGTACTGTTCCCGTTTAACTGGTTCCCTGACCTGGAAACAACCCGCAATCCATAAGGAAGTTGTCCTGTTCCCTTCCTAGTTTACAGTTTGCATTATTTTCCTGCAGGCAAATCGGGCAAGATAGTGTCTGTATGGCAAGGTCTCTGATGCCTAGTACTCTCCGGGTTTGCCTCAGTAGCTGATGGAGTTGTAATGTTGCCTTCTAGAAGCATGGATCTGTTGAGTTAGACAACCTATACAGTGCCAGAGAATGTTATGTTGCTCCAGTATCACTTAAGAGTGCTTTGGATCCTGTAAGAAAGTTGCATGTGGATCTTGTTGGGTTGCAGCTGCAGTTCTCACAGTTTCTGGTGGTGTTACACTTGATCATGGACACGTCTTTCTAGAAATCCTTGCTTTAGATCATCATAAGGGCTAGCCCCCATCCAGATACAAGACTTGAGGACTGCTTGTAGTTCATGAGTAAACATAACAAGTGTGGCCATTTAAACCACACACTTGAAGGTGAGAAAGGAACCCGCCCTGCTAGCTTGAGTATTCTTCACAGTACAAGGGGAGGTTGTGGTGCACTGGCAGGCAGGCTACCACAGCCCCCAGCTCACCAAGTACCTTTATTTGGCCATCTATGAGTTATCCCAGGAGCCTTTCCAATGACATCTACGGATAAGCTTCTACTGTCCCCTGGTCTAGTGGTTACAATTGGACTTGGGTATGGAACTGGATCCGATGTTCAAGGGTTTGGCCTCCTTAATGACTTCAGATATCTCTGGGCTCTTCTCTAGGGTGTGGGATGAGGCTGACTGCCGGTCCAGCCAGAAGAGATGGCTTGGCTCTCAGGAGGTGTGAGGCATCAACAAGGATGTGGTTCCGGGGTTCTCAACTCTGTGGCCTTCTCCATCTTATCAAAGACCACCTGGTCATCCTCTAGTTCTTTTTCCATGGTCTCAGTAGAGCAGTCTTGCTCTGACTTGGAAGAGTTGGTGGGTCTAGCTCCTGTTTGGACAGGAAGATGGGTACAATGGACTGACTGACTAAGGAATGGCCTGGTTTGAGATATTTATTTTTATCTGCCAGTCCATCTTTTCCACTGTGGCAAAAATATACAAAAGAGGGATATTTTACCCATGAGGCTCTAGCACATTTTGTGGTGGATAGGGCAAGATCCTTCTGTCTCAAGGTCTGTGATACCACTTCTCACACCATATGTCATGGCTGAGGGGTCCACAGGTGACTCAGTGTGAAGCTTTCTAGACGTACATTTCTTCACAAAAAGCCCTTGGGTATCAGAAACCAAGGGTATTGGGACAGATAAAGTCTGTGCAACACACAAATTAGGCTTCCACCTGGTCCTTCACTTCCTTCTGGGCGTGGTACTTTACCCTTGCCCACATAGCCGAGGGTCTGTTTCCTAAGGAAGTTAAACAGTCACTCGTCGTCACCTATTTACTGACATCTGGCGTTACTTAGATGATGTCATTAATTGTTGTTCCTCACTACCTGGTACCCTAGAATATCTGACAGACGGAGTCAAGCATATGACATGTCTGGACTAGATGGGCTCCAGGGTACTTCAATTTCCCCATCCACTTGCTTTTTGAAGTCCCCCTTCTCACCTTGTGATAGAAAACTCCTGCAGGCTTTGGGTTTGGTCTTTATTTTCTGAACTTTTTTCACCAGACTGACTAAACTAGAGTTCCTCCATTAGTCTCAAATTCCTGTTTTTTCTTGCCCTTTTCTTCTTGAATGTTTCTTGTTCACCACATTTTCTTCCTCCATTGCTTCAACTCTCCCTGTTGCCTCCTCCACGTCCTATTTCCCCCCTCTCTCATTTATTTATTTATTTTAATTTATAATGCGCCGGTAGCCCGCAGGCCTCGGGGCGCAGAGATATGGACATGTTTACAAATGGACAGTGCTTAGAAAGACGGGACAGACAAACAAGTGAGCAGAGGGCCTAAAAGGTAGGTTTGACAGGGAGATTATTTAAAACAGAGGGTCGTATCTTGCTTGCGGAAACTCAAATAGTTGGTTTCCAATCAAATATGAGTGGGGAGATTGTTCCAAATGCCGCTGCCAGTATAGGGAAGGATCTGCCAAGACCACATTTAAGTTTATGCAGAGCAACTGTGATTTTACCGAGATGGGTAGATCTTAGTGTTCTGCCTGGCACATAGGAATGAATCCTGGATTTCAAGTAAGCCGGGGCTTTTCCATGGATACATTTATGCACGATTGTTAAGGCCTTGAAATGGACCCTATCCTCTATTTTCAACCAGTGTAGCTCTCTTCTGGAGTCACTGATGTGCTGTGATTTGTTTTTTTGCTTCACAATCCTTACCGTGTTATTCTGCACAACCTGGTAGTGTGTTTACATTTCTTAGAAGCACCCAGGATCAGGGCATGGCCATAGTCCAAACAGGACAATATGGTGGCTCTGGCAATGGTGGCACTGTTTTCCTCGAATATATATGGCCGGATAGATTTTAGTAGCCTGAGGTGATAAGCACAGTTCTTTTTTTATATATTGTGCCTGCGCGTTTGTCCCCAATGAGGCTTCAAGCATCATACCCAGGGTTTTAACTTTACTTAGGACCTGAATCTGTGTATCTTTTATTTTAAAGGATTTATACGAAGTGGATAGTTTGGCTGTGACTGAAGGGGATCCGAAGATCAAGAGCTCGGTTTTTTGTCCATTCAGGCACATCCAATTGGAGTCCATCCAATGTTCCACGTTATTGTACGCTTTGCTCCAACCTCTGCCTGATATTTACTCTACCACTTTCTCTGCTTGCCTCTCTCTGTGTTCGACACCAAACTCCTAACTTCCACACTACCATCATGGCTGTTGGTCCTTTTATACAATTTATGAACCAGTAAATGGGCTTGTGAATGGAAAATTGGCAGCACCTGTCAGAAACTCGGAAGCAGGCTCCATTATTGGCAAGGAGGTTGATGAGGAAAAGACTCGGACTCATCTTACGAATTCGGTGAGGTAATCTTATCAAAACCTTAATAGCAGAGAATGACATAGGAACATACAAAATTGACTACAGACAAAAGTCATGATCCTGAATGCCCCCACCCTACATTTCCCACCTTTTTTCAAAGTGTCCTGGTACATTGGAGCCTAGGAGTACAGTAAAGAATGTATCACTTTATTTAAGGATTTCCCATCTCTCCCCAATTATCTTCATAGTGTCTCTGCATACAAGCAAACAATTCAAGGTTTCCCGGTAAGACTCTCAAACCTACAAAATGCTATGAATGCAGGGAGCATGGCGTCTACTTAAATTTACAGCCATTACCTGGGTTTTCGTTTGAATCAGAGTTAGCCTGTTCTCTACAGACAATAAATGCTGTGAGCAGGGTTAGATAAACAAAGCTTTGTGCAACTTCTAACAGCGAGTAAGCATATTGATTTTTCAGAGTTTGAGGATTGAAGTCTCCATCTAGCAAGCAAGCTTATTCAAGATGGATTCCTCTAAGCCACGCCAGTGAAGGATTGTACAGTCTAGTTTGAAAGTAGTATATGTTAAGGATTTCAATCAGGCAATACACCCGGGTCTCAGCCTAGCATGCAATGCACAAATGATATACTTATTTGTGTCTATAGGTTCAATATTCTGAGTGATATACCACTCATTTCACATCCCTTCTCAAAATACCCGCAGGTCACAATGGGCCAGGAATCAGGCTGGTTGGTAAAGGTAATATTTATTTATTTATTGAAAATTCAAATCAAACATATGTTTAATATATGGGGCAGCAATCCCCAATGTGGTGACAATACAAATAAGAAAGTAGGTAAGGCAGTTGAATTCACTTATAGCAACACAGAATATAAAATACAGAGACAAGAACAGTTTTGGCTGGTTTGAAAAATAGCGCTTAAGTTAAGATTCCCCCCTGCAAATTTCTCAACTCACAAAGAAGCAATTCTATACAGATGTAAGTGAGCAGCAGGTATTGTGTTGATGTAGCTAAGGGTCTTAGGTTTAACTCAGAGTTGAAATGAAGTCTCTAGCTATAAAATTGAGGAAGTTATGCAAGTTTGAATGAGAGGCGTTTTTGGAAAATAAAGCACAAAAACGAAAACAGAAATCAATTTTTACAATGACAATTATGCTCTAAACTAGGGTATCCAGGCTGGTTACCAGTTTGAAACACAGTAAGCTCCAGAGTGGTCAGCGGAACCAACCCCAGCACCTCTGTGTCCACCTTGTAGGACTCAGTCGGATTACCCGAGGGAGGATTAAGAGTTTGGGATTTCACAAGACAAAAGGATTGTAAAGAAGTTATCACTAGCACAAGGAATCATAGCGAGGTTTCAAGACTGGGGTGACAATATTACAAGTTCTTAAGTTTAAGATAGGATGAGTTATAGATTGGGATAGGACAATGTAAGGCAACTATACTATGGGTTACTGTGATTCCTATTGATACTTGCAGTTCACTTTAATTTAAGATTTGGACCGTCAAGGGTTCTGGTCATCCAGATCGGGTCTACAGACAGCAGGGCTCTTCTGCCGGGATAGGTTAGCGGGTGGTTCTGGTCAATTGGACTGGCACCTCAGACTGGATTGGATTAAATTGGCCCTTCTGTTTGCTGGACACTGTAGATCAGCGGGATGGTGAGTTTCAGCAGGCAAGCATGAATGGTAGCAAGCAAAACTGGATCAGAATTAGTTCCCTTATGTTTTGGGATGGTTTCAGGATTTGGGCCTAGCTGAAGAAGAGTTCAGCAATGCTGAGGCCTTGGCTTGGTAAAGAATCTGGAATCAGGAACAAGATGAAGAATTCAGCAACAAAGCGTCACGCGGAAATCAGGATTGAGTCAGGAATCAGTGTGTGTGTGTTGTGAGGTTCCCTTATTTATCCTGCCAAATGACATCACTAAGTTTATGGTGGGGGCAGACTTACAACATACACCCACAGGCTATGATTGGTCAAAGACACCTTGCTTTTTGCTGGTAGGATGACAGAAAGGTTGTCCGGTTTTACGATGTGACTTGAGAACCTCCCATAATTATTGTCTCCAAAATTTAACTTTCCCATAAATACACATTTATATAATTATGCCCTCTAAAAAAAATCAGACACATACATTACATATTTTGTGGGTTACATTTACATCCAACTCCCAAGTCAGTGAGACCTGGTGTTGTCTTTCTTGTGAATTTTAGCAATTTTAATCATAAAGGTTTGGCCTAACAATTCCTAATTCGGAACATATATGTGCAATCACCTCTAGAACACGGGTACACAATGTTAGATTTGCAGCATGAATAGTCTCTGCGCAATTAGTGTTTTTGCATAACTTTTGTTCCTTATGCAGTAAGACCTCCTACCAAGTTGTCAGCTGGCTAGCATGAGTTCAAATTTATATGTATTTACTTTTCATTCATTTACTTATTTTTGCCGCCAAGTAAATGTCATGAAGTACTGTGGCAAAATAAGCAAATTAAATTCAGAATCACAAGTCCGTTTTTTTTTTCTTCCTTCACAAATGTGAGCAAATGGCAAGTCCTTTGAAGTTCAATGAGAAGGCTCCTCCCGGAGAATGGAACATCCTACCCCTCCCCTGTAGAGATGCGTGTTCAAGCCTACCATTGTCTTTGCCTGGGGCCCAGATGAAAGGCTGAGGAGGTCCTTTGTCATGAGTATGCGAGGCCTCCCCACAGCAATTATACTATTCCTGCCAGCAGTGAAGTGTCAATCTTTCCCAGGCTGAGGACTGTTACACAGAATTATTTAGTTAATTATCTCAAGACTGGGTTTTAACTTTAAGTTACCTAAATCTTTCATTAAAACATAAAATGAACACAGTTTATAGGTGGATTTCGACATTAGTAATCCTTTGACATTTCTTAAAGAATTAGGCCTTTCAACAAAAACATGCTTTCAAAACAGGCGATTTTGCACTTTCTTCATGGAAAAACACATTAAACTGAGTTCTTTTAAATCCGATTTTCTTATGCAGTACATACACATTTCATTCAGCCTGATTTCTTCCCTTGAGTGCTGGGACTGTGTGCAGTCTGGATCATATATACAGCCTTTGTTTAAAGTTTCTATCTGCACAGCTGAAATTGTTACATGTTGCAATTTTAGCCACATTTTTCATGTGGAACTGAAAACAAATGCTCCTGGACTGCCTTTTCCTTAGATAGATTTCAGAACTGCTGTCAGTCAATGAGGCCCGGTTCCTTTGGCCATACTGGATAATCCTGGATTTTCAGTACCCTTTTAATCTCACTGGTTCAATGGAAAATAAATA
Organism: Ambystoma mexicanum; assembly: GCF_040938575.1. Taxonomy (NCBI): domain Eukaryota; kingdom Metazoa; phylum Chordata; class Amphibia; order Caudata; family Ambystomatidae; genus Ambystoma; species Ambystoma mexicanum. The sequence goes on from NC_090930.1 coordinate 1,000,014,855, forward strand.
GATCTGGCACCAAAAACAGCACTTTTGAAGCTTGCATAGCTACATTTTAAAAGGCATTTTCGGTTTTCTGCACAATCCTGCTGCTTTGCTCCATGTTGAATGTAACAGAACCCACTGGCATGCTCCTGCAGTGAGAACTCTGTTGCAGATTTTGGTATGCACTGGAGTCAGCACCTCCATTTTGGGCTGTTTCTTTCAACATTTGTGAAGTGATGCAGTGGGGCACATTAGAATGGGTCAAAATATCCCACATACAATAATTCATTTTCCATTGTCATTTCTTTACAAAACATTGCATCCCAACATTCTCATGTTGCCTCATTTTAACTTACATTTTCCACATCAATTCTCCCCCCTCTGAGACCAGTATCACTAGTCTCATCCCTTCAGACATTCTGGGGACAAGAGCTCAGATACACCTACATTTCAACCCAATAGTTCCTCTGTTTTCAACTGAAAAAGCTTTTTTTTTTAAACTTAAACTGCATTTTCAGGTTTTCTTTTCCAAGTTCAATAAACATTTAGCTAACCAGAATAATACACTTCCAGCAGAACTGCAAAAATCAATAACATCCCAGTAAATATGTGTGCTCACAATGAGCCATCTGCATCTTTCAACCAGGACCTTCAAAACCATCAGTTTTAGAATTCTCTGCTGTAGTATGGCCACAGTCTTTCTATTGCGGTTAATGATATCAGTGATATCTCTATAATTTGGGATGAATGTACAATATTCCAATCCCACGAGACCACACCTTTAGAAGAATTTAATAGGGTGTCTATTGCCATTCACATTTACAGTACTGTTGTGAATAGCTACTTGTTCATGCACAATAAATGAAAGGGACATAGTGTTGCCATTTGCGACTCTCCAGGATCAGAGTACAATGCAATATCTATTCCAGGCATTACGTATCCCCTGGTATCGATGAATGTTTCCCAACCTGTTTCCTTCTTTGTTCTTGGTGGGGATTGCAGTGTAGTGGAGTCTCCAATGGCTGGCAGGGTAAATACCCCATATAACACCTGCGACTCCATTTCATGGGTAACCAGACCTAAGAAGTGACTCTACAGATGAAATGGGTTTGGTGCTAAATAGCATATGCAGAATTGATCAATGAGAACGTTTGGTCAGAGGAAAAGGTAATATTGTTTCTAACTATACAAGCACTATGAGATAGGGAATATCTCGTCTCATACAGATAAGTAAATAACCCTTATTAGTATGGCAGAGAAGGCCTGTAGCAGGAGAGGATATTTTATTGCAGCAGGATTCTTTTGAAGCTATTCTGGGAGCATTCAGAGAACACAATTCCATCTGAGAGTAATGAGCAAAAGAGGGATTGGGACCTTTTATTCCGGAAACCAATCTAAGATTTCTGCAGTAGTAACTTGATCAAAAGCAACAGGAGCTACAGGAAACCCAGGTGCCAGATCATGTGGGAGGTAAGCGCAGAGCCATTAATCAGAGGCATTCTGAATACAGGCATACTCCCATGTTGCATGGACGCAAGTAATTTTACTCTCAGTTCAGGGGTGTGCACCAGGACCTTGTGATTCACGGCAGAAGGTGTTAAAGGTCTTTCCTTGTGTTCGGTCTTGTGCTGCTCTAAAGACAGGCGTTTCCTGGCTCTTTCGGCTTCCCTCTACCTAGCAGTTGGGCGGAGTTGTTTCTCGTCCCATTTACGGAACAGCAAGACAGGCTATGTGGGCGAGTTTATAATACTGAAGCTGCTGATATTCATACTGGAGACAGATGTGCCCTGACACAGTATAGTTTGCTATCTGAAATGCATTGGCCATGATTTTCTGCTTTCCTCTGTCTCACCATTGTTTTGCATACAACCACTGTTTGCATCCTACATACCTTGACTTTGTTTTACAACTGTTTCATTTGACCTGATTGGGCTTGTTGGATGGGATTTGTAATCCCATGGCATTGTTGGTAATCTGCTTCAATCTCCTGCCTCGTTTGATTTTACCTAATTGTGCTAGTTGGTTTGCCACAGTGCTCTTTGTAGTTACAGCTAAGAATGTCTTGAGTACACGTTGACACATTTTCTATACTGGGAGCTCTGCCCATTCATCTAATTTGTCATTCTGATTAGGACCTTGTGATTCATGGCAAGAGATGTTAAAGGTGGCAACTGTTATTGTAAAAGATAGTATCAAAAAGTTTTAAAACATCATCATTATATTTTGACCAGTTGGTGAATATATGGTCTCAGATGATAATTATCAGGATTTAAGATGCCAAAGTTCAGTAACCAGTCGGTTCTAAATTAGAGGTATGAAAATCAGGTCAAAATACAACAACAGATATTAGTTGAACAAGATTACAATTGGACTGAAAATCAGCTGGTTCTGGTATAGTCATAGGCAACTGTACACATTGACCAGGATGAGGAGGCCAAACGGAAACAGTCCAGTAGCACAGTGCTAGAAAGAAAGCTAGACAGGAGTTGAACAAACAATGGGGGTCATTCCGAGGTTGGAGGTAAGGGATTACCGTCGCCTGTAAGGGCACCGATGGCGGTAATCCCTTACCTCCGTATTCCGAGTTCCCTTTGCGGGTCCCTCTTTACCTCCTGCTTTTAGCAGGAGTAAATTACGGGACCCGCAAAGTGACCTTGGAGTAAATTACGGCACCGTAATTTACGGTGCCGTAATTACCTCCTTCCCCATTCCCATTGAGCCCTACGGGGGTAGAAATGGGGATGGGGAAGGGCTATGGTGAATGGGGAATTACCGGTCCATCCAACCTTGGAATGGACCGGAAATTACTCCATTCACCATGCCGGTATTCCATGGAGTAAATAGCTCCATGGTTGCCAACCATGGAGCTATTTACTCCATGGTGTAGTCCTAACTCGGAATGAGGGCCAAGGTCTTTTGCAGATCTTCACAATATTGCTTCAAAACATGGCAAACAGTCAGGCAGATAATTTAGCAACACACAGTTCAATTGTAGTATCTTCCTCAGCGAGGGTGAAGAATATATCTACTGAGCACTGCTGAATCGGAACCTTGGAGATCCCAAACCAACTGTAGCTACTTTCCTGTTTGGCCTGTATCGGCACATACTGGCACTGAGATTTCACCACTTGCTGGACCTGCCTGCAAAGCCTTCCCCGAAGGAGCAAAATTATCTTGAAGAGGCGGATCAGTTCTGGGTCTCCTCTCAGGATAGATTAATGTATATACAGGTAGTTGGGCATGGAGGAGCTGACTGATGTACCCTCTCCACAATAGAAAGGAGGATCAGACATGAATGGTCTTGCCGTCATTTCAGCTGCTTCTGGTGGTGGTGGTGGGATTCTCAGATCGTGGTAGGCATGGCCCCAAGTTGGAGGCCCCTAGTACTCCACAGGTGTCTGGGTGGTAAGCCAGCTCTCAACAACAGAGATGCAGAGCTGACTTGCTCTGGTGGTTTCTAAGGTACACGTACATCTCCTGCAAAGCAAGAATAGAAGGGTTAAATTGCGGTCTATGACAGTGCCTTCTTAATCTGTGAATCAAATAGCCTTCACAGGGTACTTGAAGTAGTTCAGAACACACTCATCCTCCAACTATATGTCCGAACTATTAGCTGCCACAGGAGGGGGTGGGGGATGTCCCCGGTTGCATAGGGCATCCCATCAAGATATCATGGGGTAACGGAACATGGCTTTTGTTAGCCTTATTGCACATGTGTAATAACACTCAGGACAATTCTTCAGACCTTCTGAGTCCAGTCCCCTGATAATCAATGAAAGGCAGAGTTCAATATCCCCAGTGCGGCAATCAACTATATTGGGGGCAGTATGCACCATGAAAATGCTGAGAACTGTTACAAGCCCTACATATATCCCTTACAACTTGTCCAGTGAAATGGGAATCTCTACCATTGTCAATAATGGTATGGAGACCGAATCTGGGTATGAAATGTGTTAGGAATTTCTTCACCAGAGAAATAGTCAGCTTTTTGACAAAGGTAAGCTTTGACGAGCCCATCAATAAGTCTATAATCAACAAACAAAATTAATAAGCAATAACATTTGGGGAGCTTCTTGAAGTCAATCTGCACATTCAGAAACAATGATGCACGGCCGGATGGGCTGGTGGCAAAGCCATTACGGCTTTCCCCACATTGTGTGGCAAACTCACAGAACAGTTATTACAATTAGTCTGAGCTACAGTGGGCAAGTAGGGAGCAAGCCAGTCCCGGTTCACAATGGAAATCATTGCTCCCTTCACTGAATGTGCCAATCTGGGAAGGTAAGGAAGAAGCAGTTAGACATCACTAGGAACCTATCCAGAGAATGCTACTAAATGTTAGGACAGAACTCGCAATGGTTTTTCTTGACGACAGCTCCTTCTCAGACTTGAGTGACAAGTCTTACATCACAGCTAAGCTGAAACATGGATATGGCTATCGTTAGGAGCCACAGGGCCTCTTAAGGCCACATTTTGAGTTGATTTCTCTGCAAGGTCATAGCCAACCACTGTAAAACTGACATATCATGACCACAACACCCAACTATTGACAAAGTAGAGGGGAGTAAGAGTGCATTTGAAAGGACAGACACATATGTTCTGTAAGTATCAAGGTACCAACCAAGTTCAAATAGCTCCTCTAAATTATGCAGCACAGCATTGGTTCCACACACACCTGAAATCAGTACAAAGTGCAGAAGATGTACCCTTGGCCAGGACACAAGCTCAAGCTAAGGGCTACCAATTTGGCTACTTTGGCAGAATGGCCATCAGATAGCTCGTAAACTGGAACCACATGTGGTATACATTCTGCATAACCCACGGAACTCTGCTCATATCATTACCTAAACAAGATCCATTAACTTACAGAATCTTCTCTGGGTTATAAGGTGGGATTTCTTTCATGTCAGGTCTAGGGAGTATGAGTCTCTCAATTACTATCAGACAATAATGGGGTTCCCAATCTGAGAGAGTTGGAAGCAGTTTTAAAAAAAGAACATCTACTGATAGACCCATTTGCAGCCAAAATAGGCGGAAGCTGATACTTAAGTCAATCAGAAATTTAGTATTTGTTGGGTTTTACCTTTCAGAATAATGCCAAAACAGCATGCCACACTGCAACATTGATTCAGGGATGTCCAGTCAAAGCATTAGTTTCTTCAACTAGCAAAGCAGGAACCTCCCCATCTCATGAAGAAGGAGGTAACGCTGATCTAGTGCTGAACTGCAATACGTGATTGGGCGGTGCTCGTCACCATGAGTTTGAGTAAACATACCTTGGGAAAAAAAACACCTTAATCGTAAAAATAGAGTAAAAGACTTCTGATAATCAGGCAGACCCAATGCTAGAGCTTTTGAGAATTCTTGCATGATTGCTGTACTGATGTGTTCTGTCCTATGGTGGACAGACTACAGTTTTCCATCTTAACCTTTATTAAATAATATGAAAATTGCCTCACTTTCTCTAAGCTTTGGGTTTCCCTACCTAAGAAAACTAATCAGGGTGCTCATCAGTCAGTTGTGAAATCCAAAAGAATAATCTTTCCGCCGTCAAAACGAATCTACCCTGATCCTACCACTCGTACAAAATAACTAAAGTCCAGGAGAATGACTCCTTTGTCCTGGGGCTGCTTACTCCACAAGTTCAATATATAATCTTTAAATAGTTCTTGGTTATAACTTGCATCAGTTCATTCAATTCACTTCGGGGACTTTCTCCCTTCCCTTGATCTCGCTTATCTTGTAAAGCTACTCTTCAAAGGGGTTCCTTTTCCTTGAAGTGCTTTCACTTGGTGGTTATTACATGAACATGAAAGTCTCTCTTTAGCCGGCAACCAACTTGTATCCTGAATAACATAAGCAATCTTGTTCCCATCAGCGCTCTCACTCCTTTTATCAGTTTGCCTTACAATGAGACTAGTACGAGGTACCCACTGATGATTCCCTTTCTCCTTATTACTTTAATTTTCACTGAGACCAGTATGATGGACCCAGTGATGATCCTCACTCTTCTTATTACTTTGTGTCACTGTGATGAGTCTGGTAGACCCAGTGAAGATTCTCCTGCTTCTTATTATTTCATGTGTCACTAGAATGAGTATGTCACAATAATTGTTCTCACTTTCCTTAGTAGTACTGTGACGAGTATGAGAAAGGTTTTAATTATACTCTTTATACTCCTCTCCCACTCTTCTCTTTACCTTCGTGGTGGTGGGATTGCATCAGCAGTTCGGTAGGTTGTCTCTTAGATCCTTCTGCACAGATCATGACAGCAACTCAAGTTGTCTTTTCCTCTCTCTTTGTGGTGCTGCCTTGTATGCGGTTTTGCCATTATGAACCACTTCCCAATACTCTTTCCTTGCTTGCCAGGTCTGGTTGGGTCTCTCAGGAGACCTGTACCTTCTTGTTCAGCTCTCTAGAATTTAGCTTTTTCTTGGTTTGACTCACGCACCACTGTAGACAAGCTTCGTCCCTGCATAGGAAGCTGTGTCTTATCTTTCTCTCTGCTTCACTGCCATAGCAGCTTTGAACTTCCCGGGGTGTTGTCTCTCTGCGGTCTCCTCCACCAACACTTATGGCGCTGCGATGGGGCATCCCCTGCGTAACGTTATAGTCCATCTTTTGTGTTGGACTGGTACTCATTGTTCCATTGGATTTCTTCATCACAGTACTAGACACGTACTTTCACTCAGGTGGAATATCACAGTAGCAAATGTGTAGTGATTTGGTCTGTTTTCTTCCAGAAGATTTCACTAACTTTGGTTGTTGGGTGAATCAAAACAGTCCTTGTCCCCAAGGTGAGCGTCTCTCCCAGTGAGGTCCCACTTGCTTCTATCCCTTTGGGAGGGTATAGCAAAGCAGGCTCACCTCCCTAACCTCATAGGGAAAGGTTCCCCCTTGCAAGAGTGATGAAATTCCTTGGTTAGTCACAATCCCTTCAAAGAAGAACCTTCAACAGATCGGGGGAATCTTGGTTGTAGGCTTCCAATGAGGCAGACGCCAATAAAAGATGCACATATTGAATTACAATGAACCTCCCTTTCAATGGCAGTGAGTCAAGCTCTCTAGTTCAAATCTGTGAGAAAAGTGTCAGACTTTCTGCATACACAAGTCAGCCTCATGAAACAATATTTCAGATTTGTATAGGTAATTGAGAATTAAAAAGATGAGGTGCACAGGTATACAAAAGAAACCAGAACACTGAAATATCACGCTATTTCTACTCCTCCTCACACGCTATTACTATTTATCCTCCCATACTACTATTCCCAAACTACTACTCAATCACCCTACTTTTACTCTGTACCAATCTTCTTACATTCACAACTTACACTACCCTTTCTACACACTCTTCCACGCACACTGCAGAATCACCTGCACTCCTAAGCCAATCCCTCACTTGATCCAAAACTCTTCTCCACAAGCCACCACTCCCTCTTCCCTCTTGATGGTCTCTTGGGCACGGTACACTACTGTCGTCACCCGATGTAGCCACACTTCCGCTCTCCTGCTTAAGTATAGCACCCCTGGAGCCGGTTGTCCAGTTGTCCCTAACTAGTCTTCTTTCCTTTTCCCCCTCATAGGGTGCGTATGTACTGTGAATAAATTAAAAGGGGAGAGGCTTAGCCCTGCCCCTTTCTCTGCACGGGCTTGTCACTCGGGTAGACTTGGAGGTTTTGGAACATCCCTATGACAGTTTGTGCTTTGGAGCATGTTGTCAGGGACCCCTTTGGTAACTATCCCCCTTTGAGTCCATGGTGGTGTAGTAGATTGTTTTTGTTTCGTTTGTGGCAGGTTTATTGTCAATGGTTGCAAGTCTGTGGGTTTCCACTTTGGGCCGCTGTGCAGTGTCCATTGTCATAGCAGAAGTGATCGGGTATCTGCGACGATGGAGATTTATTTATGCATGTGGTTATTCTTGGGCTCCCTGGCTTTGCTTCTCCTCTCTATTCTCTTCCGTGCCAGCAACTGAAATAGGAGTATATGCAATCAGAGGCAAGGGTGGAGACATGGTTCTGTACAGTGTGGAGGGTCAGAAAAAGGAGACAGACTCGATTTTTCCACTCTCTAGTTGGTTTTCTTTAAATAATATGAGAACCGTCTCACTTTCCCTACTCTATGGGTTTCTCTACCAAACAAAACTCGCTGGGGTGCTGGTTGGTCATTTGTGAAGTCCAAATGTACTATAATGGAACTGGTTATTTATTAAACATTTAATACCAAAGAGGTTTCTAAGCGTGGACCCAGGAATCAAACCTGTGTTGCTCTGCTTCGTCTTGCTTCTAAGACGAGCGCATTGCCATTGAGCTAAAATATCAGTGTTACGACTAGTAGTCTGTCCTCTGTCTAAATCTCACCTACTCTGACCCTACCACTAATACAAAACAACTAACTTCCAGTAGAAAGACTCCCTTCACCTAGGGCTGCTTACACAGCAAGGTTCCAGCAATACAGACTCTTTAGATAGTGCTTGACTATCAGTTTGTTTAGTTCCTTTAGTGGATTCTTCCAATTCTCTTGGCCTCTCTTGTCTTTTCAAAATCCTCTGTAAATGCGTTTTTCTAGAGTTTCTTTCTCTCTGACTTTATCACTTAAAATTGAAAGTCTCTCTTTATCTGACATCCAACTTGCATATTGAGTACTATGAGCAATCTTATTCGTCTCAGAGTTCTCAATCCTCTTATCACTTGGCTTTTCACTGGGACGAGTATGAGGAATCCAGTGATGATTATCTCTATTACTCTGCTTCTCACTGGGACAAGTATGATGAACTCATTATTGACTCTCACTCTTCTGTTAAATTTTTGTCTCAATGGGACAAGTATAATAGAAGGAGGGGTAGAGGTGGGCACTATTTTATATTTTTAGAAATTCAATTGCGTTATATTTCATACTCTGTACGTCTCTATTGCAGTACTAGGAGGTATTAATCAGATTTAGTCACATGACACAAGGACCATAGTAGACAGTGAACAGAAAAAAAACAGGTGAAAATCACCTAATTATGTCTGATGCTCTCATGAAGTCATTCTTTTTAGTATGCCGATCATTTTCGGCATACTAAAAAGAATAGGACTTCATGAGAAATTAAGAGAACTGAGAAAAGGAACAATAATCAAATTGGTTTATTTAAATATAAAGAAAAGAACAAGCTCACTATTTGAGCAAACTGAGAGCATCAGACATAATAAGGTGATTTTCACCTGATTTTTCCTGTTCACAAGTATAATAGACCGAGTGACATTTCTCACTCTTCTGGCTACTTTGCGTCTCACTTGGAAGAGTATAGTATTCATTATACTCACCCTTTCCATTACCTTTGTGGTGTTGGAACTGTGTCACCTGGTTGGTAGCCTTTTGGGGTCTTCTCTATGGATCAGCATGGCAACTTCAGCTGTCTTTCTCCGACACCCTCTGCAGTGTCGCTTCATGCTTGGCTTTGCTGTCTGGGAAGCTTTTCCCAGTACTCTCTCCTCGGTCATCAGGTCTGGAAGTCCCTTCCCAGAGACGTGCACACATTCCTGTATAGGAAAAAACACTTTCTCTTCCTCTCCTCTTAATTCGCTGCCACAGCAGCTTTGAACATCCTGGGTTTCTCTCTCTTTGGAGTCTGACGCTGCGCTGGCGCTTCCCCTGTGAAACACTGCAGTCCTTCTTTTGCGTTTGACTTTTATTCATTATTGTTCCATTGGTTTTCTTCATCGCAGTACTAGGCAGATATTTCTTCTCATGTTGGATACTGCAATAACAAATGTACAGCGATTAATTCTGTTCTTTTCCAGAAGTGTTCACTACCTTTGTTTGTTGAGTAAATTGGGCAGGGAGTTCCTCATCTGAATGGGAGTCCTTGTCCCCAATGGGGAGTTTCTCTCTTGGTGATGTCCCACTTGCCTCTCTCCGTACAGAGGGTATCGCATAGCAGGCTCACCTCCCTGGCCTCACAGGGAAAGGCTCCCCCTGGGGAGAAGTGAGGAAACACTGCAATTCATCACAACAGATACAAGTTAGCACAAAGGGGGTGGGCAGAAATTGGGGTGCTCTCTGCTTCCACCATCCAGCTCAGGGACAAGGCTGCTCTGGATCCCTCCCTCATGGGTCCTCCAGACTGAGAGGGTTCCCCGTCCCCCTTTTGACAAGGCCAGATTATTGGCCTCATCACACAGGTTTAACAGTTCCTGTTGGAATGAGGTAGTGCCATTCCACAGCCACTCCTTCAAATTTGGAAACCTGTGACACAGGTAAATACTCCAATTACTTGTGCACCGAGACATCCAGATAAATACTATCAAGGGAACAATTGGTGCAACCCATTTTACACAGCAAATCCAGTACCATTAAATGTACAGGCATAGAAGAGCTCAATAAAAAAACATGGTCCTCAGAGATAGGACCCAAAGTGACAGACATTGGTCGAATAAATGTATGAGTTATAGGTCGACTCCCAATCTCTGCAGCATTTATCACTACATCTGAACAGGGAGCATCTTGAAACTCAGAGGATCTTTTAGTGGAGCGCAAAGCTCTGGGATCAACGAGACAGGAAACACTTGCACTGATGGCACAGTTAACATAACAAGTTTAAAGATCAAGCAGCAATAGTGCAATGACCTCCTGGCTGTCCTGTTGTTTTCTAGTCAACATATTAGTGGGTGGAAAGGACAAGGAGAATGAAGATTGGAATTGCATTTGTTGTGCTGACTGTGAGTCGAATTATGCAGGCACACAGATTTCCAATGCCCACATTTCTTACAGTCATTATGTTGATCATTATAGACATTCAACTCCTGTGTTTTGTGACAAGATCAGCAATCTGACCTTGTTAAGAGGGGGTGGAGATGCTGCTCAGTTTGGGGTGGGAGACCTAACAAAGTGAAAGTCATAGTTAGTCTTACCCCATAGGAGGTTGATGGCCGTTGGGAGGGCCCCAGTTCATGTACATTCCCTAAGTGCCCCCCTGAGTATTAGCAGTACTACTATAGATCACCACATTGCTTTTGAAACCATTGCTGGCCAGTTTCTTTCTCCACAACAAACAGCTGATTTTGGGACGGGCCAGCAACATTCAACCAACAACTCAATGTATCAAAACTTTGCAGCCAGTGGGAAGTGACAGAACCTCCTGACCAGATATCAGAAATTTGACGCAGCCACCAGGGATGTAGCTCACTGCTTAACAGGTGCATTATGCACTACAGTCTGAAAGAGGGGAATGAACTGGTGCAAACAGTCACAGACTTTACACAGAGTGGCTGCTAAATAAACAAAATACTTTTAACCTGTTTTCTTCAAACATTGCTGCAACACGCACCCCTATCAACTGGGACAGTGTCCAGTGTGGTCCACAATTGTTCCAATAAGGCAGCTCTGCAGCAATAAAAGGGGCGATCTTAGAGCCATATTTGTAAACTCTAATCGCTGTGACACTTCCTGAGCAGGGAAGTACGAGCTAGACTGGTCAGGGGAACAGATCCAATGGGAGAAGGAGGGTGAGACAGAAGGGCGACTGTTAGGAAAGATTTCATAATTGTAGGTAATTTTCCTTCCATGTGGCAACCCCCAAACTTTTTGCTGTTTTACACCCTTATCTAGACTTTGCCAGAGAAGCGCAGCCTTCTGCCGCACTCCTCTGGGCTTTCGTTCAATTCTTCTGGGGAAACTGACATGCCCTTAAGACAGTCAGTACTGGGACACTTTGTTTCCCTTAGTCCTTTCCTCATGTTGCAGCTTTTGAGCAACATGAAACACGAGTGCACCGTAACTTACATTACCGCACTCTTGGGTCTCTAGTCATTCCAAAGGCCCTAGAAACTCTCGCTGGACTTATTATGAAATGTGCAAGTGTGTCACAGATGGGACTGGTGGCAGCTATCGTTTCCTTGTGTTTTGAACCCCTTTTTGCCATGTTAACCGCGCTTCCCGCGTTTGGCCCAAATGGGTGGCCTGGCTTCCAAAATGGCCATGCCACGAGGTTTTTTGTCCTGTCCGCTGAACGTCTTGCCACTTCATCGTCACCCAGGTCGAGTCGACCCGGGGCAGTCCTTATTTGGTCATGCACTTTCCCACGAAACAACGCTTTCACGGGCTTCTGCATGCCTTGTGTGTGCCTCCAGGATGTGGGCTGGGATGTCTGTTCCCAATACACATCCTGGGTGCCAGAGAGACTAGAGTGTCCTGAATGCCTGGGACCACCGTGGTCCGTGATAGGTCCACGTATGGTGTGAGTGTTTGAGAGTGGATCTCCCATTGGGCCCTCTCCATTTTGGCGCGAAGGGAACTTTGGATAAGAGGAGGCTGAAAACACCACTACCATGTCGATCTCCTGAGTTCTCATGAATGAAGGATAAGGAGCCAAGTATCCTGCAACTAAGAAGCTGAGTCGAGGAATCGCTGGTGACCCGCTGAAGGTTTGGCACCCTGCACTGCTGTCGTCCTGCGAGACCACTCGGCCTCTGATCGTACGAGAAGGTCTGCAAAGGCGCTTCGACCCTTTAGAATAGTGGGAACAACTATTCTCTGCATCTTCACCAAATCCTGTACGTAAGCCTTTGGAAGCGTCCCTGGGCCATCCAGTGTACTGACTGACCAGCCTACACAGGAATCTTGCTCTGTCACCGCCGTCTGGCTGCTGCTAAATTCCGAGTCCTCGACACTCACACGATTCGTACACTTAGCGTTCCCAGGTCTGAAGTGAGACGTGTGCTTTGGGACCGGAATACCTGCGGTTGCCGAGCTGCCCCGCTGTGGTAAGAATCTGAGGATGTTCGCTGCATTTGGGACAACCTCAACCCTGACTCCTGCTGTCGCGGAATCTACACAGCGTCGAGACATCCTGCTGATCGCAACTGAACCTGGCAGTACCGAAACTGAACCGGAGAAGCCTGGGTCTGCCTGCATCGGGGACCAGTGAGTAGTCAATACCCTAACCGGTCGCCCTCCCGCAGGAGAATGTGGCTTTCCATCGCTGTTGTAAACAGCAACCCTTTTCCTCACTCACGCCCTGCTTCTGCCCACAAGTGGATGCCGCGCTTGAGTAGAGGGGGATCTGTTCATCATCGTTTGTTCATCTCTCTGAACTGCCTGATTTCCCTGAATAAACTCTCCTTTGCTCGTTGGCACCCGCGTGTGCGGGTACTTTTGAACACAAGGCTCCAATCCTCATAGGGCTCGGACTTCCTTCTAGTTAGGTGGCCTCTGATGTCGAACTGGGTCTAACGATTACTTGCACTGCCTGTTTTCCTCCCCATCTAGGTGGTCTGAATATTTAGTGCTTTTAACTCTTTAGACCCCTTGGTCTTGTATATATATATATATTGTATTGATTGTGATGTGTTGGTTTACTGGAGTTTTACTGTGATTATTTACTATGGTTGATGTTACAAAGGCCTTGAAATAAATGTGTCTATATTTTTAATATAACACCTGTCTGGAGTAATTTGTAAGCCTCCTTGCTTTGTGTGCTCATTGTAGGCTTTCAGTCACCCTCTCCCCTCTTGAGACCTAGTCTTAACCGCCGCCATCCCTACCCCGATTGGTCTGGCTTGTCCAGAGGTTACCTGATCCAAGAAACTAGGCTGGCCTTCTGAACCTCTGCCCCTCCAGGACAGAGTTCAGAAATCCATCTTAACAGCGACAGGAAACAGGAAGGGGTGCTTTGTTCAGGTGAAGGAGGTGGTGAGTGAAGGGACCAGCAAGAGGAAGCATGGTGGATTGAAGTGTGGCAGTGTTTCAGAGAAAAGGTGAGGTACTGGTTGGCGAGAGCAAGCAGTTACTGTGTTGGGAGTGTGCATGCACGTTGAGTGAGTGATGGCATTTGAGGGAGCATAGAGAGCGAGTGGAAATGGATTGCGAGTGTGAAAGGAGGGTGACAGTAGAAGGCAGTATGGGGGAGAGTAGTAGTGAAGTGCAGAAGGGAGAGTAGAGGCGAATAGGAGATGGTAGTAGAGAGTAATAACAGAGGCAGAAGGTAGAGAGGATGAGAGATGTCAGGGGGCTAGGCAAGGAGGTGATGAGGAATTGGAAGATGGAGAGGAGGAGGAGGGTAGAATAGCAGTGAGAAGCATGGAGAGGAACACCTGGGTATAAGAGAAAGAAGGAGTGGGTATTGAGTGTCTCCAGGCACATCCTTACAACCCCTATAGAACTAACCTCCAGATAGACTATGGATACTGTAGTTATTGCATGAGAGAGACTAGATAGATAAGGTGATTGCCTTTAAGCTCTCACATCTAGAAAAATTAGACCTGAGGCAGTAGGTGTTAATAAGATCTAGAGACTAACCTGGGGAATAAGGACACCTGGGTTAAGGTAGAAACTGAATCGTCTACATCAGACAGTGAGCAACAGTCCTCAAAACCCTGCAAAATATTCATAAAACCCCTTAAACATCTGTGGGAGTTGATGTGTCCTGTAAGCAATGTCTGACAATATTCTGTAATCATCCTAGAGAGAGGAGTCAGAGCTCCTCCCCTCTCTCAGCCCTGTACTCTTCATCTGAAGCTAGCAAGCATAAAGGTGCCCTGCCCTTCCATGTCTGGGTCAAAGTTGCTGAACTTGTAGCACTGTTAGTATAGCCTCTGTAACTGTTTTTCTGTCTCTGCTTTTTTCATAAAATGCTGCACAGGTAACAGTGCTTCAGTTAAGTTCTTTCCTTCCTGACCTACAAATACTATTTCCATAACATTATCCTTGTTGGGCTGCAGCTCTATATTGAATGCCAAAGCTATGGCTTGCATTGCCATAATTGCTGCATTCCGGATCCCTGAAAACTGATCCAAACATCTCACTGCAGGAGTTTTGCCTTTCCATGTGTCTATCCTGGTCCAATCTGTCTTCTTGAGACAGATCTCCAGGATAGTGTGAAGCAACCCATCATGAAATCTGTCAGTGTGTCATGATGCCTACCCCCGGGGACCCAGACCAAGTCCAGCAACCCCGGAAGCAGGCATCAAGTTATGCTAAGCAAACCCAACAACCCCTGCTTGGGGCTATTTGGGTGCAGTCCTGGCACCTATGGCGCCAGGCTCATATGGAGAGTCAGTCCTGGCACCATAGGTGCCTGGCTCATAGATTAAAACTCAACTGATGCAGACCATGGTGCAAGAGCACCAAGCCAAAGGAGGCTTGGAAGGGACTACTTTACCTAAGGGACTATTTTTTACTCACGTGGGGCTGGGGAGGAATACTTACCTGGGACTACTTTGGTGGCTATTTAAACCACGCCCGAAGAGCAGCACATGCTTCGCGTTATTCTGCATCCACCGTGCCTGCAAGTCTGCATCCAGTCTTCTGCCACGCCTGCCTCGAGTCCGGAGCTCCAAGAAAAAGGAGAGAGAAGAAGAAAAGGTTAGAACAAGAGCAATACCTTTGATCCTTACCTGAATTCCCGATACATCGCGCCTTCGAACTGGAAGAAAGAAGTTATTTTATGCATGTCACCTTGCCTGCAGCATAACTGCGCTGAACTCACCGGCCTTCGCAGCATCTTCACATTCCACTGCATCCTTCTGCATGCTCCCACCTCACTCCGGCACCTAAGGGGAAGACAAGAACAGCAAGGTGAGCCAGGGGAATGCACAGAGGCAATATTAGTTACCCCCCCATAGATTTACCTGATTTACCACCGGGGGTACTATTCCTTTTCACGGGTCGGCACAGCTTCCGTCTGCATCCTCGCCGAACCCTGGCTCCTAAGGGGAAACAAAAGGACAGCAAGGTGAAACAAAGGGACAAACCAGGGGAAACCTCCTCACCACAATAGACTTACCTAATTTTACAGCCAGAGGCATTATTCCCCGAGACGAACAAGTTACTTTCTTACCTGGTAACGTTCTTTCGATGGGATGGTCCAACGACATATTCCAGATCTATGACCTCTGGATTTCATATCTATGACAGGTAATCACCACAGCTGTGTTGCTTCGGAAACTTTTTTCGGCGTCTGCGTCCTGCGTCGATGACGTTGATGCGCCGTCGTCGAGGACCTCCTCCGACGTCTGACGTCATCCGATGTGATAAGTAGGACACACGACACCCGTAGCCTCAGTTATAGTTTTTTCCCCCCAGAACGTGTGACATTAGTCAACTGCCAGTCAGACACAAAGCCTTACGGAACGTAAGCTGCAATCACAAAAGAAATTCTGCAGCGGGGAAGGTAGGGAGGGAGCGATATGGAATACGTCGTCGGACCATCCCATCGAAAGAACGTTACCAGGTAAGAAAGTAACTTGTTCTTCGAGGGGATTGGGTCCTCCGACGTATTCCATATCTATGACAGACTCCCAAAGCAGTACCAGAGCAAGGAGGAGGGAAAGAATTTAGAATCAAAATTTAGAATTGCCAATCAAATAGCAGAGCAAAGGACTGCCTTGCCAAAGGCCAGATCCTGTCCTCGGATGGAATCGAGGGAATAGTGACGTACAAATGTATGTCCAGAAGCCCAGGTGGCTGCATCACAGATGTTGCGAATAGGAACACCCCTCTGCAGGGCAGTTGATGCAGCCATACCCCTGGTAGAATGGGCCCGCAAGCCAGCCGGCGGGTCCTTACCCGCTAAGCGGTAACACTTCGAGATGGCCAAAATAATCCAGCGAGACAAAGTCTGTTTCGTCACAGCCTGTCCCAAACGCTTTCCAGCGTAACCAATAAAGAGTTGATGGTCCACTCTGACCCGGGACATGCGTGAAACATAAAAGCTTAAAGCTCTCCTAGGATCAAGCCTATGGAGCCTCTCCTCTTCCTTACCAGGATGCGGAGGAGGATAGAATGCCGGAAGAACAACCTTCGGGGCCAAATGAAATTCCGAAACCACCTTCGGAAGAAAAGAAGGACGAACTCTAAGGACAACCCTGTCCTTATGAAGTACAGTGAAGGGTGGCTTAACTGAAAGTGCCTGTAACTCACTCACTCTGGGAGCGGAAGTAACTGCAACCAAAAACACAGTTTTCAGAGTTAACAGCCTCAAAGGGCAAGAATGCAAAGGCTCAAACGGAGCACCCATAAGAAACTTAAGAACAAGGTTTAAATCCCAACCGGACACCAGGAAAGGTGACGGAGGGAACACATTAGTGAGCCCTTTCAGAAACTGTGAAATTAAAGGGATTTTAAAGTAGGAACACTCTTCAGACGAGCGCTTAAAGATGGACAGCGCCGCCAGGTAACCTTTAATGGTACCCACTTGCAAGCCCTCGTGGGCCAAAGAAATTAAAAAGGTCACATGCAAAAGGATCCACATTCTGAACTCTGCACCAGTCGCAGAACTTACGCCAACGGCAACAGTACAGAGACTTTGTTGCTGGCCTTCGGGCCGAGAGCAACACCTCCATCACGTCTTCAGGGAGGTCCCAATCCTTATACCTCAACCTTTCAGAAGCCAAGCGTGAAGGTTGAGGGATTTGACCTCTCGATGGAGAACCTGACCCCCCTCCCGTGAGAGCAGATCGTCTCAGTAGGGAAGACGACGTGGAGGGCAGATGGACATCCGAGCCCACACCGGAGCAATGAGGATCATCCGGGAACCGAACTTCCGTAACCTCCGCAGCACTTGCGGGATGACGGGGACTGGAGGAAACGCGTACAGCAGCGGGAATGACCACTCCACCACGAACGCGTCTCCTTAGGCTCCTTTTGGAGGAAATTCCCGCGAGCAGAACCTCTCGCACTTCCGGTTGACACTGGAGGCAAAGAGATCCACTTGAGGGGTCCCCCTAAGGGCGAAGATCTCAAGGAGAATCTCCTGAGCCAACTCCCACTCGTGAGAGATCGTGCTCTGCCTGCTCAGAGCATCCGCTGTCACGTTTTCGTCTCCGGCCAGATGAACTGCCGAGATCGAAACTTCCTGCTGGATGGCCCAGAACTCGAGCTGCATCGCCTCCCTGCACAGAGGAAGTGACCCTGCCCCCCCCTTTTTGTTGAGGTAGTGCATGGCCACTGTGTTGTCCGTCAGGATCAGGACATTCTTTCCTCGCACAGTCGGCAGAAAAGCCTTCAGGGCTAGCCTGACGGCCCTCAGCTCCAACAGATTGATATGGAGTCTGGACTCCGACGGAGACCAACGACCGCTGACTGTCAGCCCGTTGGCATGAGCTCCCCATCCCATGAGGGATGCATCCGTCACGATCGTCACCTCCGGCCAGGGAAGCCAAAATGGAGCCCACTTCATCAAGTTGCCTTCGACGGCCCACCACAGAAGGTCCCGGGCGACCGAGGGCGGCACCTGAACCGGGTCCGACATCCTGCCGGAGGACTGCGACCATTGCATCTTGAGTGCCAACTGCAAAGATCTCATCCGCAGACGAGCCTCTGGCACCAGAAGAATGCAGGATGCCATGAGGCCGAGCAACCTCAAGAACTCGAACGCTGGGAGCGTCTGGGCATGCTGAAACTTGTGCACAATCTGCTGAATGTGAAGAGCCGTCACCTGGGGAGGAAAGCACTGCCCCAGGGAAATGTCGAGCACTGCTCCGATGTACTGGAGCCGCTGTGTTGGCGTCAAATGGGACTTCTTTAAATTGAGGGAGAAGCCGAGCCTGTGAAGGGAGTGGCAGGTGACGGACAGATGATCCAGGACTTGCTTGGGAGAGCTCCCCCTGATCAACCAATTGTCCAGGTAGGGGTAGACGTGAATCCCCCCTTGCCTGAGATGCGCTGCCACCACCACCATGAGCTTGGTGAATACCCTCGGGGCGGAGGTCAATCCGAACGGCAGGACCCGGAACTGGAAGTGCGAGTCGCCAACCGCGAACCTCAGGTACTTCTTGTGCTTGGGATGGATCGGCACATGGAAGTAAGCATCCTTGAGGTCGAGAGACACCAACCAGTCCTGAAGCTGAAGGGCCTGGAGGACTTGAGAGAGAGTAACCATCTTGAACTTGTCCTTCCTGAGGAGTTTGTTCAAACCGCGCAAGTCCATGATGGGTCTCAATCCCCCGTCTTTCTTCAAAATCAAAACACAAGGGGAATACCATCCCTTGTTCCTCTCCGCTACAGGCACCAGTTCTATGGCGCCTTTCTCCAGCAGGGCTTGAATTTCCTGCGCAAGGAGCGGATTCGGACTCTGCAAAGAGAGGTTCCCCAGTGGATTGTCGCGAGGCCTGTGCCGAAAGGGAAGACCGTAGCCGTGGGTTATGATCCCCAGAACCCACACATCTGAAGTAATGGCACGCCACTCTACAAGATGCTGCGCCAGCCTTCCCCCAACCGGCAAACCATGGAACATGGCCTCATGACTGAGTGGTAGCGGCTGCGGCGTTACCTGAGGGCAAAGAGGCAACTGCCCGAGCGGCCTTGGCACCACGGGTAGCCTGTCGTCCACCTCTGGTACCCCTGCATTGGCCTCTGACTGCCAGCTCCTCTCGCTTTACTGAAGGACGAGAAATAGCGAAAGGAACCACCCCTCCATTGCTGTCCCCTAGGACGAAAAGGCGGAGGTTGGCGAACTGCAGCGCCCAACGACTTTGCTGCAGCTTTTGAGGTCTGCAACCTCTCAAGGCTCTCGTCAGCCTTGCTGCCAAAAAGGTGTTCACCGTCAAAGGGCATGTTGAGGAGCCGGGACTGCACATCAGGAGCAAATCCCGACTTCCGCAACCATGCAAACCTGTGTATCACGGTGCTCGCCGCCATGGACCTGCTGACGCATTCAGCCATGTCCAAACCCGACTGAACGGACTCACACATGGCATCCTTACCATCCTGGACCATAGGAAGGAAACCATCCCGTTCGTCCCCTTTGGGAATATGTTCAGCCGCTAACGCAACACAGTTCCACAGAGTGTGTGTGAAACGAGACAAGGCACAAACGGAGTTGGCCGCCTGAAGCGCCATACCACCAGAAGAAATCACTTTCTTCGCCCAGCCATCAAAACGTTTGTCGTCCCTATCAGGAGGGATGGTAGGGTACGACGCCTGCTTTGCCGGGGCCGTGGCCGCCAGCACCACCAAACTCTCCGGAGTGGGGTGCCTGGTCAAGTAGCAGGGGTCGCTACTGGCTGGATGCTATTTTCACGACAAGGACCTGCCCACCGCCGGGAGACTCTCCGAAGCAGTCCAAGCCTCCGCCACCCTTCTCTGTAGAGCCATATGGAACGGCATTACCGTGTCAGTTGGGGGACCAACATCAAGGATGTCCGTGTGATCATCCTGCACAAACTCCCCTGGGGGAGAAGACCATCCCAAGTACTCGGAAACCCTAGCCATAAGGCGCCGGTACGAGGAATCGGCATGAGAGCCAGGCTCAGGCCTACAAAACTCCACCTCCGGAGAGGTGTCCAGTCCACTGGCATCATGCAGTGACTGCCTCAAATCGTCAAACTGACTATGGCCCGAGACAATTTCATCTGGAACCTGACTAGGAACCAGGCCATCAGAATCCTCATCCACCTCCGAAATATATTCCAGATGGCGAAAAGAGGGCACCCGAGAGTGCTTGCTCTTAACCAGAGCCTTCGAACGTGTCGAGGACCGGGACCTGGAACGGGTACGTCGAGAACGAGTCCCCTTGTCCGAACTGGACCTCTCCCGTGACTCGTGCCGACCACTCTTGCGAGCGGTGTCTCTCGACCTCTCACGACCGACCCCACTCGGGGGCGCGGACGGCTTAGTACCCTGCGACTCGAGAATCACCAGCATTTTCTTCCCGAAGGAAGCCCATTCCTCCGGCGTCGCACGGCTGGTGGGGTAAGCGACGTGCTGGGCAGAGTCCTCAGAAGAGGACCTGGAAGACGACTGCTGTCGGCGCTTACGAGAATGCCTCGAAGAGGCCGAGGAGTGGCGAAACCGACTCCTAGAAGGAGACCCACGAGACTTCCGACGATGACGCGGAGAGTCTCCTCTCGAATCATCCGTCGAAAGCACCGCAGACTTCAACTTCCGGGGCTTGGACACCCGACCTACCGACAAATTCTTACGTTCACGTAAGGCTTTGGACGTGAGCGACTGGCAGTCGATACAGTCATCCGTGTCGTGGGCCTCCCCGAGGCACCAGAGGCAGGCGTCGTGCGAGTCTGTCACCGCCATCTTGGACCCACACTCCCCGCACTTCTTGAAGCCCGGACGCGGGGTCAAAGACGAAGTAGAAGACATCTTCACACGAAGGAGATTCTCACAAAAACGAACAGGTTCGAAGAACCGAGAAGAACAGAACTCCAAAGAGTCGAGGCGTTAACCGAGATTCACGAAGCAACACGTTCGCGGAAAAAACAGAACTGAGGCTACGGGCGTCGTGCGTCCTACAACATCGGATGACGTCGGAGGTGGTCTTCGACGACGGCGCATCGACGTCATCGACGCAGGACGCAGCCGCCGAAAAAAGTTTCCGAAGCAGCACAGCTGTGGTGATTACCTGTCAGAGATATGGAATCCAGAGGTCATAGATATGGAATACGTCGGAGGACCCAATTCCCTTGAATTCATATTTTCTCTCAGCGCCTGAATAAGGGAGAAACCAACAGGTTACATATTGACATTATTTTATCGAACTCTGTTGGATAATACAAATCCTTACCTGAATATTACCGGTTGCCACTAGGAACTCTTCGCTAGGGTCAAGCTGCAACCTGCAAGGAATCGGACAAGAGTGAAAGTCAGACATTTGAACTCTTACGAACTACATACTTACGGCGTCTTGCTGGGAATCTCAGAGTCAATATTGTTCTGGAACTCCCCAATTCCTTCGAGCCAGTGAAGCAATTGGTTATCAACGCGCCCCTGCGCTCAATGCAGGGTGGAGAGCTCATCTTTCCAAACCATCAGGTGAGACTATAAGAGGGGACATCAAAGGTGATCAGTGCGGAGAACAGCGGGAGTGGGGGAGGGTTAACACTCAACTTCACGGGTGGTTAATTCCCCTTCTCCATTTGTAGAAGAATATTCCTACGGGCCAAGCAAACAAAGCTAGGTGGGCCAGTCCAGTCCATCATCTCGGCACTACGCGTCACATTGGTGGAGGCCGCAACTGTCCAGTTCAGATCGACGCCCCTGTGGGAGCCAGGTGAGCGTAACAGTGCTTGCCTGGTGTGTTCTTGCAATGGCCAATTGCATCTTGTTTCAGTAAAGTGAAAGTGTCTGGTGGTAGGGCTGTCCACAATAGCTGGTAGAGATCAGAAGAAGTAAGATTGCAACACTCAATGATAACGTGCAAGTCTTTTTTTAATGAAATGTAACAGCATCTCCAAAGCCACAATATTAAATAGGTCTGTGAAGCTCCATGGTGTGCGTATGCCAACAAAGGCATTGTCTGCCCCAGGTTTTATTGGCAATGCTGCAGCATCAGTTTGAGGGGGCATATATGGAAAACCCTCAACGGTTGAGATGCATTAGATGCAGGCAGGGAACCAAATAGATTAGACATCGGTCATCTATTGCACAAAACATTGATAGGCAAGAGTTGTTGCAATGTAGAGGCCCCCAATGATCATATAGTTCTTTAATATATGCTGGTGTTTCACTTAGGGTCGAGTCTGGCCTCTAAACCTGGCTGTACTTGCCTAGTGTTAGTGGCAGAGTACAGATAGCTGCTTGAATTCACTGAGCAGGTTCAGGATTTCCTTTGATGCCAGCGGCCCATGGAGAGCCTAATTAACTCCGTTGAAACATTTTCCACATTTACAGACAGCCAAATTAGAGTGTTCAGTTTTAAAATGTTATTGGCGCTTCTCTTGTGCATCTTTCAGAGCTCTGGTCTCCAATTTGGACTGCCATTTAGGAGCTCCAGAGTACCAATCAAATAGACTGTTTCAGTGTTAGTGCACTTTGCCACTGAAAACTGCTTAGTGGGGTCACTACTAATAAAATAGTGCCCTTTATCCAGACATGTCCACATTTTCTGTGAGTAATGTGTAAACATATAATGGGCTGGGACCTTCCCGCCATGTCCCCCCGACGCCCACCCCACACCCAGCCCTCCCATGGGGAAGTGGCACTTGTTTTGATCTTCCTGATCCCATTCCCACATGATAAGACAAAGAATGGCTAACTGAAGAAGTCCATACCGCTCTTTTGCAACATCCAGCATTATAACCCCAAAATGAGCTCTACAGACCGGTGCCAAGATACAGTTCCTCTGCATTTGCTATGCATGTCTCAATTTCTCAGTAACCGTTCCCCTTGCAGTAATAGCGAGACACAACGTATTGCCCTAGTTACATCCCCAAACCAATAGATGTTCAGAGAAAGTGCACTTGAAGGAGACTGAGGTTACACACACCCAGGAGGAGGAGCTGAACACTTGATGAGATTCATTTTCTAGGACAGACAGCAAAATGATACAGACTTACTTGACAACCATATAGTATTCTCCATCAACAGAGTAGACAATTAAAAAAAAGTTAAATATTTAATAAATCACCTCTGAATAAAACAGCCACTTTCAGTTGACCAACAAGCACCCCCAGTCTACGGACATTCCTTCCAGCCAGATCCCCATTAAGAAGAGATTCTTAATTAGTTTGTCCGCCAGCTCGATGCCAATGGTATCGGAGTCACAGCACCAATTTAGCGAGGAAAAGATTATTTAGGTGAGGTTAGTCCAATAAAAATTGAATAGCAGCATGCCAAAGAATGCCAAAAGAATACATACCAAACAATACAGCTTCAGACAAAAGCCCTGGTCCTGCACCCTCTTCCTGTTTGTATCACATTTGATAGGTTTTCTGTTAAATTGAAGTATGTGGGTACAGTAAACAATTCATGACTTCATTTAAGGAGGTTTTCTTTCACCCGCAATTATCGTCAGGAGTCTGTGTATACAAGTGACCAATACACAGTTTCCAGGGAAGGCTTGGTGAGTGGAAGGAGGGGATATTTTAGACCCCTGTCCCCTATTCCTGCACTTCCTTGGTAGGCTCCGTCGCGGCTGCTTTGGGTCCAGGGCCCCGCTCCCAGGGCACTCGCGCAGGCATACCCTTGGAACAGCCTCCCCCTTTGAGACATCCCCCATAGTAACATAGAACTAGGAGGTGGACAGGATTCCATTTTGCAAAACACCAACTCCATTTTGTAATGCTACAACAATTGTGCAATTCCAATGTAGGCCTGCAGCTCTTCCAGCCAGGCGTGCACTGTGAGCGAGCGCCTTCCAACACCTCCTCCCCCTGTAAGCCATCCCTGCAATCGTTCAGTTCCCATGAGAAGACTGTCTGCGAGAATGCAACAAAATACACACTGTATCTTCTGCCTTCCGTCTTACTTCACTAACCCAGATACAGCCCTGCCTGACACCCCCAAAGACCCTGGCCATAAAAACATGATCCCCCTGGATAGAGTCAACAGTCAAAAAATACCTTTTGAGGTCGCTTTGATCCATTACGATTGTAACATCAACAGAGCCAGTACACCTTCCACGAAAATAAGTAAGTAAATTTAACGTGGGCCAATGTGTACATGAGTAACCGACACAATATGCGTGTATAACCAGAAATGTTCACGTTAAACCTTAATAACAAATGTAGAACATACACTAATACAGGATATAAGGGTACTCACGGAAATAATATATGACTATGCAATGCGCACCAATGTGATTTTATGCATGCCAACACAGAGCTACCTCGTGTCCAGTAACCTATGAGTTTTAAGTGTAAATATATATGTGTCATAGTCTACAAGAATAATGTAGTGGCAAGTTTTTTCTAATAAGCCTTGGTCTGTGTAAGAGGTGCACACGCAGGCCGCAAGTAGCGAGCCATTCTGTTCTCTTGTACGTACAGAAGATGAACATTGAAGTAAGTATGTGTTTTTACACTTTGATGTTTCTTTGTGCAATGATGAGTACGTTGAGCCAAACGAGTGACATAGTATGCTTTAATCTAGTATGACTTAAGTGCAACTCAGCAAGCCACACTTAAAAAGTCTGAATGTAAAATCATGTTTTAAAGAGCCACGTTATATAATGTATTAGGAAAATTAGTTCACTAGAAAGCCTTGACTCTCCCATCCATCAGGGTGTCAAATGAGGTCAGTAAACGAGCTAAAGGTATTTGGACACTTCATAGTTGAACCCTCAATGAAAATGTAGATCCACAATGATATGTGCCTTTTGTGACCCAGCCCTTTTAGTCATATATCCAGTACCTTCTTTATTATTATCATGTGGACACCCTAAACCCTGCAATGACCTCAAGGACTCTACCCTTTAGTCAGTATATCCTGAATTGTCTAAGCAGATCATGCGCAGCATTTGACAAGTGAAATCGAATCTATGACCAGTAATAAATAATGTATCCTTGAACCATGTTTTGCAAGTATTAAGATACGGACCTCTGAGGTCACCGGACAAACAAATCATGGCAGTGAATGGGTGAGAATGTGTGGCCGCAAGGGCAGATGTTACATAACACCAATGATACAAGGAATTCAAACTTCGATACATCATGCCAGCCTGATGAGCCCAGCTGACCGATTGACCCAGGACACCATGTCATCCCACCACGTGCCTTTACACCAACCAAGTTCGCCGAACCCTATGGCACCTATAGGTTATAATCCCGATTGACTCTGTGCCCCTTAGGCCTCCCCGCTCCTGGATGACAAAAATCCCTGTATAAAAACAAGTTGTAACATGTTTTCTGCAGAGCGCTCTCGGCGTGAGCAGAGTAGATTCTGCTTGCCCTATTTAGATAAAAAACTTTATTTACCACTAGCACTTGGTCTTGGTCTCATTCCCTCTTGGGAGGTGTCCTTATTGACTCCATTGGGAGATTTAATTATAATTTGGGGGTCTCTCACTTTCATTGGCTAACGTCCAAAAATTAGTGCATCAGGGAGCATTCCTACCAATTAAATTTACAGCGCTTATAAGGGCTCCATTTGAATCAGAGTTAGTCTCAAAATTAATGGCATAGGCAGGGTAACGTAAACAAAGCTTTGCGCGACTGATAGCAGCGAGCTGGCATAGTGCGTCAGGAAGGAAGTCCATCTTGCAAGCAAGAATGTATGTATTCAAGATGGATTCCTCTAACTAAGCCAGGCCAGTGAAGGATTATGCAGCCTAGTCTGAAAGTAGTACATCAATTCATAATTTTCCATTCTCATTGCTTTATAAAGCATTGCATCTCAACATTCTCGTGTCTCCTCATTTCCAATTACATTTTTCTATAACAAGGCTAAACTACATTTTCCTTAGGCGCATTAACTTATTTAGCAAATGTTTTCACATGGCCACCTGACTCCATGATTGTGCTACTGAGGTCAACTGTAACGGAGTATCACTGAGGTTTCTATGCTTTGCTGTCATGGTGGCAAGCCCTGTGGGTCAGCACGAAGAAGTAGCTTGCACGACCCCTCAAATCAAAGTCTCACAAGTAGTTTTCCTGATGATCTGCAGTATCTGTGGAGTGTAAAGACTGGTATGCAAGCAACAATTTCTTCCTTGCTTTTCTTGCTCACCAATTTCCCCTTCCTACTTGAATGGTACAATGGGGACAGTCCTTTCTTATGCAGAGGGCAAGATCATAAACTGGGGGTGGGCGGCCTTGTGGAATCCCCCATTTAAATACTGTCTCTTGGGCTTGTATCACAGAGTATGTGGGCTTAACAGCCCCCTGAGTAACCAAGGTACAGTTCCTTTATCCTCTTAATAATTACTTTGTCATAAGTCCTCACAGGTAACTCCAATTGTGCTCCAATGCAAATTTGTGTGCATCAGGCCCAAAGTTTACCTTTTGAACATATTGCAAAGTGAGGGTAGAAATGTTTGTGATTGTAAATCGGGGAACCCCCATTACATTTTTGTAATGGACATTGCCCCGAAACAGAGCATGTAAAATACAAATCTTATTATACATGCAATGTAAAAAGTGGTTGATGCAGTGAGGAAAGTGTTGCACTTGTAGGAACTATAAATATAAAAATGTAATGTTTGTGCGCGTTGAACCCAAATCTGACTTCTGCAGATCCGAACCAGAAGGAAGTTACAAGGGAAAACAGGAGTAAAACATATTAGTCAAAATTTGTAAATTACCAAAATTCAAATGAACTTGACTCCCAACATAAGAGCATCACTCGTTTGCATTACCTGCTCTGAGCCACTCCCATATTGCATGCACACATCGAGTATGATCAGTGTTCTGTCACCCCAGTTGCGTTTCTAAGTATGCGTAACTTGCACACCAGGAACATAATGTATGGAGTCACAAAACACATGTTGCATGCACATTTCTTTATTGGTTTGTGTATTGTTCATTTTTTGCCACAAATACATTTTGCATATTTGTGGACAATTGGGGCTCATTACAAGAGTGCCGGTCCGGTAAAAATGTCAGAAGAAAAAGCTGGTAATAGCAGCTTGGTCATTTTTTTTAGACCAGCACACTGAAAGTCTGCCAGTGGGGTCTTTGGTCTACCAGCAGGCCTGACCTGTCGTAGTTCAGGCCCCTACCGGAAGAAATTATCACCGGTAATAACAGTGCCGGTAATTGTGGCAGTCCCACTCCCATGGAATAGGAACTTACTGTCACTGCCCACACCCATGCACGCAGCCATAATATCCCAGTAATACCAAGATATCGGGCGCCGGTAAGGTGGGTTTGCCGGTTATCTGTCGGAATAACCAGCAGGTTACTGGAAAACCTGTAATGAGCACAAACGCCTCTGTGCATGCAAACTACCTTTGTGATTCAGCCTCCTAATGTGTACAAAAGTACAGATGAAAAACATAATGGACACAATTCACAAAGATTTGACTGTAGCATCTTTGGGATGCTACAGGTAGGGGATTGGCTGGGTATCTCAAACATGTCCAGGCAAAAGGAAGCAGCTGAATTTGACATATGCTCACAGTCATAACTTGATTTGTTTCCAGTGCATATCTTTGGGAATTGTCCATTGATGCCTAAGCATCCTTTCTGCATCTTCATCCCGCTGTTAAACTGTTCATTGCAAACAAGACACAGCACCCGATCTCCATGGGATTTTGTTTTATTGGCTACATGTATTGCAGTGTAATATAATGTTAATCAGTCTTCTATTTCTGCCATTTGGATGACCACATGGCACAAGGTCTTGTAAGTGAGAGTGATCTGTTTTATTTAGTTTAGGAGGAGATACGAGGGGGCAGCAAGAAGTGAAACCTGTCATGTTAAAGCATGCAGATTGGAAGCCTGTGTTCTATGTATGCAAGTAAGAGTCTAAGTGAGTTGCGTTAGGGTACATGAGGTCAGTTGTTGATTGGGGGAACCGAACAGGGTGTAATCCTGATTGGTTGCTTGCTAATAAAATCTGCTAAAAAAACATGGATGAGCCAGGTAGTGTGCAGATTGGGCTGTAGAGTTGCAGGCTTGTAGAAGAGGTAGTGCTTACTTGCTGTTAGTTCAGAGACAGGAGGACTGTTAACATGGTGGTAGCAGGACCACTAAATGTTGTGTGTGGCTGGTCAGTAACACGTACGGTACAAATATGGAGCATGAGTGGGCTGGTGGTGAGGAGGTTCTAATGCAGGACGGGCCTGCTGCCTGTGTTAAGATGGCCACCGCTGAATCCAGCTTCCCTTTGCAGCCCCACACTCTGCCTGAGGTCGCGGTTCAACCAACCCACTCCAGGCAGACATGGCTGGCAGACTGTGCTGGCCCAGAGCAAAGGACCAGAGAAAAGGACACCTCCTGTCCATGCAGAAGCACTGGCCATATTCCATAGGGCTGCCACCATGACCACTGGGTGCCCGCTCTCTCCCATGAGCAAGGGTCACCCTGTGGTATCTGCATTTTACAAGATGGCCCAGCTGCCCATGGTAAAATGGCCACCGCTGAATCCAGCTTTCCTTTTCAGCCCCACACTCTGCCCAAGTCCTTGACCATCTTTTTCCTTGATTGGTCATGCTTCGACCAACTGTGAAGGCATCAGGAAGTAGACAAAGACAACCGTGAAGTTTGGGCATTAAACATATTAAAATCACAATGACGTGGTTATAAGACTTACCTTGCCCTATGCTAAGGTGGGATTTCCAAACCTAAATAAAACTAAGGATAGTCTGCCCAGGCAGTCCAGTAAATGTCCACCTGTGTCCAAAAACCTCTACTTGCCCTGAAATCTAGTTGTTCAAACTGTGTAGGGATGTCAGCTTCAAATGAATAAGTGTTCAAAAAAAAAGTTCAGAGCTTCTTCCAGCTCTTGGTCGGAAAGGGACTCTCCCTTCCCCAGGATTCCAAATAATTCAATTTCAATCAAAAGGGGCTCCCGTCCCCAAGATTTCAAGTTTCTCAGTGTTTTTTACAACACCACCATTCCTCTGGATTCTTTCCAGCTTTCAGGCTCTTTGCTCTTTCATCAACATCATAAAGTTCAACTCTTCAAGTTCACAATGCACAAACATTTCTGTATATTCAACCATACACTTATATATGATTCAAGTGACTTTTGAGTAGGGTGTATTCGGTCTACGTGCAGCTGTCGGACCACGCAGTCCACCCATCACAGGTCACACAACCAACACACCCGACTGGTTTCTTTTTCACAGTTGCACCACCACTTCAGCTCAACAGTGGTGTCAGACTTCTATTCTGGAAGTCTTTTGCAACACTTGTCTTGTCACTATTCACTTGTTGAAGTATCACAACCTTTTCATAGTTTTGACAGAACTTGTACAATTGCTCTTTTCCTTATGGATTTAACCAATACTTGCTTTTTCTCAAATATAACACTTCACAGTTCATCATATTCATTGCAAATGCTTGCTTTCTTCAGTTAATCTGATTCACAGTTCCTTTTGATCAGGGAACGTTTTACTCTGCTTTCCATGCATGTAGCATTCACTCAGTCTCACTTTCCTTTGGTTCGGTATTCAAAAATGCTTCTCCATCTCCAAAACAATGAAATGGCAAATTCCCAGTTCACTCTCCTGCTGGGAGATTACACTCTTCTCCTTCACATTCAACTTTACTGCTTTTCTGGTCCTTCCGCTGCCTTTTCAGTTGCTTTACAGTTTGGTATTCTTAAACCACTCTTTTTATAAAGTTCATCAGCCTTCACAACATTGTATGCATCCAGCATCTGTGTTTTACCTTTCCGAAGCAGAGATGACATTGCCTCTTCTTCCTCTTGGTCACTCACTCAAGAGCGTTCGGACCTTTCTTCCGTATGCAGCTCGCACCACAGTATCCCAGAGTCACTCAGCCTCACTGGACTCACCGGGTACGCGGTCCTCTGGTGCCCTTCTTTACTCTGTTCTTTGTGGCTGCTGCTCCTGGCTTGGCAGGCCCCTCTTTTCGGGTCTCTGACACCTCAGACTCTTGGAGAGGGAGTCCTCTTGACTCATGGTGGTGGGCAGCCTGCCCCTGCTAGTGAAGACCTTCCAACAACACAAGCCACAGTCTGCTTCTGCTGCAATGATTCTGCAGCACTAAAGCGCTTCAGACAGGAGCTTCCCTGTTTCTTCCTCAGGCCTCTCCGTCTGCAAGCATTCCTCGGGCCTCTCCGTCTGCAAGCATTCCACAGGAGTTCCCATTCTCTCCATTAGCATCACCTAAGCGTGCCCTTGATCCTCCCCTTTGACCTCATGTGTAAGCTATTACACAACAGTCTTGGTACACGGTATCCCTCTTCCTTATCCTAGTACCAGAGTGGTTTTTGTATGTATTTTAGAAGAATGGATGTGTGTTCCTGTGTGTCTCTTCCTCGTCCCAGTACCATAGTGGTATGTATATATTGGGAAATTATTTTTATAACACAATAAGGAAGAGATTTAAAATTGCCCATAAAGGTCTGGGGGACATCAGATTCATGATGAAAGGGAATGGGGGATACTGTCTCACCAAGGGTGCCTCAACCCCACTCCCCAGGACTCTTCCTCCCAGGTTATCCTTCCTCGCATATCCACCCCATGGTCAGGATCCAAAAGCGATGCCCTTTTTCTTGGCACAATGGGGAGGATATGTTGGGGAAAGAAGTGAGGGTGCCCCAGTGCTTACCGATCCCCCTACTCCACCCACCACCCACGTCCATGCTCTAGCGAAATAGAGGATCAATGTAGTCACAGAAGGAGCTAACCAGCAGCCTGCTTTAGTCTCGTGGCATGATTCTGATTAATTTAGGAAGTATCATAATGTGCATCTTTGCTAACTTTAACTCAAGCACCTTCTTCCCTGATGGAGCCCGATTTTACACAGGAGCACCTTCAATGGTGCATGACTTAAGGCCCTCCAACCCTGACACATGTTTCATGCTACTTTCCTGTGCACACTTTATAAACACAGCCCCCACCAACGCTCTTGTCGTCCTTGCAGATCCGCTGTAATGTGATGTATTCATGTACTTCAACTGTGCCTCATTATGGTTCGAGCTTATGATAGTCTGCACCTGTTACTAGATTCACTTACAAATCAAATGTTGTTTATGCTTACCTGTACTCCTGAAGCAGCCCCCATACCATGGGCCATGACTTTGGCACATTGTGCACCAACACCAATCTCGTCTTTATGCATATCTGTACTCCTGCAGTATCGTCATGTTGTCATGGCCCCTAACCACGGGCCATCACTTTCATCCTCCAAAGGGTCCAAATGTACCCTGTCCTGGCTGCCTTTGGCTCCAGCCTCATAAGAAAGTGTGCTGTGCACACTGTGTCCAAAGCACGTGCATCCAGGCCAGGCGTGGCCATTGGAAGGCACGTGCAGAAGTCTATGGGAGTGGTGAGGTGGGGCCACAAGGCAGAGCTACAGGGGAGTGGCTGGGACCAGGCTATTTAAACAAGCCCCACCCGCATGTAGAGGCTTCGCGTTAGTCTGCTGTGTGCAGCGTAACGCTTATTGCCATCTGAAGCTCTTACCCGTTTCCAGCTCAGCACGCATCTCATCAGGTCCTGGATATCATCTTAAGTGTGCATCTACCTGATTCCAGCTTTGCATCTTCAGCACACATCTTACCTGAATCCAGCCATACCATTGCTCACAGCGCAGCTACTTCAATACCTCTGTGATGCGCATCTTACCTGAATCAGCCATACCATCGCTCACAGCACAGCTACTTCAACTCTACCTCTGCGATGCGCATCTTACCTGAATCAGCTACACCGTTGCTCAAAGTGCAGCTATCTTCAACTCGGCATCTACAGCGTGCATCTTATCCGTCTCTGCAAATCCTTCGCCTGCAGCTCGTCTCATCCTCACATGTCTCCGAGCGCATCTACACGGGAGTCTTCGCATCCTCACGTATCTTCCATCTATCAGCCGCTGACAGGTTCCCGGATCGCCGCTCTCCATCATTCGACGCCAGGTTGTCCCTGCAAGAGAAAAGGAACACACAAGGTTAGAAACTGCATAAACATT
This sequence comes from Ambystoma mexicanum, assembly GCF_040938575.1. Taxonomy (NCBI): domain Eukaryota; kingdom Metazoa; phylum Chordata; class Amphibia; order Caudata; family Ambystomatidae; genus Ambystoma; species Ambystoma mexicanum. The sequence goes on from NC_090930.1 coordinate 1,000,047,077, forward strand.
TAACGCTTGGCTGCGCAATACCCAAGCCTTGCGTATCACCTTGAAACCCTACTTACCTTCTAGTGGGGCCACACCATTCCCCTACTGGCACTGTGTGGACTCGCTTCCAACACTGCGACGTAGCGTGGCCATCTTCACACCTATTGGGAAAAGGAAAGACATAAGAATTACGGACAAGAATCATTGGGAAAGACATGGCAAAAGCATACGGACAATAATCATTGCTATGAACACTTACCTCCAAAGTGGATTGGTCACAGCCGGTCTGGGCCATCACGTACACGGAACAATGAAGCAACTAGGTCCATCTACAGTGCCCCTTCTGAAGAGAAGCAGGAAAGAGAGCTCATCTTTACAAAACAACAGGTGAGAGTTTATGGGAAAACGCATGCTCCTCTCATTCTGGCAAGAGGGGTCTGAGGGGGATTGCAATTGAGCCGCAGCATTTTCACTGCCCCTTACCTTCTCCCAAGAGCATTGCCAGTAACCAGAGCAGTCCACACTACAGCAGCTAGTGGTAAACCCGAATCCAGGGGAGCCAAGTCCAGGGAGGGCTCCAACCATGCCCCAACGTCCCCACAGAGATCAGGTGAGCGTAACACATGTACCATGAGGCGCGGCTCAGCCAGTTTGTACACCCAGACCATTCTTAGTCTTTTAGGCTTACCTGTACACATGCAACAGCCCCGTACCATATGTCACAGCTTTGCCAGATTGTGCACCAACCTTAACTTTGCTGATTATGCTTACCTGTACTCCTGCAGTAGCCCCGCTACCATGATGTGCAGCTCTGCCAAAGTAATGTTTTGAAGTTCCGTCTGCATGTTGTAACCATTATGCATGGTCTTGTACTTTATAAACTGTCCTTTTGCACTTACTGCAACTAGCGCCTAGATGCCTTAAGGTTTTGTGGACCGCTATAAATACAAAAATAAATACTATACTAGTGCAGTGGCATTGACTGCACTGCTGCAGGACCTCAATATCTATGGGGTCCTATTACAGTGGTAATCCCTTCAATGCAACAGGAGTTGGATGTGATGTTCTACAGGGCTCCACATCACTATGTAACCTATACCTAACACACATTTATATCTACACTATTAGAATTATTTTTACAAAAGAATTAAACCAACAAAAACTTAGAAACAAAAAAAAACATAATGTTAACGTAACAAAGATATATTATCAATACATATAGCATTGACATCAAATTTCATGGTAACCTTAACTTACCCTGTTTTTGCTTAGTAATATTTAGCTTGGGCTGTAACATTGTTTTACAATGAAGTGGATGTAATTGGTTTTTATAAATATTTATATTTGTTAAAAATGTGAAATTCTTTTGATTTATGTTTTAATGCATATTATATTAGGTCTTTTGTTACTGTTTACATTTTGCATTATTTAGTCATTAGTAGAAATTAGATGTTTGTGTTTATGTAAAGTATGATGATCATACAATTTACAAATGTATTGACATTTAAATTATAAGTTCTGCATATATTGATGTTATTTGTTGAAATAAATATGACTAAGTAGTGTTCATTATATTGTAATTTTATGTTTAGTTTATGTTTTATGTACTGTATTGTAGGTTATGTCATTGTTACGGAATTGTATATTTGTAAAACGTAATTAGTTTATTTGTTATAATGCAAATGATTTAAATGCTTATGCATTTAGTGAGTTTCTTTATTTAGATGTTAGTTGCTTTTTCTATTTAAAATATGTGCTGAATATTTTATTTTTTATATTGAAGTGTTTTGAGTCATTTATAACATGCCTGTACACAAGTGTTTCTAGGCATTGTATATGTACACATTAGGTATAATGTTTTTGTATTCTAAAAATGTGTTATCGTTTGTGTGTGTGATTATGTATCAACGGTGTACATTTAAGAATTTCATACTTTAAGTTACTACAAAAATGTGTTTGCACAAGTATGATTTGGTAATGGCCCAAAATGTCACCCTCAGAATTCCAACTCCCGAAATTCTGACTTTTTTCTTTGACCCCCTCCCTTATATACGTGGCGGGGGTATGGAATACAGTATAGGGAGGTGTGGGGGTCTCCCCCGCACATGTATGTGGTGTAAAGGGTTTTAAAAAATAAAAGAAATCAGCATTTTCGCACTTTGAAATTTTAGGGGTCATAGTGATCACATAGATCTGTATTATTTTATTATAATATTTGATTTTCGGGATTTATGGGCGAGTTAAGGCTATATTTAAATGTTATATTTTTTAAATGTATTGATAATATATTTTTATTTTAACTTAATGTTATGAATTCTTTTGTTTCTAGATTTTAAGTATTTGTTGGTTTGACCTTAAATCTCCAATGTTAATAAAAACCTTTGAAAACATCAAATTAAAAATAGCAAATTGTAAATTTGAAAAGATTCCAACTAGATTGTATGTATAATAGTTTTTTTTTTAATATCAATTAAAAGGTTCTACAAGTTATAATATGAATACTTGTAGGTAATTGTTCAATTTCTATTTGAGTATCTTTATGAAAATCACCAGAAATTAAGGATGTAAAAGTAGACTTGCATATTACTACAATCAAAATGATAGATTGTGAAATGTTATGAAAAATGATTTAAAGTAGTATTTCATTATGACATGTATTTAATTGAAATATATGAATGTGTTTTGCAATTGTGTTGTTTATGCAGTTGTGTAAAATTTGAATATTTGTGAAAATTTAAATATAATTTTTGTGACTGCCTCCACATCACCTCTTAAATGGTCCCTTGCCACCAATGTTAATGTGAACCTTTGAAATGAATCCAATTAACATTTGAAAAAAATTGAATTTGATTTATTTTCTGTATAATAGCGGTTTGAAAAATAACATTTAAAAGGTTCTCCAAGTTATGAAAAGAATAAACTGATATACTCTTTCACTTTCTTCTCGGTATCATTATAAAAATCACCATAAAATGAGGATGTAAAAGTAGATTTGCATGTGCTTACAATAATATTTAGAACTTCTTTGTTGGTTTTTAAAATATTTTAATTAGTAAAAACAAGTTTTAGTATGTCTTATACAGCAGAATTGAAAGTTATACTATATGTTGTATGCACTTGTAATATTTATTGATTTATTTTAAAAATTGTATAAAGTGTATTTGTGTATAATGTATTTTTTATTAATGTTTAAAATTAATAACATTTTAATGATACAATTACTTAAATAAATAAAATAAAATTAATGTTATGCATTATAAGTTCTTATGTTTCATTTACAATTGTATTCAAGTATATCATTTTGTTTTGGTCGTAGGAGTTTATTTTATAATTATATATTAGTAATATATTTAATGCACGTTAATATATGTAAGTTTATTTTCAATAGAAGATAATTGTAATTAAGTATTAATGTAATCTATTAAGTAAAACTAGTAGATATGTTCAATATTTTTAAAACTTTTTTGGGTGGTGTGATTTTTTTAAAATAATTGTATTTGAAAATGTTATTGTAATAATATACATATTTTATTGTAGTACATGCTATGACTGCCACATTTATGAATACATAATAAATTACAAATTTAAAATTGATTTTTTATATTAATTCTATATTGTAAGAAACATCTAGTATTAACTTTTTTAAATCACGGCTTAATTGATGATACTTTGGAGAGTAGCAGCATTGGTTTCTCTTACTGCAATTACTACACATTGAATTTGGAAGAGACATAGAATTACCAACTTGTTTTGTTTTAGCAACTTTAGAAGGTACAGGTTAATTTCCTTTTCCTACAGTAATAGTTTCCATTTGGTTTCTTTTAGTATTGTGTTTATTAGTTGTACTAACTACAGTGGAACAGTTTTTTTTATTGAAGTTTGTTTGGTGGTTTGATTTTGATAAACCTTAAAATATATCTGCTCATGTTTATTTTGCATATGTGCTAACGTTAGTGAATTTTTTAAATTATATGTAGGACCCACAGGCATTTTACAGTTGGACATGATTAACAATATCACTGTTATTCCTGCAAAAATTGCCTGCTTCATATATAAATGCAGTTGCATGAAAAAGAGAAAGTCCTTGAATTAAATATTCTGAATTATTGAAGACATTTAATGAATTTAATCTGTGAAGGTATATCTTCCGATGAAGCAGCCAACTCGTGTTTCGACTCCAAGTCTTTCTCAAGGTGAAAGTGTTACATTTCCTGCCCTTAATAGGTTCGCTTGCTGCTAAGTTCCTATAATTCATCAAAGATTGTTCTTTTTCAAGTATGAGTGGATGTCACCCTCGTTGGATTCTGCTCATTGGTCGGAGGTGTCCTGTTTAGAGTCGTCTTAGTGGTGGTCCGCAGACAGTGCAAATTACTTCAGTTCCATTTTACTCATCTGGTTCTGGAGTTTCAATGTGGTCCCGAAACCAAAATCTTAATTTGCCAAATGGAACTGTTCTAGAAGTACTTCTATTTTTTTATGCTTTTTTGTTTTGCTAGTAACAGCGTTTGAAATGCTTTTACTGCTGTCAGTAATAGGAACATTTTGTTGATATTTCTTCTGTTGAACTTTCTGATGTATAAGTTAAAGGAGTAGTAGTATTAATAATTAAATTATCTTTTTTTGTTTTGTGGGCCACGCTAGTTTTTACTGGTTACAATACTACTAATTGAAAGTTAAAATGCTTTAAGTTGCTTCATTGCTAATGTTATAGGCGTTGGCATTGGTATACGAGAAGATTTAGTTTTTTAAATAGAAGTAGTCCAAGTACTACAATGCAGTTTTTTTATAGCTGTGTAAAAGTACTTTGAAGCATTGAAATGGTAGTAGTAATAGGAAATGTATTTGGGAATGTATTTGTTTTATTTTTTGGGACTTGTGGACTTTGAACGTCGGAATAGTAGCATGCTTATTATTCGGTGATGTACATTTTATTTTATGTGGTGTAACAGCAATTTACATGATTAAAGCAGTGCTTGAACTTGTAATAGGCAATTTAGGTGTATTTCAATAGGAGAAGAATGCATGAGCTGTGATATAGATAGTGTGACGAATCGCAGTATTCAGTCACTTCTGCCCTGGGGGAGAGACTTTCTCTGTGAGGCAAGGGAGGCGAGTGTGCTATCCTCTCAAGTGGGACCTCACCGGGAGATACTCCCACTCCCGCCTCCTCCCTCATGGGGACAAAGACTACCATTCCAGAGAGGAACTCCCTAAATCACTCATCTACAACCCATCACTAATGACACCCCACCGAGAAAAGATGAGAAGCAGAGCAAGCTGATGTTGCTATTGTCACGTAGAAACCTTGTAAACATGAAATAAAAAATACTTGTCCAATGCTGAGAAGACGATTATGCAAGCAATACAGAGTACTCATCTAACACTGAAGAAGGACTTTGATGCTGTGCTGGGGTAGCCCAAGCAAAGTGCCATAAATAAAGGGGTCATCCTGAAAGAGAGAGAAGCCCAGGAGTTTCAAGTCAGCTGTGAGAGGAGAGCTGAAGGGTACAGGGACATGCAGTTTCCAAGCCTGGAGGGAAGCTGGCGGGTAAACCCAAAGCAAGAGAAATTGGACAGAAGCCTCGATGAGCAAACAAATCGGAAGTCGTGGCATGACAGACTCAGTGGACTGGGGAGTCCAATAACAATGCAGCTAAAAATTTGCCCACCAACAGCACAGAGTGAGTAGAATGAAGAAGAGAAGGAAATCGAGAAGCCAACCTGACAAACCGAGGAAACGATTCTATCATGAACGCAGGCCTGGTAATGCTGAGAGCAAAAGGTAAATGGGAAGGCAGGAGACCTGGGAGGGATACAGAGAATAACACATGGAAAGAATCATACTCATCCCCGTGTGGACTTAATGTTGAAGTTACTAAAGAAGAGTGGAAATCCATACAAGGGCACTCATCCTCTTCTCAATAAAGATAGAATAAGTGAGAAAGTAAAGAAACATTATTTGAACATGGATAGTAGTAGATGATAACGAGAATAATTACTGGCACATTCATACTTATCCCAGTAAAACCAAAGAGGTGGAGCCAAGTGAGAATCATTACTGGAACCTCATACTTGTTCCAATAACTATTAAATGGTGGAGGAGAGCAAGACTCATTATGGGAACAGTCATACCTAGCCCAACCAGGTAAAACAATGGACATGGATTACAGAAATAGTTGCAAGTTTAATGAACGAGAAAAGAGAATAAAAATATTGAAAGAGGCAAACAAAGTGTAAAGGACACAGTATAGAAAGTCATATGACTTGATCAAAGTAGTTACCAAGAACTACCTTCAAATAAGTTAAGGTAAACTTGCTGAAATGCAGACCACAGGAAAAGGGAGTCATTCTGCTGTGCCTTTGATGGTTTTGATAGTGGCAAAAACAGGTTCAATTATTTTTAGACACAGGAAAGTGACAAGCACCATATTTAGTTTGTGTTAGGTAGGGGGAACAACATAACTTAGAGAAAGTTAGGAGTTTTTACTTTTTCTTTCAATAAAGAATATTCCAAAATGGAAAACAAGTCCTTGCCCTTCTTTTGACTCACCACTTATGGTGTCAGGTGTGGGATCTGTACCAACTGAGTTGTTTGCGGGACCATACAGTTCACAAAACTAAACCCAAAGCCCATGCACTCATGGTGGCCGGAGCAGAATCCATTGGGCTCGACTTACAGAGCACCACTGAAATAATAAATACACCAGGTAAAAGACATCCAGTTCTTACAGGGTTAGTATTATCACCATACATAAGACTACCTTCGAAATCAGGATTAGCCCGGAGACAGGGATTGGACGTAATGGCAGGAATCGCTGGTCCCCACTATAGCGTTGATGTGAAAGTCCTTTTACACAATCATGAGAACAATACATATACGGTGAAAGAAGGCGAAAAGATTGCCCTGGGAATCTTCGAGAAAGCCATTTTACCTATCCCTCAAGAGGTAGAAGGCCAGGAAGCTACTGATAGAGATTCTCAAGGACTGGGTGAAGCAGATAAGCCTATGAAAAGCAGACCTCTGCAGGAAATTTATGAAATTGATATCTTACCCGACGTACATTTGCCCAGAGAAACAACCCCATATTAACAGAGGCCTTTCCTAAAGTCATCCCAGAAGAGGAAGGTAGAAGGTGGGTTCTTTTTCTATTTTTTTTTTTTTTTTAAAAGGACTACTGTGTAGGAGTGATATTATTTGAGGAAAATCCTGGTCCCGACTCTTAATTCCCCTTAGACATAGGCAAGTGGTCTTGGAGTTGGGCTTACTCCCACTTGACAGCAGGTCATCGAAGAGTCAGGAAGATTCAGTTTAGCGATGGCAGAATTCTGTTGTCCTGGGGTATTTGCCAATGTCTTTTGTATAGACATGCCTTCTTTGTCAGAAAATGGGAGCTACCCGAGTTTTGCCAAGCCAGTTACAGCCTCTGCCCATAATAGACTTCCCTTCTCCCAAATTGCAATGGCTATCTTTGGACCCCTAGAATCATTAAGTAGTGAAATCGATTCATTCTAGTCATTGTCAATTATGCTACTAGACATCCCAAAGTCTTTCCACTGAGAAAGAACACCAGTCAGCAAATCCTGAAACACCTCATTCCCTTCCTTTCACGAGTAGAGTTCTCTAAGAAAATATTGATGGATCAGGGTTCCGCCTCATGTCCAAGTTAAATGAAATCCTCCATATAAAACCCTTGAGGATCTCAGTCTATCACCCTGGAATGACAGTCTTGTAAAGTGTTTTAATCAGATGGTTAAAAAGATTTTAATGTAGCTTGTAGAAGCAGATAAGAACTGCGACACCATGATCCCATGGATCCGTTTCACCGTACGAAAGATACCTCAGACCTCTATGGTATATTCCCCTTTTTAGTTGCTTTACGGGAAAGAGCATTGGGATGTTCCAGATATGCTTAGAGAGACATGGGAGGAGAAGGAAGAGGCCATTTTACCCATTTCACAGACAGCTCAAAATCTAAAACAGCATATGACCAACGAAGGTCAGAGAGACTGTCTAAAAATATCTAGGTCAGGCCCAGTAGTATCAGAAGACACATTATAAGACTAATGGTATTAGTGCGGTTACCAAAAACCGATAACAAATGCTGTCCAAATGGTCTGGCTCGTATTAAATCTTGGAAAGAACAGGCCCTTTTGATTACCTAATTTCCCAGCCCGATAGAAGGCAGGAAATGCATCTGAATAAGGTTACTCTCGTGAAAGAGTGGAGGGTAGATCCCAGTGAATATTCCACAATGACAATAGACACTCTGCTCATGGATGTAGGGAAAGAAAATACTTTGACCTTCCCAGACCTGCCTCAGTCTCAACAGGAATACATTGGAGATTTGTTAGCTCAATTCACAAATGTATTCGTAGATCCAGGGGGAGAGTTAACTACTTCTTCCAAAATATCCACACACCTCAAGGGAAAATTGTAAATCTCAGGCCCTACCATAGTCCAGAAAGAAAATATTGAATCGGGAGGTCGAGAACATGATACACACAGACATTATAGAACCCTGAGAAAGCCCATGGACTTTGCTAGTCCAAGTTACAAATCATGATCAATCTCAGAGATTTTGCATGGAATTCCAGAAGCTGAATGTGATCTCACGATTTGACAACTATCCAATGTCCTAGATAGATGATTTGATTGACAAACTTGGCAGCACCATCTGTGGATGACTGATCTCACTGAAGGCTATTGGCAAGTCCTGTTCAATCCCTTGGATAGAGAAAACTGCTTTCTCAACCTCTCAGAGGTTATATCAGTTTAAGGTGCTACCCTTTGGGTACACGGGGCACCTGCCATGTGCCAACATTGGGAGCCTTGGCCATCAAGTGGCAAGTGACATATCAAGTATTACCCAACTGTTATGCTCACCTGGTCTCTGCGGGGGCGTTAGGGCACGGTTGGAGCCCTCCCTTGACTTGGCTCCCCTGTGTCGGCTATCTTCCCCAGCTGCTGCGGTGTAGGCTGTTCTGGATGCTGGTCTTGCCCGTGGGAGAAGATGAGAGGCAGTGAGAATGGCGTGGGCATGTCGCGAATTCCCTCAACCCTTTTGTGCCAAAATGTAGTGCGCAAGAGTTTTCCCATGCAAGCTCACCTGTTTTGTAATGCTGAGCTCTCCGTCCTGCTTCCTTCAGCAGGGGGGCATAGAGTGGGCCTAGTTGCTTCACTGGCATGAGGAAGTGGCGAGCCAGACCTGCTGCGACCAATTCACTTGGAAGGTAAGTCTTTTGTTGTGATTATTGTTAGTTTGTAAATAAAATAATACCTGCAATGTCTTCTCTTCCCAATAGGTGTGAAGATGGTAGATCAGAATCGTGGCGTGGTTCTGGGGATTTCCTAGGATGATGGAGCTCTCAAATCAGCAGGTAAGTTGGCCGTTATAATGGAGTTCTAAACTCAGGTATGGAGCGGCCAAGTGTTTGTTATTTATATCATTTTTAACCTGTTGTGTTATTTTTCCCTTGCAGGAGTGGTCTGGCAGCGTGGAGCAGAGTCTGTATTCTCGAAGGCTGATCTGCGGCCCCGGATGAAGATACCGTGAAGATGAAAAGAAGAGGAGCTCCCGCGTCGCTGGACGTCCGAATCGGGTGAGGAAAGGATCCGACTCCGATGGAAAGCAGGTAGGGTGCGCGCACATTGATGGAGCGGCTGGAATCAGGTAAGATGCGCCTTCAGCGATGGAGCGGCTGAACTCAGGTAAGGTGCGTCCTTCAGCGATGGAGGCTGGAATAAGGTAAGGTGCGCCTTCAGCGATGGAGAGGCTGATCTCAGGTAAGTTGCGCCTTCCCCGATGGAGTTGCAGGCTTCAGGTAAGATGGTCTTCAGAGGTGGTGTAACAGGAACCGAGCTGAGTAACAGCGGTAAGCATCACAATGCAAAGCAGAATAACGCAAAGCGGCGGCATGTGGTTGGGCTGGCCTTAAATAGGCTGGTTCTGGCCCCTCCCTTTGGCCCAGCCTTGTGGCTCCACCTTGCCCCTCCCAGGGATTCTTGCGCGTGCCCCCCCCAATGATGTTCTATGGCCGGGCCCGGCCCTGATGGAGTGTGCAAAGCACACTTTATGAGCCTGGCGCCATAGGGGCCAGAAATGGGTCCATTCGGACCCTGAGGGTGAGGAAGGCCTGGGCCCTTGCCCAATGGCCATGACACGAACCAGAAGAAAGTTTAGGTTGGTCACAGATCATTCTCTCCTCAAGTGGATGAGCTTAAGAAAAGACACTAACGCTTGGATTATGAAATGGTTCTTAGACCATCAGCCATTCTGTTTCACTGTGGAACACCGAAAGGGGCAGGAGCAAGGAAATATGGACTTCCTTAGCTAATTTCCCATCAGTGAACAAGGGGAAGCCAGCAAACTAAAAGGCAAAGTGTATGGGATGAATCATGGGATTCAGTCCATTTGCCCAAAGGCGGACACCATTCCATGTTAGGCTAGGGAGGTGAGCACCTACACGATACCCTGCCTAGGGGTTGAGGTAAGCAGGACCCCTCCGGGAAATACTCATCCTTGGGGAAAGACCATTCCGAAGAGGAACTCCCTAAATATCTCATCTACAGGCCATCACTAATAACACCTGAATGAAAACATGAGGGGCAAGATGATGTTATTGTCATGTAGAAAGCTTAAGTAAACATGAAAAGAAATACTTGTCCAATACTGAGAACATCATGCGACTAATACAGAGTACTAATCTAACAGAGAAGACGGACTTTGATGCTTTGCCGAGAAAGACCCAGCAACAAGTCATAAATCAAGGAGGAGGAGTCCTGAGAGAGAGAAGCCCAGGAGTTTCAAGTCAGCTGGGCAAGGAGAGAAGAAGAAAGGGACACACAATTTACATGCCTGGAGGCAAGCTTGTGTGCAAACCCTACACAGTGAAAATCCAAAGCTACACTAATTAAAGGACAGAAGCATAGGACGAGCAACCAAATCTGAAGCGGTGGCGTGACAAGAGTCGATGTACTGAGGAGTCCAATCACAACGCTCAGACCACTTATCTGACTTCAGCACGGAGCGGGTACAAAGAGAAGAAAATCAAGAGGCCAACCTGAGATACCGAGGAGAAAATCCCATTCTGAACACAGGCACAGTGGTGCCAACCCTGAGAGCAAAAGGTAATGGGGAAGGTGGGAGACTGAGGAGGGATATAGAGAATAACGAAGGGAAGAATCATACCCGTCCCAGTAGAGACCTAATGTTGAAGTTACTGAAGAAGAGTTGAAATCTATACAAGAGCACTCACTCATCTGGAAGATAGAATAACAAAGTTAAGAATCATTACTTTAACACGGATACTTGTCCCGGTAAAGAACGAGCAGTAGATATTAATGAGAACCATTACTGGAACAGTCATACTCGTCCCAGTAACTATCAAGTGGTGAAGGAGAGTGAGCATCATTATGGGAACAGTCCTACCTGGCCCATCCAGGGAAAAGAGTGGACTTTGAGATGGGAAAAAGTTGCGATTTTAATGAATGAGAATAGAGAGGAGAACAATATCGGAAGGGGGAAACAAAGTGTAAAGGACACAGCAGAGGGATTGAAGAGCCCCACATCTTAACTGAACAACTTGATCAAAGTAGTTACCAAGAACTAACTATGAATATCTTACTGTTGTATCATGCTTGGTGTGAATGCAGGTGTTAGGAATGCATGAGAAAATGTTGGTGTGTCTCAGAGAATGTTTTGGTGTGAGTGTAGGAATGCCTGTCATGAAGGTACCAGAGTATGTCAGTTGGAGAGGCCCAGCCTGGGTGATGGGACTCAGTGATTCATGTTTACCATCTTAAGGAGACTATGTGTAATATGGAATAAAGCCTACTTATGGAACCGAAACAAGAGGACCAGGGATTTTTGAATATTACATTTACTAAAGTGAACTTGCTGAAAGTAGACCACAGGAGAAGCGAAAAATTCTCCTGTGCCTTAGTTGGTTTTGATAGTGGCAGGGGTCTTAATTTTTGACTCATTGACTGACAAGAAACCTAGTTAGTTTGTGTTGCGTAGGGAAAACCCATAATTTAGGAAATGTTATGAGTTTTCGCTTTTTCTTTTAATAAGGAATATTCCAAAATGGAAAACACAAGTTTTTCCGACTCAACAAAGTAGCCTGGTAACATTGTATTACTTTTTTCAGTTTGCTAGGAACTATGGATACAGATGGAAGGACTTCATTTTTCGTACTCCTTTTTGGGGGAATGTTTGTGGTGTTTTTCTTTGCATTAACATTTTTCCTTGGCCGCTTTTGTATGTTTGTTTACGATGATATATGTGTTCTTTTCTCATCTTGTCTTAATGTTGATGTTTTACCTAAGAGATGTTAAAGTGAAATGTGTATGGTAATGACAATGCAACAATAATAACATTTGTTAGTGTAAAATATGTGAAATGTTAAGTGACATTATAAGATTTGTTGAATTACCACCCACAGTAGTTGAAACAAAGTAGTTTTCCAAGCAGTACATTATTTCTAATGCAGGAGCATTATATTTATACTTCCATGTTATTCTTTTTTTTTTTATTTAATGTTGTTTTGGTCAAGAAATTAATCCAACCTTTCAACATATGTATACAAAAACATAAATAAAACATATTGATAAAATAATAATATAACATAAAACAGAGAAAACATTTTGGATTACATTCATTGCATTTACATTAATAACAAAAGTATATTAACTCATGTTCGACCAAAGTTGAGCACCCTTATTATCCAAGCCGTAAACCTCACGATTACCACTAAGTTTGATCTTCAATTGATTTAAATAATTTACAACAGCATATCTTAAGCATTTAGAGTTTCCCATAAACATTATTGACCATAATTCATCTACATACAATGCATAATTGGTGTCAAACAAATGCTTAAGATAAAAAATTCGCAGAGATAACAAGGCTTTACACTCCACCAATAGATGTTTGAAAGTCTCGCCCATTTTCTTACAAAACCGACATTTAAGGTTATTCTCCACAATCAATTCTTCCCCATTTTACCAGTATTTCTTTTGTAGGCCAGATATTCAGTCTGAATCTCAAGAAATCAGAGCGGTGGAAAGGGTTTGGAGATTGGGTTAGATATTTTTCAACCTGGCCATAAGCTTTGAGAGCAAATGGATTACGATTGAATTTTTGTAATTCCAGACATGCCATCCTCGTTTTAATCCAATCAAACCTCCAAAGTTTAATTTTGGCTTTATCTGGGTTTGTTATTAGCAACTCCTGGGTTATATTTGCACTTGACAAAATTTTGCAAGCAAAAGTATGCCAACTTTTTGCAAAACAATCATTAGATGTTAACAAGTAATTAGACAGCATCAAAAGCAAACCATTGTCGTTTTCCTTCATTATGCATTTTCTAAAGAGTTGACAAATTTTCCACTTATAGATTGCAGATACAGATATAAGACCCAATTCATGTCTAATAACACACATAGATTCAGACATGGGTAGTGGGAGTGACTTCTTCCAATAAAGGCTTTCAAATTTCGACCAATATGAATGGGTCTGACATTTTTTTGTTTCAGAACCATAAAGTATGGTAGGAATGTATTTTTGTTTAAAATATGTAACCAAGAGACTGATAGAGAATTTACCGTATTTCTTGCGTATGAGACTCATTTCAGATAGAGCCGTTTTCTGTTTTAACTGTAAGTGCTCATCATATGGTCTATCGGAAGAGTGATCATTGATACAAATACCCAGATAGATGTAAGTATGTACACTCTGCAGAGCAACATTTTGTAATTTCCACTGATAGCTTTGTCTTTTTTTGCCCTAAATTGTATAACTTGAGTCTTTTTAAGATTGATAGTGATACAATTTTTGCTAGCATAGGCATCCAGAGCATTCAACATGGTACGCAGACCGACAGGTGTTTGAGATATCAGAACCATATCGTCAGCGTAGAGAAGCCAATCGATACTGAAACCTTTTAGCTTCACAGGATCTGTAATCACAGTGCGAAAACCAAACCCGACATCCCAAATGAAAAAATTAAATAGAGCAGATGCCAGGAGGCAACCCTGTTTCAGGCCCCGGGTAGTTCTTATAGGTGCCGACAAAAGTCCAAGATTATTCAATCTGATTTGAATGGATGCGTTTGAGTGAAATGCTACAATCTGCTTTAATATGAACCAAGGACATTCTAGATCCAGTAGCTTTTTGAAAAGTAATTCCCTTGCAACAAGGTCAAAGGCTGACCTGAAATCAACAAAGGCAGCATATATTGGTTGTTTGTTCCTTTTCCCCTGCATGATGATGGCATTCAAAATTGTTAGATTAGTTGCCGTGCCTAACCCTGGAATGAAGCCCGTTTGACAGGGGTCCCGATAATTCAATCTGTCTAGCCAATTATTGAATTCTTTCAGGATCATTCGGGCGAAAATTCTGCCTGGACAATCTAACAGGGCAATCGGTCTATAGGAGGTTGGTTTTGATTGATCACCCTTTTGGAAAATGGGGAGGATCACAGATGTTTGCCATGAGGTGGGCAAATTACCCAATCACATGATCTCCTTAAAGATAAGGTGCAGGATGTCAGCCCACTCATCCTTATTCTGTTTAATTGATGAATTGTGGAGGCCATCTGGTCCTGAAGCTCGAGAAGTGCTCAGTTTAGATATATAGTGTAAGATATCTTCTCGGTCAAACTGTACTATGTGATCGAGATCAACTTTATCCCACTCCAGACAAATGTCTGGGAAAGGAGTACAATAGATGTTACTAAAGTAGGACTCCCACCCAACTGCTGGTATAGAGTTGATCTGAACTGTTGCCCGATGTTGGTGACATGCAGTGTTCAAGAGCGCCCAAATGCCCCCGATGATTTCAGGACAATCTGTTTTAGCATGGCTTCACCATCGCGTTGATATTGAAAAGCACGATGACTGCAGAGCCAACTTTTATACTTTTAGTTGTTTTATCTGTTCCAAGTTTGTTACTAAGAGTTCTTTGGGAGCTTTTAATAGCATTTTCACATGTTTTCTTAAATCTCTCTTTTTATGTTTTACCTCAATGTCAAAGGTATATGAGTGTTTTGGATTGACGCCTGGGGCAATTGAATTTTTGGATGAAAATATTTGCATGAAATGAAAATAACAAGGGCTGTCAGATAAAGTAGGATCACCATAAGCATCACTCAAATTTTGCATAAAAAGAAGCAATTTAGTTTTAGTTCATCTTATACCATTCCCCGCATTGTTGACTTGGAGATTCTCTAAATTGGAGTTAAAGATCCTGGATTGCAAAACAGGCCAATTACAAGTCAAGCTTAATTGACTATGATCACTCATTATTGTAGATCTTATAATAAGAGAGATGTTAGAGAGGAGCTCATTGTTAAAATAATTGTAATCCAGTGTAGAGTGACAGCCATCATTATGCCATGTAGCCGCATGAGGAACATCACCCGGGACTGAACCATTCAGCATTAAAAGATTTCTGTTATTCATTAACATCAGCCAGCGATGCTCAGATTGTGTGGGTTGATGTGGAGTCAACTAATAGGTGCATGTTCAAACCACCCATTACAAAGATTTCTAATATGGATTTGTCAAATGAAAGGTGTTCCAAGATGATGTTGAGCTGATCAAAGAATTAATCCGAAGTTAAATGTTTCTTGCCCCAAAAGATATTAACAATGGCACAATCAATTAAACTGTCTGAATTTCGTAATTTGAAAGCAGGGCGAAGGAGATCTGTGCCAGATAACTGCAAAATCCCGGTCCTTACGAAAGGCTGTCATGAGACCTACCATTGGTCTACCAGTAAGGGTAGCAATGGCAGGGACCAGGTAAATTTCATATTGGTCCCAAATAGGAGGAGTGCATAACCAGGTCTCCTGGAGAACAATGATGTCATATTGTAAGAGATCTAAGTTGCCATTATTAATCAGATGTTTAAAACCCCTAGTATTCCAGGAGACAAGGCTAACAAGATCATTCCTCTGGGATTGTTACGATGTTCCATCACGATTTCGTTTCATCCACGCCTCATAGGAATTTGGGTCACAGTTTATTTGAACAACAGTTTTATCACCATAAATTCTAGATTGAGGCAAAGAGGTGTTAATCTTCATTTGCTCTTTCATGAGTGCATCTTGACTCAAGATGAAGCCTAGATTATAGAAAGCCGTCGGGCTAGCCATAGAGTGTTCAGAATCACACCCGACCGAATATACAGGCGTGCTTCAGAAAGGTCGGGGAGGTTTGTAAATTCAACAAGGTCAATGTCGGCTGAGGTGAGATCCTCTAAGACTGTTATTTCCGCACAAATGTTTAAGATGCTTGCGCGGTTCAGGTCAAACTTGGCAAAAGGATGACCACAACATTTGATCAATAAGCTGTGATGGTTGTTAAATTGTACTTGGTTCTTGCCAACAGGAGGGGAGAGTCTAGGCACATCATTGAGCACTAGTGTTGATCTCCCTTCTACTGTTTTGTGTGAACTCATGTTTGCCAAAGATTCCTGATCTCGACTTGGCAAACCCCTTTCAATAGGGCTTTAACATTGGGATATGAACTTTGTAGCATATGACTGGCATCATTGGTCAGACCTTGGTGTGGTTGCAACATAAGCTGTTTAATATTTTCATTTTCCCTGTTGTAATTTGCAAAAGAGGCTCCTATCTCATTGCGAAGCTCTTGCAAAGTACACTCCGCGTTTAAGACTGATACATCTTGTGACTGATCACTGTCAGAAGGTAAGTTAACTCCTTGTCTTTTGATGGCATCTGTAATATCAGATGGCAGAGATTCCCCCGAAAATACATTTACTTGAGGTGTATTCATCATTTGTGTGGAGAAAACAGTGGTTGTCAGATTTGGATTAAGAATGGAGTTTGGGACTTTCAAAAATGATGTTGAGGCAGAAACTGCCAAGAGGTCATCCAATGGTTTATACAGTAAGGACTCCTTCGATTGACGCTCAATATCTTGTTTGAGGTGCAAACGTCTTTTTTTTCCCGCTGCTGTAAGCAGTCTAGAGGCCTTTTTGTGTTTAGCACTGAGAGGCAACTTGCTAAGGATTTGCACTGGTTTAGAGGTGCGATTACAGTTTATGCTATTTGAAGAAACGCTTTTGGAGCTAAGAAACATTGGAGCCAAAGTGGTTGCCATTTTTTGCTCATGGATGATGATGATGGTTGTTTGGGCATCAACCACAGTTAACTGTGGAACTTTTTGGGAATCATCAATAGCAACAATATCAGGATTAGAAACAGATGAAGCAGGCTTATTAGAAACAGGGTGAAGTGGGAGAGACTATGCTCTCAAAGTTAGTTTGAGTACTCTGACTGTTATGGTTGGATGAACACTTGGAAACAAATTGCATCTTCAAACCTATCTCACGGATGATATGTTCTTGAGATTGCAGCATGCTGTCAGTTTGATTCTTGATTTTCTCATCTAGCGTTTCATATAGCTTAGCCAAAGAAAGTAAAGCTGTGTTCATGGCCGTTAAAGTATTATTGAGGGCTGGTGCTTCAGGAAAAGAGAATCTATTATCCTTGTACATGGTCCGGGATCTTGAATGAAATATGGATGATTTCCTATTGGTTCATGAAATTGAGAATGTCTGCGGGTGGGCGCTACAAAAGAAAGACCGGTTGGACACACTAGATGATTTATCAAATATTACTGGTGATTTGTACAGTTCTTGTTTATCATTACCCTCCGGTTTGTCTAACAGAACTAAATTAGACGCATTGGTAGGAAGACTCTATCTATGAGATCCATCATGGAGCTGAATCAGGTCACCAGTATTAGAGCAGATATATTGCATGTCAGGAGTGAAAGGATCATGGGGGCTTGAGGAATTGAACAATTCAGTTACCTCTGCGTCAATTTCACCAACTAACGTAAATTTCTCATATTCTTTTCTCAAAAATTGCTGGGCCTGAACCGAACATAAGGGAGGATTTTGTGGTGATGGTTCAACTGATACCTGTGGTAGAGTGGCCTGTACATCCGGGATCTGAGCAACACATATCTCACCTGATTTACATGCTAAGGCAATAGAGGCATCAGCAATTCCTTGTTGGACACATTCACAGAAGTCACATTCAAATCCTGAACCTCCCCCCAAGATAAGGTTTCCTTCAATGATGGATCAACTGTCACAGAGTACTGTGCTTTTAACTTTGGAATGGTATTTGAGGTAATAGAGGATGCAATTTGATTTTTTGTGCCTTCAGTTTGAGAGAAGGAGCGAATGTCAACATTTAGGGAGATTGATAGTTTTTTTTCCCCTGGTTCTCTTTAAGTCTCTTTGCAAAAAAGACCTTGCGGGATTCCAAGGGTGAGGTGTCATAAGGACCAGCACCGATTTTTGGCATGCCTGATTTTAAAGACATTATTGATTTAGACATGGTGCAAGGTGAAACCATAAAGCAAGAAGAGACAAGGTAAACTGCACATACCTGTGAAATCAAAATTACAACAGCTATTAGGCATAAAGCACTATTAAAGTCACCTGCAGAGGCAAAGTGAAAGGAAAGAAAAGACTCACAAATACTTGCAGCCGCCGATAGCTAGATACAATAGTGTACTAGCTTGAGGCTGTCATGAAAAGGCAAGGCAAACCCAGGACCCACTATCAAGGGGGGCCAGCAGGATATAAGCAAGGGGTCCAGCAGCTCGCCCTGCGCACCGCGAACAGCAAACAGTACTTGGTGCGCGGCGGCGTCTGGATGTGGGTATTTGAGGAGGGAGACTGGGCATCACAGAGGCAGAAGGGGCGGGGCCTCCCTACAGGTAGTACCCTAGAGTAAAAAGAACAAAAGTGTTAAAGGCACACCACTTAACGTTAACAAAGGCAGGGCAAACGCTGCTGCAAGAGAGTCCAAAATGGAGAAAAAAACACAATTCACACAGTCAGCGCCTTCTTTGTGAGAGGCAGGTCAGGCAACTCAGGTGTCATGTAGAAAGACGTCCTCCTGTGCGAAAAGCTCTGTGGTAGTATGGCAAGACACAGCAATCCACACAAAGGTCAGCAAGCACCCGATGCCAGCAAACAGTATTTGGCTGAAAAGAATTGGGAAAGTGAGGAATATATAATTGCGGTTTAGCTTAGAAATGTGTTTAGTTTTACTGTGGAATTCATTTGGTGGCTTGTCATCCTTTCTGTCAAAATACCTCTTAACACTCCCAGGATGTAGCACGTATTCATCAAGAACTGCGCCAATTGAACCTAGGAAGTGATCTTGTGCAAATGGACACGTTGGCGGCCTGACATGCTATATGTACTTTCATGTTATATGTACTGTTTAACACACACTTTTGTTGAGGCCGTTACGTAGATACTACACATTTTACAAGAGATGAAAGGAAAGTAGATAGAGCATTGTAATAGTTGTTATGTACGTTGATGTTATACATACTGTACAACATATACACGTTGAACCTGTTAGAAATATTACAAGTTTAAAGGCAAGCAGACCTTCTGCAACTGTGACTATTGTGAACACTGATGTTATAGGAATTGTATACAACTGTTAAAGGTGACCTTTATCATATATATGCTGTGCTATCAACATTCAATTGAACGTACTTGTGTAATTATTTAAAGTACATTATTTTCAGCAACATCTGTGAGGAACCTGAGGGCATCCTCATTTTCCCCCTGTATCCTCCTCTCATGAGGCCGGGGACAGGCCATCACTTTTGAATCCTGACCGTGGGGGTGCAAATGTGAGGGAGGATCACACATGGGTGGAGACATGCTATCCCCCCCCCCCATTTCCTTTTCATAATGGACCTTCCATCCCACAAGCCTTCATAGTTTGTCAGCCCTTTCCTTGTTCCTCCCCTAAAACATTCCCCAAGAATCAACAATACTCTACTGGGACAAGGAAGAGACCAACTAGAGCTACACACACATCCTCATTCTAATAATACACACACATATAGACCTCAACTGGGTACTGAGACGAGGAGGAGGACAGCAAGAGTCAGGCAGGACTACCATTTCAGCTGTAAGCGGTCTAGTCCTTTTTGGTCCAATCATGATGGGGGAAACTTTAAAAGGCGGAATTAGAGCAGAAATGGAGGCAGAAGCAGCAGCTGCGAAGGCAACTCCAGATCAGCGGTGTGGAAGGCGAAGCGCTCGAGATCCATTCAGAAATGCAACAAATTTGTGCAGCAGGGACTGAAGCCGAGGGACACTGGAGAGTGTGCAATGAAGGGGAGACAGCAGACTGGCATGCGAATATGTGGACCAGGCAATGTACATTGTTGTGAATAATGAACAAAATGAAAGGCATTACAAGTACTTTTGAATATTGAATAGAGTGGAAGCAAGTTTTGAGCACTCGTGAATATTGAGTGGAGTGAAAGAAAGTTGGTGAATTTGGCACCTAGCACAAACTGTTTTATATGAGGCACAAGTATTGGCAAAGTTAAGAGAACCCCCAAAAGGATATGGCATGAGTATACAAGTATGCGCAACAGCCAAAAGAGCTCAAGGAGCTGTGTGTTATGAGGAAACCTGCATTGGCAAGAGCAAGGAGAATACACAAAAAGGTGTAATAAGTTTATGGTGGCCAAACAAGCCACGCTACAGTGTCAGAAGAATGACACAGGTGTGTGGAATCAAGCCTCACTGTTAAATGCAAGCAGTAGTATATTGTTGATGGAAAGCAGCCAAGAAAATAGTATTGGTTACGTGACCTGTAATGGGTGAACCGTGTGGTCCGACAACTGCACCTAGACCACTGAAAGTTCACATAAAGACGCTTGTGTTTTACAGCAACCTCTTATGTGATTTTGAAGTGAAGACATTGTACTGCCTATGTGAACTAGTGAAAATCACCAATATCCAAAGAGATGGGAAGTGTCCCAAGAAACTGTGTTGTTTTGAAAAGCTGGAAGACTTGAACTCTTGGGGAAGGGAACCCTGGTGTCTTGTGAACTGTCTTGAACTTGGGGGAGGGGAAGCCGATTTCAAGCCAAAAGCTGGAAGAAGTTTAGAACTTTATTTTGGACACTACTCATTTTGATATGGGCATTCCTACACATTGCATACAGTTAGTTTTGAGAGCAAGTATAGGTTTTGGATACAGGCAGGCATTTGATTCCTGACACAGACTGTCCTTCATTGTCTTTAAGTAGCAGAATCTGATATAACTACAAAAAGTTAACTTATAATGTTGGTTTATTAAAGTACTACAGTAGTAGAGGAAAATACAGGGACATCCACATCCATCCAGAACAACAGCAAACTGTCATCCCTAGAATCCCAGAACCATGACCCTGCCAACCTTCCATGAGCTTGAACTAAAATGTTATACATGACCTCATAGCCCAGAACCCAGGTAAGCACAGACCCAGATCATAGCACTTCTCCCTCTTTACCCAAATTAAGCACAAACCCAGATCATGACACATCTCCCTCCTTACATAGCTTAAGAATCGACCCAAGCAACAAACCAAACTGGCCGAACAACAACCGGACATGGCACGCCTACAATAGATGTAACAGTCAAAAGTGACCAACAAGTAAAACTGTGACCCACCAAGTCCAGAGGAAAACTCACCACTGAAACCAGCACGCCACAAATGAACCCACCACAGAATAAAAACCCAAGACCACCTACAACCCGCTGATGAACAACAACCAATCAATACTACAACACATGTCCCTGACAAAAACAACCTATTGTTCCCCTTCCGCCCCCCCCACCAGAGCCCACCGGCCACTCTGGAATAGACAAAAAAAAAATGAGTCAGCACCTCACTGCCCAGACCCGTTTGAAATGGGCAACACCACACTGCCCAGAGTGCAGAACACTGGCAGAAACAATGTACCCAACGAGAACACACCTCTGAAAAGCACAATCAGAACACAATTCTAAATGACCAAACTGCACACCGGCAGAATTCAAATAACCAACTGCATACATCAGAATGTAGACCCAACAGTTGCACCCCAAAAAACAACCATGTCTCCATGAAATCTTCCCAAAACAACGTGAACACACCAACTGACCTCCTGCATGCACATAAACAATACCATGCCCCTCACACGACCCCCCTACCAAACCACAATTTCAACCAACAGTTGAATACTACCAACAGTACCCTGCACCTCCCGCACCTCAGTTGACTGTGGATGTAAACATCAGCCCCTAACATGCTGCAACTAAGAGCAACCAACCACTGTACCCGAACAATCATGCACCACATATGAATCCAGGCTGCACCCAACAGCCCACCACTGAGCCACTACAACTGCACACACAACCTACAATCCCCACAATCCCACTCACTACCTAATATATGCAGACCAAACCCCAAAACTACCATGCACCTCACAGCCCCTAAACTGCTGTAACCAACAATGCCCCAACCATAACCCAGAGTCAACCGGTACCATGTACCTTGCACAACCCTAAACCAAATCCCCAACTACAACCCACAGTCAATCGGTACCATGCACCTCACACGGCCCTATACCAACCATACCACCACCACCACCACGCATACTCATGCGCCTGACTGCAACCAAACAGCCCCCACTGAACCAACACCCACACACACAACATACACTCCCCCAAATCAGCACTGCCACGCACCTGGCTGTAACCAACAGCCCCCACTGAACCAACCACACAACACACTCAAGACACACACTCACCAGAATCCCGCTCACACACCAGGGGTATATATACAAACAACACAATCGCAACCACAACTGACCAACAGTCAACCAGTACTCTGCACCCCACACCACCCTAAACTCATGCCAAGCACCTCACGCCATGCACCTCCCACAGCCCTAAACCAAATGCACCAACCAACTGTACCAAACAGTCATGCACTTAAATGTGCACTCCACTTGAATCCAGGCCACCAACAGCCCCTAACTTTCTGTAACCTACAGCAACCAAATGACTGTACACGGAATTCACCACACAGGCTGTACCAACAGCCCTACCAAACCAAATACACACTGGCTGAACCATCAGCCCTTAACCTGCTGCAACTAACAGCAACTGACCGACTGTACGAAACAGTCGTGCCCCACACTTGAATCCGGCCACCAGCAGCCCCTAACTTGCTGCAATGATGGCGACAACAGCACCTAAACTGCCCCTACCTCGTTTAGAATGGGTCAGCACACCACTGGCCATACCCCATTACAATAGTCAACGCCTCACTGCCCAATACCCACCAGAGCTCATCCGGCCACTCTGGACTAGACAGCACCTCACTGCCCATACCCCGTTTCAAATGGTAAACACCACACTGGCCACACCCTGTTTTGAATGAGTCAGAACCCCACTGCCCATAAACCGTATAAATGGTTAACGCCTCACTATCCATGTACCTCATTTAGATTAGCACCTCACTGCCCATACCCCTATTAAATGTGTCAGTACCTCACTGCCCATACCCCATTTAAATGACCTCACCGGTTAAAAGACATTTCCTACCTGCCTACACCTAAGCATCATCAACAAACCCCCCTCACCCCCACATCCCCACATCCCAAGAGCCCACCCGGCCAATCTGGAAATTACCAGGGGAAATTCCCCTACAAACACCACAGACAACAAATAAACAGCTACAACAAATGACATGCCACAGCTGAACGCACAGCGCTAGACCCCAACCAAAAGTCACAGCGCAAAAGTCCAGCGCCTCCGCACCCTCATGTCCACGTAAAGCAAAACCACAACACACCTTGCAGAAGAGCGTCTACACCCACCCGCAAGGAAAACACAATACATCAAAGTATTTCACACCATGCGACCTTGAACCCCGCACCCTGATTCCATGGAAACCCATTCAGTGTCCTAAACAAAATTTGGCCACAATCATAAACACAATTGTCTTCATAATCCACACAACAGGCCCAGACCACTAACATCAACCCAGGGTCCAACCCAATGGCAAATTATCCCCCGAGGCCACATCATCATTGCAGGCCTCGCCCAAACACCTACTGTGCTCAGTCCTCATTCCTTGTAAGAGCCTTCGTGCGCATTTAAGAACCCCAGAGGTCCGGATCCAGCTCCCTCAGGTTTGCCACCATGCTGCGGCACTTGTCGCAGAAAACTTATTGGCGCAGCCATCCCTTGGTGCACACGAAGTACATATCACTCAACGATCTTCCCTAGAACACATCTTCTCTTCCACTGTTCCAGGCCATCCTCACCGCTCTCCCCATAACCGAAAAACAAACACTGTCTCTTGCTACCCTTTGCATCTCTGTGCCGCCATGGAAAACCTAAGCCTGACCTCGCCGTTACCGCAATGGGCTCCATTACAATGACCGGTGTCTCTTGTAACTCCGAAAGCGCTCCATAAACGTGCGGAAATTGCCATTCTTTCCGCACCCCCTTCAAAGCACGTCTCTCAAACCCAGCGGTGCGTTCCAAAAGAAAGTTAGCATCCTCTGGAACGTTGCGTTCCAACTGGCAAAGCAGCCATGTTGCTTCCAA
The DNA here is from genome assembly GCF_040938575.1 of Ambystoma mexicanum. Classification (NCBI taxonomy): domain Eukaryota; kingdom Metazoa; phylum Chordata; class Amphibia; order Caudata; family Ambystomatidae; genus Ambystoma; species Ambystoma mexicanum. The sequence continues at coordinate 1,000,071,509 of NC_090930.1, forward strand.
ATCCTCCTACGTCATCATGTAGTCTGCAGGCACTGGAGGGTAAACATCACCTCCAGCCACAACCACGACAGCTTTAGCCATGCCACCTTCTGTGAGCTGCTGCTCATCCCGACACACAGTAGCCATAAAATATGTCCCACGACTTAGCATGAACCACTTGCCTCAGGCCTATAGCAAGCACACTCGCTACAAGGGATATTCCGCCCTGGTCTCCTCAGCAGCACCTCCTCAAATCACAGTCACTGCTAGTCAGCACCCCGGCTGCCCCCTTTTACTGGCGTCGTCCGGCTGCCAGACACAGGCTGCACCTCACAGCCTGGAATGTCCGGAAAGTACACACAGACTGCCACTGCTCGTCACCACAGGCCTCCTCAGGCCCCTGGCCCCATGTGAATCCACAGTGCTGACCTATGCCAGGGCCAACCTTCTGAGCCTCAACGGCACCAACTCTTAGCCTGAACCACTTCCCTCAGGCTGGTAGCAAGCACACTTGCTACAAGGGGTATTCCGTCCTGCTCTCCTCAGCAGCACCTCCTCAATTACCATCACCACAAGGCAGCACCCCGGCCGCCCTCCTCGCTGGCTTTGTCCCGCCGCCAGACACAGGCCACACCGCACAGCCTGGAATGTCCAGAAAGAACAAACATGCTGCTGCTGCTCTTCACCATGAGCCACCTCAGTCCCCTAGCACCATGTGCATCACAGCGCCGACCTACGCCAGGGCCAACCTCCTGAGCAATGCCAGTGCCCCACTGCTGCTCCTGCCCCACCCTGACAGGCCAACTCCTTCTGGCGGTCCGGAACTGGATATCGATAAAGAATGTCACCTCAGGAAGCAGTACTCCTCACCAGCTGCCCCTTCCCAGCAGACTCAACACCCTCGTCACCAGTGATATAACTAATAAACCCACATTTTAACTTACCTTTTCGTAAAGTACTACAGTAGTAGAGGAAAATACCCGGACATCCACATCCATCCTGTACAACAGCAAACTGACATCCCTAGAATCCCAGAACCTTGCCAACTCTCCATGAGCTTCAGCTAAAATGTTCTACAGGACCTCATAGCCCAGAACCCAGGTAAGCACAGACCTAGATCATGACACTTCTCACTCCTTACCCGAAGTAAGACCAAACCCACATGACAAAATCCCACCTTGCCATAGGGCAAGTTTTGCCTTACTCCATCCTGCTGTGCAATACGTGGAATAAACCTCATACTTTATGTTATGGAACTGTGTGATACTCTAATTTGGTTAAACTAATTACTAATCTGAGCGCTAGTCGCGATTCCGGAGCTCTACTTTCTTCGTTCATTCATTCCAAATCAGAGTGGGTGATTTGTGGGGAGTAGGGTGCTCGCTGTCGATTCGGAACCTTAGCACTTTTTAATTTTGAGAGTGGTCAAAAATGCACAGAAACTTCTATCGAACCCACTCACTGCATTCTGTTGCTTATGAGGTAAAGCATATATTTTACAAGATGTATACTGCGTGTTATGTTATTTCTGCAGTTTAGCGTACACACGTGTACATTATAATTGAAAGCAGACTTGTTAAATATGAGCTAGTGGTACTGTTTAATTTACACACCTATACGTACATTATGTATATGCCTCTGATGGGGACCATTTACTTTATATGCTGTACTTTATGTATTATGCTTTTCTTCCTGTTTAGCGTACATACTTGTACATTACAATTGTAAGGACAATTGTTAAATATAAAATGTTGGGCTTTTTACTGTAAACACATGCATGTTAAAATGTTAAGGACACGTGATGCTACTGCTTACATTCGTATTGAGATTTCTTATATAGTGATACAAACAGTACAGAGTGCTTACATTTATATCTGTTTTATGTAGTATTACAAACATGCTAATCTTACTGTTTATTATACACACTTGTACATTTTAAATATAAAGACGCTTGTTAAATGTAAAAGGTTGCACTGTTTACTGTACACAACATTATGTTATAATTGTAAGGACATTTGATGCTACTGCTTACATTTGCATTAACATTTTCTATCTAGTAGTATTTATAGTACACTAGTGCCTACATTTGCATCAACTATTTCTATACAGTGCTATTAACAGTACTCTAGTGGCTATGTTATGTGACGAATCAAGGGAATTTGTCCCTTGTCGTCTAGCAGGAACCCCTTCCTGTGAGGCTAGGTAGGTGAGCCCGCTGCTCAATACCCTCCCTAGGGGTAGAGTCAAGTAGAAGCTCACCGGGAAAGATTCTCCCTTAGGGGACAAGGACTCCTGTTCCCATGAAGACCACTCTCAGGCTGGAAGTATCATGGGATGTGTTAACACAAAAGTAAATATGAATTGTCAGGAATGAGATGGAGGTATATATTTATTTAGTAGGAAAGGTAGTTTTCCTTTAAGTCCAGACAGCCACTTCACTGGATGAGGATTTTTAAAGACGTGCTTCCAAGGAGTGAGAGAGAAGCAGGAGATGAGAGAGAGGAACATAAGCGTAGGCTATGGAAGGCCCCAAGCTATGCTGCACCGTAAGAGAGTGGAGAGCAAAAAACTGTTTCAAACTCGCTTGCAGGAACAGTTCGGGGCGCCAGAGTCGGCAATCCAGAGACATGTGAAATCCACAGGGTAGGAGCCAAGGCTGAAACAGAGGTGATTACGAGACCACAGGAGCAAATATGTGGTGGACCCTTGGTCCAAGAAACATCGCCTAGATGGCCGACAGACGAAGATAATAGTCGAGGATGGCGCCACCACAGAGAAGGGACACCGGAGAGAAGACAGCATTTGGGACACGCAGTAAAAATGAGACCCCCCTAAAGCGAAACTCTCCAACACCGTTCCTCACCAGAAAAAGAGGTGAACAGGAGGCACAGGGAGACTCCAGTGAAGAATAATAATAATAATAATAATAATAAATCAATATGTTATACAGCCAACTAGTCCCAGTATAAAAAATGGAAGAGAGTTAGCTTGGAACCTAAGTCAGTATAAAGACTGTGCAGTAAGAGAGAAGTATTGTACTACACAGCCACCTCATCACACTAGAAGATATTAAATAGATTTGGTGTTCATTAGTTCTGACAGTAAAAGTGTAAATCAAGAGAAAATCATTATCACCCAGAGTTAACTCGTCACAGTAGAAGATATGAAACTGAGTTAACCTCGCCAATAATTAGAAATAGGAGTCAAGAGAAAACCTTGATGAGAAAGTGGACAATAAGAGAGAACCACTGGGACCAAATACCCTGGGAAAAGGGGAAACAAAAGTGCCAAACTGAACCAGAACAAAATACTATTATGGAGATTAGACAAAGAGGGCTCAAAGTCTACAAATATTTACCAGATACAAACCAGAGGGGCACAAGCAGGTTTATGATCAAAAGCCTAAACCAACTAAAATAGAGCCAAAAGGGAACCCAGGTGGAGAAAGGAAGAGCAACTACAGAGACTAATACAAGGAGTCGCAAGAGACTATTTTTTTTTATTTTAAATTTTTTTATTGGCATTTGTAGGCAAACAATAAGACAATAGATCACTCTGCATTCGTTACAGGTATGCATTACGCTCACTTGGTGCATTATGCCAACTTAAGCAAACAAAACAAACTTGTCAAACATGTCAAACAACATAACAGTTCTCCAAGCATGTCAACTAGGTCCTAGTGTTATCAGCTCTGTGGTCATGCTCGGAACCAACAACATTCCCAGCGTACATATTGGGCCATGTTAACCAAGTTCCTACCTGGTCTGGGGTTATAGGGGCCGACAATAGGGCAAAAGGAGCAGTGAAGCCAGCTAGTTATGCAACACCTCAAGTTGTGGCAGGGTGTTCCATGTTGGCTTGTTGTCTAAGGGGTGAAACATATCCCAAACAAGCTGCTTCCACAACTCGTAAGCTCCACCTGAGGCCACATCTAGGTTCTGTGCTGACCTGGCCCACACTCTTGTCTCCGACTAAGCCCAAGTTTCAAAGTTCCTATGCCAGCTTGAGTACTGTGAAGCCCCAGCCGACTTCCAGGATATGGCAATGCAGCGCTTAACATGGATAAATTCCAGATCCATAAAGTTAATGATGTGCTTGTGTTTACTATTTCTCGGGTATGCACCCAGTAGGCACTCCAATTAATTCCAGGAGTACCTTGTGATCCAGCCTTTCTACATGCCTGCTCAACCCCGGACCAGAGACCCTGCACCTTAGCGTGACGCTAAAACATGTGTATCAGATTGGCCCCATCCCCCCCTACACCAGGGACAGGTGGACTGTTCTCCTTTATTGAATTTGGTCACCCTGCTAGGAGTCATATAGGTGCCGTGAAGCACATTTATTTGAATCAACTTGAAGCGTGCATTCCTGGACACATCTTTGGGAAACTTGAAAATACGTTCCCACTCCTGCTTCCCAATCTCTACTCCTAGGTCTGAGTCCCAGCATGCTTTTAGCTTTGAACTCCGGGATTATGTCTATCATTTAAGGCACCATACAGTCTAGACATCGATCGCCAACCATCCTCCAAAAAGTACATTAAGAACAGCAGCACAGTGGCCACCGGTTCCTACGGCCACCGAGATCATTTGTTTAGCCACCCCCGCTATTCTATGCCACACCTTCCTGCCCAAGCCGATTAGTAAGGGTGTAATGTCCAGGCAGTTCAGTGGTAGCCATATAACGTCTCTGAGGTAGGCAGGGGCCACCAGCTGCTGGAGCAATAGAAGCTCAGATGTAACTTCATCCGATAGCCATGGCGACACATGACTAAGTTGTGCCACCAGGTAGTAACATTCCAGATTCGGGAGCTGCACACCACCCTCCTTATATGATAAACACTGCGTTGTTAGAGCAATCCTATGGCGAGATGGGCCCCACAGGAAACCCCTCACCAGCGAATCCAGTAAGCGGAAAAAGGAAACAGTGATATAGTGGTGGGCATTACTAAAGAAGTACAAGAATCTAGGCAGAACAATCATCTTTATAATAGCTATTCTACTCAACAGCAAAAGTGGGAGCTAAGACCAAAAGGGCATTGACCTTCTCAACCCTTGCACCACCCCAACTGTGTTAGGTGTGTGCTTGATGTGTACACCTAAGTATCTGAATGCACCCACTTCTTACAGGAGCCCCATTCTCGGCGAAGCCTCAACCCTGCCAGCGGAAAAATACAAGACTTCTTGCTATTAGAAGATAACCCAGACACTTTAGCAAAGTTGTCCAATACTTCCATAATCATTAATAGGTTGTGTTGCGGCTCCCCTATATACAGCAGGAGGCCGTTGGCATAGAATTCATATTAAATGTCTAGCGCCACCAACCCGAATGCCTGCCTCTAAACATTATTGGCATAGGTAGACCGCTAGGGGCTCCAGCGCCAGTACATACAACATGGGTGATCGCGGGCATCCCTGTCATGTTCCCCTTTGTATGTCCCAAGCCACCGACACCTGGCTCACAGATTTGACTCTGACAGTCAGCGATGTGTATAGGATACTTACCCACCTTATAAAATGTTCACCGAACCCAAATCCCTGCAGTGCTGCAAACAGCCATTCCCAATAAAGCGAATCAAAAGTTTTAATCGCATCTAGCGATACCACCATGCTCTGTTTAGGGCAGTCATTGGTCTGAGTCACAAGAGACTATTTGCGAATTATATACTAAAGACTGGTAACTAGCAGTACCCTCAGGGGAAGGGAGTCATTCCCCTGAACTGACATGTTGAGTTTTCTTAGTGGGAGGGTCAGTTAAACTAGCTTTGGACTTGTTTCTGTTTGCACATTCACGACCGACACACACAAGCACCTTAGTTATTAGAACAGACAGGGATCACCCATGGACATAGGGGAAATTACGAATTCTATTTCATTTTGAATGAACAGAATTTTATCATGTCCTCTGAGAGTCTGCCCTTCTTCTGACTCACCACAATTCATATTAATTTGTATCTAGCATTACAAACAAATACATTTTACATACACACTTGTTGAAGCTATGCATCTGAAGCATATTAATTCATTGAAAAATTAATTTACGTTAGTGTTGTAAAGTTGTATTTATAGTTTAAATGTATTGTTATTTTGCATTATAAAATGAGTAACTGAAAGGTTTTTAAAACAATTATTTACAATGTTAATATTTTAACAATAGTTGTATTCACTGGTAAAAGACAATTTTATAAACAATTATTAACTAACCTGGCTCAGTTGAAGGCTCCAAAGGAGTGGTTGACGACATGTTCAAATTTGCTGCAATGAAATTGTAATACATTATTTTAAATACTACAAGTTTAACATTATTAAAATTGTATATACATTTATAAAGGGTACTTACTTTGCATCAGCACTGATCACTGTCTTCAATTGAAATGTTTACTATTGTTAATAGAATTGGTTGAATAAGTTGCGCATTTGGGCATGGTCTAACGCACAAAAGGCGCGTGTGCATGCACAGTTAGTGATTATTTGAAAGTGCCGTTTGTAAACCAAGAAGTTGTTTTTTCGGCAAAGAAGTTCATGTTGAAGTTATTTCAAAATAGAACACCAGCTAAGTGTATAAGCAAACGTGTTGTGCACTTTTCAATATTAATTTGTGCATTTTTTAAAAGAAAATATTTGTATACATCTGCAAGGAAATGTAATTAGCAATATGCACGCATGCAGATTTGTAGTGTTGCATTGCTGTTCCAGTCATTACTCATGCATGGGCATGTTTAGTGTTGCAGTGTTATTACAGTCAAGTAGAAGTATCGGTGCAGCATTATTACATTATACAAGCATGCATGTTTTGTATGCAATTAAAATGATTGTAGTTCACATATCACATGCTTGAATGTATATTTTAAGCACTGTGACATTGCTGCGGTTGTCCCTGTTCCCCTAGAGGGAGCCCCTTCTCGTGTGGCCAGGGTGGTGCAGGCACAGTCAAAAGTCCCTTGGGGTGGTGTAATGGGGGAGGGTCACATGGGAAGGGATACTCTCTGTGGGATTAGGAACGATTGTCAGGAGACAACACAGTATCTTTCTTACCCTCATGACCTCAACTCCCACACTTCTACTCCCCAGACATCTATGTTGTATTATAAAAAAGAAAATTGTCAACCTTCTTCTAACGACTAAGAGGAGGAAGAGTTCTGTTCCATCCTGGGTGAATACTGGTACTGTGTCGAGGAAGATGATCAGAGTAATGAAGAGCATGGGTAAGAATCAAAGTGTTCTGTCTAGTCTTTTTATCTCACCTTAATTTTCACACAGCGTTCAAAAGGAACGCGGGGAAACAGAAGGGAAGGCATGCTCTCTGTGTTGACTGGGAGTGTGGTAGCTGACGTCAAGACCCATCGGGGAAGAACAGGAGAGGAGACGGGATCCCAGCAAGAGGTATGCCCAGGAGAGCTCCAGAGTGGCTTTGCAGAGATGGGGAGAAGCAGAGGAATCTTCCTGAGAGTCCAGGGAGCTGGGACATTTTACAACGGCGGCCTCTGTCACGAGTGGAAGCAGAGCCTGACCTGCATGAACAAAAGAGAAAGCCAGTACGAGATAAGGGCTTGGGACCTGAGAATAAAAGGAATTTTGAGAGTCCTGGCAGGTAAGTGAACCAGGCATACTCCTCAAGGATAATGTGAGAGGTCAGAAATGAGAGATGGACACAAAGCAGGAATGTTCTCAACATTAGAAAGTTTATTAAAATTAAAAGGGTTTGGATAAAGGCCTTTCTTTCCCCATCCTAAAGAGAGTTTCCCTACCTCTGAAACAAACTAAAGATTGTTCTTCGTCTCGTCATCTAAAGTAGGCAAACTGTCCTTGTGTCCAAAACATATCTGACCGTCACGCCAAAAATGAATGACAAAATGTGCAAGGAAAATGTCTCTGCTTCAAATTCAGTAAAAAGTGTGCAAGACCCAAATATGTGTAAATCCAACAAAACAATCCATGTATCCAGGAGAAGGTCCCTTTCCCATAAATTATTTCAGGTAGAATATTGTAAATGTTTAGTTCAGACAACAGTTCTTTAAAGGGTGATGGAAAGGCCTCTTTCACACAACACTCCCTTAAGATGATGAAGGAAATGTCTTTTCCAAATAATGGTGTTTAAGGATGGCAAAGTATCTCTTGGCAACTTAAGAATTGATGTTTTAATACGTTCTTAGGGATGAGCATTGTCATTTCAAAACAAGTCCAAGAATAATAGAAATGGCATTTTTACATGACACATTTATAAGGCTGACAGAGTATCTTTCCAAGTAGTTGTGGTTTTCATAAGAAGGATGCATGTGTCTCTTCTAATCAGATGTTCTCTGGTATAGAAGGTCTCCTGGTATACTCTCCTTCCATGAACCCTCTTCTCAATGTCCTTGCCTTTCAAACAACTTACAAAGATTGTCTCCTGGTATACTCTCCTGCAGGAGCCTTCCTCAAAATATCTCCTCTATTCACACACTGTATATGGAGTACCTGGTATACTCTCCTGCTAGGAATCCCCCTCTGGGCCTTGAAGATCGCCGGTCAGGTATCTTTCCCCCAAAGCTACACTGGGCTTTGAAAATCCCCTGGTGGATTCTAATGCCAGGTATTTGCTCTTCCCAAAGGCTTACTGCCCAATGCACTCTTCCCACCAGGTCTTGTAGCAATCTTTCAGTTCTCGCCCTCTTTCTTTATGTATAACTGGAGGTGTGTTCCTCCACTGGTTTATTCTCTATTGGCTGCAGGTAACCCTTGTTCGAACTTGCCCCACATTGGCATCCCTTTATATAGAGGTTTGTTTAAGTTTGAATTGCTATCTTCATTGTTAGCATTCATTGACTTGTGGCAATTTGTGGAGTACATTTACCAACACAGCAGAATTCCCCTCCATCACCAAGCTGCAATTCAACAGTACCAGCAGAAGGGCTGCGCTGGCTCTATTGAGCACCATTGCCTCGCATCAAATCTGTGTTTTGCAGCTACAAAAATGATCGCTGCGCTGTCTTTGCCAAGCACTTATGGGGCAAGAGGGAACATGGAACACCCTGAGAATGGCTGCCAGTGTTTTCCTTATGTGGACCAAAGAAAAGCATTAAACGGCAGTGCTGCTTTGCTGCTAGCTCAAAATTTCCCGTTGCAAAAAAGGGCAATATTTTATATTTAAATTGACTGCTCCCTGATGCTCTTTTCCACCGCTTTCAACAGAACACAGTTCTGATGCAGTGAGACCCAGCTATGTTTATCCACTTTCAGGTTGTGCTCCAGCAAGAAAGGGGCATTTCTCATTGAATGACAGGCTGCGTCAGGCAAGATCTGTGAAATAACAAAGAAACTTCACTTCAAGCTGTACGGAAAAATGCTTTACTTTGCAACAAAATATCACAGCTGAACTCTTCACAAGTCGTCCCATTTCTGTGCGTATTGTTAGTGTCAGTGTCAAAGGAAAATTCACCACGTGTAAAAATGGTTGCTTTTTGCAAACAAGAAAATGTCTGTTTAAAAGTAAATTGTTGAATTAAGGCCATGTCCTTGCATAGAAAGGTGAGGGGGGGTGTTTGTTTTGAGAATATATGTAGGATATTTATTCCCAACAGACTTGCTTCTGGTTTAGGAAAGAAAAAATAAATAAATCTACCGTGAAACCAGCAGGACAGGTTTGTTTCAGCCCCTGGCTTCAAAGGACATGGCTTCCTGGGATTTGCCTCCCTTCAACTGGACCAGCCCCCGGGGCATATGAATAGACAATGGTGGTGGACCTTGCACGCCCATCACACTTTGTGGCTGTGCTCCTGCCTGATACAATGGATTTCTGGGACACTAGGTGTGACATTTTAAGCAGCACCTCCTCTTAACCTTAAAAAAAAACCAGGGAGCTTCAAAGGCACCTCCAGAGCAACATTTGGAAGTATGCCTGCATATGGGAGATAAAAGCTAGCCCATCTGGGGCAAAAGACTGTTCGGAATTAATAAACTTTGGACTTTTATTTGTGCAACTGGACTACACAGTAATGCAAAGTTAACAGTTCAAATATGATTTTGGGGGCGTTAAAACAAGACATTGTAGCTTTCCCTAGGATGCAGGGGACGCAAACAGCAAAAAAAGGTAAATCATGGGAAAAGTATCCATGGTCGAATGTTAAAAATTAAAGCAAACATGCTCTATGATAATACATACAACATGTATAAAGTTGTAGAATTTTAGGTGAAATATTTCCCACCAAAAATGCCAAAAGATTATTAGAAGGATGAAACAATGTTGTACAGACCTGGGAGTTGGAATGTTTTGCAAATCACATAGGCAAATGACAAATTCCACACAGAGCATAAGTCCCACAACTGTAAAAATGTGTGATTTATGTCCTGACTGATTTTTGGCAAAAATGACTGTGGGATGGCTCTGTACCTCATAAAAACACAACCCCTTAAAACGGAGTCCCCTCCTTCAGTCCCATCTGCTTCTAAGGAGGAGGCAACATAACATAGGCTGACCTATCCGATTCTTAGTGGTAGGTCTAGCTTAGTTCTGCCCAACAATAAATCCTGTGATGTCACCCGCCTTATAAAAAGGGGGAAACTCACAGAGACAAGGGACACTCTTCTGAATTTTCCAGCTTCTGCATATCCAGACATTCCATATTCATCCTGCCAGATTCCAGATCACACTGCCAGGCCAGAGAATAGCTTACCCTATCCAGGCAGGACCACTGATCCAAAAGGAAACCCCACTGAAAATCTCAATAACTCAGGGAGAAAGGGGGGAAAAGCTGTGGTACCCTTTTTGAGAGTATCCTGTGACCAGACCGGCTTCTTGTCCCACTACCTGCATGCCAGCTGTACTCTAGCTATCAAGTGACCAGACAGGCCCAGCTGTTTCATTCTAGGAGAGCCCCGCCATGGTGACCAGTGACCAGATATTCCCTTGGATTTGGGACAGCCAACCAGCTTTTTTGACACCAAGTGCTGATGTGAGTATTACCCCATCCCATAGAAACACGTAGTATACCCCATCTTGATACCTTGTCTTTGTTCCACCCTCTAAGTAATCCCATCAATACCCTGATAACTTGTTTAAAATTGTCAGAATCCTCTGTGCATCCTGTCCTTGATTTCCAAGTGTTAGTGCTATTCTTCCACTCATTGCCATCATTTGTAATTTCTTAGTAATATTTTTATTAAATTAATTCTCCCTAAAAATAGGCACACTGTGTGAAGAGTTACAACTGCAGCGTAACTTTTCTATTCACGGGTGGCATTTCTCTTTTCTAGCCACTAAATCTAGTTTAAGTGAAAGTTGTCTTTTCCTTTCCAAACCGATTTTCTCGGTTAACTGCTTTTATTTTTAAGACCGAATTTACTTTCCCCTCAATCTCATCCAGTCATTAAGTTAGAGTCACTCTTTCACTTGCATATCGCTGCGATGTGCATATGTCATTAAGCATAAAAACCACATTCCAATTCTGTTTATTTCAGCTGGTTTTCAAACCGTTTTGACATTTAAACCTGTGAAAGTAAGAAAATGCAATTTCTATGCGTGTGTTTTTGCTGCACTCTGTTGTCACTTCAAAGTGGATTTTCTGAACTGTATGCCCGTTGTTAATATCTTGCCTTGTAGTTTGCTAGTGTTCTTACATCCCTGATACTGTTAGAACTAATATTTGACTCATTCATTCAACCACACATTAAATTAATTATTTACCAATTCCGAGTGTTATTTATGCAATTGCAAAGGGTTTTGAATCCAATTTTGCCTCTCATTTCGTGGGGGAAGGTCAGGTTTTGATTGTTTGTGCTGTCTAGCATACCCAACTCATTGCTGCTCCTTTCTAGCCACTCAGAATTTGATTAATTGAGGTTTGAAGGAGCATTGCAGGGGGACATCTTAACTTGGGTGCCATTTATCCGAACAGTAAAATTGCTCCCATTCATTTGTGCTAAGTGTATTCTATTATTGTACAGTGTAATTATCAGCCCATTGGTGATTGCTGCCCAATATTAAATGTGTGATTTTCGTTGAATTTAAAATAAATATTGTATTTCCAACCACCGGTCTGGTTCATGGTCCATTGTGACCCGCGGTATTTGTAAAAGGGGGTGTGAGACAGGTTGGGTGCTAGCTCAATCTGAATTCTAGGAAATAAAGAAAAAGTATTTTAATTGTGCGCTACATCCTAGGCTAAGGGCAGGCCTGGTGTGTGACGCCCAATTGGAATACTTAACAAATGCTTGTTCCAATGTTCCTTATATTGACTTGTTATATACAGAGATTTGTACAGTTCTTGCCTTTCAATTGTTTTATTACAGTTCATTTGTACATGATAACATTTGCTGTGGGGTTCCCCATATCAACATCTTATATAAGGGGACTTGTGTAAATTCAGTCTTGGTCAGTGGTTTGATGCTTAAAGTAAGTTCCTAATTTAAACACCTGTATAGTCTCTCCACTGCTGCCGATCTACAAACGGTCCGTGTGTGGCACCCGCACTGCTTCTCCCAGTCTCTCGCCATCTCTGAGGGAAGCGCCTGCTTTCCTCCTCAGTTTGTTCACGTGCGTCTGCTTTCGGGTTTGATTCCTTCTGCACTCGCTCTGCATCTCTTCTCCTGCTTCACTACTGCCATCAAAAGGCACACCATTTTCAAATATCCCATTTCCTCTTCCTCCTAGTACTGAAGAATTTATGGGAATTGTAGTCCAGAAAGGCTACCTCTTGGCTTTGTGGACACTTGAATCAGGGGAAGGGATCATCCCGCCCTCTGGTGTTGCTGGGAAGTGTGAAGATGCCAGAGGAGGAAGGAGTCTTCATGGCCTTTTGCACTTTGCAAAAACCTGACACATCTTACTGAAAATTGGAGAAAAGGGCAAAGGAGACACACCCGCTGGCATTTATGATCATGGTGAGAAGCCTGAATGAGACCAAAAGAAGGGAGCAATTCTCTTAGTATCAGTATTGTGAGTTGGAACTTTTCGTTTTAGCCCTTAGTCTTTCGTTTTTCTTGTATATATTGAATTTTCAAATATTCTTTTGTTACTTTCTGTACCAGTTCCTGTAGCTCACTTTGCAAACCTTTAGCGTTCCTTTGCTCTTTAATGATTACCATCTTTGCTGAATCCATTAATTCATACTAATGTACTCTAGGTAACCGTGGAAAGTCTCTTTTCCAAGGGGTTTACAATTAGGCTTCAACCTTTCTTGGCATAGTCGGTCTTGTATATCATTTATTCCTGAAGCTTCTCTGCCTTCCACTTCATAATATTCTTTCTCTGTTGCGTTCCCCTCAATTCTCAGGATTCCTGAGGCTTCTCTGTCCTTTACTTCATAATATTCTTTTTCTGCTACGTTCTCTCAATGTTCAGGACTACTTTCTTTCGCCTTTATCAAATCCTTGGCGAATATCTTCTGGGTAATCGTGCAAAGTGTCCTTTCCTTTGTGTGGTTTGTTTTTCTTGCAATTATGTTTCAACCTTTCATGGCGTTGTCTGTCTTGCATATTATTTACTCCGGAGTCTTCTTTACACTTGGCTTTAGAATGTTAAACTTTGCTTTAGAATGTTTCTCTGTTACATTCCTCGAGTAACTGGGCGTTTTCCCCTCTTCAGAGGAGAGTTAACCCACGGTCCATTGGTCCCTCTCTCAGGATTACTTATGATCTTTCTTATTTTATCACTGTTCAAGTTAATCAGACTTAGTTTTACAACTTTGTCAATTGTACTGACACGAGTCTCTTTGCTTGCACAATGAGCCTAACTCTGTCTCATGGTTCTCCTATTTTCCCCCGTTACCTGTAGTCTGTCAGGGGAACATCCCTGGCGCTTGTACTGGTGGGGAATCTTCTCCTTTGCTCAGTTTCGGTCTGCTCTCTTCTCTGTGTGGTTCTCTCACTCTCTCTTTGTGTCTTGGTATCCGATTGGGAGACCTGAGTATTTGACAATTCCTGCTTGGTACGGTGTCAGCATTGTTGGACGGGCAGTCTGCCCACCTGACATCTTTGCGGTCACGCCAAGATCCCATTTTGGACTCCACTCATCTCCGCTTCTCGTTTTCTCCACACGCTGGGCTTCCAGTGTTTCCGGTGTTCAGAACACTTCTGATCGTTCCTGGCTCCACGGCTCCCTCCAGCTCCGTCTCCTCTAGCTCTTGCGCTCAAAGGGGGCATCCCCTGCATGTGTATGCATTCCTCTCTCTGCTTTGTTCGGCCTGCACTTTTTTTCCAATCTCCTCCCAGTTGATTGGAGATTTTTATTTAAAGAGACATTTTTGTTTTCTGGTGATGGCATCACATTCTTCAACCAAGTCTTGGGACTTGACACTACTGGATATTACATAGTCCCATGTAGGCCATCATGTGACTTGGTTTAGGGAGTTCCTCACAGGACCAGGAGTCCTCGTCCCCAAAGGGGAAGTCTCTCTTGGTGAGGCCCAACTTACCTCTAGCCCTACCCTACGGACTGTATTGCGGAGCGGGCTCACCTCCCTAGCCTCAAAGAGTGCACATATTGCTGGAATTCTTTATTCCCTTGCTCGATTGTATGTTGGAATGTGTATGCAGTGGGGGTGATTGCGTATGCTGTGTTTGGGCATAATGTTGGCTGCATATTGTTGCTGGATTATATATTCCCTTGCTTCACTGTATGTTGGAATATGTACAATGAAATGGGAGTGAAAATGTAGCATGGGTGTGGTTATTACTGCTGTCCGAATGGGTGGTATGTACTTTTAACTTATTTCAATTTGTTTTCGCTGGAAAACTTGGTAGTCAGCGATCATGCATCATATATACATATATTTGTAATTCTCAAAATTAGCAAAGTCTATTTGCAATTAAATTTTTCATTGCACCATTTAAAGCAAAATTCTAGGCGCCTGAAAAAACAGGAAACTCGAAGCAGACAATTTTGAGATTTCGGCCAAAATGTCTTTTTCCTGTGGGAAAAACTACTTGTTAAAAGCTGTTCAAAACACATTGGTATGTTAAGAACCTTGTAAAGCGCAACTGTTACACAAGTGTGTCCTGGTGCTAAAGGGCCAATTACAAGAAGAGGCCCGACAACCAGCAGAAAGGAAAACCTAAGCCAGAAACAAGTAATTCAGTGATTAAAACAAAAGTTTTCAAAGTTTTTCTAAAGCACAAAATGATCTTCAATGATCCGAAGGGACATAGGGATGGCCTTCCACAAGGCAGGAGCAGCAACCGGAAAGGCTCTGCCACCCGCAGTGGATGTCCAAAAACGGGGGACATGGAGCAAGATAAGACTAGAAGAGCGAAGATTCTGAGAGGGACAGTATCTCTCAATATTCTGGCAGATATGGGTGGCTCTGTAGCCATAAAAGACTCAATGGACCATGCAAAAGGTTTTAAACTTAATAAGGCCTTCAATCGGGAGCCAATGCAGTTTCTGAAGCACAGTAGCGGTCTGGGCAAATTTTGGAAGTCCCAGGGCCAAACAAACTACTAAACTTTGCACCACATGCAAACGATGAGTAACGGTTTTGGGTTGTGTGAGCAAGGTGGCATTACAATAGTCTAAGTAACCCAATACAGATTTGGAAACCACCAGCCCACGCAGATCGAATGGCACAATTGGTGGTGCTGCACCTGGTCTTAATCTGAGGCAAGGCCAAAAGTGATGTAGCAACTTTAATACCTAAATATTTTTTACTATGGGAACTGGAGCAGTGAGCAAGCCCCAGGAAGGAGGCCAAAAATTAGATGTCCAGGGGGAGAAATTTGGCGAGTTGGCAGCCAGCACCATGACCTTGGGCCAATTCTGTTGCATCCAGTTTTCAATGTCAGACTGACAATTCCTAAGACAGATGAGTGCATGGTCCTGATCGATGCACGAAATAAGTTGTGTGTCATCAGCATAAGAGAAAAACCTACAGCCATGTGCATGGACTAGTTTTGCCAAAGGAAGCAAATCATTAAACAAAGGAGAAATTGCCGAGCTCTGGGGGGACTCTAAGAGAGTAGGAAAAATCAGAAAAACGGGGCAAAGAAAGACTGAGTCCTATCTGTTGAAAAGTACAGAATCCAATCCAGGGCCAGGCCACAGATTCTAATTGCAATCGGGCTTTGACACAAGGTGGCATGATCAATGGTGTCAAATGCCACAGCGAGGTCTACTAGAATAAGGACGCCCACTCTGCCTTGATCGAATATAAGAGAAAGGTCATCATGACAGTGAATAGCACAGATTCCGTGCTCATTAAGGGGAAAAAGCCTTATTGAAGTGGGTCCAGGATGGAATGTGACTCGTCTTAACTGAGTTGTCACAATGGCTTCAAGAGTTTATCAGAAAAAACAGCAACGAGATTGGCCAGAATAGCTGGGTCCAACTAAGGCTTTTTCAACAGAAGAGAAACCACAGAATGTTTTAGAAAGGCAGAGCTCTAACCCGTCTGCAAGGCGTGATTGCTGCTCTTATAAACTTAGCCAGCTCAGGTCCCATAGATTTAAAGACCCAAAAAGGAATAGTGTTAAGAGGGGAGGCAGATTTAAGAACATTTACAATCGGGAGGATTTGTTCTTCCCTGACAGGAGAAAAAGAGAAAAAAGAGCTGTAAGGATAGGGAGAAGGCGGCAACACAGTTGAGAGAGGAGCAGTCCAGGCTACATTAAGATCTAATACAAATCATGAGAATCTTTCGAGAAAAAAAAGTCAGAAAGAGAATCACACAGAGCCTGGGAACCAGGCCCTTGGGTAAGAGCTGAGGTGGTTTGAGACATCTCCAGAATAACTGAAAAGTGCTCCTCATGCTTGACTTTGTGCTGCACGAATACGATTAAAAACGTGAAAAATGTTTGCTTCCTTAATGGGCAAGCCACTCTGCTTTCAAGGATAATTTGTCAGACTCTGAATATCCAGGGCAACACTGCGTTCAGCACTCTTGTACTAAGGTTTTAGGGCCCAAGTTCTCAGAGAACCAAGGAGCAGACAGCTTCTGTGATTTCTTGAGCTTCTTCACTGGAGCCAATTCCTCGGCAGCCAGATTAAAAGGCATAATGCATTGCTGAAAGAGGATCCGAAAGGGAATTGGAATTGGCAGTGGCTCTTGATACAAGTAGCTAAGGAAGCAGCGTCCACCTGATTCCAAGGCTGAACAGAGAAATATGAGGGTTTAGTAGCAGTCCTAGGACTAGAAATGAAGAGTAAATGGAACAATATAGTGGTTCGAAAAACAACTGGATAAGCTGGATGAGTAGCAAGGCTGTTGGAATCAGATCTAATGTAGGACTATGAGAATGAGTTGGACCCCACACCAGTTGGGAAAACTGAAGGTCAGAAAGAAAGATAAGTAAGTTAGCAGCATGAAGGTCGGAGGAATCATCCAGCCAAAGGTTGAAATCTCCTTAAATAACCAAGAGGGGGGTATTTCAATTGCATGGCTTCTGGGAAGTTGGCAAGATCAACTGCAAAGGAAGAACCAAACCTAGAAAGACGCTAAATGATAAGAAATGGTGGGAGTGGCAGAAAAGGACAAGTAAACCAGAATGTACTCCATTTTCACCTCATGTGGAGTCGGGAAGATCGAGCATTTAAACTATTTCCTGAAAATGAGAGTCAGTCCACCTCCAGGGTGCTCAGAAATGCAGTTGCATGTAGACTAGCAT
Organism: Ambystoma mexicanum; assembly: GCF_040938575.1. Classification (NCBI taxonomy): domain Eukaryota; kingdom Metazoa; phylum Chordata; class Amphibia; order Caudata; family Ambystomatidae; genus Ambystoma; species Ambystoma mexicanum. Next base: position 1,000,089,061 of record NC_090930.1, read on the forward strand.
AGGAGTCAGAAAGGACATGGCAAAGACCCGGAGAAGAAACATCCGAAAGCCAATGCCGAACAGTCAGGCAGCAAATTGGACTCAGCAATCCAGTCCCACTTAAGGCCAACAGGTGAAAGGTGGCCTGAGATTGCCTAGTGCCTCTCTAGAATACCTTCGTAAAACCAGGTTATCCATTGCAGAGGGGAATGCCCAAACCCCTGATGGGCACAGCCGCGTTTGCCTCAAGTGCGCCTTTGGCGCAGCTGCTCACCCCAGCACATAAGTGCAGTGGGTCAAATGCAGCTGTGACAGAATAGATAAAAAAAATGAATAAATACCTCTGAATGAAGGCAGAGGGTATTTCCCCTGCAAGCAGCAAGTAAAACAATAAAAACAATAATAAAAGTAATCCCCCACATCTAAGCACAATCACTATGACAACCCACAATTTAGCAGTAAGCATAGATTAAGAGCAGCTTAGACAAAAACGGTATTCAAATTGCACACTCAAGAGCAGCCTTACCGGTTGTCTACTGATGGAATGAAACGTTTTTTAAACTATGACGCAGTTAATGTACACATTTTGCATGCACCGGTGGCTGCCTGGAAATATTACTCTGAATAACGTGCAGATTTTGTTTCATGCAAACCTAAGAAAGTTGGTAAGAAAGTCATTTTCTGAAACACCACGGGAGCTTAGTCTTAACCATAACTAGGCTTTACATCCATTAGCGCGAAAGCATCAGATGGATAGATGGGTGTCGCCCTAGAGTCAAGGTGAAACATAAGATCACTCTCTTTTCACACTTCTGTATGACATTTTTTTTTTTTTAAGAGGTCTCCTGGCCTACCCCAGCCCCTAAAATTGGAAAGTATGGTGTACATTCATCCAACGGTTTCAACGTTATAGCTTTCCCAATTGGCTTTCTGGTAGGGAAAATGAGCATCCATTGAAACAGGGGCACAGCTTAAACCCCTGGTTGGATTGGCTTCAAATGTATTTCAAAGCTGGCCCAAAGCAATGCAGATGCACCTTTTGTTGGTTTGGCGGAAAATAAAAAAAACTGAGGTACCCCCACACCAAAATCTTTGATATCTCCCATGTTGCATTGTAGAAACTGAGGCTTCTTAGAAATGAAGTCAACATTTATTTTTTTAAACAATGTGAGGCCTTTCCACGAGTATTCGCATCAGAATGTGAAATTACAGCATGCTTACAATATTAGGAGGGGGAGCAGGTTGTGGGGACGTCACGTTTATTTTTAGGTTGGATTTGAAGGCTGAAACAGTTTGGCTTCGGATATTTCTTTTAATTCTTTTGTGCATTTCCATTAAAAAGGTGCTGTTCTCATGAGAATATGGTTTGATTTTTAAATTTGTGTTGAGTAATACGGGGGATGACATTAAATTAAGAGGGTGGCTTGTGGCAATTTGGCTTCTTCGGGAAGGGTAATAGAGTAGTATGCCTATTGTTAAATTTTGACAATCATAATCTATGTAGGTTAAATTCAGAGAAACAATTTATACCTGTACAGTTATTGAAGAATAGGTTTATTATTCCTTTTATCTTGCACAATAGTGATAATCCCGTTCTTAATCAATATTGCAGTTAATACCAAATAATAATATCATGTTTACAATACATATATTATCGAGCAAGTAACAATGTTATTGTATTGCAATTCAAATGTTGGAGCGTTTACTAATGAACTTCGTTGATATAATTTGGCAAAATCATTATGAAATAAAATCAATTCATTAGAGTGTACATCATTGTATTAGTGATTTTAGTCACATGTTTACATAACATTGTGTGGTCTAGCCTTGACATCATCACATATAGGGATCGCTTTTGCAGAAAGACGCAATATTCTTTATGAATGCTGGGTCCAAGAAACACGGCTGAAGATTTCAGCCACAGGCAAATACATGGTGTTATTTCCATCATGTGGATATAGACCTAAGTAGGTAGTCTTGTATGCAGAGAGCAAAACTAAGTCGAGCTATACAGGATGCACTTAAATTGGTTAATTTAGGGTATATTGCAGACCAACAGTCCTTACAGTTAAATTTGTTCTATTTGTTCATTGGACTTGAAGAGTAGATATCATGAAAGTGTTAACATTTGGAAATAGTCCCTTGTCAGTTTATAAAAGTGGAAGTACTACGGGCAAGAATACTGCATTATTATTAGAAATAATACAGGATTTAACTACAGGGTAAATGTCGGTGAGTAATGAAGGAAAACCCAACAGATTTACTCTTAAAAATATTGATGACGAAGAAAAGCCAACAGGTTTACTTCAACAGTCTGCAAAAGAGTTGTTTGATTGAGAGTACTTCATTTTGAATAGTCAATATGATTACATTAAAATTGGTTAGCCAATGAAAGAAAAATGGTCTGTACACATTGGCTTTCTAGGAAAGATCATGAACTTCTACTGAACCTGGTGTCATTGAGACATTTAGAAATTGAAGTTGAGGGATTTTGCACCCTGATAAAGATCCTGTCATAATTGATCTTAATGGGATTCAAACATCTGTGACGTCAGTGAGGTCACCTGTGATTTCAGTGTGCTCTTGGGCTGACCAACATGATCTCAGACTTAGGACGGCGTAGTTCACAACACTTGCCAAATGTGTTCTTTGAAACCCTCACCTCAGTGTCTCGTTAACTGATGCTTGTTCACTGAATATTTATATATTTAAAAATTGGTCGTCATCATTGATGGATGAATTTAAACTCAAGTTCTATTGACTTTGAATATAAATGCCAAATGAGACTAAGTTATTAGTGATAGCATTTTTGCAAAGATGTTTTTTGGCCCAGGTGCTACAAAATTGGTTGGTGCAGATTCACCAGATGGTTCAAAAGTTGTACATTTTATAAACCATTTTTAATTGATTTTCAAATTGTGAAAATGCACAGTAATTGAATAGGTGGACGGATTTGCTTCAAATTAGTTTCAGATGTGGAACAACGAGGTGCAGAAGAGCCTTTTGAAGGATTGGTGCACATTTGCTCTGTAGGTTTTATAATTTGGCAGAGAGCAAGTGCCCCAGGCACCAGCATAATTCATATAGTTCCCATGATGCAGAGGAAGAGATATTCAACAGCAAATCTGCAGCTTGTTTTTTTATGGGAGTTTACTTTATAGAGGAAAAGCCAATTGGATAAAGGAAGTATAGTAGACAATGTATGACATTTCTTTTTTCATCCACCCGTTTTTACCATAGCTATCTTGTGACCGGAAGATGTTTGAATGCTCTGGCGGCACAAACTGGAACAAACACCCCCACTGGTGAGGTCTGCAGCTGCTAGTACAAAACCAGTCTCAATGCACTTACATAATCACATGTTTCCATGGAAATACGGAAGATGATTTTGCCTGCAATAGATATCAATAAACCCTCTCTTTGCTTCAGTATCTGAGTGTGGGTCTCATTTGTTCATTGCTTTAAACTAATTTTTATCTTGATCAAATTCCGCCCGAAAAACCCACTTATCCTGCTTTCCGATCCCCTGCTTAAATCCCCTTCCCTTTCCTGAGATTGGGAGACTCTCCCAGGCCAATCTGGCCCCATTTCCCCCACTTGAGTGTATGTGTAACAAAGTCATAAGCAGGGGATAAGCTCCTTCAACTTTCTCCACACTGGATCACCGCACTGAGTCTGGTGGCCTGGGAAGGTTAATGTTCATGTCAGTTTTTCGGGGCTCAGCTATAGGTTATCTCCCTGTAAGTGTTTCTTGGGTGGGTTGGCCCTTCTCCCTTTCCGGCCCCACTGGTATTGGGATCTTTTGGGTGGTGCGCAAGCTGGTTTGTGTGGTTTTGGAGCTCTGTGAGAATTGCGGCCTTACTGCTGTTTTGGGTAGTGTTCCATCTCTATGTGGCACCTACAGCACGTCTGCCACATAGTAAGTTTGCCTCAGAGGGAGGGGGGTGGCAGGGCTCCCACTCGCATTGTCCATTCTTGGTCCTTCTTGTTCAGGCATGAGGTTTCTACAAAAGAATACTGGTGAGCAACTTGCTGATGTGTGGTATGAGTATAAAGCGGTCTGCACAGTAACATTCCAGCATGGGAAAGGTATTAGGACCCTCTCTGCTACCACCATCCACCTCAGAATGGGACTGGCTCTAGAATTCGCCCAGATAGTCCTCCCACTTCCGGCTGAAAGGGGTTCCCACGCCCTCTTGACAAGGCCAGGTTGCTGGCCTTGTCACGCCTTTACACTTTCTCCTAAGCATTCCTCTTCTTCCTCCTCTGCCAAGTCGGCAAACTAGCCACACTTGCTTGGTCAATAAATCATGCCTCCGAGGTGGGGAACCTCAGTCCTTCTCACACAGAGCTCATGTACACAGCTCGCAGTGCATGGATGCAACACCCGTGCCCAGTCCCAGGCTTGTTCCCATGAGGGCTGCCGGAAAAGCTTTCGGCCTAGTCTCCCACCTCAGAGCCAGAACCCTAGACCCAGGTCAGCACCCACCAGACAAAAAGGGGGTGGGGCAGTGCACTGAGACACTGACACTCCAGAGTACTGTACCACCCCTGCAGAGACCCCCACATGGTGCCAGAGTTCCACAGACCCGGCTTCAAACTTCCAGAGTCTTCCATCTTGGAGGGTGCTCGACAGGGGAGAGAAGATCTTAACGGGGTGCGTCACTCGTCTCAGCACTCGCACCTCAACAGAACCTCGCCAATGCCAAAACAGGAAAGAACCTCTTGACGTGACAAGCCGCACCTCCACTCTACACACAACCACTCGAAGAGGCCTCTTTAGACACGAGACACGACAAGCCCAATGAAAAACGTATTGTATCGTTTGGTAATTTACATAGGTAAATTCAAATTTTAAGACAAAGTAAATGGTTTGTCAAGGGTAGAACCATTATTTACTTGCAGGGATAGGTGTAATGTAAATCGAGTGCACACAAGACGTTATAAAGAGCGGATCAAAAGACATTTTGTTGAGCAGAACTATTTTATGGCAGCATTTAGATAAAATAGGTCATTGTTGGCATAACCAGATTTGCTTAAATAAAACTATGTTATCAAGAGAGGAGGAGATATTTAAGGCTTCCGGTTTTATGGTTCTTATTTATCCACCATTTCATCTATATGTTTTCCAGCTTTATTATTTTCTCATTTTCTCTGCATGTACCACATTTGTTATTTACCACAGAAAATGGTGATCTGCACAACCAGTGTTCCCTCAGAATGTATTCAAATGAAAAAAAAAAAATAAGCATTAATTTAAAACATAAGCAGACTGGAACAGAGTTATTCCACTTCAATTTCAGCTCCAGTTTGATCATAAACGCAAACGGTTGATCCTCTGTCATTTGCTCACTGAGATGTAGGTTGTCAGCAATTAGAAAAACTTCAAAATTATTTTTCACACACATTTGTACAACCTTCATGCTGGCAGTTAGTAATGCCATTGGCCTGCTTTGCTTGATCTGTCAGCATACAAACTAAGCAGAATGAGCTGCCTTTATGATTTTGCAAAATAATAGAGTGAGAAGGAAGATTGATTTCCATCTGCATTATATATGTGAAAATCAGTAAAAAACAGAAAACATTGAGCTATCATGGTTTGTAATAACACCAGTGCTGGTAGACAGAGAATATCTGTATTCACACATAACCACAAGCCGGGACCTATTAGTGAAACAGAAGGACTGTGGCAGGGCAATATAGCCAAATTGCTAAGTTCTCTTCTGAAGCTGATCACGGGAGTAAGGAACAAGTTACTTACCTGTAACTGTTGTTCTCCAGCATGGGTCTGGCATGGATTCACATGCTCATGAATATTCCCCGTCGTCAGGCTGGGAATCCTCGGTAAAAGAAAAAAACAGTATCAGTTTCGTTTCTGATCTGTCTTTCGTAGTAATAACCAATCACTGGTCTCTGCATCATACTGACCACAGCCAATGACTGCCCTCTACCTAAGCACCGCCTCTGGCAGCCATCTTCAGATTTGGAAGCACGTGAAGTGGCAGTATGACCAAGTGAAGAGCCGCAGAGGGGTAGGCGGGAGGGTTCGCATGTGAATCCATGCCAGACCCATGCTGGAGAACAACAGTTACAGGTAAGTAACTTGTTCCTTCTCCAGCATGGGGTCTGGCATGGATTCACATGCTCATGAATAAAGAATACATAGCAGTAAACACATGCACAACCACAGGAGGTGGCAAAGGCTCAACATTAAGCATTTACATCAAACTCAACATCGAGCAATCTTACCTCCTCACCAGGCTCACCTCAGGCGAACAGGTTGCGCAGCACTGCTTGGCCGACCCTGGACTCCTCCCTGGAATCCCGATCGACGCAGTAGAATTTCGTGAAGGTGTGCGTCGACCTCCACGTAGCAGCCCTGCATATGTCCAGCAGGGGCACACCAGAAAGGAACGCCGTGGTAGCTGCGATCGCTCTGGTGGAATGGGCTCTCGGACGGCCAGGCAGCGGTCGGTTTGCCAACCGATGACAGTACATGATACAGCCGGAGAGCCATCTGGAAATGGAAGCCTTTGAGAGAGCCTTCCCCTGATTGACAGGTCCAAAGTTCACAAAGAGTTGTGACGTCTTCCGAAAACACTTCATGCGGTCCACGTAGAACTCCAGCGCTCTAGCCACATCCAGCGAGTGCAAAGTCCTCTCAGTCGGCGACGAAGGCGACGGGAAGAACACAGGCAACACCAAAGGTTCGTTGAGATGGAAGTTCGACGGTACCTTGGGCATGAAGGAGGGGTGCGTCCTGAGCACTACCCTCGTGTCGTGAAAAGTCAAGTATGGGGCCTTGCAGGAAAGGGCCTGGATCTCTCCAACCCGTCGTGCGGAGGTGATGGCCACAAGAAACGCTGTTTTCCACGACAGAAACTTCAACGGGGCCGAGTGCAGAGGCTCGAACGGAGGTTCCAGGAGCTTGGTCAGCACCACGTTGAGCTCCCACGCCGGGGCCGGCGCCTTCACCGGCGGGAACGATCTGAACAGTCCCTTCATGAACTCTTTTCACCAGACGATGAGACCACAAGGACGTCCGGCCCGTGGTTCTGGTGTATCGGGAGATCGCAGCAAGATGAATCTTGATGGATGCGTGTGCCAGTCCAGCTTTGGCCAGCGTCAGCAGGTACGGCAGTACCTGGGGAGACGTAATCCGTAGAGGGTTAATCTTCTGTGCGTGGCACCAGACAGAGAACCTCTTCCATTTGTGTCCGTAGCATTTAAGAGTCGAGGACGCCCTGGCCTTTGCAAGAACCTCTCTGCAGTCGGCCGGTATGTCGTATCCTCCAAACTCTAGCGCTGCAGGAGCCAGGCCTGCAAATTCAGCGATTTCGGGTCGTGGTGGAGGATGGCGCCTCCTTCCCTGGAGAGTAGATCCGCGTCCATCGGCAGCTTGATTGGCAGGGGCGCTGACAAGTCCAGAAGGTCCGGGAACCATATCTGCCTCGGCCACGCAGGTGCGACGAGGATCATCCTGCACCGTGACCTCTTGAGCTGGTTGACGAGCCGGATTAGCAGTGGCAAAGGAGGGAACGCGTAGAGGAACAGGCCCTCCCAGGGGAACGAGAAAGCATCGCCCATGCTCCTCGCCTGGGGAAACCTGCTGGCGAATCTCCGGCACTTGGAGTTCGTCGCCGTCGCGAACAGGTCGATCTGGGGTGTGCCCCACCGTCGGAAGAGGCGATCCGTAGTTCCCACTCGTGGCACGAGCGCAGCTCCCTGCTGAGTGAGTCGGCGATGGTGTTTTTTATCCCTGCCAGATGAAACGGCACCAGAAACACCCTTTGGGCGACGGCCCAATGCCACAGGTCCCGCGCCTCCTTGGACAGCGCTGGAGACCTGGTTCCGCCCTGTTTCCTGATGTAAAACATGGTGGTGGTGTTGTCGGTGAAGATCCTCACCACCTTGCCCTTGAGGGATGGAAGGAAGGACCCGAGGGCCCAGAACACTGCACGGAGCTCCAGGACGTTGATATGGAGGAACTTCTCCGTCGGGAGCCAAAGGCCTCTCGCGTGCAGATTTTGGTTGTGCGCTCCCCACCCTTCCAGGGAGGCATCCGTGGTCACTGTCTCCTGGTGGTCTGGGGTCTGGAAGTCCATGCCCGCTGTCAGATGCGCGCGGTTGCCCCACCACCGGACCGCTCGGCGGAAACTCTCGTCGAGTGTGATCCTCTCCTCGAAGCCGCCCGTCGTTTGGATCCAGCGCGCGTCCAGGAACTCCTGCAACGGGCGCATCCGGAGCCTGCACATGGGAATGAGGTAGATGCAAGAAGACATCATTCCGAGGAGGGACTTGATGGACCTCAGCTTGGCCGCGTCGGAAACCAACATCCGCTGTACCTTGCCCAGGATGGACCTGGTCCTTTCCTCCGACGGGGAGGCCATAAGGGACACTGTGTCGAGCTTCGCTCCAAGAAACAGTGCGTTTTGCGCGGGTACCAGGTGGGACTTGGCGTAGTTCACGGAGAATCCCAGGTCCGTGAGAAGTTGGACGGTCCTTGCCGTGTGCTCCACGGCGAGCTCCCTCGTCTTGGCTCGGATGAGCCAGTCGTCCAGGTAGGGGTAGACGTGGATCCCCTCGCGGCGCAGCTGCGCCGCCACCGGTGCAAGGCACTTGGTGAATACCCTGGGTGCCGACGGAGGGCTTTGAACTGGTAGTGACGCCCTTGTACCACAAACCTGAGGAATTTTCGGTGCCCCTTTAGGATGGGAATATGGAAGTAGGCATCCTCCAAATCCAACGACGACAGGAAGTCTCCTTCCTCCAGCTGACCCAGGACATGCTGGAGGGTGACCATCCGGAACTTCTGCGCCTTGATGAACTTGTTCAGACGTGGCAGGTCTAGGATGGGGCGCCATCCTCCCGTCTTCTTCTTCACGAGGAAGTATCTCGAGTAAACTCCGGAGCCCCGAAGCCTCTTTGGGACGAGTTCGATGACACCCTTCCTGAGCATCGCCTTTACCTCCAGGAGAAGCTGAGGGACGTGAAGCTCTTTCCTGGCCACGGGGGGGACGCGCGGGCACCTTCTTTGAAACTCGAGCGCGTGGCCCCGGGCTAAGGCGTCCAGCACCCAACGGTCGGTGGAGGTGGACTCCTACACGCTGACGAAGCTCGCCAGCCGGCCTCCCACTGGGGTGCTTCGGTGGGGGTCCGACCCCACGGCCGGTTCAATCCTGTTTCGACGAGGCTTTGCCGCCTTGACCTCCTTGGCGACGACGGCGGGGTCCGCCAGACTTGCCTCGTCCTCTGTAGGCCTCCTGAGACGACGAGCGGGCCGCTTGACGGTAGGTGGAGAAACCGCCGCCGGAACCTTTGGAGGCACCCTTGCCTCCGCTGCTCCGAAAGGGCGTCCGTCGTTGCTGCAGAACCCCAAGGGCCCGGGCCGTCTCAGTGTCCGCTTTAATGGCCTGAAGGGAATCGTCCACTGTTTTCCCAAACAGGTTGTTCCCATCGAACGGCATTTCCAGGACTCTGGTCTGTACGTCTTGACGGAAGTCCGTAGCCTTGAGCCATCCACGCCGCCTAAGGCACACGCCGTTGCCCAACTGGCGAACCCAGTGTCGGCGATGTCCGTCGCAATAGTTATGGCGTGGTCCGACGCCACCTCGCCTTCCTGTAGGATCTCCAGGGCATCCGCCCTCTTGTCGTCCGGTAGGAAGTCCAGCAGGGGAGCCAGTTTGTACCATAGCTCCCTGTCGTAGCGGGCCACGATAGCCAAGGCGTTGGCCGCTTTAATCGTCGTCGCTGCAGACGAGATGACCCTGCGTCCCATAGCGTCCAATTTCTTTCCCTCGCCGTCCGGTGGGGAAGTCGATGTGGAGGCCGCACCCCCCCCCCGCTTTCTTCCTGGCCGCCGGAGACGACGGAGTCCGGGGTAGGCTGCGCCCGGAGGCACAGGGGGGCTGCGTCCGGGACCCGGTACTTCTTCTCGTACCGGTCTCTTCTAGCGGGCGTCGTGGAAGGGTTCTTGATTTTTCTTCTCCTCAGGGCAGAGTTGGAAAAGCTTGGATGCCCTGGCGATCATGGAGTGGAACGATCCAATCTCGTCGGGCGGAGAAGCCCTGGTGGGAGGTGACGACGGTAGATCCTCGTCGTATACCTCATCGTCCGTACCCGTCGCTGCCGTGTCAGTCCCCGTATCATCCCCTCGGGTGGACGGGGAGGAGGGCTGGATGGAGCGCGACGGCTGAAAAGGAGGTGGAGGGTGAATCCTTTTCTTGGGCGGGGGAGCACCAGAAGGTCCCGGTTCAGGATCCCCCGACGGGAGAGGTTCCTCCGTCGGCAACGGTAGTCTCGTCCTTATCTCTGAACATAAGGACTGTATAGCCAACAAAATGGCCGCCGAGTTGTCTTGCGGCACTGGCAGAGGGGAATCCGACGGGCGATCAGGGGCGACGGGCCGGTCTTCTTCCACGCCAAGGCCGTGGTTTAAGACCTCAATCAGCTCTTCCTCTGAGGTTGAGGCCGAATCTACGACGACGCCCTACTCCCCCTTTTTCTTCCCCGCCGGGGGTTTCACGGGGGTCCTATCGATGGGCACAAAAGAGGACTCCCTCCGAGGTGGCAGGGAGACTCTGAGCCCCGAGGTCGCCACCACTGGTGTAGCCTCCACAGGCTGAGCCAGGGCCGCCGCGACAGTATCGATAGAGGGCTTGGCCGGATGGATTAAGGCCTTCACCACCTTAGGTGCGCTCATCGCCTTATCCTTGAGGGGGGGGGGACACTGCCTCGCTCCCCCTCCGATGGGGCCTTCGAGCTCGACCGGGGCCTCTCCAGGAGCTTCGCCGGGTGCTCGCCCTTCCTCTTACCCGACCCAGAGCGTTGGCTCGTAGCTGAAGGTGCCGGGGAGGGTGCGCCCTGCCTGGCGCCCATAGAGCCCGACCGTTCGGCGCTCCCGGTGCCAGCGGACTCGCGGTGCTTGGCCTTGTGTTGGACCCCCGTCGCCAGGGCGTCCTCAAAGGTCTTAGAAGACCGCTCAGATTTCTTCCTCTTCTTCTCGCCTGACGGGCTCTTCCCTTCCAGCCAGTTGGCGAGACGTTGATGGCGGTCCTTCATGGTCCGCTCCAACATATTGCCGCAAAACGCACAGTCCTTCTCCACGTGCGTCTTGTCCTCATGTAAGCAGTAGAGACAAAAGGAGTGTTCGTCCTCCTTAAAGACGTTCTGCAGCTGGCATCCAGGGCAGATCCTGAAGAGCTTTCCGGGCGTCGAGCTTCCCTTCTCCTGGGCCATGTCCGGGCCTGAGAAACTTCTGGAGTCCTCCAAAAGCGCAGCTCGACGAAATCTTCACCCTTGAGGGGCGCAGACGAATCCGACACGGGTCCCCGTTGATCGGATGGAGAGTCGGTGGAGCTTGAGGCTCTTTTGACCGAAAAAACGAAGTTTTTGAGAAAAAACGTGAAAAAATAGCACTAACGCTCGAGAGCAATAGCACGAGGATCCTAACACATGAACGTGCGGTGAAAATCTGAAGATGGCTGCCAGAGGCGGTGCTTAGGTAGAGGGCAGTCATTGGCTGTGGTCAGTATGACGCAGAGACCAGTGATTGGTTATTACTACGAAAGACAGATCAGAAACGAAACTGATACTGTTTTTTTCTTTTACCGAGGATTCCCAGCCTGACGACGGGGAATATTCATGAGCCTGTGAATCCATGCCAGACCCCATGCTGGAGAACATTGAGCACAACAATGTTTAGGATCAGGGGGATCTGGCAAACAGGCTCAAACCACTGCAAATGTGTCCCAAACTAAATGGAACCAGTGCCACATGGAAGCCTGAATGTATACCATGCAGGCGATGGGTCGAGATCTAGCAGTCAGACACATTCTGGATGCAGGTGTATTGCCAAGCGTCATGTCGGAACGTATTCTTGCTTTCTATTTAAGGATGAGCATTGGGGCCCTGTGATGCGCGACAAGTGGTGTTAAATTCACCAAATGTTTAAGACAGGTAATAGCATTATAAAAAGATTTCACTTCATTAAGCAGTCTATAATTCACTCAAACTAGAAAGTTATTGACACAGGATACAAGGTACAGCTCAAAAGTCTGTAATATCTTCAAAAACTGGTATGCAGCGTGCAAAAAAATATGCAAAATAAACAGCAGTGCAGACCACAAATAGAGGTGGACATCTGGATGTGCCAATGGATGAGCAGGAAAGTCAACACTGTTAGAAGTGCATGCGGGTATCAAGATACCGACTATGAACAAGAATAACTGTGGTGCAATGGTGCAATTATAGAAAGGAAACCAGAAGAGCCTTCAAACACAATTTCTGTTCAACCTTTGTTAATTTCTTTCAGGATCACCCGGTTAACAAAGCAATATAGTACTGCGAAGGTGGGTTATTCAATCACGTGATATGACAGAAAGAATTATTGTATTTCCCAATTCACTAATCGCTGTTCTGTCCTCTACGGGGAAAGAAATGATATTTACATTGCAAAGAGGATTCAGATCATTGGAAGAGAATAAGCACGATTTTGCTGCTCTTCCTCTGCTTCTGCACCAGAACTCAATTATGACAAGACTACACCACTGATTGAAGCTTCCTGAAAAGCCAGGGCTGAAACTACTCAGAGAAAACATCAAAGACGTGCCACTCACCATAGTAGAGTTTCATATAATAGCGGATTTGGATGCTGATGATCAGGATGAGGAAATCTTCCAACAGTGAATGAAGTAGGGGTTTTCAGAGGCACTGTAGGCATCTCCGATGCTTCAGATGGACGCTGCACCTGCAGGCATGAACCTGCATCAGAAACCCCAAATACTTGATTGCAGTCTGAGTGGTGAGAGAATCTAGAATAGCCCTGCAGTTGCAGCACACACTTTCTCTGATGCACTCACAGGTAAACCCAGTCACCAGGTTCAAAGGAGTGGCAGGATCCCTCAGCAGGTTCACACAGTCTCGACAGTCTTCACAAGGTACTTAAAATATTTAAAAATGGCGTCCTCTTCCAAATGTAAATCCAAACTGCATGCTGTCAAGGTAGGGGCCATAAATCACCAAATCAAGATGTTGTGGGATGACAACCTATGCTTTTTTCAGATTTCACCTGTGCAGCAAACCAGTGGTAGCTTCATGCCATGGTAGGCTAGTTTCTGTACTAGGAGGAGTGGGAAGAGCCAGGATTGAGACAAGGAGACTTGTTTGTGGTTACACCTTTATTTAAAAGAAATGGGGGTTGGAAAATACCTCACTATGCCTATTCTAGGAGGAATTTCCCTGCATCAACCAAAGAAAATTGGGTCTTTCCAGTGTCAAGATGTCCAAAGTTGCCCAAACAAAAGTAGGGCCTCTGTCCGTAACCATATTCTTGCCCTCACACTCTAAATGAACTCCACAGTGCAAAGGATACTGTCTCTTTTTATTCCCAAGTACTCAAATGTTCAGGTTTGACAGAGTTTAAATCCAACAAAAAGGGTTCCAAAGACCAATGTTCACAGTTCCAGAGAACAGTTTCCTTTCCCAGTTTCCTTGTGTCAAATTCAAAAAGAATAATCAAGTTCCAAGAGGATTACTTTCTCCCCTTGGGTTATTCCCTTTTCTTGGGGCATTGAATCCCTTCCCCAGGCTTTCTCTTCTTCTTTAATATTAACAAATCCTAAGGGTACTTCTCTTCCTAAGGAGTCTTTCTTGTGGGCTTGTTCTCAACAGTTTATGGTTTCAAGGGCATGGCCTTCCTTGAAGTGCTTTACAATTCTTGTCTATATTAGTCTTCACCTGCTATACTCGCCTGCCCGGAATTGTTGCAAAGATGCTTACTTCACCTAGTGTATCTTCTTACCAAGACTTTGTTAAGCAAACGCTTAACTTTGCCTGATCTACTTCCCCCCTGCCAGGACCTTACTACTATCGTATTGTTCATTGATATAGCACTGTTTCCCCATTTGTATGGCCTCAATGCGCTTTGTGGTTGTAACGCCCTCAGTAACCGTAGTCCATGAGTGGGAGTTTCTAAAAGTTCATTTAAAGATGCGTGTGTGCATTTTTCTAGTTTAGGACTTAGATGGGCTGGCTAAGATCCAGTAAGCAGCCTGCAGGTCAGGCACATGGACAGGTGCCATTGGCGGGTTAGGATAGAGTGCTAGTGCCGAGATTTGATGTGTGCCCAGATAGACCAAAATGTTTCATAGGTCGTTGCTGTATACTAATCGCAGCGGTGTTGAGGTGCATCAGGAGTTTCTGTGGATGGCTAAGCAATTTGCTAGACCAGAATTACATAGCCATAGCTGCAGTCTAGTGTGAATGGATGGGTGGCCGTGTCCGCTGCCTTTGTCCACAGATGTGGTGCAGGTATACATAGCTTAAACTCAGATGGAGTTCATCTTGGATGTTGTATTTCTAGGTCCAATGCGATTGGCTGGTCTCACCACTTGTGGTCGACCTATTTTCAAAGTGAGGTCATCATTGTGGTCATAGGCTGTGCAACAGGGGGTGTGAAGTTAAGGTGGCTATAGTTGAATTTCAGGGGTTTCGTTGCTCAAAGTTCCCCCCCTTAACGTACCTGCAACTGAAGTACTGGATGTGTGGAATGCAAGTCTTTGCAGCCTTTCCCACATTATGGGCCAGAGAGTTACTGCAATAATTCTGGGTTTCTGTAGGAAAGTACACAAACCAGTTCTGATTAACTACAGCAATAATGGAACCTGAATGAATGAATGAGCCACTGAATGGAATTGCCTTGCAATTAAGGCAGAGCAGTCTGGGCACTATCAGGTGGCCATCCAGAGAGCTCCAGGGCAGCAAAATAATGAGTTGGGGCATCATTTTCAAATAAAATAAACTGAGCAACGTGGAAGCCATGAAGAGCAAGACAAACCTCTGCAAGAAAGAACTGACCACACCAATCCTCATGAAATAAAAAATATGGGGAGAGGGCCCCAAGTAACAAAAATCAAAACAAGTGTGCCACTTAAACTATCAAAAAGCATGCAGCTTGCAGTTTTTTGCAGCAGTATTCTTTTTCATGCTCTGCTGCAGTACAGCCTGACTGGAAATATTTGGAATCAATTGGGATTGTTCCACTAAACACAGATAAGTACATTCTACAGAGCCAGAAGGCCTTGTAGGGACACACTTCTCACTTATTCATCAACTAAGGAGTTACAAGTAATCACCAATTAATACATGACATTGTGTCTCTTGCATTTTACCATTGCCAGAGCAAAGGGAAGCAGAGGTTCCAATAAAGTAGAAACATGAACCGGATTACTTCAAGAAGTGCCCGCTGAGGTTAGGTAGCCACGCTGCTTCAACACTATACCAAAGTCATGAATAAAACAATGGGCACAAGAATCAATATGAATTGTGGCAGATTAACAGTTTGCCAATATAAATGCACAAATAAGAGCAATCAGTTCAGGAAGCTGAACAAAATCAACATTTGGCATCTGATAAGCGTCCAAAACCTAATAAAGCATACAAATTGAATAAACCAAATCCATTCTTCTCAGATTATTACATGACCACGAACCATCAATGAAGAGAATCATCCAAGGGTTTTGCAATGGTGGTCCATCCTTTAAATCAATGTTTGGAGTCAAAAGAATGTCAGTTACCAACAAACAATCATGGGGCTCCCTATCTGAGGGTGGAGAGTTAGGAAGCCAGATTCAAAATAAGACACTGAGTGACAGATACAGTAGCAGCAGAAATAATCCGCTTTTTGTACTTGGTTTAACATGATATTGCGATATGCTATGTCTTTCCTTTTAGAACAGTAAGACAACCTAAAGCACTCCTGCAGTAACTGGCTGCCCCTGAACCAAAGTGTCTACTTTTCCCACTAACAATGCAGCTGCCGCCACTGTGCAAAAACAAGATGGTTAACCTGCAGCCACAGAATCTAAAACAGCATTGGAAAATGTAAAAGAGCTGTGCTTATCAGCATGCATCAAAAGTCAATACTCAATAACAATATAGAGAAAATAACGATTGTGATCTGGAAGAGCTAAGGCTGAGCCTTGGTCAATTCTTGCTGGTGTCCAATACATTCCATGGTCCCGAGCAACTGAAGATTAAAGTGTTCAGGAAATGAATACAGAGCAAGCTCTGTAGGGGGTTTATAACTGAAAATAATCTATTGGTGGCAGTATTCAGCTATTCAAAGAAATCCTAACTCATGATTTCGGGTTTAGGAACTTGCACAATCAAACTAATTCAGCTTATAGAATGCTCTGTCCCACTCCAGTGGAGATAACATGTGGCAGAGATAAATAATTCGGGTTTGACGAAGCTGAAGCTTTTCTTTATAGGCTTTATGTCTATTAAAAGCGAAAGCTGTGAGTAAATAGAGAGAAACTTGCTTAATAGACTTCAATGAGGGCGCACCAATACAAGGTCATAGACTTAGTGAATCAAAATGGACCACCTCATTTGAATACCAAGAAATCAAAATTTGGTTTTAAAATCTGCGAAAAGAGTACTGGACCCTTGTGGTAAATAAGTGAAATATTATTGCAAAGTTTTAGAAGTACAAAAGCAAATACATACTGACTTATAGGAAGTACATGTAAAGAAATAAACACAGACCTACTACTGTAAAAGGTGTTGAGGTTTCAAGAATGCAAGATAAAATGGTTAAGTGATGACAGAAAAAGCAGTCAGAACTGCTGCATTAACAGCTCAGTGCTCTTGCACACGTCTATATGCAGTGTTCCTAGGTTTCTTGACAGGTAACAGAGTATTGCAAGGATTACAGGTAAGTGCAATGTGAACTTGCATAGGCAATGAAAGGTTTTATTCCCTCTTCTACTTCCTTTGATACATTGTCCTGTAGGATATATGGAAGATTTTTAGCTCGGGTTCAGATTCATCCAGCTTCATTTTCATGCATGGGCCATAATTGTGGAGGATCCCATTCCAACAATCCCTGTTGCAAGGGAGTGTTGTTCTGCAGCCCTTTCAAATGTGGAGACTTTCAACAAAACTAGTAATGTTAGTTCCCCATATATCTGAACATCCTAATACCATCATGGGAATAATAGTACAACCCATTTTGCACAATAGATCGAATCATAATAAATTCACTGGTGTGGAAGTGTTCAATAGAAAGTTATGATGTTTAGAAATAGGAACAAAGTTGAGAGGTCATCTAACTGTATGAGGTATTGGCCGACCTCAACATTTACCACTCCATTTGAACAGCAGACAATTGGAAATTCAGAATCCATCAAAGTGGAGAGTGAAGCTCCATTATCAACATCACAGTTCAAATCAGTAGCAGAACGATCAAGCAGAACAAGTGCTGCAACAATGTTACTTTCCCCCGGCGTTCCTATTGTGCATTATATGTAGCACCTGGGGAAATGACTGTGAAAAGGAATCCGGGAGTTGTGTTAGCTGTGCTGGCTGCTGAGCTGGTTGATTTGGGCACTGCGAAGGCATCATGAAGTAGACACAGACAAGTTGTTCATGATTGTTTCTCAAATGTTTTAACTTGAAAGGCAGGATGGTGTAAGGCCTAACTTGCCCTATGCTAAGGTAGGATTTCCCTACCTAAAGAAAACTAAGGATAGTCTGTGTCAGGAAGTGAAATGTCTGTGTCCAAAACCTATACTGCCCCTCACAACTATGTGTATACAATGTGTAGGGATGTCGGCATCAAAATGAAAAGTGTTAAAAATAAAGGTCAGAGCTTCTTCAAGCTCTTGGCTTGTAATCAGTGTCCCCTTCTCCAAGTTCAAAACAGTTCACCTGGTATCAGGGTTCAAATCTTACAGCTTTTCAAAACACCACAATTCCTTGGTACACTTCTCAGCTCTTTTGACATGAGCACTTTTCCCCATTTCACATAGGCAGTTCTGTTTCTGGACTTCGAAATCACATAAGAGGTTGTTGCAAAACACAATCTTCTTTGTGGATACTTTCATTGGCTTTTATATAGAGAGGGGCACTCAGTCTAGGCACAGTTGTCAGACCACATGGCCCACCCATTACAAGTCATGCAACCAATAGCACTTCTTGACTGCTTTCCATCAAAAATTGGCCACTGCTTTCCTTTGACAGTGAGGCTAGGTTTATTGACCAGTGTCACACTCTTTTGACACTGTACAGTGGCTTTGTTGGCCACCATGCATTTTGTTACTGTAGCAGAGAATACTTTGTGATTCAAGGAAATGCAATAATGGGAAAGAATGCAACAGAAATAAACTTGATATGATTTCAACTAAATATAATATGATCACTTTTTCCCCTGTGACTACTCACCACCCCCCATGCAATATGAAGAGATGGAAATGAGGGCACACAAGTTTCAGGAATACAATCAAGAATGCAGTTCAATTCCAGCTCCCCCAGCAAGCTTAGAGAGACACAGGAAGGAGTTTAAAACACAGGTCAAAATGCTTTTCAATGTGATTGCAATGGATGGGAAAATATGCTAAATTGATTTTAATTGACTAAAGAGATTGAAGATGAGTGATAGAGTGATAGTTACTTTAGATTGGTTCAGGTCAACACTAGCGATAATTCATGAATGATTATCAAATTGGAAATGAAATTCAGCAGTGGAAAGCAAGAAGCAAGGAAAGGGGAAGGGAAGGAAACAAGGCTTGTACACACACAAGAGGTGAACAAGCCTGATCAGATTTTGTTGCCAAGATAAACTAAAATGTAGTCACCAAAACCACACTTGCCAAAGCAGCAGGCCTATGTCTGCATACATTAAACAGTTTTTAAAGGGTGGATGAAGAGACAAAAAACCCTTTCACATAATGATGTATCGTTTCAGGACCAATACAGTACTTTCTGCCACAAGTCCTAAAGCAACAACCTGTTCCCCCTCAGAGCATCTTGAGGGACTTGCAGGAGAGGCACGCTGGTTGTCTGGCGGTTATCAACTGTGCACACACCTATTTTTTCCCTTTACATTCAAGGAGCTATTTGTGCAACAATCCCGACTCCCCAACGTTGTGATGATCCCTTAAATGCAGTGTATGAATGTAAGTTCTTCTAATACTGACAGCCAGCTGTCCCCCATACCACATGGGGTTTTAATATCTCTCTTTGACAGATTCAAGACATCAATTACAAGAGACAAAACAGCAGAAAATACAATAATGCATCAGTCATGATCTTATTTTCACTGACCCATCATATGAATAAAACCATTCTTTTTTAAGGCCCCTCCAACCCACGCGAACTACCCTTAGTGAGACAAACGGTTAAGACAAAGTGTGCCAGGGGCATCGCTCATCCATGACCCCTCTAGGTGCCCTTTCACCAATGAATCTGAAGCTAGCGGCTCCAAAGCTGCCAAGGAAAATGGCAGGGCTTGGATTTCGGGTGAGGGTCATTTGGAAAATCGGTAGCCGCAGCAACATTGCAAGTTGAACACAGGAATGTACAGCACACAATTCCGAAACGCTTACGCCCACCCCTTTACGACAACTCACCAAGAAGGGTTTATGTCCTTCCGATTAGCACAATGGTCTTCTATGAGGAGACAAGCAAGCCTGGTCTTCCAACATCGCTCCTCCCATCTTCAAGAGATAGGAGCACAGATGCATGCCCATAATACAATTATGACTCACACTAGCTTATTCTCTGTTTGAAGCTACATTATTTAGTAATACATGGTGCAAACAGGGTTATCAATAATGGTGCTAAGGTAGCGGAAAACAAGAATGCAAAGAAACACCACATCAGTGGTTCCAAGTTTCTTTTCTCCAAAATGTAGCCAATTATTTTATAAAATGTTGTCTCCACCACCAGGTTCTTTATATACTGAACTGCATGAACTATTAGCTAATGGGTAATTCTCCATTTTAAATACTTGCTGTTATTTCTGTCTAAGTAAATGGACACACCTGGAAGTGGGCAAGGATGACTTTATGGTGAATCAAGATAAGGTAAAAACAACATTTTGGTCCCTGGACAGTATAGCCACGGGAGATGGCATACAGAGATTTCTTTCAATCACTGTTGGATGTAAAAGCTTTTACTACCATTCCACAATACTTATTGGAGTATTCTCCAATATTCTTTAAGAATCATTTCCTAAACTTTAACTTTAATCTAACCTAATTACAACAAATGAAGTTATAGGGGCTAGTGCCAAGATCCCAAGAGTAGTCAGACGTCAATTCTGTGGGATGCATGTTGAAAAACTAAAGCATTGGCTTATTGAATATGAATCCTTGTCTACTAAAAAGGACTGAATATTTTATGTACAATGAGATTTGAATGTAAATAATGCTAGGCCTTTTCAAGAAGGATATGGATGAATTACTTTATAGAACGGTTGAATAAAAAGGGGTGTATTTAGATACATTTTATTGTATGTATATTTCTCTGATTAACAATTTTGTTTTCTGTGTAATAAGTTGTAATTCTTATGCTTTTTTATATATAAATAAATTGTAAAAGGCTTTATATTTTAACCAAATCACAAAAAACATTTTTAAAAAAAGAATCAAAAGATGGAGCTCTGCACAAGCTACTCTAAGTCTGGTTTTGAATATAAATGCTTAGACCTTCTTGAATCAGCATACACATGTCACATTTAGAGTCACTTCATTTGTAATTCCTTTTTTCATTAACAATATGTGAACCATCTATATCAGAATAGTGGAACTGCCGTATAAGGATATCAATTTTTCCATGTTGGAGAAATGGTTGGTGATGGTAAAAGTGATTATTCAGTAAATAGGTTTTGTTGCAGGGGTAGAAAGCAGTACAGAGACCGCGAAGAGGTTTCGGCGAAGGGACAGGGAGGAGTACAACTAAAAGGAATACTACGGAGAGGGAGGGGAGGAGTAAATGTAGTGGGAATGGGTGGTTTTTCCACAGCAGATTTTGTTGCAGCCGATTGATTTTTTTTAATCGATTTTGCCGAAAATATAATAAGCCCAACCCCAGCCCCCACATTTATTTGATGAAATCTACAGCAATGAAAATAACTCTGCAAAAACACATCAAACCAATGTAGTTGGAGTCGATGAGACTAGATTGCCTGTGCCCATGATATTTTGAAGAGGACAAAACATTATTTGGGTGAAGAGCAGGAGAAAGGTAAGATGGCAGTAGAAGTACAGGTACACTAGCCAAAGGGGATGGACAAAGCAGGCAGGTAGGCCCAAGGTAAATGCAATTTGATGAGTAACATGATGGATGAAGTGCTGCAGTACAAATAATGTTACGAGCTAACATGATTACTAACAATTTGTGTTGGCCACCATTCTGATGGGGAATTGATGTGTGAGTGAGGCCGAGTCCACTGATCAGGATAATGTGTGTTGTGCGTTTCCTTCATCAAGAAAAGTTTGAGCCTTCAATGTCTCCATCAAGGAAAGGTTGCACTGAGTGGATCCTTGGTGCAGTCAAGGCTGTGCTAGAGGAGTGGTGGGCAGCCAGTGTGCTTGCAGGGATTCCTGCAATGCAGTGCAGGGTTGATGTTTGGTGCTGAGCAAGTTGTTGATTATTTCCCCCCTTTACTAATCTTGCATTGGCTTTCCAAAAATGCTTGCATGGATTGCATTCTACCTAGTTGATTGCACTCTCAAACTTTGGCACCTCTTCTGCCCGTGTGGAACCTGGCAGAGATTTCACAAGGGTCTGTCCTTGGTCCAGACATCTTTATAGACAACATCACTTCTCTTGGAAAACCTATCTCTGCTTTCTGCTTCTCATATGCTTCTGCTGATGGTACTCCAACCCTATATTTTCTCCTGCTCACCCACCCCCGAAATGTACTACAAAGCCTGATGCTCAACTCCTCCAAAACTGAAGTCACCCATCTTTAAAGCACCAACTCCCCCTTTCTCCTCCTAAACAGATCTACTTGTGTCATTAGTCATGGCCCATTAAATTGAGGGTACTCTTTCAAAGCAGACTGAAACTCCATTGGTTTAGGACTTCCACTGGCATAACTGCCAGGCTTAACCAAGTGGATTGCTGTAAAAAAAAAAAAAAGAAAAAACTCCCATCTAGCTCGCCACTCCGTTACCTCCATTGTAGTCCTCAGCAGGTTGGATTATTACTACAGTCTCAACATAGGACTGCTCTTCTATGCTTTAGCTCTTTACTACGATTACTACTGGACAACTCCTCTGCACCTCACTCACCTCTGTTATGAATAATGTCTATGTATGAAGAATCATTCTCATTCCAAACTCGTACTAGCCTGCATATCAAGTTCAACACATTGATCCTCAACCTAGTCCTTCCCAATTCACCTTGTGCAGCTTCACACTTTTGCTGTCCTTCCACCATACAACTGCTACTTCTTACCAGCCATTTCAAGGACCGTCCACTTTCCATGGTTTCAAGATTACTCAAAAACCACCTATTCTCACTTGACTGACACACTGCATCATATGATTCCAGTGTCCCCAAACTTATCAACAGTGTATTTTAACAAAGCTGTTCTATGGCTCTGTATTGCGTTATTCTCCCTTCACTATCCCAAATGATTTCCTTACCACATTCCTGGTTTATGTACCGTCCATCTTGCCTGAACTCTATGTCAAGCACCCGGCAATGTGGCTGCTTCCACAGTCAATATGCCTTATGTTCAG
The DNA here is from genome assembly GCF_040938575.1 of Ambystoma mexicanum. Taxonomy (NCBI): domain Eukaryota; kingdom Metazoa; phylum Chordata; class Amphibia; order Caudata; family Ambystomatidae; genus Ambystoma; species Ambystoma mexicanum. The sequence continues at coordinate 1,000,111,575 of NC_090930.1, forward strand.
TATTTCTGTTTGAAGTACACTCCTTAATCTTGTTCTACATCCATCATGTAGTGGGCAAAACAGCATAAGTGTGACAGCTCCCTGAATTGGCAACACGGTGGAGTGGGCAACTCAACTGTTGTTGAACAAGAAAGGATCCCATTTATGTAGAGCATGAATGCCTCCATCTTTCCTCAGTCCTCAAAAGCTTCTCCTTTTTCTGGTAAGCAGTTGGACTGTTATGCTAGTGGTGGTGCTAGCATCACGTTAACACCCCATTTAGAATCCTATGGTGGGCTCTCTCTCTACCTCACCTACCAGCCCTTGTTCTTCATTTACTTTTGTGGCATCTTTCAGATGGAGAGCGAATCAACCATTTCTCTTCTGCACCGTCACATAACCATGAAACAATAGTGTGGTATGGATTCTAGATTGCATCGAAACAATCCTTGAAATGTAATGTAGCACATAGCCTCACTTGTGGTCACAAAGACCATCGATACAGACCACCTATATAAACACCTGCATGCAGAACCCGTGTACTTTCCGATCTGTGCTCACCAGCCCAATAGCAAAGCTATCTTGCTTTTTGGTGTATTCCTACTAACCTTACCCACACCCATGCCACTTTCAGATTTGCTAGAGTGCCTTGAAACCCTGCGAATGGAAGCAGTATGCAGCATTAATAGTCAGAACACCAGCTGTGTCTGCCAGTCCAAGCCCATGATCCAAGCAGTCCTTTGGCTTCTCCCCACACCAGTACCTCCCGAAGCCCACCGAATCAGGATTTTTTTTTTTAAACGTTCACTTACCTGCAGCATGTGCTCTTTCACCCGGTTTTGTCCCTGGCCATGCATTCTCTCATTGCGCCTTAACTGATATATAAAAAAAAGAACACATTAAAAAAAAGTCAAAGGGCTCTTTCTCTTGCTAAAACAAAAGTTTTTATTCATGGGAGACCCTTTTCATTTTTTTTTAAAAAGAACTCTTCACATCCAGAGCATTATTAGCACAAAGCATTTCTTTTAAAATGAAGCAATTCATTCACCATTTGCAACCCTCCACATGACATGCCGGGGTACTAATGACAATAATGGCTCTAGCTGTGTACAGTGTTTGCCTGTAATACTGTTGACAAAGAAGAGGTTCCGTAATAAGGAACCCGCGTCCCTTGCACACTATCTATGGCCTAAGCCATAGGGTATTAAGAAGCCTATTTATCTGCCCTCTTTACTCAAAGGTGATAGGTAGGGCTAGTAAGTATTTCATAGGATTAACCAACATTGATATGTGATAACATTTAAAGAAATAATCATGTCAAACATTCAATTTGACTGTAAAGGTAAAGATAAAAGACATTTTATTTTTCAAGTAGCCCAACGCATTTTGGGTTTTTCTACTCTTCATCAGGGCAATTAATGTTTTCTTTGTAGAATTTTGTTGAAGACATTAAAGAAATACTTTTAGTTCATACATCTTATGTTGTGCGAAATTCTGACATAAGAAAAAGTTTATCATTGTGGTTGCCCTGCTAAGGGTACTTATCTATACAGACATTTAGTGCAAGCACCTTTTCATTAAATGTATTCATCTTTGTGGCAAAACGTATGTACACAGTCCAACAACCAGTGAATCTTCTGATTTTTTCTATTAATTTCATTTTGTAGATCTACAAAATGTGGATTAGACATAATAATGATGTAAATCATGAACTGTCATTATTTTCCTTTCCTTTCCATTAGGGCTAATCCTACTCCCTCTGGGTCAGTTGCTTCTACATGCAACCAAATGGAGGTAGATGTGTTTCTTCTGCTGGGGCCTCCCTGTGCAACACGCTCTCTGTCTCCCTGGACCTTGAGGATAAGCATTGTAGGCTTTGAAAGCACCTGAAAACCTTTCCATGTGCTTCTTTTTCCCCTTCCTCTCCCCTGCTCACTTCCTGGTTAAAAAGTATTCTGCACTGGTTTCCTAGCCACCCTATAATCTGTACCCCAGGCCACCTCCCTCCCTACTGTTCCACCCCTGCACTGGCTTTCTGCCAACCCCTGCACTTGGGGACTGTTTTCTAGAACCGTAACAGTCCAGCCACCCCTTGATGTCTACGCTTAGCCTTGCACTTGCCAGCACCGGGCGTAATTGAATGTATTTGGTTTTTTTTATTATTCCCATGTACTGCACTTGGCCCTCCCCTTCCCATTCATTTGCGCACTCTCAATGTCAGCTGGCCTAGAGGAATCAATGTCTCTGTGTGGCTTCCGTTCCGCCTCCCTTTCCTCGACGCGCCTTCACACACTTATATGGTGGCGCGATACAAATGGCAAAAAATACCATAGCACATCATGTCATATGATGCAAACATTGCACTCATAACATGATGCCTGCCACGTATCTTGTACTCTTCACAATACGGTCTTCCCATTGTAATGCATGTACTACAAATGTCGGAAAAGTGATCCCACAAAAGCAGCAGGGAATGTATATTAGCAACGTATTAGCAACGTTAAGCAAGTGCATGCATTCAAACAGGATGCATGCCCCTTACTTTGCACACTCACCATAGCCTCCTACATTTATCTGTACAAACAGACCTTCTGTCACAGTGTTTGTGTACACACCACAACCAGCAATCACATTGCCCAATGGCTTAGTCTCCAGAGTGCCAATGCTATAGGTGCCATCCTAAGAACAGCTGGATCTGCCACGTCTAATCCTCAACGTCCAGCGGAGTCTGCAGCATTACTGTGCTAGAAACTGGAGGGGGGTAGTTGGGGGGGGCGGAAACGTAAAACAGGGGTGGTGATTGTGTCTTTAGGATTGTGTCTAAAAACACATTTCTTTTTGTCGTGTTTTTTTATGTGCGTGCATTTAAACTTTTTTTTCTTGTTTTCTCTATTGTTTTCCGTCTGTTTGCTTCTCCTCCTGACATTTTTCTCGACTGAAGATGAACTGTTATCTTGCATTGCTACAGGATTCTCTGCAAAGCTTTGTGCAGAGTGGCAAATAACAGCATTGCCAATAGAAGTAAAAAAAAAAATCCCATTTCCTTGGAACCACTGGAAATCTTGCTTGTTATTAATGCCTTCATAGTCGTGCAGAATATCCCAGCACTGCACAAAGTCACACATGCTTCTGTTTATCCAATGTATCCCAACCTCTGGCTGTGGACAAATTACACCAGCATGCTCCCAATGTCCTCTTCGTGTCATTGATGAGAAAAATCACCTTTGCAGTAGGAAATATCTGCATCACAGATGTCGTCAACTTTTTTAAGTAAGCAAGCAAACGTGAGCACGACATGCGCCACAAATATAGTCCTCCAAAATGCATGACCACCACATCTACAGTACCAAGAGAGGCCACACCTTTGCAAAGGAGATCCATGCACATGAAACCCCACTCTTAAACTGTGCCCCAAAAAGCCTGCACTCCTTCCAACTGAAAGTCAGTATCAAAGCCTCTTTCCACGGCATACCTGTGCAGATCGTGCACAAAGGTATCACCCGAACTTTGGGTAAATAGGTCACTGGCTCTTCCAGGGAACCACACCCTCGAATCCTCATTGGAGAATACCCACAGTTCCATTCGCGAAGGTGCCATGCTCAGAAGGCCATGATGTGGCACGTGCACTTTCCCAACTACAGCTAGGGCCATGCCCCAGTAAAGCAGACAATACTTCTTCGCTTTGCACTCGATTTTTCCAACACTCACTTACTGGCAGCTACTGGAGACTATGAAATTTTCAAAAACGCCTGCACCAATCTCTCACTGAACCTCGGCATTGCACACTATCATTTCTCTACACATATTTCCCGTTAAACTCTCTGAGAACACATTCCCTTTGCTTCCAAAGCCCCTCCACCAGAAACATTTCCTACAGGATGCCCTATTTCAGCATCCACAATGATCCTGCCGCACATCCAGCACACTTTGCCATGCACAAAACAGGTCCACCCTTGCCCACACCCAGAACACTATAAATCCATACATGCAACCTTTTGGGCAGCTAACATTGTGCACAAACGTAACATAAATAGCAGCACTTCAAACCAACTCCCTCATACCATGGAGCACTCATTCACGAAAACAGGTCGCAATTAGCAGCATCCACAAACATACCACAGCATCCATCACCCCTACCCACTGCCATTCACAAAGTATTGTGACACTACCAACCTACCCACAACCTTTTCACAATATTGGCCCTATGTCAACAAATCAGTACACAGCATAGTCACCAAGCACATTTAAGGTGCACTTCTACCATATCCTCTTCCATATGGACCGTTTGCAAACCCAGTACCCATTGCCCACACTGCATGCCTTTTCACTCCACCATCGCCAAGTACACATCAAAAACTTTACCATGCAACAGTGTCCTCACCTGCAAAACCAAACATGCACGCATGACACCTCACTTCTCCTGCTCTATTGTGTCAGGGCACCACCCTGTAACTGCTGCAAGATCCAAAATGCATTACTGCCATGTGTGACCTAAAGTCCTAACTTCTTGAGAACATGGCCTATGGCCTTCGGCCATGCACGCAACAGTCTAAGACTTCAACACTCTCACTGCTACATAATGGCATCATTCATTTCACCATGTCACCAACTACCACTATCCACATACACTGAATTGCCACTAACACTCCTACCCAACCTGCACACCGCCATACAGGAAAAATTGCTACACTTACAACAATGTAGAAACACAACACTGTCTCCTGCACCCCTGTGCAATTTCATTCACATAGTACTTACGTACATACGTACGTACGTACGTACGTACGTACCCACTTCCATTCACAAAAGTGATGCGTCACTGTAAACCTAACCACATACTGTTCGCAACATTGCTCCTACTCCAACCAATCTGCACACACCAAATTATGCAAGCACCCGTCTCTACTTGGTACAGAGTCACACTTGCATTGCTGCGGTGTGTGAGCAGAAGCCCTTCGGCCATGCACCCAATAGTGTAATCCTTCACCAAAACCACCCCAACTGCATGCACCCATGCATGCCACCATCCCCTACCACTGCTTCCATCCGCATAGCACAGGCACCCGTGCTCCCACCCACCCTATGCCATAACCAATTCACTCCCCTTCTGAAATTCATCTGCCACCATGGAAAGAGGATGCCACAGACAGGTTGCCATTATAGAATCAAAACACTGTCTCCTGCACTCCTGTGCACTTTCATTCACATACTACGGACATACCCACTTCCATTCACGAAGTATGGTATCACTGCCAACCTACCCAAATAGTGTTCGCCTACAGTAGCCCTACTCCAACCAATCTGCACACACCACAGTATGCAAGCACCCCCCTCTACCGGATACAGAGTAACACATGCATAGCTGCAGCGGGTGAGCTGAAGCCCTAGGCTCTTCTGAGCATGGGTTCTGGTCCACGGCTTTCGGCCATGCACCCAATAGTCTAATCCTTCAACAGATCCACTGCAACAACATGCACCCATGCATGCCACCATATCCCCAACTACTGCAATCCATCTGCATAATACAGGCACCCGCGCTCACACCCTATCCTATGCCATGTGCAAATCACTCCCCTTCTTAAAATCACCTGTTACCACTCACCACGGAAAGAGGTCGCTGCAAACCGCTCTTGGCAGAAGCTATCGTGCCGTTACGACAGCTGCCAGAAATCACCACACAAAGGTGTTGGCTGTCTAGGTACCCGGGAAATCACGCTATACGCACCAATACTGCAGCCACTCCTCCGTCTTCTTCCACCTACTTACATATGTCATATTAACCACGTGTCACTCCCCCGCCCTTTCCCTCCCTTGCTGCGGCCAACACATGGCGTACGGTCAATTTTGCAAACCCTTCCGCCAGCGCACTGTCCTCCAAGACACCATGGCGGTTTTTTGCAAACATTGTTGATGCACAGCATTCTTCCCTCCAGCCAACCACCGGACGCGTCCAAAGTTCTACGACAGCATGCCGTACTGCAGGTTAATGACACATTCGGTCCGTGTAGCGAACAGGAAATGGGTCCGCAGAGCCAGATATCACTATTGTTTAGAGATGTACATTTCAGTCGTTTCCAACAAAAGTGCTGGTTGGATTCCCACCAAAGATACAAAAGCACGCTTTCTGACCCAAACCTCAGCTCCTGCCGTAAATCCGTCCAGCTGTTTGGGCTGTAGCCGTGCGCAAAGTTTTTCCCCGTTCAGTCTATGGAAAAAAAAAATATTTGAAACCCCCTACAACTCTGCCCCCCCCCCCACGAAACCTCCCCCAACTTGGTGAAAAAATTCAGAGCTGACCATATACTTTTTTTGCAAAGTTTGGTGAGGATTCGTCCAGGGGGAGCAAAGTTACAAACCGCCAAAAAAGTGCTTCCCAGGAGTTTAGCAACTTAACCATAACTACACACCCGCTACCACGGATAGAAAGTATATATTACACGGCCACGGAAATGGCCGTGTAGTTATGCTTAAGTTGCTGTTTCCATAGGAAGAGCACTTTTTGGGTGGCTTATAACTCCGCTCCCCCTGGACGAATCCTCACCAAACTTTGCAAAAAAAGTATATGGGCCGCACTGACATTTTTTTTCCAAAGTTCGGTGATGTTTGATCCAGGGGGGGAAAGTTATAGGGGGTGCTCCAAAACGTCTTTTTCCCATAGACTGAATGGGGGGTAAAACTTTGCGCACGGCTACAGGTCAAACCGCTGGACAGATTTTCACAAAATCTGCGGCAGGTATAGGGGCTTCATCCAGAAAGCATGCTTTTGTAAATTTGGTGACAATCCATGCAGTATTTTTCTTTAAAACGACCAAAAAGTATGTCTCAAAAAATTAGTGATATCTATGTCCGCTCCGCGGTCACACTTCCCTGTTCGCTCCGCGGACAAGATAACGATTGGCTAATGGGCTCGCGTCATGACCGCATACACGCGACGTCTGTGCCGATAGGCTGCTGCGAGACGTGTTCTGCGTCAGATTGTTTGGCTGTGCCCAAAATCTTGGATCCGCCGATAGCGGAGCAACAACCAACGTACACATGCTATATTTAGAAAACTCTTTTGCTGTGTCAGAGTGTTGGGACAGGTTCAGACAGTAAGACATGGGTGATCAATGCATTTGTTCTGGGGGTCGGCTTCACAATGTATTTTCTATGGCCACCTTGTACGCACAGAAAATGAGGGCTGTAGTAACGGTAGCATTTCAGTCCATGCAGTGCACAGGAAACTTTTTACTGTTATAAGGAGACGCGTAGTGGTAGCGAACATTGAAATTCAGTACATGCTGTAATTACATTTTTTTTCCCCTACGAGTGTGCTATTCATTTGTACGCCGCCATGGGTGTGACATGGTGCAGTGGTTGTGGCCAGGGTGTACAGCCATGGGTGTGACATGGTGCAGTGGTTGTGGCCAGGGTGTACAGCCATGGGTGTGACATGGTGCGGTGGTTGTGGCCAGGGCGTACAGCCATGGGTGTGACATGGTGCGGTGGTTGTGGCCAGGGCATAGAGTCTTGGATGCATGGCCGTAGGCCGAAGGCCATACTTCCAAGACTGTACGCCCTGGCCACTACCACCGCCACATGTCACAGCAATGGATACACCTGTAGTATTGCTCATCCATCAGATATGGTTGTGGGGAGAGTGTAGAGTCTTGGCCACTGGAGGTATAAGCTACTGCACACACATACATTGTAATATCGGAGGACATACAGCTAGGAGTGTACCCTCTGGCCACAACCACTGAAGCATACCACACTTATAGATACACCCGTACTACTGCACATCACTCAGGTGGTTGTGGGGAGGGCCTGCAGTCTTGGGTGCATGTTAGTCGTGGGCAGGTTTCCTGCCAACAAATTCATATGGTAAAGTGGAAGTTGGTGCTCAATGTACGGCGAGCAATGCCTGTATCTGTGTTGTAATGTTTTCAGATTAATATTGAAGTTGGACGGGCATCCTATGTTTTGAAATCTGAGGCGGCCACCTGAAGTCTTTGATGGGGATTTTCATATGCTGTTGCAAAGTGAGAATGATGAGGTTATAGTTTAAAAACGCTTGTAAGGAACATGAAATATCAGTTCACGAATATTCTTTGATGCGAACAGTTTGCTGTGTGACTTTGCCAAAAATAATGGAGGCTGGGAAGATGATGTAAGTTTAATGTTGACGACTGTACACTAATTGTGAAAATGTAACTGAGGTATTTTGCGGAGTTGTAATTTTCCTCAAATACCAGAGAGTGTACATTGTTTGCGTTTGCAAGCTAACACTAGAGTCACCGTTGGTGAACTTTATTTCTTTTTCTTTTAAATGTTCTTTTGGTCTCGTTACAGTTTGCACGTTCTTTTGGTCTTGTGTAAAATTACGACATGTAATTTTTTTCTTGCTTGTCCATTCATGCTGCATCCATAAACGAATTACCATGTTACTGTGAAGCTGTCCTTTTTTTAACCCTTACGGCGAGTGCTGTTTATCTGCGTTTGTAGGGTGTCATTATATGTCTCCATGGTGAACTCTAATACTTATTTAAAATGTCATGTTTGGTCACTTAAATTTGTGTAGTATTTTCCACAATCTTTGTGTCTGTTTTGGAAATTTTTACTAAAGGTTCAGTATTGACACACATTTTGTCTTACGTTTTCCGCATAGCCATATTTTGCCACACTGTGAGTGCCACGGTCTCCAGATGCCGAGTGACGGCTTCTTTCCACGCCAGATGCAACTGCTGGTGAACGGGTGCCTGTCCATTATAATGTTATGGGATGACAGGCCAGGGCCGCTCTGTCCCTACGCTGAACTAGCGACAAGGAGTGACTTATTATCATTTATGGTGGTGTAAAGCAACGGTGATGCCGCCGTGTTGGAAATACCTGTGCAAACAAATGGAGTGCTCGAACAGAAACGCATACTTTGCGTATGCGAAATAAACTGCACGTATCTCTCCATGAACATTTTCACTGTTGGCGCTTGGAGTCATTGCTACAAATTGTTTGCAAATACAATTAGTCCGTTCATCTCTGACAGTTGTTTGTTAAATAAAAGTACTTTCCAAATACTAAAATGTAACCGTTTTCTTTTAAAATCACGTGCATCATTTCGAAATGTAATGTACCACGTTATACGTCGCTGTATGTTTATTTACAGGTTCTGTATCATGGTACATACTGTTGCTTTTTCCTTGCTGTCATGGAAAGCGAAGAGGGGCTATGTATGGAACGACCGCCTTTCCTTTCGATGGTGGTCATCTTGAAAAAGGATTTTGTTTAACCAGAAATCCCATTTTTCCATAGCACATGCTCATGGTTTGCACATCTATACTATTATTGTCAAATCATATTGCTTCTATGTCCTGTACTATGAAAGGTGGTTCTTACTGCAACATTTACTTTGTTAACAGATGGCTTTCTTTTTTGATAGGACAGCTAATAAGGCCATTTGCGAACAGAAATTAGGAAAGACGTATCAAACAATGATATGGGGGAGTGGGTAGCTGGTGCAAAAATATTGTGCGTTTGTTATTTCTAATGTTGGGGCAGTGTTTGTCATGCTCCTACATTACAGTAGTGATGTTTCTTGGGAAGGATGGATGGTTATAACTTTATAGTAATAAAGGACTTTCAATAACATACGTCTCTCGGCAATTGTAAAGGGCACCTACCTCTGTGCAGGTCTTCAAGGATTCAGTAGTCTGTAGGAGGAGAAATGGAGTCTCTCCTAGAAACCCCTCAACCACCCAGCCAAAAAGGCCAGGCAGAGGTGAAGTCTCCAGGGAAAAACCCCAGAAGGGGAAAAAACCCTGCAGTGAGCTGCTGGGGTGCGTGGGCTCCTGCAGGAAGCTGGTGACGGTTTATGCACTAGCTTTAGTGCAGAACGGAATCCTCTTGTGAAGAATCCTAATGCAGACAGAGTAAGTGTAAGTTAAGTATGAATGATAGATGTCTCAAGGTTGTTGGAATTCAGAGGTTAGAAGAAAGGGGCTTACCCTGGGGAGAATAAGAGTCTCTAGGTATTTGTTAGTCAATCCGATGGTAACAGCTGGTAAAGAACCTAATGGAGTATAAGGTCAGTGGGATTAGCCCTAGTGTATTTAAACACTGTCAAAATGCAGAAAGGACGTAAATGTGACAAGAGAATGAATTCTTACCAAGATACTGTTGACAAGAAAAAGGATAACAGATTAGAAGTCTTGGAACAGGAGACTGCAGAGGATTTCTATGGCTGTACCCTAATGCTTGGGGAGAAAAACAAGAATAGGGAATAACGCGTACTGGAAGGAACCGCATAGGAAAACTGACTATCTACGTCAGACTACACACCAATAATGTCTGGGGAAAAGACCAACGATTGAGAATGGCTTCCTTTAGTCTCGCGCAGCTTGAAGGTGTTTCGAAGTCTCTGATATTCCAGAACGAGAGAAAACATGAAAGAAATAATTCAAGAGGATAAGAAGCAAAAAGGTCTAGCAAATATAGTTTAGGTAATCAAAAGGGTGGAAGGCAAGAGAACTTACGATGCGCAGCGCAACTCTGCTTAGAGAAGCAACGCGCAGATCCGAAGTCCGGGTAAGCGGATATGCGACCCCGGAAGTTGAGGGCGTGGCTACTCGCTCAGAATGAGAAGCGAGAGAGACTAGTGTGCTGCACACAGTTCCCGGCCCCTCCATGTGGTGATTGTTTAATCCGAGCAATACCGCGTGTATGGGTACACGGGAACGTGAAAAAGAAGAACCCTGCTGGAGAGTTCTAACAGTCTCTTTCAACACTCTCAACACTCTAAAGAAGAGATTCACATCTGCACCCATACTTATGACTCCAGACCAATCAAGCCATTTCATCCTCGAGACGGATGCCTCTCAATACGCCTTGGGAGCTGTTCTATTGCAGGAAGATGATCAGGGGTTGGAACGGCCCATCGCATACCTATCCAAAACATTATCACCAGCTGAATTGAATTATACAATTCTCGAGAAGGAGTTATTGGCGATTAAAAGAGCATTTGAAGAATGGAGACATTTATTATTGGGAGCACAACATCCAGTGGAGGTCCGTACTGATCACCAAAACCTAAGGATTCTTCAATATGCCCAGACATGCAACAGCCGTCAGGCGAGATGGGCACATTTTTTTTTCACCTTCCAGGATCGTGTTTTCCTTTATACCAGGGAAATGTAATTTACAAGCAGATGCTTTATCGCGTAAAGAGATTACTCATCAATTTACGGTAAAGCCAGAACCAATCTTTCCCCGCAGTATTGCTAGCGTTGCAAAGGGCTGCAAATCTCCTGATTTCCACAAACGTCTGGAACAACGTTCTGGGCCCAGCATTCTGAAGGGGCTAACAAAGCAGGATTTAATCCATTTGTCTAAAAAGGAAGGGTGTTATTTCCATGGTCGACAAGTCTATGTACCCACTAAACCCTTAGAGAAAGAAGTGCTAGGCATGTGTCACGACTCCAAATCTGCAGGCCATAGGGGTTATGTTAACACTCTTGAGTTGAACTCCCGGTATTTCTGGTGGCCTTCGATGAGGAGTGACGTTCGTAAATACGTAGAGTCATGCCCAGTCTGCCTACAAAATAAGAGTCCAAGACATTCGCCCTTTGGAGCTTTGGTCAGGATGCCTTTGCCTACACGACCTTGGCAGATTATTTCAACAGACTTTATAGTTGATCTACCTCTTTCTGAAGGATGTTCGACTATTATGGTAGTCATCGATTCGTTCACCAAACTGGCTCATTTTCTACCTCTAGCCAGTCTTCCTTCAGCATCCCAAATGGCTCGAACATTCATCTCCCGAATTTCTTCTCTTCACGGTCTACCAGAGACTGTAATCTCTGATAGAGACTCTCAATACACGTCAAGATATTGGAAACAGGTCTGCCAAATTTTGTGAATCACATGGGCTTTAAGCTCAGATTTCCACCCTCCAACAAATAGTCAGACTGAGAGGTTAAACCAGACACTAGAAGGATATCTACAGAGCTATATCTCAGCCGCACACGACAACTGGGTAGGTTTATTACCCATTGCCAAATTTGCGTATAACAATGCTTGTCATTCAGCGATCAAGACCTCTCCTTTCTTCTGTTTATACGGGTTTCACCCGGTCTCATTCCCAGACAAAAGCCTTGCTGATGACAAATGTCCCGACATAAAGACTCTTCTGGAAAGGATACATAGGGGTCAACACGCAGCATCTCTGGCACTCAAAACTACCCAGGAAAGAACAAAGAAGATAGCGACCGTCTCCGAACTATAGCTCCTAATCTGCAACCAGGAGATTGGGTCTAGTTATCCTCCCGATTCTTACCCAGACATCTTAAACCTTGCAAGTTTTCTCCTAAATTCATGGGCCCTTTCCGGGTGATCTCAGCAGTAGGAGCAGCAGCATTTAAACTCAAATTACCCAAGACATGGGCACGTATACATCCGGTATTCCATGATTCCCAGCTAAAGCCAGATATACGAAGTATCTACTATCCCATGGTCTCCTCGCGTCCTCCAACAGTTCTGCTTCATACCGATGCAGAATACGAGGTCGCAGAACTATGTGACTCACGCATTCATCGCGGAAAACTACAGTACCTGGTGGATTGGAAGGGTTACACCCCAGCTGATCGAACTTGGGAATCAGAATCCAGCATTTACGCTCCACGATTAATAAAACTGTTCCACAAGAAGCACCCCGGTAAACCAGGCGGTAGTGACTTTAAGAGGGGGCATACTGTTACATCTCTCCAGCTCGGTTCTTCTGTTTCACGTTCCCGTGTACCCATACACGCGGTATTGCTCGGATTAAACACTCACAACATGGAGGGGCCGGGAACTGTGTGCAGCGCACCAGTCTCTCTTGCTTCTCATTCCGAGCGAGTAGCCACGCCCTCGATTTCTGGGATCGCATATCCGCTTACTCGGACTTCAGATCTACACGTTGCTTCTCTAAGGAGAGTCGCGCTGCGCATCGTACGTTTGCTTGCCTTCCACCCTTTTGATTATTACCTAAACGATATTTGCTAGACCATCCTGCTTCTTACTTCTTATCCTCTTGAATTATTTCTTTCATGTTTTCTCTCATTCTGGAATATCAGAGGGTTTGAAACACCTTCAACCTGCGCGAGACTAAAGGAAGCCATTCTCAATCGTCGGTCTTTTCCCCAGACATTATTGGTGTGTAGTCTGACGTAGATAGAGTCAGTTTTCCTATGCAGTTCCTTCCAGTACGTGTTATTCCCTATTCTTGTTTTTCTCCCCAAGCATTAGGGTACAGCCATAGAAATCCTCTGCAGTCTCCTTTTCCAAGACTTCTAATCTGTTATCCTTTTTCTTGTCAACAGTATCTTGGTAAGAATTCGTTCTCTTGTCACATTGACGTCCTTTCTGCATTTTGACAGTGTTTAAATACACTAGGGCTAATCCCACTGACCCTTTACTCCATTAGGTTCTTTACCAGCTGTTACCATCGGATTGTTTAACAAATACCTAGAGACGATTATTCTTCCCAGGGTAAGCCCCTTTCTTCTAACCTCTGAATTCCAACAACCTTGAGACATCTATCATTCATACTTAATTTACACTTTCCCTGTCTGCATTAGGATTCTTCACTAGAGGATTCCGTTCTGCACTAAAGCTAGCGCATAAACCGTCACCAGCTGCCTGCAGGAGCCCACGCAACCCAGCAGCTCACCGCAGGGTTTTTTCCCCTTCTGCGGTTTTTCCCTGGAGACTTCACCTCTGCTGAGCCTTTTTGGCTGGGTGGTGGAGGGGTTTTTAGGAGAGACTCCCTTTCTCCTCCTACAGACTACTGAATCCTTGAAGACCTGCACAGAGGTAGGTGCCCTTTACAATTGCAGAGAGATGTAGGTTATTGAAAGTGCATTATTACTATAAAGTTATAACATGGATGGCCTTAGCTGATGTCATTTTCAGATAAACTTTTGTTGAAAGTATGCAATGTGCACTACATTATTAATGGATAACGACCAATACGTGTTGGCGCTGTGCAAGGCACAAGTTGCAGGTAGACGTTCCTATATCAATATGAAATCTGTTTCCACATTGTCCACGACACATCTTACTGTTAAGTGTTTACGGATTCTGGGACACGTTACCGTGCTGTACACCAGCATATTGTCAAGTGGTAGGTGTTTAAATAAGTCAGAAATTGCTTTACATTATGGTTAGGTGGCACTACTGTAAACCGATCATCTTTAGAAAAAAAACTTTGCAAAGGGACGTTATGGTTAAGTTGCCCTACTAAAAACCCATAAAATTCAATTAAAAAAAACTTTAAGGGGATGTTATGGTTAAGTTGCCCTACCAAAAACCTGTGCACTTCACTAAAAAAAAAACTTTTCAAAACGTGCCATTATGGTTCAAAGTAAAACCGAAAAACCCCTGAAATTCGCCAGTTATGGTAGGCTAAGTGACCACAACTGCCCGCACCACTGTCCTCTGCTAACACCCAGGACATGAAAGATGGCATCACAAATGTCATTAACATCATCACTGATGACATCACATGTTATGGTAAGCTAAGCAACGATAACTCGCGCCACCACCGTGCACTGCTAAGACTAACACCCAGGAAATCAAAGATGACTATTGATATTAGAAAGAGACGGACTGAGCGCCTGTTTGCGGACGGGGGCGGACGAGGTCAACAGTACCCAAAGAGACATGGAGTATCTGAAAATGTACTATTCTCCTGCACAAAAAATGTTCAACATAGAAAATGGAGACAAAGACATTATAAGTATTAATAAATAAATATGGAAACCTAAACGTGTGAAATGGAAACGATGCATTTAATAACCATGTAGAATGAAATGGATGGTACCATGAAAAAAATGATGCCTCCATCGTAATTACTTCACAGAAACTCTGCAGCCTAGACCGACAGTGGAGGCACGCAGTAGGACAAAGGGAAATAACATCAAAATAGTAAGTGAAGGTCATTTTTTTTTATGTATGTGTACTTTTTTGGTATGTGGTGCAGAAGTAATAATGCCTTTCTGTTGGTTTGGCACAGAAATGACAAGTACTTTGGAGTGGTTGGAAGAGTACTTTCCGTATGGGGAAATATCGGAAGATAGCGATAAGAATGGTACACAGCACTCTGCGTATGCAAAGTAATGGCCAGTATTTTATGGGCATTTAATAGATAGTTATTTTTTACAGAACAGGAAAGAAAAAAAGAAAGGGCAACAAACGACACAGAAGAAGACAGGCTGAAAAGGATTGAACTGCAAATGTAGACACTAAATGAGAATTTTAAAAAGTTTAAAGGGAATTTGTGGAGGACTGTGTGAGAGGAAAAGTACGTTACCACTGTCCCACCTGTACCTGCCCCCCTTCTCCATTCCCTAGTGAACCATCCCCAAACAATCATGAAGATGTTTTGATGAAACATCCATCCCTTCTTCTCCTCACAAATCTTCCCCTCACAACCAGCCTGTGTTCATTCCTAATTGCCCTATATTTGTGTCAGTATCTGTTTCCCCCGGTATTTCTTTGGAATGAAGTGTGTGTGCGTGTTTTGGAATGTTTTTGTATAGTAGTTGTAGTTAAAGAGTTGGAGTAATACATTTTTTAAAAAAAAGACTCAAAATGTTTGCAAACAGTGCGCCTGTTTGACCTATCCGTAAGGAATGGAATGTGGATGTTGTAATGGCAGTACACCTACCCGTACTAATGTCAACTAAGATGGAAGCGACGTCCTAAGGACATTATGCCACACCGTACTGCTTACAAACGACATAAAACATGTTCGTAGAACACAACGTGTGTCTGGGATGTCTGTAAATGAGCAAAATGGGAGCGTGTTAAGGACACTATACTTGTCCGTATGGTCCGCAGTCAAGATGGTACCGTCCGTAGAACAGGCGCGGTGGCCGGCATGTTCGTAGTCAAACAAAATGGAGTTGTCCTAAGGACACTGGACCTGTCCGTACAGTGAGCATATCTTGTACGCAAATGCGCAGTACAACCATAAGTACAGCGAACATCACGCCTGTCCCCAACTGTCCGTCTCACTTGTGTCGAACTTAGAATTATTTTGAGAACCCGAACACTGTCCGTAGGACACTATTGCGCATGCGCACGTTTGTTATTCTGCATGTGCTGTCCACCGGACTCCCATTTCTGTCGCGGATGTGTTCAGGACATCATCATGTGACAATTTGCACAGTTTGTGTGCTTCCGCAACAGTACAAAAGAATTTATACACACAAGGCAAATTATTGTACAATATAAAAATATTATTTCACATATCGCAGACAATAGCTTACCTGTGGACATGGTGTGTACAATTTTTGGAACGCTTTTCAGTGAAGATGGTGATGAGGCGCATCCCTACACCCCTATAAATGACTACACCGCCGAGCGCATCTTCATTGTGCTACTGGCTATAACAGATTGAGTTGTGCTGCCTTTACTGCTGTAGTGACCAATAGGAAAACTAATTGTATGGCATCCATGGCTACTGTCGCTTCATTAGCCTCAGCAACACCCCTAAACCCTCCACCACCTCCCCAAGGACCTGCAGAGGGATATACGGGTGAGGATGTAGAGATCGAGGAAGAAGAGGAAGAAGAGTATGAGGTGGAGGAACTGCACACTACAAGCACTCGCTGGGAGTCGTGGGTGTGGCGGTTGTTTTCCGTTTGTGGGAACGTACCAAAAGAACGTGCGAACTGGGTCAGGTGTAACCAGTGCCAGTTGGTGCCGAGTCGCGGGAGACCTGGTGTGTACAGCTTTGGTACTACAACCATGAAGCGCCACCTAACTTCATTCCACAGTGCAGACGTTCTCAAGGTGGTGCCATGTGAAGAACATAGTAGGTTAAGTTCCTCCACAGCATCCTCCGTGTCCGATCCTCTCACCACAAGAGACACTCCTACGGGAGAGCGCCTCCCTCCAGCTGCCTCACAAGCCATTCTAAATGCTGTTGACCCTTTTCTTTCAAAGATGACTATAGTGTGTATGTATTGTGACGCTGCAGGGGGGAGAGTTTTCGAAGTGCTTTTGAGGCTACGGTCACGGAGCATCAGAATAACTGCTTCCTACCCAAGTAAAGATCACCCTATAGCTTTCTCTCTCCACCTGCCTCTTCTTATCCCCGTGGTTGGTGTCCCTTCCTTACCCTCCTTTGCCCTCCTCTCCTAGTGTGTTGTGTGCCCAAAAGCAGGAAAGTCGAAAACTATACAAATTAAAAAAAATGGCTCTTTTCAGAGCCGCCTTTCTCAGTTTAACAGTAGAACTAGCAAGTCACCATTGTAGGTCTCCGCGCATTTTTGAAAAAGTCAGCGGACAGTCGTAGGACACAGAAATGGGGGGTGCATGCGGAGTAAAACCAGTGCACGTTACGCTGTGAGTAAGTGGTGGCTCTGAAAAGAGCCTTTGGTGGGGTTGTGTCTGCTTCAAAAACTGAACATTGGGAAAAACGGAATGGCAAATAGGTTAGTGTGATTCCAAAACAGGGCGCAATGCATTTTGTACATTGTGAAGAAAAATTTGGTTGCCAGCATATGTGAGATGGACGCCATCTCTGTGAAAAATGAAAGAGCTCCGAAACAAAATGTTTTCATTGTGGAATGAGGACATGCCAACATCTCTTAGAAAAGCACAAACAGCCTTATTCACATTGCGTCTCGCTTTCTCCATTTGTGGACCAAATGCAGAAGAACGCAGCCAAATATGTCTTTGTGCAATACGGGAAAAAGCTATGTGGCAATTGGGGAACATGTCCATGATCTGCGCAATTCCTTTCTTCATTGCAAATTGCAAAGAAATTCCAGAGACGTGGCCTAAACTGTTTCCTCCGCAATGAATCAGGATGACCCTATGTCAGTAAAGTAACAGAGAGGTACCAAGTATAGCCATCTCATTCCACGCACACCATGCCAGTGCACTTCAGCATGAGGCAATCCACGATCTGTAGATAGACGGCAACTTTCTGCATGCACCTTCAACCAATGTATCCATGAGTCTCCCAAAACCCAGATAATCTGTTTTCGAGCACATAGAGCCATAGCTGAGTGGTCTCCTGTCAGGGAGAGGACGGTCTCACTGAATCTCTCCGTTCAGAACACACCTACTGAACTGTATTGACCAATCCCTAGCTGCGCTCATTCTCATTTGCATGCGTCTCCACCCCAGAATCCCCATTGGTAATATGTGCTGCCTGCAAACTACCACCATGTCCCCGGACAAGTACAGGGTCAGAGCGTGACGACTGTACAGTTAAGTAAAAATCCCCTTTTCCCCTTGAAGGCGAGCTCTGAAAAGAGCTGTGTTTTAAAAATGTTTGTGCAGATGCCCAATGACACCTGTCATTTTGTGTTTTTTAAAAATTTTTGTTCTTACTTTCCTCCTACAACCATTACAGAACCTGCTCTAAAGCAAGCCGTACATTCCAAAAGAACATGGCATTTCCCAAAGAAGACAGTGCAACACCATCTGCTGCAAAATAATCCGCATTACTGGGATCAATGTTGTCGTGGCTGCAGAAAAACATACCAGCTCGTAACATGAAAGCATGCATGCCGCGATTGATGTTACACCTCCCAATACTTTGATCTGGACAGAAAACAGAACTGTTTTCCCATTTTCCTCTAGGGAGGAAACCGGAAAAAATTACTTTCGCAGTTGGAAAGATGTTCATGAGTGCTTGAACCAACTCTCTTAAATCTTCCAACAAAGTACGTAAACTCACGTACCCCACATGGCAAGCACCGTAGTGCAAAAGTACCACATGAGGAGAGGTCATTGTATGCATTTGTCTGCAAACTTGCAGAATTGGCGCAACAGCCTCAGCACTCCACACCACCTCCACTCCTCTCACATCGAAATGGTGTGCCACATGCCTACTCTCGGCATAGTGCTGTAAGCCATGGACAAAAATATCTCCAAGCACCAAAAGCCTGACCCTCTCCACCTCTGCCATCTTCAGTATACACACAGTCTTTCAACACAAAAGAGCAATGTGAACGTCTGATTGGCTAATGCCTACAGTCCCCTTTCCATGCTGGATTTGCTGTAGAAACCTGTATGTGACACGCCCTACCCGCGGACAAGCGTTGCCTACGTGCGGCACGTAACTCTTACCCAGTCCTTCAACCATTTCCATATCAGTCTACCATTTCCATATCAGTCGCAAATCCAGTCCCTCATTGGACACAACTAAGCAGTCACACAACCAACCACCAATCGCATTAAACATCGCTAAATCTAACTCCGTCAGCAACATTGTGCACTTCAAATTTACTATCGATGACTCTGAATGGAAGTCGTGTATCGTTGCAAAGCACCTACCTCACAAATGACTGTGCAAGTCTCACGAATGTCTACGTACACCTCCATGCATGCACACATGCATGAGTATAGAGTACAGTTATGCATATTTTAATCAGAGAAGATGTGCAACCCTTATGATTTCATTTAAACAAATTAATGCATAGGCCATACATACCAACGCTTCCCATTTTAAGTGCAAGATGTCCGATTTTTCATTGTCAAACCGCACTATGTCTTATTGTCTCCCACATAACCTATACATACGTTACAGGCATGCCTATTTAGCGCAAAACTCGAGTTTACGTTACAAAAAAAACAAAAAACAAAAAAAAAAAAAAAGAAAAGAGTTGTGTACTGGGTACGGCCTGCAGTACTGCTACTTGCAATGCGATCGTATGGGAAAAATAAGCGCTCCCAATTACTTTGGTGACATTACCCGATGAGGGTCTCCCGATTTTTCGGCATCGTACTTATAATTTGAAAGCAGAAAATGTTTCCCCATCTACTATAATGTCCTATCACTTACAAACCTCTCTCCTATAGATAAAATAGCTTTAAAAAAACACGGCATTTTCATAACCTTAAAATTGTTCTCCTTTCTGAAGGACTTGCAAGTAACATACTGCAAAAAACATACAACGACAGCACATAGTGAAGTGGAAATGCACACATGCACTGTGTTGCAATACAAAAGGAGAATACTCTGACAAATGATGCACAATTAATGTGTACAGTATCATCACTGCTTTAAAACACACAATGAATAATTTGTTTTTTCTCAATCGCAGTGAAGACTACTCTCCTGGGAAGCAACAGCATCTTCACTGCAAACGACATATCCAAAGAAACCTGGTCTTTTCGCAAAAGAAAGTAAGTACAGTACTACCTTTATATTGAAACTATTCCTCAATGAGGGTGCATGGGTTATTTGTTAACTTTGGGCACCAAAGGAAACATTGATTTGTGTACCATTCAACTCACAAATCCTCATGTGTTAAACAAAGAATAACAGGCAGAATGGCTCACAAATCCCTGTGTGTTTGGAACTCTATTAACATACGGAATCATTAGAATGTCAGTACTCAGAAAGAAATAGCTGTTTCAATTTTATGCCATTTCGTTTACAAATAATGCTTCTCGTCACCACTAGGCCACTTTGTACTGTCATCTGAAGCACATTGTAGTGCTATATAAATAGAAAAATAGCCTTTCCAAATCATCTAGGAGTCCAATGCACATTCACACACCACGACAAACAGCTTCCCCATCAAAATTATGCACTCATGCACACAACACAAATACATTGTACAACAGACCAAAGCATGCCTTCTTTTTTTCAACAGACACCAAAGAATGTCTACCAAAAAGCAAGTCCGTAGAAAGGAACGCAGAATTAGAGCAAATAAAAAGAAGTGTCCAATCTAAGCATCCATCTGTAGTAGAGTTTGTAGATAACGTTGGAACAAAGCAGCTAATACAGTCGTTCCTTAAAACAAAGGAAGCATCAACTACCGAAACTTTACCTCCTCCATCAAAATGTGTCACAAAACACAAAAATCTTAGCAAACAATCGGCTACCAGTACAGCTAGCAATGCTCCTAATAATCCTGATATAGTAACAAGAACCCACAGTAAAAAAAGTATTTTAGCAAAAATGTTTCGCCACAGAGTCCTTCAGAATCTAATAAGAAGAGGTCCGAAATCATCCTGAACCCTTAAAACCTACCGTAGAAAATTAATCCTACAAGCTCTTGTGGACAGTGCAATCCTTCTCAAAAGGAAGTTGTTTATTAGTGTTAAGCAGGATGAAAGCACTAACAAAACTAAGTACCAAACTACAAAAGAAACTCAGCAATAAACGGAATGTGAACAAAAATAATTTCTTAAATGTTTGTGGAGGTGAATGGAGTCACACGACAACCACAGAACCATATTTTAATGAAGAAGCATACAAACAAAATCAAACAAACACAATTGCCATCCAAAGCAGTGGGCGAGGGTATGAACAAAATCAATAGTACCATCATGGAACATGAAAACTGCTTACAAAAGTATCCCCTGAAAACTCAGAATTCCCTCTCGATTCAACAGAACCACACCGCCCAGTATACAAATGGCCGTGCACATCAATGTGTGACATTCCAAACAAATCTTTCAAATCTTTACGTCAGTTCCTCAATCATTATGTAAAAGGTAAAGACAAAAGTAAAATGAAAGTGCTGCAAAATATGGACATTTGTCCAGTGTGCAAATACACAGGACTACAAGGACATTCATTAGCCTGCATTTCTGGGCCTATTTGCAAGAGCACCTTCCATGATATCAAAAAGGATATCAGTACATCATTCAAATGTGAGAAATCTAGTGTATAAAATATACTATGCAAAATGTCCAGCTTCAGAATTAGGCAATTTAAGTAATACTCTTCTGCATGGTACACCCAAATACTTACAAGAAGAAATTGACCGTATTCAGAGAAAATATTTTGGAAGTGAAAATCACTTACAAAATGCAATAGTTTTAGAACATAGTAGCAACAATTCTGCACATAGCAACCTTATATTACACACATACAGAAAAGAAATACTAAAATTTAAAAGGGCATCGGCTGAAGTACCAAACCATGTTTGTGTGCGTGTGTTGCCGCAGAACGTTTTACAAAAGGAACACAGAAAATATAGACATAGCATACAAAATAGAAAACAATGAAGATTCTAAATGGTTTGAATTAGCTGTCTACCTTTTAGCAGAAAACAAACATGAAGTAACTGAACGCCTAATATGTTGCAGTTCCTGCACTACAAAATTAGACAACCACCACACTCCTTCACATGCTATTACAAATAATTTGGAATTGTTCCCACTACCAAAAATCCTGCAACAACGCAATTTGTATGAGAGCATCATAATTCAAACAGTTCACCCATTTCAAGCAATTATACGCCTTCATCCAAAACAGCTAAATTACCACCCTCTGAATTGGTGAAAGGCATTTGTGGCGAAGTAGTTTATTTGCCATTAGATCTAACCAAAAATGTACAACGTTCAATAGAGCAATCTTTAATAGTCTTGGTAAATGGTGTACCAACAAAAGACAAAAGAATTTGGCAACAACTTGTGGACTTACATAAAGTTAGACAAGCATTGCAATATCTAAAAGACAATAATGAGTACTACAAGGAAATAAGTATTGAAGAAAGTTTAAGGGAAACAACTGAAATAATTCAAGAGCCATCAGAAACTGGACTTTTCGAACTACTGGATCCTGCTACAGTATCCACTCTTTTGGACCAGTACACAATTCATCCATTGTATTCCAATGAAAGCATAGATGATGCACTAGAAACTTACCAAATGCGACAAACCAAAAGGTTCACCAATGAGTATATGGCAAAAAAGTATAGAAGCACACACTTTTCCACTGCTATTTCCTACTGGCAAAGGTGGAAGGTACAATGATAGACCCACTCCGGTTTGGGCATCAGAATACCGCTCATTACGAATGTATTCACAAGATCCATGTGGAACCCAGTTTCAAAATATGTCAGCTACGCAGTTAATACAAAAAGTACAAGAACAAGATGAGGTTTTACAGTCAAGTATAACAGATTTGTTTGCAAACATGCGTGGTACAAAGGAATACTGGTTCCGATGGCACGGAGACATGCGTTGCATGATCAGAAACCTTGGACCACCGACTTGGTTTATTACACCAAGTTGTGCAGAATATGCATGGGAATATTTACATGAGTTCCTACGCATACCAAACAGCAACAAAAACAACAGATATATTAACACCTGGAGAACTTTGCTCTCTAGATCCAGTTAATGTGTCAAGATATTTCCATCATCGTTTCATTGCCATGCTACACTTTATTTGGAATAAAACTGTTCCTCCCCTTGAAGAAGTGCAACACTTCTTTTGGAGAAAAGAATATCAAGCCAGAGGAGAACCACATATTCACATCCTGTTATGGATCAACAGGTGTACCTAAATATGGTCACGACTGTTTTGCAGTTTATCCAAAAATATGTCACTTGTGAAATCCCTTCACAACAGACACAGAGTAGCATGGGCAGATTTTACAATTTCAAAGACACAAATGTGGCAAATATTGTCGCCGCAAATACAAAAACAAAAGGTAAATACTACACCAAATGCCGCTTTGGTTTCCCTAGACCAGTTACATAAACGGGTGAAGTAAACAACTTCATGTCTTCAGTAAATCACCTAAGAACACTTATTACTTAAAAAGAACAGAAGAATCAAAATATATCAACGATTACAATGCAATCATTGCCCTCTTATGGAATGCAAACATAGATGTGCAGTACATTGCAGACAATTCTACTGCTGTTGCACAATATGTTACAGCCTACTTAACAAAAGCAGAAAAAACAGAGCTTCAAGACCTCTGGGATGACCTAGCATCAGACAAAACACTACCACAGAAATTGTACAGCCTAGGCATAACAATGCTCTCTCGTAGAGAATGTGGTGCCTATGAAGCAGCAGATCGTTTAACCGGTACTGCTTTGTATGGAAAATCAGACAACATAGTATGGCTAAGTCTTGGCCCTGCTACATCTAGGAATCTAGGAAAAGGAGTGCTGAAATCATATGAGGACATAGAAACAATTGCCCGAAATGATCCCAACAGCCAAGACATTCTAAAAATCAATTTACTGGACACATACTATCCGAACAGGAGTAGCACTTTGGAAAGCATGTGTCTATACCACATAGCTCAAAAGTTTGCATACAAAAATAATATAAAACCTGATGAAAGCAAACGTAGATATAGAGTGACCGATTGTGAAGGGAGTTTAGTGAAACTTACCAAACTTAATCATGTAAAATTGTCATTAAAACTCCTCAACAGAAAGAACTGTATTACATGTCTCCGTTATAAATTTTTAAACCATGGAGAAAAGAGGAAGACATACTAGATAACTATGACCGCTATGATGATGCTTTCAAAGCAAATGAAAGCGCCATCACTGATGTGAACTTTATGCAGTACAAAACAATGTTACACAAAGAGCAGCAACAGGAAGAAGAACTTCAGGCCCAACCAGATAAGGACTCTTCCGACAGTAGTCAACCTTCTGTAACAGGAAGTCAAGAACCACTAAGACAACCACTAATAGCAAATGAGGCAGAAGTAGAAGATACCATGTATCAGTATCAAGAAGATACAGAAGACTTAACTGTACAACAAGTAAAACTTAAAGATCAGTGCACCATTTTTGAGGACGTAAAAACAAATTGTGCATGGTGTACAACACGAAAATAAAGAATGTAATTGCCAAAATTACAAACCTATACTGCTGTACGCAAGCGGTGAAGCTGGATCATGAAAAACATTCTTGATCAAAATCATCAGCAAGTTTCTTCAACAATTGACAAACAACAAACTGTCAGCTGTTGTAATGGCCCCCACAGGTTTAGCTGCCTACAACATAGGCGGTGTCACTTTACACCGATTACTACTGCTTCCAGTAGAGCATCAAAATAAATTAGACTACTACAAACTTTCTGCAGAAGCTGCAATGGAAGTACGCAGAGTATTGAAACAAATGAAAATGCTACTAATAGATGAAGTGAGCATGGTCTGCAACCTAATGTTGGCTTTGATTCACCTCAGATTGCAGGAAGTACTTACAAAATAATAAAGAAGAACTCTTTGCATGGAAACACATCATCATTTTCTGAGATCTTCTACAATTGACACCAGTGAAAGGTGAACCTATTTTTGAAACCTTAGGCCACAAACTCTGCCGTAAAACTGTTGGCAGCATAGGAAATGTCAACCTTTGGCAACATTTCCATTACAGAGAATTAACAGAGACCATGCGGCAAATCTGCAGATCTCACTTATGCCAACTTCTTAAAAAGTATTAGAGTTGATGTACTATCGCAAGAAGCACAAGTAGTATTGAAAAACCGGCACATTCATGCACGTTATGTCGATAATGCATGTGCAACTGATGTTATGGAACAATTAGCGCACAAAAATGTCAATTGTATGGCCTTAATGCCAACTCTTGCAAGCGGTTTCAAATTCAATGAAACAATGTTAAATAGAGAAATGCAACCAATAATAGAAATTAGGGCTACAGACAAACTAGACGTACATGGTATGACAGTACCCATGTGTGAGCAAGCCACAACAAGACTAAATAGTTTAGAAAATTCAATCTCCAACACAGCTGGGTTGGAAGAAATATTAAAATTATCCTTAAATTGTAGATTAATGCTTAAATGTAACCTTGACGTCGAGCAAGGGATAGTTAATGGAGCACTTGGTACAGTTGTTGGCTTTCAATCATACCCACATGATAGCAATATTCAGTTTGTCAATATTCGCTTTGATAAACTTTCAGAAGTGAAAAGGATAGGGCACTCAATTGCTCGATTCCTTCTCTTCAAAGACATGTATGTACGTGGAGAGCAATTTTCTCTAACTCTTGCATATGCAGTTACCATTCATAAATCCCAAGGTCTTACCCTAGACAAAGCATTGATAGATATAGGAAACAGTCTTTAAAGAAGGCATGAGCTACGTAGCATTATCACGCTACGTACACACGATGGTCTATTGCTAATGAACTTTTATGCAAGTAAAGTCAAAGCTGATATTCCTTGCATTCTAGAATACAATTGACTGTGCTCACTGTGCACCCCCCCATCTGAAACAATATCCTGTTCCAGATAAAATAAAACGTGGAACAAGAAAACTAAATCAAACAGAAATGCAACAGAATCCAACAGCAAATCCCTCAAAGAAAACAAAAGAAGCTAAAGCTTCATCAATTACCACATACAAAGAAGAACCTATTAGGGAATGTGAACCAGGTACGTCTTCAAAGAAGGAACAGAAACTCCGAAAAAAATCACTCAGATGCAGAACTAGCTGGTCTATTCAAATTTGCAAATGAAACTGGGGTAAGTTGTTATGCAAATGTACAAATGAATATTCTATTTCAATTGCCACCAACTGTTAACAAAATTTACTTACACAGTACAGACCAATTGTGTTTGCAAATGTTAGTGTTTCATAGAAACGCAACAAACAATCCTGACAACATGTACAGTGTGCATGGAATAAGGCAAGAACTGGACCACTGTGCTAGAATGGCAAGATTCATTATAAACTCACAAGAAGATCCAGAATTTCTAAATGTACTTACTACTCGTATTGGAAAACAAAAGCATACCTGTAAATTAAATCTTCCAGATTTCGTACATGTGGAAACATACATGCACTCTCTGTAGCAATGTGATACAGGAACAAATTCCAAATGAGCGATCTGTGTATGTTTACATACCTAATTGTGAATCTATTCCATTTCAGCAACTTGTACAGAATGCAAAACATGGCAGATTATGTACTGTTTGCAATTCAGACAATCGCTCCACCTTACTGATACAATAACATAGTGCCTACATAATACTTATGCTTCTATGTTATAATGCAGAAGGTACTAAAAACAACTGCAAACTGATTGGATTCACACACGGTCAAGCGCCACTTGGAAAGAAAACCTTTACAATAGGTATTATCTACCATGCAGGAGCTACAACCAATGCAGGTCACTATACTGCATACATTAAAAAGAAATGTGGATGGTTCAAACGTAATGATAGCACCATTACTCTAAAGCAGAGATTGCCAGCTAATCTTACAAATGCGTATTTAATTTTCTGAAAGCCAAAATTATATAAATAATGTGTACTTCAAGATTACCAAAAAATTATGTGAAAGACTACAAACAGTTAGAATATGCCTACAGGTATCTAACTGCCCAACAGGATATAACAACAACACCAATAAATGAATATCACGGATCTGTAAGAACAAATGCACAGTTGTTCACTTCGCCACAACGCGGGACGCGGAAACATTTTCAGTTGGGATTGATCCCAGTTATTACATCTTCAGTAATGGTTACAAGAAACAATGCTGGATATGCCCTGATTTGAGAAAGGCATCTTGCCGAAACACGTGTAATCTATAGGGCAGTTTAATTAAACCTTCCTATCACATAACCCTACCTGGATTCAGCCTTATTTTCTTCTGGCGCAGTAATACAGCAGCTTGTTTTCACAGTTAGAATACGCCTACAGGTATCTAACTTAAAAATCGACAGCAAGGCAACAAACATAACATTAATCAGAAAGAAGAAGGAAGCACTCAAAGGAAACAAATAGTTAGTACCATAGCAAATAAAGTTTTTTTTTTTTTTTTTTTTTAATCCGACAAGGATTTTTTTTCCCCAGTCCCAAGGATTAGAAAAGCAAACACAGAAACTGAGCGGGATGCACAGTACACTGGTTTGTAAACTAAAGTAAGTTTTCATAAAATTCAAAGACTAACATACCTTTTTTTTTATCACAGAAATTAAGAAAGGATACTTCCGCCAAGTACTAAAGGCATTTTAAACATATATGGATTCTGAACAAAGTAAGGCGTAAGTATATTAGCAGTCATTTTGTACACATGCAAACCTACACGTCAAATCTATGGTAGCAATATGCTGCTGTGGCTGTAGGCTGACCCTTGCATCTTGGTTGTGTAGCCTACCACCTACGCCTTACGACCAAGGTACAAAGAGTATAGTTCCTACCCACAACCATCGCTGCATATCAAACCATGGTCCTTGCAAATTAACTACTTTTAAGTTAACTTTTGAGACCTTTGTCTGCAGCCATGCAGCCAAGGCGCTAAGACGTGCACACAACTACCGCATTACACCACCCCCATATTCACTTATAACCCCACTGCTTATGACTTCAGTCTTGGGTGCATGGCCTTGGGAACGCAGGCAACACTCTGGGTCCGAGGCAGAAACACCACAGCATATCGGAACCATTGTGCCTTGTAATCTCACTACGTACAAAGTTGGTTTTCGGAGCATGGCCAAAGGCCATGCTCCCAAAACTGTACGCCCTCCCCACAATCCATCTTAATGATGTTGCATAGTACAAGTGTACCTATAGCTGTGATATGCCGCAGTAGTTTGTAGCCACAGGCTACAGACATGAGTGTGAGGCCATAGATTTATCAATGAATGGGTGTACAGTATATAAAATCCATAGGTGCTTACAACTGCAGCGCGTATTACTTTGTTCAAATACTCTGCATCCTTGCCACTACTACCACACCTTATGACATCCATTGGGGCATATAACACTACGTACAAATGTGCTTTTAGGGGCATGGCCTTTGGCCATGCACCCATAACTGCAGCCCCCTCCCCATAGCCGCCTGAGTGATGCACTACCACACCATATCACACCCATTGTGCCGTTTAAGTACACTACATATAACTGTGCTGTTGGGTGCATGGCCTGCGGCCATGCACGCATGACTGCAGAACCTCCCCACAGCCACCTGAGTGATGTTCAATACTAGGGGTGTGTCTGTAGCTGTGAAATGCTGCAGTGGTTGTGGGCAGGGCCTAAAATCTTAGGTGTATGTCCATACATTTCAATATATGAATGTGAAGTGGCTTATAACTCCAGTGCATAGAGGTTTCTTCTTGGGTGCATGGCCTTCGGCCATGCAGCCTAGACTGTACACACACCCCACAACCATCTGATCAATAATGAATACTACAGGTGTACCCATTGCTGTGACATGCTGTGGTGGCTGTGGCCAGGGCCTACAGTCTTGGAAGTGTGGCCCTGGCCACAATCACCGCAGCATTTTACACCCATGGTTGCGTAAAAATCAGTAGCACACCCATAGAAGGAAACATTGTAAATGTAGCATGAACTGAATTTGTACCCGAAATTCTGGGAGCTGGCCACACCTGCCAGATACATAATCGATTGTGTGGGTGTGAAGTATAAATGTGATAAGCTGCAGCGGTTGTGGGCAGTGTGTACATGCTTGGGTGTATGGCATACAGCCTGCAACCATGCACCCAAAAGTATACATCTTGGCCACAACCACCGCACTAGATAAAACCCATGTTGGCTTGTAAGTGAAGAGGTTATAACTTTGTTGTTGGGTGCATGGCCTTTGGCCATGCACCCAATAATTTTTGGCTCTCCCTACAACCACCTCAGTGATGTGTGGTAGTTGGGGGTTTTCCTATAGGTGTGGTATCCTTCAGTGCTTCTGGCCAGAGGCTGAACTCCTAGCTGTATGTCCATAGATATTACATGGGATAGGTGTGCAGTGGCTTGGACGTCCAGTGCTTATAACTCTGTTCTTGGTGCATGGCCTTTGGCCATGCACCCAAGAGTGTACACACTCCCCACAACCAGGCAATCGATACGCAATACTACAGGTGTATTCATGGGTGTGACATGCTGCAGTGGATGTGGCCAGGGCCTACAGTCTTGGAAGTAAGGCCTTCGGCCTGAGGCCGACGGCCACGCATCCAAGACTCTAGGCCCTGGCCACAACTACCATAGCATGTCACACCCATGGCAGCGTACTAATGAATACATTACCCATAGGAAAAAGTAATGCATTTATGGCATGTTGTCAATTTCAATGGTCGCTAACACCACGCGTGTCCTTACAACAGTTACAAGTTGCCTGTGCACTGCATGGACTGAAATACTACCGTTATTGGACCCCTCATTTTCAGTGCATACAAAGTGGCCATAGAAAATACATTGTAAAGACCGACCGCCAGAACAAATGCATTGATCAACCATGTCTTACTGTCTGAACCTTTCCCAACTCTCTATGACACAGCAAAAGAGTTTTATAAAAATAGAATGTTTGCGCTGGTTGTCGCTCCACTATCGGCGGATCCAAGATGTCGGGCGCATCCAAACAATCTCACGCAGACCACGTCTTGCTGCAGCCAATGTCACGTGTCCACAGTCATGACGCTAGCCCCTTAGCCAATCGCTATCTTGTCCGTGGACCGAACAGGGAAGTGTGACCGCGAAGCGGACATAGATATCACTAATTTTTTCAGACCTACTTTTTGGTCATTTTTATAAAAAGTACTGCACAGAAGGTCACCAAATTTACAAAAGCACACTTTCTGGACCAAGCCCCAGTACCTGCCGCAAATTTGGTGAAAATCCGACCTGTAGCCGTGCACAAAGTTTTTCCCCCATTCAGTCTATGGGGGGAAAAAAACGTTTTGGGGCCCCCCCTATAATTTTTCCCCCCCCTGGACCAAACCTCACCAAACTTTGACAAGAAATGGCAAGAAGTGGGCCATATACTTTTTTTGCAAAGTTGGTGAGGAGGCCAAGCACCCAAGACTCTATGCCCTGGCCACAACCACCACAGCATATCACATTCATATTTGCTGATAACTTTGGGTGAAAAACAAGGGTATAAGGAACAAAAGTATTAGATACTATGGATGTGATATGCTGCGATGGTTCTCCTTATTATTGTATACTTACTGTTTGGTCTAGTAACCAGAGTACATGTATTTCTTGTTAATTTCTGTGATAAAAGAAAATAGCATGTTAGTATTAGTATTTTGTAATGACTTATTACATTGTATACTAAACATACTTTTTTTTGGACCCTCATATTTAGTAGATTACAAATCAGAGTACTGTGCAATTTGCTCAGTTTCTGTATTTGTTGCTAAAATCATTGGGTCTGTGGGAGAAAAAAAAATCCATGTTGGATTAAAAAAAAAACCTTTTTCCGTTATGCTACAGTTTATCTGTTTGTTTATTTTCAGTGTTCACTTGTTGTTTCTGGCTAATGCTTTATACTTTGGCTTGTTGCATTTTTTTGGAGCAGTAACATTATTTATTTGTTTGGATATTATAAAATTTTGGAGCAGTTAGATACCAATTGGCGTATTCTAACTGTGTATTTTTTAGTCTAATTTAGTGGTATTCATTTATCCGATTAGTTGTTGTAGAATCTTTGAGCAATTAGATAGCTTTTGGAGTATTCTAACAGTTTATATTTTTTTAACACAAGTTTACTTAGGGTTTAAATACAGTTTAGTTATCAAATTTTGGTTTTAAGAACATCAAATAAGCGTTTGTAAGATTTGCTGGTAATCTCTGCTTTAGAGTAATGGTACTATCATTACATTCAAACCATCCACATTTCATTTTTATATATGCAGTGTAGTGCCCTGAATTGGTTGTGGCTCCTGCGTGGTAGATTATACCTATTGTTGTGAAGGTTTTCTTACCAAGTGATATTTGACCATGTGTGAATCCAGTCAGCTTGCAGTTGTTTTTGGTACCATCTGCATTGTAATTTAGAAGCATTAGTATTACGTATTTACTATGTGTTTGTATTACTAACGTGGAGCGATTATCTGAATTGCAGGTAGAGCATAATCTACCATGGTTTGCATTTTGGACAAGTCGCTGAAATAGAATGGATTCACAATTTGGTATTGATATATATATATATATATATATATATATATATATATATATATGAAGCGTTCATTCGGGATTTCTTCTTGTGTCACATTGTTGCAGAGAGTGCATGTATGTTTCCACATGTATGAAATCTGAAAGATTTCATTTATAGGTATGTTTTTGTTTTCCAGTACTTGTAGTAAGTACATTAGAAATTCTTGTGGATCTTCCTGTGAGTTTATAGTGAATTTCACCATTCCAGCACCGTAGTCCAATTGTTGTCTTATTCCATAAACACTATACGTGTTGTCAGGATTGTTTGCTGCATTTCTGTGAAGTACTAACATTTGCAAACACAATGGGTCTGTACTGTGTAAGTAAATGTTGTCACCAATTGGTGGTAATTGAAATAGAATATTCATTGCTACATTTGCTTAGCAACTTACACCAACTATATTTGAGAATTTAAATGGTCCAGGTAGTTCTGTATCTAACTGCTTTTTTGGAGTTTGTCTTCCTTCTTTAAAGAAGTACCTGGTTTACTTTCCCTAATTGATTCTTTTTTGCTTTTGGTTCTTGATGAAGTATTAGTTTCTTTTACTCTCTTTGGAGGATTTGCAGTGACATCCTGTTGCATTTCTGTTTGATTTATTTTTCTTTTATAACGTTTTACTTTTTGTGGAACAGAATGTGTGTTTAGGTAGGGGGTGTATAGTGAGCGAAGTCTATTGTATTCTAAAATGCAAGGAATATCAGCGTTTATTTTACTTGCATCAAAGTTGATTAGAAATAGACCATCAAGTGTACGTAAGCGTGATAGTGCTACATAGCTCATGCCTTCTTTAAAGACTGTTACCAATATCTATCATTGCTTTGTCTAGGGTAAGACCTTGTGATTTATGAATTGTGACTGCGTATGCAAGAGTTAGAGAAAATTGTCCTCTGCGTACATACATATCTTTGAAGAGAAGGAATCTAGCTGTTGTGCGTCCTATCCTTTATACTTCTGAAAGTTTGTCAAAGAGTATATAGGCAAACTGAATTTTGTTGTTGCATGGGTATGTTTGAAAGCCAACCACTGTACCCAGTGCTCCAGTAACTAGTCCTTGGTCCACGTCAAGGTTACGTTTAAGCATTACTCTTCAATTTAAGGATTGTTTAATATCTTTTCTAAGCCTGCTGTGTTTGAGATTGATTTTTCTAAACTCTTTAGTCTTGTTGTGGCTTGGTCATACATGGGTAGTATCATACCATGTACATCTAGTTTGTCTGTGGCGCTAATTTCCATGATTGGTTGCATTTCTTTACGAAGCATGATTTCATTGAATTTGAAACAGCTTGCAAGAGTTAGCATTAAGGCCATACAATTGACATGTTTGTGGGCTAATTGTTCCATAACATCTGTAGCACATGCATTATTGCCATAAAGTGCATTAATGTGCTGGGCGTGGCTTGGACGGCCATGTAAGAGGTCGCACTCTGGAGGAGCTCCGCTGATCCTGTTTTGATCCTGATGGAGGGGTACGTCCACGGGGGCCGGCCGACGTTGGAAATCGATGTCCAGGTGTGTGAATGCCACCACTACACCCGGTGAAAGTTTGGGACGTCTGGAAGGCCTAGAAGCCGAAATAAATGTGATTGACTGGGACGAGCCCTGAGCAGGCGGACAAGACAAAATGGCGGCGACACGTTGCGAACACCGAGGATCATGAAGTCAGTGTCGCGATCACGAGTGCAGGTCCCTTGGGTCCCTTTGCTTGGAGACTAAAACACATGAGCGCCGCCTAGGACGCACGGTGGCCCAGCGAGCGGGAGAGCCGAACGGATGTAGCTGTGACGACAGGACCGTGGGCCTAGTGGTTGGGGTGCTCCGGGCGTGTTGGATGCCCCATGGTGCGGTGGGTCAGGCTTTGGGCATTGTGTGGCGTGACTCCCCCTCGGTGCCTGGCGGGACGGGCCCCCGCCCGACTCATACAACAACATGACCACGAGAGGTGTGAAACCCAAGGCCAAACAGCCCACGATGGAGGCTTACGCCAAGTCCCCCCCAGGGGCGGAAGGAGGCAAGAACAAAGAGACCCCCGTGACGACCGCGGAGTCACCTGGTACGATACAGGAGGTGCTGGCGGCGATTGCAGACTTAAAAGTGTCATGGGAGACCAAGTTGGGCCTCGCCATGAAAGAGCTACAGGAAGGCTTAAACCTCAAGATCGGTGCCGTCCAGGAGGAGGTGAATCTGCTTAGGCTGGATGTGAGGGCGGTCTCGGAGCGCACGGGGACCATCGAGAAGGAGACGGCCACGAACACGGCAGACTGCGCTGCTCATAAAAAGGAACTACACGCCCTTGTGCAACGGGTGGGCAACCTGGAGGACAGAGCGGAGCAGGCGGAGGGACGTGCCAGACGCAACAATATTCGTATCGTGGGCCTAACTGAAGGAACTGAAGGGCCAGACCCCACGGAATTTGTGGAATCCATGTTTTTGCAGGAGATTACCGGCGGGGTTACTGACCCAGGGGTTTGCAGTTGAGAGAGCTCATAGGGCCCTAACCAGGAGGCCGCCTCCTGGGGCCCCCCCGCGGTCGGTGATCGCGAAAATTCTGAACTACCGAGATCGCGAAAAGATTCTTGAATTCTTTCGAAAAGGGGGAACGATTGACAGAGGATCGGCCAAGATCACGGCCTACCCTGACTACAAGTACAGCGGAGTCGGATGCACTTCGGAGCGGTAAAAAGGAGACTTCGTGAAGCTGGCCATCGCTACATGCTACTCTACCCGCCCAAATTGAAAGTTTTCTACAGAAGCAGATCCCTGTTCTTTGAAACACCAACTGAAGCGATGGACTGGCTAGACGCGCTGGGCAGTCCTCAAGAATCGGGCGTCCAGGCAGAGACTACGGAAGATAAGTAGCTTATGGCTGGGCCGCCTGGGGCAATGGGGCCGAGACATTGGGACTTGAATATAGTCATTTGTACGGTATGTGATGCGTATGATGTGGTGCTGACTGGCTGGCCCATTGGGCGTGCCTACCCGTGGTTACTTGATTGGGAGCTCCAAGAGGCTTCCTTTGTCCCCAGTAGTAACATATCTAGTTAGTTAGGTCGCTGTTAGATCGGCAACGCCCCGCAGGGTCCTATTCCTTGTATACGGGATAAGACCAGACGCGGGTGGGCCTGAGATCCAGGGATGGAGCTGGGCTTTTGTTGGGATGGGAGGGGTTGTTTGCTGTGGTGTGTAGTTGGGAAACAGGGAGGGGGGATGGGGATCAAGGGCGGAAGAGCCGGCGGAGTGTTAGACCAAGGGGGTATTTTGGGGAGGGCGGGGCTGAATACAGACCAAACCGATGGCATCGGATAGTCTTCGCATAGTTACCTGGAATGTCCGAGGCCTCAATAGTTACCTCAAGCGAAACAAAGTAATGCTATACCTGAAGAGGATGCGGATAGACATAGCCCTGCTACAAGAGACCCACCTCACCAGGGAGAAATTGGAGGTGGTCATGAGGAAGTGGAAGGGCAAGGTAGTGGGTGCCACGTACTCGGCGTATGCTAGAGCGGTCATCACCTGGGTGGCGCCCCACGTGCCGTTCCGGGTGCTTGACTCGATAGTGGACCCGGAGGGTAGAATGGTGGCGATAACAGGACTCCTGGAGAACAGGGAAGTACACATCCTCAACCTGTATGACCCCAATCATGATACTGCAGCCTACTTTAGATCCCTCTATGGCAAACTCGGCCCCTTGGTAGGGGGTGCGATGGTGTGGGGTGGGGACTTCAATTGCGTCTTAGATCACATAATCGACCGGTCCGCTGACACCAAAGGGAAAATGTCGCCGGCGGCCAAGGCTCTCGGGACATTGCTAGGAGACTTGGGACTGGTAGGTGTGTGGAGGAGACTCCACCCCACGGAGAGGCAGTATTCGCACTATGCGGCGCCATACGATTCATATATGAGATTGGATTATGTGTTTGGAACTGCCGAGATAGCGGGCGAAATAGTGGGGGCGGAATACAAAGCTCGAGTATTGTCGGACCATTCGCCCCTGGTGGTAGAGTGGCGACACCAACCCCCTAGGCCTCGGGTCCCCACATGGAGGCTCCGGTCGGAGGCACTGCAGGATGAGGGATTCCGGGAAGACCTGAGGGTTGCCATCGGGGAATATTTTGAGATAAACACGGGTAGCGTGCGTTCTGCGGGAACTCTGTGGGAGGCCTTTAAGGTAGTGGTGCGCGGAGTGGCCATCTCTAAATCCAAGGGACTTCAAGGGGGTATCGGGAGGGAGCATCAGGACACCGAAAGGGAACTGGAGAGCCTGGCTCGTCTCGAGAATGCCACTCAGGTAGACAAGACTAGGATGAGAGACCTTCAGGTGGCGTGCAGCGCTCTTTGGGACCGACTATGTAGACTGAACCATAGGAAATACACCGAGCGGCTGCACGCGGGGGGTGATAATCCAGGCAGTCTGTTGGCCTGGCTGTATAAGAGTGAGTCCCCCCCGAGTGGTTATTCATGAGATCCGTGGTGAGGGCGGTGGTCTTCGCAACACTCAGGATGGGGTGAACGAGGAATTCCTCAGGTTCTACAAACGTTTGTATGAGGACAGTGGGGAGGACAGGAGCCAGGACATCCTGAACACACTGGAAGACATTGGTCTGCCCACCCTAGACGACCTGGAGCGGGAGGAACTGGACGCCCCTATCACTTCTGATGAGCTGGAGGTGGTGATCCGGGGCCTCCCCACGTGTAAGGCACCTGGAGCGGATGGACTGCCTGGTGAGTTTTACAAGGTGTACGTGCAGGAGCTGCTCCAGCCACTGCTGGCCTTGTTTAACGAGGCATACGAACAGGGAGAACTCCCGTTGTCCCTCCGTGAGGCCATGATTGTCCCATTACTGAAACCAGGCAAGCCGGCTGTTGAGTGTGGATCTTATAGACCTCTGTCCATGCTAAACCAGGACAGCAAAATACTCACGGCGGTGCTGGCCAACAGGTTGAAGAAGGTGATTGGCAAGCTGATCCACCCGGATCAAACGGGATATGTCCCAGGCAGGAATATCAGTGATAACCATAGGAGGCTGCACCATGTTATTGACCATACTAAGGATGACACGGGCGAGATGGCGGTAGTGTCGCTGGATGCGGTCAAGGCCTTTGATTCAGTGAGATGGCCTTGGCTGAAAGCGGCCCTGCAGGGATACGGCGTGGGCCCTGGTTATATCAGATGGGTCCAGTTGTTATATAGCAGCCCGGTGGCTAGGGTCAAGACTGGGGCCACAGTCTCAGATGCCTGGCAACTTAGCAGGGGGACCAGGCAGGGATGCCCTTGGTCACCCATGTTATATATACTTGCGCTGGAACCGCTGGCGATATGCCTGTGGCAACAATACGGCGAGGTGGGCATTAACACTGCCAGCGGCAGCCACTTAATATCTCTCTATGCGGACGATATGCTGCTGTACCTACGCTACCCGGAGGAGAACCTGCAGTACGTACTGGAAGTACTGGATCATTACGCTGTCCTCTCGGGCATATCAGTGAACCCCAGGAAGTCTAGCCTGTTCCCTTTGGGTGGGTACAGGGACGTCCCATTGGAGAGGCTGCCTGTGTTGCCAATACCATGGCGGACCGACACGTTTAGGTACCTGGGGGTAAATATTTACCACCGGACTGAGGCGGTACACAAGCATAACACAGAGAGAGCCATAGAGGGGGTCAAGAACAGCATGACATTCTGGTCCAGATTGCCCCTGTCCATGATGGGGAGGGCGGCTTTGCTGAAAATGGTGGTCCTTCCCAGACTCCTGCATTTCTTCGTGAACGTCCCTGATTTGATCCCTAAGAGCCTATTTGTACGACTTCATTGTATGTGTAGGGGCTTCGTGTGGGGTAACTCCAGGAATAGGGTGGCCCTGTGGAAGCTCCAGAACCCGTACGAGAAGGGGGGTATAGGCTTGCCCAACTTCGAACTATATTATCTGGCGGGACAACTGTTGTATGTGGCCAGGTGGTTGTCTGATGAAGATTCGGCGGAATCTAGGTTACTGCGTGAGGATGCGGCCCCATACTTCCTGAGAGAGGTGGTGTGGCTACAAAGGAATAAACTGAAGGGAAGAGGGCGGCTATTGAGGTTGGGATGGGAGGTCTGGCACCGAACATTGAAATAGATGGGGGAGTCAGAACCACTATCTTGGCAGGTCCCGCTGGTGGCCCTGTGTGAAAACGACACCCAACTGTTTCATTCTGTCCGTAGGCACTGGGAGCCGGTGGGCCTGGCCACGCTTGGGGACATATGGAGGGAGGGGGAGGCGCTGGAATTTCAAAAGTTGCAGGATGAGGCGGGGGTGCACAGAGGCCAGTACATCACCTATGCCAGGCTAGTAAAACGAGTAAGAAAGAGATGGCCGGAGACGGCACTGGCAGATGATCCTGATGCCACCCTTGAAACTATGTATGATGTCTCAGAGGGCGGGCATGAAATATCACGGATATACGAACTCCTCAGAACGAAGGCTGGGAAAGAGTTGCCCCAACTGAGGCATGAATGGGAGGAGGAGATGGGTGGACTCATGACGGAGGGTCAGTGGAAGAGGGTCCTGGGATATCATAAAAAGGTGTCCCGAAATACACGGCTCCAATAACTCCAGTTCTACATTACTCACAGGGCCTACCTGACTCCCCAGAAGATCGCACGGTTTGGAGGCTCGATCACTCAAAAATGCCCCAGGTGTGGGGAGGTGGACGCTGGGTTGCTACATATGTTTTGGGCCTGCCCGGAAGTGTATAGATTTTGGGAGGAGGTCAAGATGAAGCTCGCAAGTGGGGGAGTGGTGTTGGACGTGGGATCTGCCTGGTCGTGTATGCTTGGGATCTTCCCCAGGCCCAGACACTTTAGGCACCTGAGCAAGCTGAGGGACCTGGCAAATGTTCTGGCCAAACGCAGGATTGCCATGAACTGGAAATCGGCTAGCAGGCCGAGAGTGGAACTATGGTGGGCGGACCTTATGAGGTGGGCGGAGGCTGAATCCGTGGTCTGGTTTGAAGCGGTCACTAGAGGGGGCGAGGAGGAGATAGGGCCCTTGCTGGCCTGGCGACAATTGGTGGCCTCTATGACCAACCCACAACAGGGCTTAGACGAATCTGAGAATTCGGAAGATGTGCCTACGGACAATGTTTCTCCTGACGGTGCCCCGACTGAGGATACAAGGGAGCCGGCTCTGGCTTGATGGGGGAGTTTTTTTCTTTTTTTTTCTTTTCTCGTATTTTCTTTTGTGTTTTCTGTAAATAATTAACAGTTGTATTGTGTTGTGTGTTTGTTTTTCTAAAATATAAAATCAATAAAATATTTTAAAAATAAAAAAGTGCATTAATGTGCCGGGTTTTCAGTATTGCTTCTGCTTCTTTAGAAAGTATACCAACTCTCATACTTTTTAAAATGTTGGCATAAGTGAGATCTGCAGATTGCCGCATGTTTTCTGTTAATTCTCTTTATTGGAAATGTTGCCAAAGGTTGACAATTCCAATGCTGCCAACAGTTTTACGGCAGAGTTTGTGTCCTAATGTTTTAAAAATAGGCTCACCTTTTACTGGTGTTAATTGAAGCAGATCTCCAAAAACAATAATGTGTTTCCCTGCAAAGAGCTCTTCATAGTCTGTTTTGAGTACTTCTTGTAATCTGAGGTGAATCAAAGCTAACATCAGGTTGGAGACCATGCTCACTTCATCTATTAGTAGCATTTTCATTTGTTTCAATACTCTGCGTAGTTCCATTGCAGCTTCTGCAGAAAGTTTGTAATAGTCTACTTTGTTCTGGTGTTCTACTGGTAAAAGTAGTAATCGGTGTAATGTAACACCACCTATTTTGTAGGCAGCTAAACCTGTGGGGGCAGTGACAACAGCTGGCAGTTTGCCGTTTGTCAATTGTTAAAGGAACTTACTAATGATTTTGATTAGGAATGTTTTGCCAGAACCAGCTTCACCACTGACGTACAGTAGTATAGGTTTATAATTATGGCAGGAACATTCTTTATTTTTATGTTTTACACCATGTGCAATTTGTTTTGTTACTTCTTTAAAAATGCTACGTTGCTCATTGTTTAGTTTTGATTGTAGTATAGCTAAGTCTTCTTTATCTTCATACTGACACATGGTGTTTTCTACTTCTATCATAGCTAATTCTGCCTCATTTATTATTAGTGGTTCTCCCAGTGGTTCTTGGCTTCCTGTTACAGAAGGTTGACTACTGTCAGGAGTGTCCTTATCTAGTTGGGCTTGCAGTTCTTCTTCGTGTTGCTGTTCATTGTGCAACATTGTTTTGTACTGTGTAAAGTTTCCATCAGTTATAGTGCTTTCATTTGCTTTGAAAGCACCCTCATATGAGTCATAGTTATCTAGTATTTGTTCTTTTCTCCATGGTTTGAAGAGTTGTAGCAGGGACATGTAATATACTTCTTTATGTTGAGGAGTCTTTAATGACAATTTCATATGATTAATTAAATTTGGTTTAGTGAGTTTAACTAAGCTGCCTTCACAGTTTGTCACTCTATATTTACCTTTTTTTTCATCAGGTTTCATATTATTTTTGCATGTGTAGTTTTGGGCTATGTGGTATAGACAAATGTTTTCCAAAGTATTACTTCTGTTTGAGTAGTATGTGTCCAATAAATTGTTTTTTAAAATGTCTTGGCTACTGGGAACACGTTTGGCTATGGTTTCTATATCTTCATATGATTTTAGAACTATTTTTCTAGATTTAGCTGGACCAAGACTTAGCCATACTATATTTTCAGATTTACCATACAATGCAGTACCAGTTAAACGATCAGCTGCTTCATATGATCCACATTCTCTATGGGTGAGCATTTTTATGCCCAAGCTGTATAATTTCTGAGACACTGTTTTATCTGATGACAGGTCATTCCAGAGGTCTTGGAGCTCTGTCTTTTCTGCTTTAGTTAAGTATGCTGTGACATATCGTGCAACTGCAGTAGAATTGTCTGCAATGTACTGCACATCTATGTTGGCATTTCATAAGTGGGCAATGATTGCATTATAATCATTGATATATTTTTCTTCTTCTTTTCTTTTTATGTAATATGTATTTTTAGGTGACTTACCTTTAACACTAGGTCTAGCTGAAGACATGAGGTTGTTCACTTGACCTGTATTTGTAACTGTCTAGGGAAACCAAATCGGCATTTGGTGTAATATTTCCCTTTGTTTTTGTATTTGCGACAACAATATTTTCCACATTTGTGTCTTTGAAATTGTAAAAATTTGTGCATGAAGAACACTATTTGTGGCTTCTGATGGAATTGCACAAGTGACATATTTTTCAATAAACTGTAAAACAGTGGCATCACTGTCTTGACCAAATTTAGGAGCATCTTTAATCCATAAAAGCATGTGGATATGTGGTGCTCCTCTGGCTTGGTATTCATTTCTCCTAAAGAAGTGTTGCACTTCTCCAAGGGGAGGAACAGTTTTATTACAAATAAAATGTAGCATAGCAATGAAGCGGTGGTGAAAATATCTTGAAACATTAACAGGATCCAAAGAACAAAGTTCTCCAGGTGTTAGTATATCTGTTTGTTTTGTTTTTATTTGATATGCGTAGGAAATCATGTAAATCTTCCCATGCATATTCTGCACAACTTAATATAACAAACCAAGTGGGTGGGCCAAGTTTTCTGATCATACAACGTACATCTCCATGACATCGAAACCAGTACCCTTTAGTACCACGCATATTTGCTAATAGATTTGTAATATTTGATTGTAAAACCTCATCCTTTTGTTGCACTTTTTCTAATAATTGTGTAGCTGTCATATTTTGAAAGTGTGATCCTGATTGTAATATGTGTGCAACTCCGTAACATAAAGTTGCTAGTTCACTTTCAAAGAGTAGGTGGAATATGTATTCCACATTTTGTCTAAATCTGGGATCTTCAGAATACATCCGTATGAGCGGTATTCTGAAGCGGATATTTGAATAGGTCTATCATCATACCTTCCTCCTTTGCCAGTAGGAAGGAGTAGAGGAAAAGCACGTGCTTCTATACTTTTTTCCCCACATGCTGATTGGCGATCCTTTTGTTTGACGCATTTGGTACGTTTCCAGTACATCTTCTATGGTGTCATTAGAGTGCAAAGGTTGAATTGTATAATGGTCTAAAGTATTTGATATTGTAGCAGGATCTAGTAGCTCAAATTGACCAGCTTCTTGTGTTTCTTGAATTATTTCAGTTGTATCTTTCAAGTTTTCTTCAATATTAATTTCTTTATAATATTCATTATTCTCTTTAAGATATTGGAAGGCTTGTCTAACTTTATGTAAATCTACCAGCTGTTGCCATATTTTTTTGTCTTTTGTAGGTACTCCATTTACTAAGATAATTAAAGATTGCCTCATTGGACGTTGCACTCCTAGAGTATGCACATTTTCTTTGAGATCTAATGGTAAATAAACTACTTTTCCACGAATGCCTTTTACCAATTCAGAGGGAGGTAATTTTGCTGTTTTTGGTTGAAGGCGTATTATTGCTTGAAATGGGTGTATGGTTTGAATTATGATGCTCTCATATAAATTAAGTTATAGGGGTTTTGGTACTGGGTATAATTCCAAATTATTTGTGATCGCACGTGAAGGAGTTTAGTTGTTGTCAAGTTTTGTAGTGCAATAACTGCAAAGTATTAAGGGGTCAGTTATTTCGTATTTGTTTTCTGCTACAAGGCAGAGAGCCAATTCAAACCATGTAGAATCTTCATTGTCTTCTATTTTGTATGATAGGTCTACAGTTTTTGTGTTACTTTTATAAAAAGTTCTACGGCAACATACACATACATGGTTTGGTACTTCAGCTGATGTACTTTTAATATTAGTATTTCTTTTTTGTATGTTTTTAGCAAAAGGTTGCCATGTGTAGAATTGTTGCTTAATTGGTTTAAAGCTATTTCTTTCGGTAAATGGCTTTCACTTCCAAAATAGTTTTTCTGGATATAGTCAATTTCTTCAAGTAGGTCTTTTGCTGTACCATGTAGAAGGATGTTATTTAAATTTGCTAGTGCTAAAGCAGGACTTTTAGCATAGTACAGTTTATAGACTAGATTTCTTATAGTTGAATGATGTGTTGATATCCTTTTGATATCATGGAAAGTGGTTTTACACGTATGTCCTGTAATGCATGCCAATGAATGTCCTTGTAGTCCTGTGTACTTGCGCACTGGACAGGTATCCATATTTTTCAGTAATGAAATTTTGATTTTGTCTTTGCTTTTTACATATTTATTGAGGAATTGGCATAAAGATTTGAAACATTGTTTGGGAATGTTACACATTGACGTGCATGGCCATTTGTACACTAGACGTTCTGATTCAGTTGAATGGAGGGGTAATTCTAATTTTCAGGGCATATTTTTGTAAGGAGTTCTTGTTCCATTATGGTATTATTCACTTTTTCATAACCTCGACCACTGCTATGTATGGCAATTGTATTTGTTTGCTTTCGTTTGTACGATTCTTCATTAAAATATGGTTCTGTGCTCGTAGTGCGATTCCATTCACCTCCGCAGATACTTAAGATGTTCTTTCTGTTGACATTTCGCTTATTGAGAAGTGTTTTTTGTAATCTAGTTATTAGTTTTGTTAGTCGTTTGTTTAACAGTAAAATAACTTTCTTTTGAGAAGAATTGCACTGTCCATCAACGGTTCTAAGATTAATTTCCTACGATAGGTTTTAAGCATTGAACCTGATTTCTCTCCTGTTTTTATAAGATTTTGAAGGACTTTGTGACGGTACATGTTGGCTAAAATACTTTTCTTGGTATGCTTACTTTGCACTATATTAAAATTTAAAGAAGTAGTTTTATCTTTAGTGATAGCTGATTTTCTGTTAATTGTTTTTTGGTTTGTTTTACATTTTGATAGAGGAGGCAAAGTTTTTGTACTTGAAACTTCTTGTG
Source organism: Ambystoma mexicanum (assembly GCF_040938575.1). NCBI lineage: Eukaryota > Metazoa > Chordata > Amphibia > Caudata > Ambystomatidae > Ambystoma > Ambystoma mexicanum. Next base: position 1,000,155,128 of record NC_090930.1, read on the forward strand.
TTGTCACTAAATGACTATCAGCTGTTTTGTTTCAACTTTTTTTACAAATTCTGCTAGAGATGGATGCTTATGTTGGACACTTATTTTCATTTGCTCTACTTCTGCGTTGCTTTCTACGGACTTCTTTTAGTAGGCATTCTTTAGGGTCTGTTGAAAAAAATAAAGAAGGTATGGGATGGGGTGTTCTGCAATGTATGTGTGCGTGAGCGTTTGAGTAAAATGATAAAGATGTATGTAATGGTGTGTGATTGTGCATTGGAACTACAACTAGTAGGGATATAAACTGGGGTTCAGATGACAATAAAAGTAAGCTAGTGGTGTGGAAAAGTACAAATAGTAAATCTAATGTATACAATTAAAACAGTTGTTTGTTCTATAATATGAAAATTGTAGCGGTTCAGTTGGGTAATTTGTGTGTCCAAAAATAAGAATTTGTGGGCCATTCTGGCTGTAAATCGCTGTTTAAGACATGGAGATTTTTGGACAAAATGGTACACAATCTCTATTTTTAGGCACAGAAATAGCTTGTATTAACTTTACGGTATGTGAGTAATAATACAAATATTAAGGTGATATTCTACTTACTTTTTTTTGTTAAATTAACAGGTAACTTCTTAGTTCTTTGTTCTTTGAATTCGGCTGCTTCTTTTCAGGAGACTGGTCTTCACTGCAATTGTAAAAGATTCAAATTAGTAATTTTGTTTGTATATATAGCGCTGTTTTTAATTTAGATTGAAATCCTCAGCGCCTTCTTCAAAACCATTAAACTAATTTATTTACATAAGATACATTGCATCAGTTCAGTACATATGATATATTCTTAATGAACAAATAGTATTGAATGACTAACTGCAGCAAAAAAAATATCTTTACTATGTCTTGTGAAATTTATAATACCAGTGAATACCACTATTTCTGTAACTAAGCTGTTCTAGGTAATAGCGCCTCAATGCCATGTCTAAATTAAAGTAATTAAGTAAATAAATAAAAACAAAGAAATAAGAAATTGTATATGTATTTTTTTTAAAGATTTAAACATGGATTGTGCTTGCATGCAATTTTGTTTGAATATATGTAGTCCATATATTTCATTTAAAAAATGTTAGTTTAACATGATTTGAGTGTGTGCGTATAAAGAAAGTAAATAGTATAAAGGTTTATAAGTGATAGTTGATTTTAGGAAATTGAAAAAATACAGTAAATTCATTTTACAGATTACACAAGCTAAAAGTTGGTTTGAAAATGTGTTCATCTACTGTACAGAAAATATGCATACCTGAAGTTTGTGTTCATGCATGTGGATATGCATTGACCTGCAAGTAGAAATCTTGGAGACTTGTACAGTATTTCTGGTAGATGGTGCTTGCCAATGATATGACACTTGTACTCGGAGAGATTCACAGTACATTTGCAGTGCTGATCTATGCTGATGCAGTTAGATGTAGAGGTCTTGAATGTGAGTGGTGCATGGTCATGTGACTTCTTAGCTACATCCAATGAGGAAATGGCAGAGAGAGTGAAGTGGAAATAGTAGAAGGGCTGTTCATGTTACGATATGTCCGCGGACATGGCGGTAGTTCGCGGACACGGGAGTCACATCCGGGGATTTTTGGGTTCAGAAGTCATGCAAATGAGAATGAGTATTGAAAGGGAATGGTCGGGAAAGTTTAGTGGGTGTGTTGTGCTAGAAGAGAGTTTCTCATATACTGTTTTTGCTGAGAGAACAACAGATAGCTATGTCTGTGTGTTTTAGGAAAAAGATTGTATGGATTTTGGGAGATTCATAGATATATTGGTTGAAGGTGCATGCAAAGCTGTGGAGTAGCTGTAGATCTTGGATTACCAAATGTGGAAGTACACTGGCATGGAGTACGTGGAATGAAGTGGTTGGACTTGCTACCTCTCTGTGCTACTTTGGAGACAGAGCAACATCCAGACATAATTGTAATTCATTGTTGAGGGAACAGTTTAGGACATGTGACTGGATTTTTTTTTACAATGTACTATGAAAGAAGGACTTGGGAAGGTTATGGACAGGTTTCCTAATTCTCAAGTGATATTTTTGACAGATTGCGCAGAGAAAAATGTGGCTTTGTTCTTCTTCATTTGGTCCACAAATGGAAAAAGCAAGGCGCAATGTTAATAAAGCTGTTTGTGCCTTTCTAAAAGATTTTGGCATGTCTTCTTTTCACAATGAAAATATTCTGTTTCGTAGTACAAACATTTTTCGCAGAGATGGGTTCCATCTTACTTATGGTGGCAATCAGATTTTTCTGAGAAATGTACAAAATGCATTGCGACCTTTTTTGGAATTACAACATCCATTTTGAAGTAGGTGTTAAGCATTTATAATTTTTGACTTACAAACACCTCCGAAAGGCTCTTTTCAGAGCCACCAATCCTCCCAGAGAAAATTGCAATGTTTGTGATAGGGTAGCAACCCAATTTTTTAAATGTTCGCGAACTGTCCGTGGACTTCTAAAAAATACAAAGGGATCTGCTTCATTTATTTTCACTTCTATTTTTTAAACTGTGAAAGGAGGCTCTGAAAAGAGCCTTATTTTTTTTTTGATGTTTGATAGTTTGTATTTTTTTTGGTTTTCTATACACGACACACTAAGAGAGGAGGGGAAAGGAAGGTAAAGGGGGGGACACCAACCACAGGGATAAGAAAGGACGAGCTGAGAGAGGAAGATGTAGAGTGGGTTTTATTTGGGTAGTGAGCAGATCTTCTCGTGCTCTGAGACGATAGTCTCAAAAGCACTACGAAGTTGCTCCCCCCGCAGAGTACTGTGTCAACCTACATACATACAACTGTGACCCTCGAAAGGTAAGGGTCATCAGCATTCTGTATGGCCTGTGAGGCAGCTTGAGGAAGACTCTGTATCACAGAGGTGGTCCTTGTGGTGACAGGATCAGAAACAGAGGATGTAGTAGAGGAAATCAACCTGCTACGTTCTTCGCAAGGTACAACCCTGCGAAGAGCCCCAGAGTGAAATGACCTCAGGTGTCGCTTCATAGTAGTGGTCCCAAAGCTGTACTTAGCATGCTTCCCGCGACGGAGTATCATTTTGCACTCATTGCAGGTAACACGGTTCGCACAAGCCTTAGGACCATTCCCATGAATGGTAAATAACCGCCACACCAAGACTCACGCCTAGTGCGGGTAGTAGGGATTTCCTCTAACTCATTCTCATCATCCTCTTCTTCCTCCTCTGCATCCTCACTCTTGTTCCCCTCTTCAGGCCCTTGGGGAGGTAGAGGTGGTTAAGGGGGTGGGGGTGGTGCTGAAGCAGGTGCAGCACTAAGTGGCAGTCGTTCAGCCATGGATGCCATCTCGAAGATGGTGTAATCTGCAGGTGGCAGCAAAAATCACTGTGTTCTGAAGAATAGCCAGAAACACAATGAGAATAAGCTCTAGGGCGTGGTCTTTTGTAGGGGTGCTGGTGCGCGGTCCGCGGACATGCGCGCTGTCCACGGACAGATCGAACACAAAAAAAAGTTTGAAAAGTTTCAAAAAGTTATGTAGAAACTCAGGATTACTATGTGGGACTTGTGCCATGGTGAGATTTTATTGAAAAATATTATGGATTAATTGAAAATGTACTTTTAAATTGTTCGGGGACACGAACAGTGTCCGCATTCAGAAAACGCGATCAGCGTGGGCGCGGTCATATGATCCGTTAGCGAACAAGTCCGCAAAGGAAGCGCATGTCCGCAGGACACCAAACGCACGGAGATTGGTTAGCGCATGCGCGTTGATGTTCTACGGACACTGTTCGGGTCCTGAAGTAATTAAAAATGCGTCACATGTGAAACAAACATTTTAGGACACTGCGTGTGTTCTTAGAACAGTTTCAACTAGCTAGCGAACAGTACGGACAGGTATAGAGTTCTTTAGGACACCCATTTTCGTTTAATTACAAACAATTCAGGACACCGTGTGTGTTCTTAGAACAGTTTAAACTTGATAGCGAACACTACGGACAGATATAGTGTTCTTTATGACACCTCCATTTTCGTTTATTTACGAACATTACAGAACACCTGCACTGTCCGCGGCCACCTACATTGTTTTTTAAAAAAAGAAAAAAAACTATTTACAACACAATATAAAAATTAAACTTTAACATATATTAATAATTTATGACAGAGAAGGCGAGGCAGAAACAGAAACAAAAACAGGAGAATTAGGGGTTTCAACATGATTGTTATTAGGTGAAGAAGGGTTGAAGTCTCATCAAAACGTTTTGGGTTATGGAGAGGGTTTGTGGATAATTGACTGGGATATGGTGAGGCAGGACAAGTACATGTGGGGCAATGGTACGAGGTTTTTGGTTTAAAATGATGTTCCACAAAAGTTTTCAATTTATTAAAATTAGTCAACAATAAATCAATTTTTTCTTCTATACTGTGAAAATTGTTACCCATAACAGGTTTTTCTGAAGTATTTTCTATTTTGGTATGCTCTGTATAAAATAAAATATATATATGTTAAATCTATACAAAATAATAATAATTAAATGGTTTATATAGTGTTTACCATTAGTTTCACTATCTTGGGACATTTCTTCATGTGCGAAATTCTCCTCTAGCCATTCCAGAGTACTAGAAATTTCTGTGAGAAAAAAAAAAGATAATATATTTTTTTATCTTATACAGAACGTTTATAAATATATGAATAAAATAATATATGAATAAAATTAAGTACACTTACTATTTCAGGTAAAATATGTCCTATGTACTCAGTGGGTCTGCTCTTGTTCTCAGTTCTGTCGTGTTTGTGAGGTAATTATGTTGGAAGCCAATTTATCTTCTTGTGGTATATTCCATTTTAGAACATAGTGCATTTAAATGAATGGTTAGTGTGTTGTATATATGGGTTACATTTCTTATGGATTAGTACATATAATGTGTTTGTGTGCTCCTTTTTGAATGTGTTAAATGTTCCTATGTTATGATATAACAATCAAACATACCCCCCCCCAGAGTTTTTAGGTAGTGGTACTGTTCTTCGAACATGTCCGCGAACATTAAGGGGTCGATTCATGGAATTAATGTGCACCGAAAATTCCCGCGCAGAGGTGCCAAAACGTGCGAATCGCAGGAAAAGTGCGAAAATCGCAGTGCAAGTGCGAAAATCGCAGGAAAAACAGCGCACAGCGATTCATGGAAGTCCGTGCGCGAGAAAAACATTGGATGTGCGCTAAAAATGTGCGCCACGCACACGTCATCCAACAGCGTGCGCCACGCCCACTGCGAAATCGCACATGGCGCGGCACACATCACAAAAATAGGCGGAACACGGGGCGTAACACTCGGAATGGGGAACAACGTGTGAAAATATGGCCGTCACGGGGGAAGTACAGGAGGCAAGTGCGCGAAACACCCACACGCTCGCCTACAACGCGTATTCATGGAATCGAATAGGGCAAACCAGCGCAAGGTCAAAGCCGCGCACAGGGCCAAACAAGTACGCCACAAGAAAGCAGGCGGTAGCGCCCCTACGACTGAAAAAAATGTGCGCCAAAATGTGCGCTAACAAAAAGCACCCATATACAGCCATGATGAATGGCCCATACAGTGACCCTCTAGGACAAATGAGGTGCAAAGGGGCACCGACAAACACAGACACCCGCTGTGTGAAAAATAGCGTGTGCGCGTGTTCCTGGGTGCGCGGGAAGTTCCACACGCGATTAGCCTGGGTACGTGTACTACGGGGTGCGCGGGAAGTTCCACACACGATTGGCCTGGGTAGGTGGGGGTGCGTGGGAAGTTCCACACGCGATTGGCCTGGGTACGTGTACTACGGGGTGCGTGGGAGGTTCCACACGCGATTGGCCTGGGTACATGTACTTCGAGGTGCGCGGAAAGTCCCACACGCGAATGGCCTGGGTAGGTGTATTCTAAGGTGCGCGGAAGATTCACACGCGATTTCTGCAGGTTACGTGTATTTCGGTGGTGCCAGGGAATGCTACACGTGATTTGGCCATGTGGGTCCCCCCCAGGTGTTCCCTCTACACCCTCCACGGCCCCTGCAGGCAGCCCACACCACAGGGTACTACCCTGCACCCCTGCTCATGTCCCACAGGCAACCCATCCACCATGGCCATGCTCACCAGCCAACCCACATGTCACCTTGCACTACTGATCACCAACACATGTCTCCCACCACCCCCACCCCCAAGCCACCAGGGGCAGCCTCCACCACTCCACCAGGCCCCCACTCATGTCTCCCACCACCCGCACCCCCCAGAAGTGCAGGGGCAGCCTCCACCAGGCCCCCACCCATGTCTACCACCACCCCCAACCCCCAGCAGTGCAGGGGCAGCCTCCACCAGGCCCACACTCATGTCCCCTATTACCCCCACCCACCAGCAGTGCAGGGGCAGCCTCCACCAGGCCCCCACTCATGTCTCCCATCACCCTCACCCCCAGCCACCAGGGGCAGCCTCCACCAGGCCCCCACTCATGTCTCCCACCACCCCCACCCCCGGCAGTGCAGGGGCAGCCTCCACCAGGCCCCCACTCATGTCTCCCATCACCCCCACCCCCCAGCCACCAGGGGCAGCCTCCACCAGGCCCCCCACTCATGTCCCCTATTACCCCCACCCCCCAGCAGTGCAGGGGCAGCCTCCACCAGGCCCCCACCCATGTCTACCACCACCCCCAGCCACCAGGGGCAGCCTCCACCAGGCCCCCCACTCATGTCCCCTATTACCCCCACCCCCCAGCAGTGCAGGGGCAGCCTCCACCAGGCCCCCCCTCATGTCCAACTCATGTCTCCCACCACCCCCACCAAACCCAGCCACCAGGGGCAGCCTCCACCAGGCCCCCACTCATGTCCAACTCATGTCTCCCACCACCCCCACCCCCCAGACACCAGGGGCAGCCTCCACCAGGCCCCCACTCATGTCTCCCACCACCCCCAGCCCCCAGCCACCAGGGGCAGCCTCCACCAGGCCCCCACTCATGTCTCCCACCACCCCCACCCCCCAGCAGTGCTGGGGCAGCCTCCACCAGGCCACCACTCATGTCTCCCACCGCCCCCACCCCCCAGCAGTGCAGGGGCAGCCTCCACCAGGCCACCACTCATGTCTCCCACCACCCCCACCCCCCAGCAGTGCAGGGGCAGCCTCCACCAGGCCCCCACTCATGTCCCCCATTACCCCCACCCCCCAGCAGTGCAGGGGCAGCCTCCACCAGGCCCCCACTCATGTCCCCTATTACTCCCACCCCCCAGCAGTGCAGGGGCAGCCTCCACCAGGCCCCCACTCATGTCCCCCTGCACCCCCACCCCCAGCCGTGCGATTTGCCTGGGTACGTGTACCTCAGGGTGCGCAGGAAGTTCCACACGCGATTAGCCTGGGTACGTATACCTCAGGGGGCGCGGGAACTTCCACACGCGATTGGGCCTGTGAGAGTGGGGTACATGTATTCCAGGGGTGGGCGGGAATATTTACCCCCGACTGCCTGTGAGAGGGTGCTACGTGTATTCTTGGGGTGGGCGGGAAGATTCACACGTTCGCCTACGACGTGGCGAAAAATAAATGGTCCAATCCTGACACACATACGCCAGCATGAAGCAGGCGTACGTCAACCCGCGCAGCATAAAAGTGCGCGCAAACAACAAACAAGCTCATACGCCAGGATGAATATACCATTCCTAGCAGCAGTGGCCTTGGGTTACCAAAGGAGGAGGAGGAGGTTAGTGAGGGCCCGAATTTTCACTCCCAGAACCAGCCTTTTTGGGATGCCTGATGACCAGGTGTATGGGAGGTACAGGTTTCCCCCACACATAATACTGGACCTGGTCAGTGAGTGGGAGGATGACCTCACATCACCCACCCTGTGCCCCCTGGAGAAGGTCCTCAATGTACTGCACTTCTTGGCCACAGGATCATTTCAGCGGACAAGTGCCATAGTGGGTGGGGTGTCACAGGCCACGCAGTCACGCTGCCTACACCAGGTCTTGAACATCATCACTGCACGCCCATCAGTCCGTAGGCACATATACCTGCCCAGGACACCTGCAGAAAAGCAGGCTGCCACCCTCGATTTCTACGGTGTGGCACAATTCCCAAAAGTGCTAGGTGCCATTGACTGCACCCATGTGGTACTACGTCCCCCCCAGGGCATCTGAGCACATCTATAGGAACCGCAAGCACTGGCATTCCATCAACGTGCAGGTAGTATGTAATGCTATGGGAATCATCACCTCAGTATATGCCAACTATCCAGGGTCCACCCACGACAGCTTCATTTACCGAATGTCTACCCTAAGCTGGGACCTAGAAGCTGGGCGGCATGGCGATACATGGCTGCTTGGTGAGTATGAATGCCACTGCACATGTATGCATGTCAGATGCAAAGTTATGTCACTACCCCACTAATGATACCCATCACCTCCTCACCAGGGGACAGTGCCTATCCTCTGAGCACCCACATGATGACGCCAATTCGGAACCCCATCACGCCTCCAGAGGTAAGATACAACACAGCCCATATTGCAACCCGGGGCATAGTGGAGCGCACATTCGGAGTGCTCAAGTCACGCTTTCGCTCCCTTGACCGTTCTGGCGGGCAGCTGTTATATGCGCCCCCAGTAGTGTACAGGATCATAGTGGCAGCATGTGTCCTGCACAATGTTGCAACATGCCGGGGCCTGGCTGTGGACATGGTGGTGCCCCCACATCCCCAACCACATGCACGCCCGCTGCGCATGGGAGGGGAGAGGGCACGGGGTGAGGCAGCCCGTACGCAGCTGGTGGCTAATTACTTCACATAGAAATCACACCCCAGTGGAGTGCACACAGGCCTGGCACATACCATCTGATAAGCAATGATGACTCGACCTGACAATTAAGACGAACAAAGGGACAGTCAACTGTCAGAACCATAGCAGCCTGAGATTGTTCATGTGGAAGTGTCACAATGTGTGCATCCCTACCTACAAAAACACCACCAATGCCGTGTCATGAAAAGACACTTCCATGCTGCAGAAATGAATACCCACTTGCAAAATACTACATGAAAACAGTGCCATGTCACCCACCCCCTCCCCGGCACGGCCACACAACACACCATGGCATGTCATGCAATGTGAGAGGAAAGAAATTAATCCCCACAACATGCCCCAAGTGTCAGCAGCTACAGTGTCCCTAATGGAAACATGTCCACACATGAAATGCTCACAGTAATGCAGGACCTACAACGCACATTACCAAATACTTCCCAAGAATACCAATCACCTACACAACCTCCAACCTACCTTAAACATGACATTACAGACTTAAAAATTAGCTAGCCTCACCACCTGATGATGACAGCCCTCCGAACACTTCCAAGTATACAGTGTTAGTGCCACGCAAGAGTGTAGGTGCACTGCTTACAACATGGACTCCAGTTCCAAGGTGGACCGCATTGTGAAGACATGAGGAATGGACCTGCAAATATGGAGGATGAAATGGATGCAGAGGCACATATCAATACACCACGCAGTGTACAATACAACAACAATATGCACTATGAATGTATACACAGTATTGTCTACAGACTGCCCACACAGCTCATGGGAGTCCAATGTCACCATGTACGTCAATGTCACTTGGGCACACCCTTTGCAAGCCCATGGAAACGGGAAGCAGGAGGGGTGTGTGTGACAAAAACCCAAGCATCTGAACCAAATCCATGACAAGCCTGCATGTGCCCAGCCACAATGCAGCGTATGCCCACGGGAGCCACACAAGGCAACACACTGCCCAAAAAAAAAAAAAACAAATGGCCATTAATGGGCCCAGGTGGGTGGGGGGGTGGGGTTTGGCCACCCAGGAGGTCCGAGGACAGGGTGCACACCAAAACCCACCTGTTTGGATCTTGCGAAAAAAAAAACACCTCCATGGGCTCATGGCCTACACGGCTACCCTATTGTGGGAGAATCACTGCTGTCGCTATCGTCACCCTCTGCAGCTGCATCAGGAGGTGGTGGCACTATGGGAGGCAGCCCACGCAAAGCCCTAGTCTGTTCCTCCATGGCTGCAAGCATGCGGGTGTGGGAGGTCTCGTTCTGGAGGATAAGTGTGCAGAGGTCCCCATGCAACAACTCACAGGATGCCCGGACCTCTGCCCTAGTTGCCTGCATCTCAGCTGAGAGCGTATGGGTGAGACGCTCCAGCTGCTGTTCTGTCCTTCGGTTTGTTGAAGCCTCAAGCTCAACAAGAGTCGTCCTGAGGTGAAGGAGTTCCAGCCTCAGGGCTTCCCTGTGGCCCTGGGACTCTATGGAGATGGCTTCCTGCAGAGTCGCCAGTGCCGCCCGCCTGTCCCTGTCGGACGCCAACATGTCCTCCCTGTGTGACTGGCAGATGGAGTCGGTTGCCTGCTGTAGTCGCTCCATCAGCCTTTCGGGGGGGACAATGGAAGTGGCCACCCTATCCATGGCCTGAGCAATCATCTCTGATGATGCTGCCTGTTGGGTTGCCATACCGTAAATGGATTGCTCCCATGCGGTATTGCCAGGTGGCGTACGGCCACCACGTCGGCGGGCACCACACCTCTCTGGGGCAAGGCGAACTGCACCTTGCTGTGCCGGCAGTGCCTGAGGCTGCAGGACTGCATTCCCCCTCTGATCTGCTGGCCCAGGAACAGGATCAGATGTCGCGGAGTGTGACCCTGCATCCGTAACCACCAAAGGTGTACCTGCCAACACTGACATCCCCATTGAGGGTTCTAACCCTGGTGCAGGTGGGTCGGACAGAACAGAATCCCTCCCAGGAAAACTCACCTGCGACGGCACGTAGGTCTCATCATCCGAATCGACACCTAAGTACAGCTCGGGGGAGGTGCAGCCAGAGACACCCCTTGAGAGCACGACCTGCAGCAGTTGTGGGTTCTCACCCACCACCACACCACGTCCCTCACTGGTGATTGGTCGGCCCTCAGGCCCCTCCTGGGTCTGCACCATCTCCACAACCCCAGCAATATCAAGTGCGTCTTCCCCTGCAAAGACATAAAAGAAAACAAATGGAAACAGGCATTAGCACTATGGCACACAATTAGGGCTGAGAGGCTACAGAAACAGTACTTGATTGACACGTCCCACATGACAAACACTCCCATGCATGCACCGTCACTGCGTGTGATGGGGAGGCAGATGGCACACATTGATGACACCAAGATGGAAGATGAACACATTTGCTGCTTGCTGCCTAGCAGTGGCATCACACATTGGCCAGTGATTGGCAGGTCAAATACACATGCCATCACACAGATGGCATGTACCCTAGCCATGAGGTGAATTGTTCATTCAGTCCAGTTTGTTCATATAATTGATTATTTTCATTGTAATGGTTCAAATGTTTAACCTGCAGCTGCCAGTGAAAAATGGTCCTATAGCACAGGGACATGTCCACGAAACTGAGCCAGTCCACTGTACCATAGCCATGTCAGACATGTGACAATAGGACTGAGAAATCCCGAGTAAAAGTGGTGGTATGCAAACAATCTGCCTGAATAAACAGAGGTAAATAAGCAACAGTGTTGTGGCAAGATGACACTCCAAGGGCAACTGGCGTGGTGTTGGGCTGGATGTCTAATGTTGGCCGAAGGGATGCTGCTATACCCAAATGCTGTTGCCAAGAATGTATAGGAAGAGGCACATGGGTGAGCCGAACCACTCAGGCACACACACCCTCCCCTGGCACCCAAACAGAAGCCCTCCCACACGCACCATGCACTTGGATGACACACACATGCATGTGCACTCACCGGACAATGCCTCGTAATCTGCCAGTTCTCCCACGCCTTGGATCTGTTCCTCCGTGACGTAGGTCCCAACAACCTGCTCATGTGGAGTGAGTTCTATGTCGTCTGCTGGAGATCCACCTCCAGTCACTAGAGTTGCGGCATGACTTGAGGCCAGCTTATTCTTTGCCCTGCACTTCAGGTCATTCCAGCGCTTGTAGCATTCATTAGCTGTGCGCCTCACGATTCCAAGGGCACTTATGATGTCCGCAATGGTCTGCCAGTGTGCCCGACGTTGTGCAGGTGTGGTCTTGGATCCTGCAACAATCACCATTTTGCGGTCATGTGCGGACACATACTCTACAAGTGCATTCAGTTCGGCCTCATTGAAGCTGAGCTTCCTTGATGGGCCGGACTGTGTAGCCGTGTCCGGGGCATCAGCCTCTACTGGACGAGCACTCTTCCTCTTCCGCTTGGAAGGTGGTGGGGATCCTGAGTGTCCTACGCCGCTCTGGACACTAGGGGCAGGAGCGTGGGATTGCACACTCAGCATGGGAGTTGGTGCAGGCATTAGCTCAAGTCTGATGGTGTCAGGGGGAATGTCAGCATGATGGACTTGGACCGACACTGTCCTGGATGGGTGTGTGAGAGGTGGGGTGGATGGAGCCGCAGCTGCCCCTGCAGCCTCTCCAGCCTGCCTATGCGGGGCAGCAGATGACCTAGCTGCCCCGATCCACGTGGCCTGATGACACCAACGTTCACCGGCGCACGTGGCCTAGACCTGCTGACCTGGAAGTCAACCATGGAGTCACCCTCTGCCAGGTCTGGTTCCACAGTGGGCTGGTCCAACAAGGGCTGAGCATGGATGGTGTCAGCCACAGTAACCTCAACCAGGGGGGTGGGCATGGGTGTCCCCCACTGCTCCTCCACACATGGGGGGCTAGGGGCCCCCTGCAAGTCACGGCCACGTCCCCTACTGGATCCACCACGGCCACCACTTGGGGCTCGGCCACCTTTGCCACCCTTACGGCTTGGTCGCCTCCCAGCCATGGCACTGATGTTATTGTGCGTATGGGAGTCGATGTGAACTATTGTCCTGGGCAATTGGGGGTCAAAGGGGTTGGGTACCAGATGGTAATCATACCCTAGTGCTCTAGCAAGGCTGTAGGTCACCCCCGGGGAAAGATGACGGGTCACGCAACGCACAGGCACCCCAAAAAAGCGAAGTAAGGTGCACGCAACCCCTCCTAGACCACGTGCGTGGAAAAATAAACCTGCACTACGCTGTGGCACCCAGGAACACAAGAATGAACGTATGCGTGTCACACGCAGCCTAGAATGACCTCTGAAGGGGTACGCGACACACAGGGCAAGCACAGATGTTAAATACGTGCGCGACTCACCGTCTGCCAGGAACAAAAGCGTGAAAAATATGCGCGTGTGCGCGTTGGCAACACCCCCGCCAAAAGAAGAATTGTACGCTGTCTGAGGAGACAGGACAACAGTAGTAGGGAACGCTGTTTGAGGAAACAGGCCCAGGAAAAAGAGGAAAAGAGAAAAAGCTGTCAGAGGTAACTGTGTACGAACTGGAAACGCCGTGAAGTAAATCGCGTGTGAACCGACAAGTACAGATTTCACCCACTCGCTCTCCACGAAAAGCACGTACAAGGAAATGGCGTCTACACGTACCTTTTATACACACGTCACAGACGCGCATACGCGATGAGGCCATTTCCACCAATTACGCGCTTTGACATTCGGACGTGTATCTCTTCATTTTTACACGTGCCATTCTCTACGGCCATGCGCGTGACGTCACAGCTGCGCATGGTGGCCTTTGGGCCAATGAAATCGCATATGCGAGCACACGTGGTAAAACTGCACGTCCGAGTGTTATCGCGTGTAATCGGAGGGAAGTGAGTGTACACGCGATTGGCCTGGGTATGTGTATTTCTGGGGTGCGCAGGAAGTTCCACACGCGATTGGTGGAAATCCACGTGTGCTCTGTCATCACGTGTAATGAGGGGAAACACCCGCGCGCCTCACGTCACAGACGCGCTCACGCGCTAAGGGCCTTTGCTCCAATGAAATCGCATACGATTTAGGGGCCTTTCCTCGATTTACACGCAGACGTGCAGGATTTTCACGTGCCAAATCACTTCGTATCAAGCTGGCCGCGCGTAAGCACACGGAAGACCACGCTCCTGCCCAAAAGGCCGAATTACTGCCCCCCAGAGCCCCGAGCAGCCTCCCACGAGCCATCTGCTGCTGCCTGCCTGCCTGCTGCCACCGTGCCCTGCCATTTGGTGCCTGCACATCAGCCATCTGCAGGGGTCCATTTGCTGTGTCCACCCCTGCTGGAACAGAAGACTCCCGACTGGGATACCATCGCTCCACAGCCCAGCCCCAGGACCCAGTTGCCCACCCACTCCTGCCTCTGGGGTTGCCATGTCGGGCACTGCAACATCTGGCACCACTTGCAACCCCCGGCCAGAGAGGCAGAGGGGCACCAGCTTCACTGCCACCGAAGTTGGTGTCCTGGTGGAGCAAGTCCTGGGGCAGTATGATGCCCTCTTCGGAAGTAAGCGCGCCAACAAGGAAGGACGGACTCGGATCTGGATGGACATCGTGACTGCCATCAACGCGGAGGGGGTGGCAGTCCGCGACTACCAACATGTCAAGAAGCGCTTGGATGACTGCAGGTCCAGGACCCTCTTGAAGGGCCGGCGCCTCGTGGAGGGGGACCGGGCCGCATGAGTACCATCCAGATGAGGGTCCTGGAACGCGTAGGCCCAGCGCTCCACGCCCAGATCCTTGAGAGGCAGATCCGTCTGGAGTTGAGCGGTAAGTGGCCAAGCATTGCTGTGAGAGAGAGGGCATGTCGCAGTGTGCTGGTTGTCTGATACTTGCCTGTATGTGTGACATAGGCCATGTATGCATGTGTGTGTGCAGGGACGTCAGGCATGTGAGACCAGTAATGTGTGAACCACACGGTTGGTGCATGTGTTCAAATGCAACATTGGTTGCCCTATGCGGAATGGCCACATGAAAGCATGCCAGTCTCTGTTCCTGGACATGGGTGAGGGATGGGTGCTGATGCCATGTACATGTATGCTGTCCACGTCTGTGTGTCTGACCTGCGTGTTTGTGACTTGTGAATGCCAGGGATGCATGACACGTCTGTCGCAATGTTCAGGTTCACTGATGCAGCCTAGTCATCCTTGTATCCACTGTGTCTGTGGTGTACGAGGCCAGATGGATGAAACTCGGGTGAAGTGTGTGCATGTGATAGGCATGGCACATGATGCATGTGAGTTCCAAAACAACAGTGTATGTTTCAAGAATCACTTGGACATGTATGCTAATGTCCATAGCATGCGCCATGCCTGTTACCGCATGTGTTTTACCTGCACTGAGCCATGTGTTGTGGAGGGACATGATGGAAGTGATCTTTGACAGTGCCACTCATCTGCTATTGCTTCCTGTCTAGGGGACCATTGTACAATACCCTGATGCTTGTGTTCTATGTCTCCCTCTATACAGCGCCACGTGAAGAAGAGGGCGGAGACAGCTCTGTGGAGCAAAGCGGCTGGGATGCCCCCACGGCTGCAGCGGAAGGGATGGGTGAGCCCCCACAGGGGCTTGCAACGGCGGAAGACGGGGTGGAGCCATCCATGTTAGTGGTTTCCACAGAGGAGGAGGAGGAGGCCGCTACTGAGGCGCACATGGGGCCTGGTGGGGACATCCCTGCTGGTGCAAGTGTTGCAGTCCAGGGGCAGGAGGCAGCACAGGTCGCCATGGAGGGGCCTGTGCATGTCACTGTCCCTGACACTGTGACTGCACCACCATGCACCAGCAGGGATGCCCCAGCCCAGGCCCGTCCGCAGGTAGGGGGATGTCCATGTCATCTGACTCCCCTCCACCTGCGGACGAGGGGACCCCTGGCCGTATGGAGAAGGTCCTGATTGGTGTCGCGTTGCGCACAGGTGCAATTCGTGATGAGGTGCGTGCTTCCCGGGAGGAGCATGCACGTCATCACGGAGAGCACCGTGCCGACGTGGCCCAGTTGGGATCGGCCATGGTCGGGGGTTTCCTACATGTGTCGGCCAATCTGGCGACCCTCTCCTCCTCTGTGGAGACTATGCACCAGTCGTTCTCCATGCCGTCTTCCGGCCCAGATTCCACCAGGGCCCCCTGTGGACCTGCCCCGACCAATGCAGCCGGCTCGGCGGGGATCACATCTCTGCCACAGTCGTGAGTCGGAGGTCCAGCAGGGGTGGACACACCAGCAACTGGACCCCAGCAGATGGAGGATGTGACGGCATCATCGGGCAGGACACATGCACGACGGCGGTGGATTCCATCAGCCTGGATGCTGTCGTGCTGGCACAGGCAGTTGCGTCGGAGGCAGCGGCAGGCTCGACGTGGGAGGCATCATGGCTCGGGGCCATCAACATCAGGGGTGCAGGCATCGGCCGGAGGGCAGGAGAACCCTGGAATGGGAGTGGCTTCCGTGTGGGAGCGGTTGGGCCAGCAGATAGGTGCGGAGCGGCAGCGGGCAGAGGAGGAATGGCTCACAATGGTCAGGGCGGAGAACTCCATGCGGAGGGCGCTGAGGCGGGCTGAGTGCCTCGAGGGTCTTCGAAGGGAGTTGGAGCTGGACACTGCTTTATCCCTGCGAGACCTCGGGGCCAGGGAACATGCCCACCTCCAAGCCATTGAACAGGAGTTTGATGATGCCCTGGCCCATGACAACATCCAGTGAGCCGTTGGACTAGCCCGCTGACCATGTAAATAGTTATGTAGTTAGTGTTAGGTTTCCTTTGTTTTTGCATTTTCTTTGGACCTTTTGGACAATGGGCCACATTTTTGTATATAGTTATTTTTTATTAGGTAGGTTTCATTTCTTTTGTTGGGATCATGGACCCTGGCTTGTTCACCTGTACATAGTTCACTGTTGGATTTTCTTTTCTTTTTACAATTCACCCATGGAGCAATGGCTTTCAATTATAATTTCCCATTGGATTTTCTTTTTCACGAACATGCTTCTTTTTACTTTTTTTACATTCCCATTTCTGTTAGTTTATTTTTGATTCAATTCATGTTTCCTTTAATACATATTTTTTGATCAAACTTCAATGTGTAGTATCATCTCATTGGTTTCATGCATATCATGATATGGGTTTTGAGATTCACTGACACCCATTGGGTGTATGTGAGGGACATGTGTTCGTTTCCAAACTTGCAATTGCTGTTCTATCATGTTATTGCCATTTCTGAGTGGCTGGATGCAATACTCGGGTGGGTGTTTTGCATTTGGAGGCTGACCATAGGGACCAGGGATCTAGATTGTGATGACATGTTGGCTGGGGAACATGAGTTGGACATGAGTGGGGGCCTGCTGGCAGGTGCCCCACAGTGCTGGGGGTGGGGGTGCAGGGGAACATGAGTTGGACATGAGTGGGGGCCTGCTGCCAGGTGCCCCACAGTGCTGGGGGTGGGGGTGCAGGGGAACATGAGTTGGACATGAGTGGGGGCCTGCTGCCCGGTGCCCCACAGTGCTGGGGGTGGGGGTGCAGGGGAACATGAGTGGGGGCCTGCTGGCAGGTGCCCCATAGTGCTGGGAGGTGGGGGTGCAGGGGAACATGAGTTGGACATGAGTGGGGGCCTGCTGGCAGGTGCCCCACAGTGCTGGGGGGTGGGGGTGCAGGGGAACATGAGTTGGACATGAGTGGGGGCCTGCTGCCAGGTGCCCCACAGTGCTGGGGGTGGGGGTGCAGGGGAACATGAGTTGGACATGAGTGGGGGCCTGCTGCCCGGTGCCCCACAGTGCTGGGGGTGGGGGTGCAGGGGAACATGAGTGGGGGCCTGCTGGCAGGTGCCCCATAGTGCTGCGAGGTGGGGGTGCAGGGGAACATGAGTTGGACATGAGTGGGGGCCTGGTGGAGGCTGCCCCTGCACTGCTGGGGGGTGGGGGTGGTGGGAGACATGAGTGGGGGCCTGGTGGAGGCTGCCCCAGCACTGCTGGGGGGTGGGGGTAATAGGGGAGATGAGTGGGGGCCTGGTGGAGGCTGCCCCTGCACTGCTGGGGGGTGGGGGTAATAGGGGACATGAGTGGGGGCCTGCTGGCAGGTGCCCCACAGTGCTGGGGGGTGGGGGTGCAGGGGAACGAGAGTTGGACATGAATGGGTGCCTGCTGCCAGTTGCCCCACACTGCTGGGGGGTGGGGGTGCAGGGGAACATGAGTGGGGGCCTGCTGGCAGGTACCCCATAGTGCTGGGGGGTGGGGGTGCAGGGGAACATGAGTGGGGGCCTGGTGGAGGCTGCCCCTGCACTGCTGGGGGGTGGGGTTGGTGGGAGACATGAGTGGGGGCCTGGTGGAGGCTGCCCCAGCACTGCTGGGGGGTGGGGGTAATAGGGGACATGAGTGAGGGCCTGGTGGAGGCTGCCCCTGCACTGCTGGGGTGTGGGGGTAATAGGGGACATCAGTGGGGGCCTGGTGGAGGCTGCCCCTGCACTGCTGGGGGGTGGGGGTGGTGGGAGACATGGGTGGGGCCCTGGTGGAGGCTACCCCTGAACTGCTGGGGGGTGGGGGTAATAGGGGACATGAGTGGGGGCCTGGTGGAGGCTGCCCCTGGTGGCTGGGGGTGGTGGGGGACATGAGTGGGGGCCTGGTGGAGGCTGCCCCTGCACTGCTGGGGGGTGGGGGTGGTGGTAGACATGGGTGGGGCCCTGGTGGAGGCTGCCCCTGCACTGCTGGGGGGTGGGGGTGGTGGGAGACATGAGTGGGGACTTGGTGGAGGCTGCCCCTGCACTGCTGGGGGGTGGGGGCAATAGGGGATATGAGTGGGGGCCTGGTGGAGGCTGCCCCTGCACTGCTGGGGGGTGTGGGTAAAAGGGGACATGAGTGGGGGCCTGGTGGAGGCTGCCTATGGTGGCTGGGGGGGTGGTAGACATGAGTGGGGGCCTGGTAGAGGCTGCCCCTGGTGGCTGGGGGTGCTGGGAGACAGGAGTGGGAGCCTGGTGGAGGGTGCCCCTGACTGCTGGGGGGTAAGGGGTGCAGGGAGACACGAGTGGGGGCCTGGTGGAGGGTGCACCTGACTTGCTGGGGGGTGGGGGTGCTGGGAGACATGCATTGTTGATCAGTAGTGCAAGGTGACATGTGGGTTGGCTGGGGGGGCATGTCCATGGTGGATGGGCTACCTGCGGGACATGAGCAGGGGTGCAGGGTAGTCCCCCGTGGTGTGGGCTGCCTGCAGGGGCTGTGGAGGTTGTAGAGCGAACACCTGGGAGGACCCACACGGCCAATTCACGTGTAGTACTCCCCAGAACCCCTGAAATACACGTACCCTGCTGAAATTGCGTGTGGAACTTCGCGCGCCCCCCTGAAATACACGTACCCTGCTCGGACGGGGCCAATGGCATGTGGAACTTCCCGCGCACCCCTGAAATACACGTACCCTGCTCGCACGGGGCCAATCGCGTGTGGATCTTCCCGCGCACCCCTGAAATACACGTACCCTGCTGAAATCGCGTGTGGAACTTCCCGCGCACCCCTGAAATACACGTACCCTGCTGAAATCGCGTGTGGAACTTCCCGCGCACCCCTGAAATACACGTACCCTGCTGAAATCGCGTGTGGAACTTCCCGCGCACCCCTGAAATACACGTACCCTGCTCGCACGGGGCCAATGGCGTGTGGAACTTCCCACGCACCCTTGAAATACACATACTCTGCTGAAATCGCGTGTGGAACTTCCCGCGCATCCCTGGAATACATGTACCCTGCTCGCACTGGGCCAATCGCGTGTGGAACTTCACGCGCACCCCTGTAATACACGTCCCTGCTGGAATCGCGTGTGATACTTCCCACGCACCCCTGAAATACACGTACCCTGCTGGAATCGCGTGTGATACTTTCCGCGCACCCCTGAAATACACGTACCGTGCTGATTTTGCGTGTGATACTTCCCGCGCACCCCTGATGCGCACGTACAAAGGACAATCACGTGTGGAACTTCCCGCGAACCACTGAAATACACGTTCCCCGCTTAGCGTTTGCTGTTTGCCAGCTCTGTGAACTGGTCCAGGGTTAGCGCAGCCCTTTGCGATTATTTGGGGATTTTGAAGGCTTTTCCATGCGCGAGGGCATTCTTGGGGGTGTAACTGGCGCTGCTGCAGGGTCGCTGCGCCAGGCTGGTTTTGGATGCGAAAATCCATGAATACGCTGTGGGCGGAAATCGATTTTAGCGCACGCGGCTGGCGCAGACATTCACACGGGCACGCTGTGCGCCAGTCGCGTGCGCCACTTTTGTGCAAATTTCTATGAATTACCCTGTAAATGAGTTCGCGGACATCAAGTACAGTAGAAGAGATTCAGTCAGTTCCATTTGACATGTATATAAAGTCAAAGTCATTATTGTTAAGTTGCACTACTAAAAACCTATGAAATTCAGTGAAAAAACTTTATATATATATTTTTTTGTACAGAGCATACCAAAATAGAAAATACTTCAGAAAAACCTGTTATGGATAACACTTTTCACAGTATAGAAGAAAAAATGGATTTATTGTTGACTAATTTTAATAAATTGAAAACTTTTGTGGAAGATCATTTTAAACCAAAAACCTGGTACCATTGGCCCACATGTACTTGTCCCTCCTCACCATATCCCAGTCAATTATCCCCAAACCCAAAACGTTTTGATGAGACTTCCATCCCTTCTTCACCTAATAACAATCATGTTGAAACCCCTAATTCTCCTGTTTTTGTTTCTGTCTCACCTTCTCTGTCATAAATTATGAATATATGTTAAATAAAGTTTAATTTTTATATTGTGTTGTAAATTCTTTAAAAAAAAAAGAAAACTATGTAGGTGTCCGGGGACAGTGCAGGTGTTATGAAATGTTCGTAAATAAATGAAAATGGAGGTGTCCTGAAGAACACTATACCTGTTCGTACTGTTCGCTAGCAAGTTCAAACTGTTCTAAGAACACACGCAGTGTCCTGAAATGTTCGTAAAAAAAAAAAAATTAAGGTGTCCTAAAGAACACTATACCCGTTTGTAGTGTTCGCTAGCAAGTTTAAACTGTTCTAAGAACACACGCAGTGTCCTGAAATGTTCGTTTCACGTGCAACGCATTTTTAATTACTTCAGGACCCAAACAGTGTCCGTAGAACATCAACGCGCATGCGCTAACCAATCTCCGTGCATTTGGTGTCCTGCGGACATGCGCTTCCTTCGCGGACTTGTTAGCAAACAGATCATATGAGCGCGCCCACGCTGATCGCGTGTTCTGAATGCGGACGCTGTTCGTGTCCCCGAACAATTTAAAAGTACATTTTCAATTAATCCATAATATTTTTCAAGAAAATCTCACTGTTAGGGAGAATTCTCTGTTTAGGCTGAATTTCCCTACCTAGTGAGTCCCCCAGCAGCTTTGCTGGATTTCTGGGGTTTCTTTTTTTCTCCTGCCAAGAGTGAGACTCTTTTACCCTCACTCTTGGACATGTTGAAGAGTGTTTTCTTGGTAAAACCTTGTGTTGAATGGGCTATGGGGTCTTTTACTCCATAGGGCCTCATGTATTTTTGTGATGTGGGTTACACCGCACCCTCTGTGCCGTGACCCAGGGGTGTCCTAGGGACTCCCCAACATAGACTCCATACCCTGGGACTGACTACTGTCTCCCAGGGCATGTAAAGTCACCAAAGACTTTGCTAGTCTTGAATCCTGAACAGAACCAGTACAAACCATCATATTGTGGACGTACTGGCTGGGGCAATTCGATTGCCCCAGGGTCTGTTAGTCGAGGGGGCACGTCTCCGTCCACCCTGATCGAGTTTTGGCTGGTGGCAGTGGAAACTACTTTTTATATTCGACCGCGAATATTTTCCTATGGGATTTCCCATTGTTTTAGGCTAACACATTTAATTATTTATTTACGGTAGCCTTAAACATACCGCCGGTTTTTATATTTATTATTATAACTCCGGTTGGGACTTTTTGCCAAAACTTGATTCCAAAATGGCGTTGGCGTTCGCCTCTGTAACTCTGACCCAAAGTGGAGCCCTTTGTTCCACTTTTGGCGGGCTTCTCCACAGAAGCCCTCCAAAGTGGTGCCACTCTGTCTGGGGTACTTAGGAGGGGTGGAGGGGGATTTAGGCACCCTGGACTGAGTTACCTTGGTAACTCAAGTCGCACTCCGTCCTGATTGGCCCAAGTGGTGAGCCGGCCGGCTCACCACTTAGCATGTTTGAGTGACAGCTAGGCTGGGTGAATGGGGGTTTGCTGCATAAAAGCAGGGCTTTGGGGACTGGAACTTTAGAAGTCGCCACAGGACCAAGAATCCGACGAGGGAAGAGCTGAGCCGACCTGCTTCGACGACACCACCCGGTGGAGCCCTGCTGAACCGTCTCACCACTTTTCCCGACGACCGAGGAGAACTCTTAACGGAGTGGCTCCTTCCCTTGACTGGTGGGGACAACCAGTTTTCGCCTTCTTTTCGCTTCTCGAGGTATCTCGTGGCCGCCTTGCCAGTGCCAAGCACCCCGGCAACCGGAACCCCACCACTTTTACCCCAACTACGAAAGTCGGTACAACCCTTTAACCGGAGGACTCCGCGGCTGGTTTCTTCCCGGGCAGTGCAACGACCTTCTTCTTCTGCTCTTCAGCGAGAACTTCTTCTCCCCTGACCGACGTCGAGCCTTGCTGCCACTGCCTGGAACAACTGCCACCGCTGGAGGATCCTTTCCGCTTAAGGTACCGTGTTCCGCCTGGCTTCCCTTGCTACCGATTGTACGGGGTAGATTTAGCCCCCGGCTTTCGACCCTGGGAGTGCCTGGAACACCCTGGCTAAACTTTCTAACCCACTCTAAACTCTTTCTAACTCTTTGCAAGACTTTGAATCCCTAATAACAGCGTGATCTTGGGCACATTTTCGCTCCGGCTACTCTAAGAGTGGGCCCTGCCTAGTGACTTTTGCTCACCTGT
This sequence comes from Ambystoma mexicanum, assembly GCF_040938575.1. Classification (NCBI taxonomy): domain Eukaryota; kingdom Metazoa; phylum Chordata; class Amphibia; order Caudata; family Ambystomatidae; genus Ambystoma; species Ambystoma mexicanum. Next base: position 1,000,177,859 of record NC_090930.1, read on the forward strand.
GACTTTGTGCTTCTTTGAGCCTATTGCAAGTGTTCTGGACCTTAGAGTGGTGTGTTTAACCCATTTCTGTTCTTTTTATCCCTTTCTTGAACCTACTAGAGTGTCATCTAATGTTAAGCGCTCACCTCTGTTTTAATTATGTGGTGTTAACTTAGAGTTGTCTAGATAGGAGTAAGGGTTGGAACTGATTTCATTATAACTGTGTTTGAAGTGTTTTTACTATACTTTGCTAGAGTGTTTCCAACTTATGTGTTCTTAAAAATAAATAACTATATACTTTTGAAACCAAGCTCTGGTCAGTGTTTGCTTGTGCTATTGTGTCTGGGTACATATTGTGTATACTTTACATACTGCCTAACTCTTCTTGAGGGGAGTCTGACTGCTCAGCCACAGCTACCAGGTAAATCTGGGTGGTGCGGACTGCTACCAAGTGGGTTTACTGCTATACCTGTAGTCTTAAATCTTTTGCAGTGTTCCCCAAGGGAACTGCACAGGTTTCTGCCTAACACTGGTGTACAGCGGTGGGATTTGTATTGAGTATACATTTTATTGTACTTTAGATACCTTAGTGCAACTAACCACAAAGCTTAGCACTGTAAAAGTAAACCTCTAACATGTCAGTTATAGAAAGCTATAGTCAAGAGTCCCTTGCAGCCAAAACTGCTGATTGTTTAAGAGTGCTCTGTAAACATAAGGATCTCCTGACTAAGGGCAAGAAAATGGAGCTGATTGAAAGATTGTTGGCTAACCAAAGTCTGGGTGATGGTTCAGAGGAACCTACCACTCCAGCAACTGTAGATGACAATATTGAAGTTAACATGGAGCAAAATGTTGATGATTCTGAGGAAGAGTCAGAAGAGGAGGATGAGGCTGTTGTAACTGTCCCCCCTAGGCCTCTGCCTGCTCTACCTGCTGTACCTACTGGACCTTTACCAGGTCCCACATTTAGTCCTCAGTACTTTGAACTGGAGAAAATGAAGCTAGAATTGGAGTATAAGAAACTTAATGCTCAAACTGACAAAGAACTAAGGCTAAGGGAAATGGAGCTCAAGTATGACTTAGAAATGAAGAAATTATCTGTTGAGAATGTTTCTCTCTCTGGCTCCTCTAGAAGTTCCAGTCCTAAAAGACCCCGGATGCCTAAAGAATTGATTGGTATGTATGAGCCTAAGTTGGATGTGTTGGATTGGTTGTCTCTGTTTGAATATAATCATGGGCTCCAGAACATCACAGGAAATGACTTACTCACCTGGTTGTTCTCTAGGCTTCCCCCTGTTGCAACTGATGTGGTAATGGAGATGGGGGAGGAGGATAGGAAGGACTATGAATATGTGAAACTAGCTTTGATAGCTAGGTTTGGGAAGACCCCTTCCCAGTATCTTAAGAGGTTTAGGAGCCTCAAAAAGCATGATGGTACCCCTTGGGCTACCTGGGTGAGTGAATGTTTGAAAAACTTAGAGGGATGGATTAAGGGTTACAAGGTGAACACTTATGAAGGTATGAAGAATTTGTTTATGTTGGAGACTATTTATGATGCCTGCTCTCCTGAGCTCAGACAACACTTGGCTGATTCCAGGGAATTGGATTCCCGGAAACTAGCTAAGGCTGCTGACTTGTGGGTTGCCAACAGGGCCACTCACAAGGATTCTGGGGTAACTCAGAAGAAGGATGGGGAGAAACAGTCTAAAAAGGACTCCAAAGAGAATTCTAATATTACAAATTCCAAAGAGGGCCCCAAACAAAACTATAAGGGTAAGCCACAAGGGAAACCAAATCAGGCTAGTGTACCTCCTGGTCCCAGACCGGAAGGAGGTCAGAACAAGCCTCCATTCCAGCGAGCCTTTGGCTCATGCTTTGTTTGTAAGGCTACTGACCATGTGAAAGGAGATCCCAGATGTAAGGGTAAACCTTCAGGGGTCCAGCTTGCCTCCTTAGCCTTCGCTCCAGAAGAGGAAGTACATATGGCAAGTGGAAACTTTCTATTACTAGCTGATGAACCCACTGGAGTCTCAGCTAGTGTTTCTTTAGTCTCTCTGGGGTTGTGGGAACAACAGAATTTAGATGTCTATAACTCTATCCCAGATAATACTAAAGAGTATTATAAGGACAGTGTCCAGGTGAATGGTCAGGAGACTCCTGCCATTAGGGACACTGGAGCCAGCATAACTGTGGTGGATGAATCATTTTTCAAGGCAGAGGATGTTGCTAAGGCACCCAAATGCCTCACCAAGTTAGCTGGTGGGCCTGTGCAGATGTGTCCCCAGTTACCAGTTCTCATCCAATGTAATGATATGGCTGTAAAAATACCTGTCAGTGTACAATGTGAAGTGCCAGGTAGGGTTCTGTTGGGTAATGACCTCAAAGCTCTTGGAGTTGTATCTCATACCCCCAGACCTCCTAGCAAAAGGTTACAGGAACTCACAAAACCTGCAAGAGAGAAAACCCTGAGAGGGTTATCTCAGGAGATGATGACAGAAATCACCCCTCTCCCACTGGAGCAACTTACTGCAGTAACTACCAGATCAGGAGCAAAGGGGCAACCCAAGACTCCTAGGAAAAAGCCAGCAGCAAGCCCTCCAGTGCTTCCAACAAGGACTTCCCCTAGGTTGTCCAAAGTTACACCTGTAACTCCACCTCCAGCTGAGGCTGAGAGGGAGGTACAACCCTGTGTGGTTGAGCTAGACTCTGAGGAAGAGCTAGAAGGAGGCCCCAACCTTATTGGAGATTTGGACCCTGAGGACCATCCTGAGCTGCAGTCTTTACTGGCAGAAGGTGGGCCTAGCAGGGCAGCTTTTCGTAAGGGGCAAAGAGAATGTCCAACTCTGGAAGGTCTCCGCCACCAGGCAGCTTCTCAGGCTGATGGGCAAGAGCCTGGGAAGTATAGGTTGCACTGGGAAGATGGCCTCTTCTACAGTGAACCCACTGAGTCTGAACCTGGAGACTACAAACGCCTTGTAGTCCCACAAGAGAACAGACAACAGTTCTTACAACTAGCCCATGAGATACCTTTGGCTGGTCACTTGAGTTTCAAGAAGACCAAGGAAAGGCTCTCACTCTACTTTTATTGGCCAAAGATGGGGGCTGAAGTAGATAGATATTGTAAGAGCTGCCATACCTGCCAGACTTCTGGTAAGGTTGGTTCCAAGAATGTGGCACCTTTAGTGCCTCTCCCCGTTGTGGGAGTCCCATTTGAGAGGGTTGGGATTGACATTGTTGGTCCCCTTGATCCTCCAACCTCCTCAGGCAACAGGTTTATACTTGTTGTAGTAGACCATGCTACTAGGTACCCTGAGGCAATTCCTATGAGGACTGTTACAGCTCCGGCTGTGGCTAAGGCCCTCCTTGGTATTTTTACCAGGGTGGGGTTTCCTAAGGAGGTAATCTCTGACAGGGGGTCAAACTTTATGTCCCACTACATGAAGGCCATGTGGAAAACCTGTGGAGTTACCTACAAGTTCTCAACCGCCTACCACCCTCAGACAAACGGGTTGGTTGAAAGGTTTAACAGAACCATGAAGAGCATGATAGGTGCTTTAGAAGAACCCCTTAAGAAAAAGTGGGACCTTCTACTGCCATGCCTTCTCTTTGCTTATAGAGAAGTCCCTCAGGAGGGAGTAGGTTATTCTCCCTTTGAGCTTCTCTATGGCCATCCAGTCAGAGGTCCATTGGCCCTGATTAAGGAGGGATTGGAAGGTGCTCCTCCCCTCAAGCCAGTCAGAGTGACTGACTATGTGATAGGTCTCCGGAGGAGAATGTCACACATGATGGCAGAAGCAAGTGACAACTTGAAAGCTGGTCAAGCCCTGGTCAAACATTGGCACGACCAGAAGGCTAACATGGTTGAGTTTACTCAAGACCAGCTAGTTCTAGTTATGCTCCCAACAAGGCAGAGGGCCTTGCAAGACAAATGGATGGGACCCTTCAAGGTTGTGGGAAAACTTGGAGAGGTCAACTATCTGGTGGATCTGGGCAGACCCAGGGAAGCTCCTAGAGTCTTCCACACCAACCGACTAAAAGCATACATCTCCAGACCTGATGTAGGAGCCTTGCTTCTAGCTTCAGCTGCAGAGGAAGAAGAGAGTGAATCCCTCCCTGATCTCCTCAGAGGTGTGCCTTTAGATGAAAAAGTTGAAGGAGTCAACCTCTCTTCAGACCTGACACCTGAGCAACGAGAGGAGTGCAAATCTATGTTAAATCAGTTTGCCTCCCTGTTCTCACTGTCACCAGGCTTGACCCCTTGGGGCCAGCATGAGATACTCACTGGTGACTGTCTGCCAGTCAAAAGCAGAGGATACAGAATGTCAGAACATATCAGAACCCACATCAAAGGAGAGGTCAAGAAGATGCTTGATCTCGGGGTAATAGAGCCCTCTACTAGTCCATGGTCTAGCCCAGTTGTGTTAGTACCAAAGGCAGGATCCAAAGACTTGAGATTCTGTGTGGACTATAGAGCTCTAAATGCAGTCACCAAGACTGATGCCCACCCTTTGCCCAGGACAGATGAGTTGGTGGATAAACTTGGTGCAGCCAAGTACCTCAGCACATTTGACCTGACGTCAGGCTATTGGCAAATAGCCCTGACAGACCATGCCAAGGAGAAAACTGCATTTTCAACCCCAGTTGGCTTGTACCAGTTTAAGGTCATGCCTTTTGGACTAAAAAATGCACCTGCCACATTCCAAAGGATGGTGAACCAAGTTCTGGCTGGGATGGAAGATTTCTGCATGGCATACTTGGATGACATTGCAGTCTTCAGCCACTCCTGGGAAGAACATGTGAACCACCTAGGACATGTGTTGCAGGCTCTGGAACAGGCCCATTTGACAATCAAAGCCAGTAAGTGCCAGATTGGTCAAAGTAAGGTGGTCTACCTTGGACATGAGGTAGGAGGTAGAGAAATAAGGCCTTTGCCCAGCAAGATTGAAGCTGTGCAAAATTGGACAACACCAACTACTCAAACCCAAGTGAGAGCTTTTCTAGGCCTCACTGGATATTACAGGAATTTAATTGAGAACTATGGGACCATAGCTTCTCCACTGAATGTAATCTCCTCTCCCAAATTCCCTAAAAAGGTAAAATGGAATGAGGAGTGCAATCAGGCCTTTGAAAAACTGAAGAGAGCTCTTTGCCAAGCTCCAGTATTGAGAGCTCCTGACTACCACCAACCTTTCATTGTACAAACTGATGCTTCCAATGTAGGTATAGGTGCAGTTCTAAGCCAACTGGATGAGAAGGGTAGGGAGCACCCCATTTGCTTCATCAGTAGGAAACTGAAGGATCCTGAGACAAGGTGGGCAACTATCGAAAGAGAATGCTTTGCTATTGTGTGGGCACTGAAGAAGTTTAGGCCATACTTGTATGGTTCTACTTTTGTTATTCAGACTGACCACCAACCCTTGAGATGGTTAATGCAAATGAAAGGGGAAAATCCAAAACTATTGAGATGGTCAATCTGCCTGCAAGGGTTTGATTTCACCATTGAGCACAGGTCAGGGTGTCACCATCAAAATGCTGATGGACTCTCTAGGATGTATATCATCGACTAGAGGTATGAGGTTCATCCAGGAGTGGATTAAATCCTCCTGTCCCTTAGTCTGGGGGGGGCGAGTGTTAGGGAGAATTCTCTGTTTAGGCTGAATTTCCCTACCTAGTGAGTCCCCCAGCAGCTTTGCTGGATTTCTGGGGTTTCTTTTTTTCTCCTGCCAAGAGTGAGACTCTTTTACCCTCACTCTTGGACATGTTGAAGAGTGTTTTCTTGGTAAAACCTTGTGTTGAATGGGCTATGGGGTCTTTTACTCCATAGGGCCTCATGTATTTTTGTGATGTGGGTTACACCGCACCCTCTGTGCCGTGACCCAGGGGTGTCCTAGGGACTCCCCAACATAGACTCCATACCCTGGGACTGACTACTGTCTCCCAGGGCATGTAAAGTCACCAAAGACTTTGCTAGTCTTGAATCCTGAACAGAACCAGTACAAACCATCATATTGTGGACGTACTGGCTGGGGCAATTCGATTGCCCCAGGGTCTGTTAGTCGAGGGGGCACGTCTCCGTCCCCCCTGATCGAGTTTTGGCTGGTGGCAGTGGAAACTACTTTTTATATTCGACCGCGAATATTTTCCTATGGGATTTCCCATTGTTTTAGGCTAACACATTTAATTATTTATTTACGGTAGCCTTAAACATACCGCCGGTTTTTATATTTATTATTATAACTCCGGTTGGGACTTTTTGCCAAAACTTGATTCCAAAATGGCGTTGGCGTTCGCCTCTGTAACTCTGACCCAAAGTGGAGCCCTTTGTTCCTCTTTTGGCGGGCTTCTCCACAGAAGCCCTCCAAAGTGGTGCCACTCTGTCTGGGGTACTTAGGAGGGGTGGAGGGGGATTTAGGCACCCTGGACTGAGTTACCTTGGTAACTCAAGTCGCACTCCGTCCTGATTGGCCCAAGTGGTGAGCCGGCCGGCTCACCACTTAGCATGTTTGAGTGACAGCTAGGCTGGGTGAATGGGGGTTTGCTGCATAAAAGCAGGGCTTTGGGGACTGGAACTTTAGAAGTCGCCACAGGACCAAGAATCCGACGAGGGAAGAGCTGAGCCGACCTGCTTCGACGACACCACCCGGTGGAGCCCTGCTGAACCGTCTCACCACTTTTCCCGACGACCGAGGAGAACTCTTAACGGAGTGGCTCCTTCCCTTGACTGGTGGGGACAACCAGTTTTCGCCTTCTTTTCGCTTCTCGAGGTATCTCGTGGCCGCCTTGCCAGTGCCAAGCACCCCGGCAACCGGAACCCCACCACTTTTACCCCAACTACGAAAGTCGGTACAACCCTTTAACCGGAGGACTCCGCGGCTGGTTTCTTCCTGGGCAGTGCAACGACCTTCTTCTTCTGCTCTTCAGCGAGAACTTCTTCTCCCCTGACCGACGTCGAGCCTTGCTGCCACTGCCTGGAACAACTGCCACCGCTGGAGGATCCTTTCCGCTTAAGGTACCGTGTTCCGCCTGGCTTCCCTTGCTACCGATTGTACGGGGTAGATTTAGCCCCCGGCTTTCGACCCTGGGAGTGCCTGGAACACCCTGGCTAAACTTTCTAACCCACTCTAAACTCTTTCTAACTCTTTGCAAGACTTTGAATCCCTAATAACAGCGTGATCTTGGGCACATTTTCGCTCCGGCTACTCTAAGAGTGGGCCCTGCCTAGTGACTTTTGCTCACCTGTGACTTTGTGCTTCTTTGAGCCTATTGCAAGTGTTCTGGACCTTAGAGTGGTGTGTTTAACCCATTTCTGTTCTTTTTATCCCTTTCTTGAACCTACTAGAGTGTCATCTAATGTTAAGCGCTCACCTCTGTTTTAATTATGTGGTGTTAACTTAGAGTTGTCTAGATAGGAGTAAGGGTTGGAACTGATTTCATTATAACTGTGTTTGAAGTGTTTTTACTATACTTTGCTAGAGTGTTTCCAACTTATGTGTTCTTAAAAATAAATAACTATATACTTTTGAAACCAAGCTCTGGTCAGTGTTTGCTTGTGCTATTGTGTCTGGGTACATATTGTGTATACTTTACATACTGCCTAACTCTTCTTGAGGGGAGTCGGACTGCTCAGCCACAGCTACCAGGTAAATCTGGGTGGTGCGGACTGCTACCAAGTGGGTTTACTGCTATACCTGTAGTCTTAAATCTTTTGCAGTGTTCCCCAAGGGAACTGCACAGGTTTCTGCCTAACACTCACCATGGCACAAGTCCCACATAGTAATCCTGAGTTTCTACATACCTTTTGAAACTTTTCGAACTTTTTTTGTGTTCGATCGGTCCGCAGACAGGGCGCATGTCCCAGGCCCGCACACAAGCACCCCTATAAAAGACCACGCTCTAGAGCTTATTCTCATTGTGTTTCTGGCTATTCTTCAGAACAGAGCGATATTTGCTGCCACCTGCAGATTACACCATCATCGAGATGGCATCCATGGCTGAACTACTGCCACCTGGTGCTGCACCTGCTTCAGCACCACCCCCATCCCCTCCACCACCACCACCTCCCCAAGGGCCTGAAGAGGGGAACAGGAGTGAGGATGCAGAGGAGGAAGAAGAGGATGATAAGAATGAGGTAGAGGACATCCCTACTAACCGCACTAGGCGTGAGTCTGGGGTGTGGCGGTTATTTACCATTCATGGGAATGGTCCTAAGGCTCGTGCGAACCGTGTTACCTGCAATGAGTGCAAAATGATACTCAGTCGCGGGAAGCATGGTAAGTACAGCTTTGGGACCACTACTATGAAGCGACACCTGAGGTCATTTCACTCTGGGGCTGTTCGCAGGGTTGTACCTTGCGAAGAACGTAGCAGGTTGATTTCCTCTACTTCATCCTCTGTTTCTGATCCTGTCACCACAAGGACCACCTCTGTGGGACAGCGTCTTCCTCAAGCTGCCTCACAGGCAATACAGAATGCTGATGACCCTTACCTTTCGAGGGTCACAGTTGTATGTATGTACTGTGACACAGTACTCTGCAGGGGGGAGCGACTTCGTAGTGCTTTTGAGACTATTGTCTCAGAGCACAAGAAGATCTGCTCACTACCCAAATAAAACCCACTCTACATCTTCCTCTCTCAGCTCGCCCTTTCTTATCCCTTTGGTTGGTGCCCCCCCTTTACCTTCCCTTCCGCTTCTCTCCTAGTGTGTCGTGTATAAAAAAACAAAAAAAATACAGAATATCAACAAAAAAAAGGCTCTTTTCAGAGCCGCATTTCACAGTTTAAAAAATAGAAGTGCAAATAAATGAAGCAGGGCCCGTTGTATTTTTTAGAAGTCCGTGGACAATTCGCAAACATTTAAAAAATTGGGTTGCTACCCTATCACAAACATTGCAATTTTCTCTGGGAGGAAGTGGTGGCTCTGAAAAGAGCCTTTGTGAGGTGCTTGTAAGTCAAAAATTATAAATGCTTAACACCTACTTCAAAATGGATGTAATTCCAAAAAAGGTCGCAATGCATTTTGTACATTTCTCAGAAAAATCTGATTGCCGCCATAAGTAAGATGGACCCCATCTCTGCGAAAAATGTTTGTATTACGAAACAGAATATTTTCATTGTGAAAAGAAGACATGCCAAAATCTTTTAGAAAGGCACAAACAGCTTTATTAACATTGCGCCTTGCTTTTTCCATTTTTGGACCAAATGAAGAAGAATGAAGCCACATTTGTCTCTGCGCAATCCGTGAAAATATCACTTGAGAATTAGGAAACATGTCCATAACCTTCCCAAGTCCTCCTTTCATAGCAAATCGCAAAAAAATTCCAGTCACATGTCCTAACTGTTACCTCCACAATGAATTACAATTATGTCTGGATGTTGCTCTCTCTCCAAAGTAGCACAGAGAGGTAGCAAGTCCAACCACTTCATTCCACGTACTCCATGCCAGTGTACTTCCACATGTGGGAATCCAAGATCTACAGCTACTCCACAGCTTTCTGCATGCACCTTCAACCAATATATCTATGAATTCCCCAAAATCCATACAATCATTTTCCTAAAACACACAGACATCGCTATCTGTTCTCTCAGAAAAAAACAGTATATGAGAAACTCTCTTCTGGCACAACACACCCACTAAACTTTCCTGACCATTCCCTTTCAGTACTCATTCTCATTTGCATGACTTCTGAACCCAAAAATCCCCGGATGTAACTCCCGATGTCCGCGAACTACCGCCAGGTCCGCAGACATATCGTAACATGAACAGCCCTTCTACCATTTCCACTTCACTCTCTCTGCCATTCCCTCATTGGATGTATTTAAGAAGTCACATGACCATGCACCAATCACATTCAAGACCTTTACATCTAACTGCATCATCATAGATCAGCACTGCAAATGTACTGTGAATCTCTCCGAGTACAAGTGTCATATCATTGGCAAGCACCATCAACCAGAAATACTGTACAAGTCTCCAAGATTTCTACTTGCAGCTCAATGCATATCCATATGCATGAACACAAACTTCAGGTATGAATATTTTCTGTACAGTAGATGAACACATTTTCAAACAGACTTTTAGCTTGTGTAATCTGTAAAATGAATTTACTGTATTTTTTTCAATTTCCTAAAATCATCACTTATAAACCTTTATACTATTTACTTTCTTTATACACACACAATTCATGTTAAAGTAACATTTTTTAAATGAAATATATAGACTACATATATTCAAACAAAATTGCATGCTAGCACAATCTATGTTTAAATCTTTAAAAAAATACTTATACAATTTAATATTTTGTTTTTATTTATTTAATTACTTGAATATAGACATGACATTGAGGCGCTATTACCTAGAACAGCTTAGTTACAGAAATAGTGCTATTCACTGGTATATTATACATTTCATAAGACATAGTAAAGATATTTTTTTTGCTACAGTTAGTCATTCAAAATAATTTGTTCATTAAGAACATATATGTACTGAACTGATGCAATGCATCTTATATAAATAAATTAGTTTAATGGTTTTGAAGAAGGCGCTGAGGATTTCAATTAAAAATCTAAATTAAAAACAGCGCTATATACAAACAAAATTACTAATTTGAATCTTTTACAATTGCAGTGAAGACCAGTCTCCTGAAAAGAAGAAGCCGAATTCAAAAAACAAAGAAGGACTAAGAAGTTACCTGTTAATTTAAGAAAAAAATGTAAGTAGAATATCACCTTAATATTTGTATTATTACTCACATACTGTAAAGTTAATACAAGAGCTATTTCTGTGCCTAAAAATAGAGATTGTGTACCATTTTGTCCAAAAATCTCCTTGTCTTAAACAGTGATTTACAGCCAGAATGGCCCACAAATTCCTATTTTTGGACACACAAATTACCCAAAGGAACCGCTACAATTTTCATATTATAGAACAAACAACTGTTTTAATTGTATACATTAGATTTACTATTTGTACTTTTCCACACCACTAGCTTACTTTTCTTTGTCATCTGAACCCCAGTTTATATCCCTACTAGTTGTAGTTCCCAATGCACAATCAAACACCATTACATACATCTTTATCATCTTACTCAAACACTCATGCACACAGTGTACATACATTGCAGAACACCCCAACCCATACCTTCTTTATTTTTTTCAACAGACCCTAAAGAATGCCTACCAAATGTCAAGTCCTTTGGAAGCAACGCAGAAGTAGAGCAAATGAAAATAAAAGTGTCCAACATAAGCATCCATCTCTAGCAGAAATTGTAAAATAAAAATTTAAAACAAAACAGCTAATACAGTAATTTAGTGAAACACAAGAAGTTTCAAGTACTCAATAAATATATAAAAAGCAAAGACAAAATCAAAATTAAATTACTGCAAAATATGGATACCTGTCCAGTGCGCAAGTACACAGGACTACAAGGACATTCATTGGCCTGCATTACAGGACCTACTTGTAAAACCACTTTCCATGATATCAAAAGGATATCAACACATCATTCAACTATAAGAAATCTAGTCTATAAACTGTACTATGCTAAAAGTCCTGCTTTAGCACTAGCAAATTTAAATAACATCCTTCTACATGGTACAGCAAAAGACCTACTTGAAGAAATTGACTATATCCAGAAAAACTATTTTGGAAGTGAAAGCCATTTACAGATTGAAATAGCTTTAAAAGAATTAAGCAACAATTCTACACATGGCAACCTCTTGCTAAACACATACAAAAAAGAAATACTAAAATTTAAAAAGTACATCAGCTGAAGTATCAAACCATGTACGTGTATGTTGCCATAGAACTTTTTATAAAAGTAACACAAAAACTGTAGACCTATCATACAAAATAGAAGACAATGATGATTCTAAATGGTTTGAATTATCTCTCTACCTTGTAACAGAAAACAAATACGAAATAACTGACCCCTTAATACTTTGCAGTTACTGCACTACAAAACTTCACAACAACCAAACTCCTTCACGTGCTATCACAAATAATTTGGAATTATACCCAGTACCAAAACCCCTACAACAACTTAATTTACATGAGAGCATCATAATTCAAACAGTACACCCATTTCAAGCAATAATACGCCTTCAACCAAAAACAGCAAAATTACCTCCCTCTGAATTGGTAAAAGGCATTCGTGAAAAAGTAGTTTATTTACCATTAGATCTAAAAGAAAATGTGCATACTCTAGGAGTGCAACGTCCAATGAGGCAATCTTTAATTATCTTAGTAAATGGAGTACCTACAAACGACAAAAAAATATGGCAACAGCTGGTAGATTTACATAAAGTTAGACAAGCCTTCCAATATCTTAAAGAGAATAATGAATATTATAAAGAAATTAATATTGAAGAAAACTTTAAAGATACAACTGAAATAATTCAAGAAACACAAGAAGCTGGTCAATTTGAGCTACTAGAGCCTGTTACAATATCAAATACTTTAGACCATTATACAATTCAACCTTTGCACTCTAATGACACCATAGAAGATGTACTGGAAACGTACCAAATGCGTCAAACAAAAGGATCACCAATCAGAATATGCGAAAAAAGAGAGAAGCACGTGCTTTTCCACTACTCTTTCCTACTGGCAAAGGAGGAAGGTATGATGATAGACCTATTCAAATATCAGCTTCAGAATACCGCTCATTACGGATGTATTCTGAAGATCCACATTTTCCACCTACTCTTTGAAAGTGAACTAGCAACTTTATGTTACAGAGTTGCACACATATTAAAATCAGGATCACACTTTCAAAATATGACAGCTACACAATTATTAGAAAAAGTGCAACAAATGGATGAGGTTTTACAATCAAATATTACAAATCTATTAGCAAATATGCATGGTACTAAAGAGTACTGGTTTCGACGGCATGGAGATGTACGTTGTATGATCAGAAACCTTGGCCCACCCACATAGTTTGTTACATTAAGTTGTGCAGAATATGCATGGGAAGATTTACATGATTTCCTACGCATATCAAATAAAAACAAAACAAACAGATATACTAACACCTGGAGAACTTTGTTCTTTGGATCCTGTTAATGTTTCAAGATATTTTCACCATCGCTTCATTGCTATGCTACATTTTATTTGTAATAAAACTGTTCCTCCCCTTGGAGAAGTGCAACACTTCTTTTGGCGAAAAGAATACCAAGCCAGAGGAGCACCACATATCCACATGCTTTTATGGATTAAAGATGCTCCTAAATGTACAGTTTATTGAAAAATATGTCACTTGTGAAATTCCATCAGAAGCCACAAATATTGATCTTCATGCACACATTTTACAATTTCAAAGACACAAATGTGGAAAATATTGTCGTCGCAAATACAAAAACAAAGGGAAATACTACACCAAATGCCGATTTGGTTTCCCTAGACCAGTTACAAATACAAGTCAAGTGAATAACCTCATGTCTTCAGTTAGACATAGTGTTAAAGGTAAGTCACCTAAAAATACATATTACATAAAAAGAAAAGAAGAAGAAAAATATATTAATGATTATAATGCAATCATTGCCCACTTATGGAATGCAAACATAGATGTGCAGTACATTGTAGACAATTCTATTGCAGTTGCACGATATGTCACAGCATACTTAACTAAAGCAGAAAAGACAGAGCTCCAAGACCTCTGGAATGACCTGTCATCAGATAAAACAGTGTCTCAGAAATTATACAACTTGGGCATAAAAATGCTCACCCATAGAGAATGTGGATCATATGAAGCAGCTGATCGTTTAACTGGTACTGCATTGTATGGTAAATCTGAAAATATAGTATGGCTACGTCTTGGTCCAGCTAAATCTAGAAAAAGAGTTCTAAAATCATATGAAGATATAGAAACAATAGCCAAACGTGATCCCAACAGCCAAGACATTTTAAAAAACAATTTATTGGACACATACTACCCAAACAGAAGTAATACTTTGGAAAACATGTGTCTATACCACATAGCCCAAAACTACACAATCAAAAATAATATGAAACCTGATGAAAAAAAAGGTAAATATAGAGTGACAAACTGTGAAGGCAGCTTAGTTAAACTCACTAAACCAAATTTAATTAATCATATGAAATTGTCATTAAAGACTCCTCAACATAAAGAAGTATATTACATGTCCCTGCTACAACTCTTCAAACCATGGAGAAAAGAAGAACAAATACTAGATAACTATGACTCATATGAGGATGCTTTCAAAGCAAATGAAAGCACTATAACTGATGTAAACTTTACACAGTACAAAACAATGTTGCACAATGAACAGCAACACGAAGAAGAACTCCAAGCCCAACTAGATAAGGACACTCCTGACAGTAGTCAATTTTCTGTAACAGGAAGCCAAGAACCACTGGGAGAACCACTAATAATAAATGAGGCAGAATTAGCTTTGATAGAAGTAGAAAACACCATGCGTCAGTATGAAGATAAAGAAGACTTAACTATACTACAATCAAAACTAAACAATGAGCAACATAGCATTTTTAAAGAACAAAACAAATTGCACATGGTGTAAAACATGAAAATAAAGAATGTTCCTGCCATAATTATAAACTTATACTACTGTACATCAGTGGTGAAGCTGGTTCTGGCAAAACATTCCTAATCAAAATCATTAGTAAGTTCCTTCAACAATCGACAAACAACAAACTGTCAGCTGTTGTCACTGCCCCCACAGGTTTAGCTGCCTACAACATAGGTGGTGTTACATTACACCGATTACTACTATTACCAGTAGAACACCAGACCAAATTAGACTATTACAAACTTTCTGCAGAAGCTGCAATGGAACTACGCAGAGTATTGAAACAAAAGAAAATGCTACTAATAGATGAAGTGAGCATGGGTCTCCAACCTGATTTTAGCTTTGATTCACCTCGGATTACAAGAAGTACTCAAAACAGACTATGAAGAGCTCTTCGCAGCAAAACACATTATTGTTTTTGGAGATCTGCTTCAATTAACACCAGTAAAAGGTGAGCCTATTTTTAAAACATTAGGACACAAACTCTGCCGTAAAACTGTTGGCAGCATTGGAAATGTCAACCTTTGGCAACATTTCCAATACAGAGAATTAACGGAAAACATGCGGCAATCTGTAGATCTCACTTATGCCAACATTTTAAAAAGTATCAGAGTTGGTATACTTTCTAAAGAAGCAGAAGCCATATTGAAAACCCGGCACATTAATGAACTTTATGGCGATAATGCATGTGCTACAGATGTTATGGAACAATTAGCCCACAAAAATGTCAATTGTATGGCCTTAATGCCAACTCTTGCAAGCTGTTTCAAATTCAATTAAATCATGCTAAGTAAAGAAATGCAACCAATCATGGAAATTAGCGCCACAGACAAACTAGATGTACATGGTGTGACACTACCCATGTGTGACCAAGCCACAACAAGACTAAATAGTTTAGAAAAATCAATCTCAAACACAGCAGGCTTAGAAAAGATTAAAAGTATCCTTAAATTGCAGATCAATGCTTAAACGTAACCTTGACGTGGACCAAGGACTAGTTAATGGAGCATTGGGTACAGTTGTTGGCTTTCAAACATACCCACGCGACAACAAATTTCAGTTTGTGAATATACTCTTTGACAAACTTTCAGAAGTAAAAAGGATAGGACGCTCAACAGCTAGATTCCTTCTCTTCAAAGATATGTATGTACGCAGATAACAATTTTCTCTAACTCTTGCATACGCAGTCACGATTCATAAATCACAAGGTCTTAACCAAGAGAAAGCAATGATAGATATTGGTAACAGTCTTTAAAGAAGGCATGAGCTATGTAGCACTATCACGCTTACGTACACTTGACGGTCTATTTCTAATCAACTTTGATGCAAGTAAAATAAACGCTGATATTCCTTGCATTTTAGAATACAATAGACGTCGCTCACTATACTGTCGGGGAGTTTCTCCCGGGGTCGGCTGGGCCGTCTGCGGACCTCCGGGCTGGGAGGCCCCAACTCCTCCCGTATTTCCCAAAAATGAGTATGAGACACACGCAAGAAGCAAGGTGGTTCTGCTGTTTATTGAACAACGGCAGGGATGGGTCTAGGATCGTACGCCTCCGTCCAGACTCTCAAAATTCGTGGGCTCGCAGGCCCCTTTTTGCCTCAGCATGACGCGCTACTTGCGTCACCTGGGAAAGTTAGCGAAAAAACCTATCGCCACTCTGGATTGGTTCCTCGAGTGGTAGGGTTAGTATAGCATACATATAGAGAACATTGTTAGTGGTTAAGGGTCAGTCAGGTGGTATACTTGGGCTGTCCCTTCTATTAGATACTTGAAAATTGTTACACGAAGACCCCTAATGATTGGCTAATGTTAGTGGCGTCAGTGATGAGTGCCCCCATGTTCTGATTGGTCCACTCGCGAGCCCCCCAGCCTGGGACCATCGCTGTTCCCAGCTCGCGGTGTACCTGTCATTTGCAACAATATGTAACTATGTGTTCGTGCAGACAATGTGTGGATTTGCTCATAGGCCTGAGAGCAGACCATTCCCATCGCTGTAGTAGTCCATTGGGTCATTTCATTGTTGCAGCCTGTGTCCTAGACGTGGGACCCAGGCGACTTCTCCCTCGTGGGTCTGGCACCTTGTCAGGTTTGGCTTGGTCACGTGAGGAGAGACCGTGGCTGAGGCAGAATTCTGCACATTTAAAGTTGTATTTGCTTCTGTGTGCTTGGCTTTGCTTACAGGTGTAACCTTGGCGTCGGCTGGTAGCCTACAAGTTGCAACATTGCTCCCTTGGCCGTCAGCTCTCGCTGGGCTCGTTCTGCAGGGTCAGCACTTGTACTCTTGCTCGTTCAGTGTTCATGGCGGCTCTTGCTTGCGGCCAACTTGGGCCTGGTTCATAGGTGGGGATATGAAATGCACGGTACTTATGTTGCGGTGTGACATGGCTTTATAGGCAGTATCATGTCTTTGTTGTATTTTCATCACGATGCAAGGGTCGGGAGAAGCGTCAGCAAGCGTGTAAGCGAGTGCTTTGTGCGTCTTGCGTTTCTGCATTTCGGAAAACCTATGTGAAAAATAATAAAGATACGCGTCAGTGGGTGTATCCGTCACCTACGTCATAGCACTGAGTATATTCTTTGTGTTGGTTGGTGTGGGAGTGTTCAGTGTGCACGGTGGCACGTGTGTTCTTGACAGTTGGCTAGGTCGTCATGGCCTCTCTAACGATGTGGGTGCTTGTTGAGGTCTTAGTCGAGTTCATCCATGCCGCAGGTGTCGGCTTGAGTAGGATAGGCTGGTGGGCACATCCGTATGTTCTTGAACCAGGGTATTTGGTCGTCTGGTAGATAGACAAATTCATCTCGTGGCGGGTGTCTGGGCCGCGATCCTCTGGGCCAGGGTCGCGAGGAGATTGGGGAGGGGGGGTCTTTTCTCCCATTCTCCCACTTCAGTCCCCCCGCTGGTGGACTTGTCGACCACAAACATATCCTTTTCTTTATCTCCTCTTACTCTCCATATTTTAGTCACTCCTCCCAGGTGTCCATAGTGGTTGACATGGTCCTCAAATGACCAATACATGTATACACAGCTTCCTCCCGGTTTGCAGTATACCAATCTTCCGATATAGCTCCTCGGGTTTCTTGGGTTTTCGAGCTTTACGGATGGTGGGTCTAGGTGATTGGCGATGGTCTGTTTGCGCAGTTTCTCTCTTTCCTTTATTATCGTGTCTGTGTGCTGGTCATCATCAGTTGGCATCAAGGGGTGCATGCCGACCATTTCGATCATTTTGTCTGTAGTGCATATGATCAATACAGCTCCAGCCAGTATTATGCATCCAACTATAATCTTCAGCCCGTCCGACAGCCATGATGGCATCCATGACCATAACAATGAAAACCAGCTATCATCCTTCTTCACTCCTTTACTTTCTTCCATCATCTTGGAATGCATTTGGGCCAGTTGTGATACTGCTTCGGTAAGTGTACCATTATCGGCATCGTTAGCTGGAATAAACGTGCAGCACGACTGTCCTATCTTTGTGCAAACTCCTCCCTCCATCGCTGTGAGGAGATCCAATACATATCTGTTCCGTAGTGCTACCATTCTCACTGCTCGCAGTTCCTCTTTTATTGCATTGAATCCGTTTACTGTTGAATTAATCGTCATTAGTTCCCATCGTGTTATCTGGAGCCATTTAGCGTTTGCATAAGCTTGTAGTCCAGGGTGAATTATTGACGAGAAGAACATAGCAGCTCTGCTAAATAACCTGTGTTCTGGTGGGATAGAAGTGAGTGGTGTTTCCGACCTTCCCCACAGGTAGTTTCCTGTCAGGGGTTCTCCTTGTCTCTTTTTCCTGTTTAGGATATTATTGTTGTTTTTGTTGTTCTCTCTCCCCTGTGATTGTACCGATCTCTTCCTCTTGTTCCCTTCATCCATTTTGGGGAAGGTGGCCATATTCACATGTTTTTGGGGCACCACTAGTGATGGTACATTGATGTGTACCATTGTGCATATACCATTCCACAATGGGGGCAGGGTTTGATTTGCCTTATTTCCACAGGCCCAGTAGTGATCCATTATCACTGCCGTTCCCGCACCCCCCTCTGATAATTCTAACACACTTCCACAGTTGGTGTTGTATCCCACCTCCACATCTCCTTTGTGTTGGTAGCATAACTTGGGCGCGGTCAGCGGTAGTATGCTTATTGGGTCTTCATCTTTCTCCATCCATGTCAGCATGGGTACGTACTTGCCCCATGTCGCCCAACATCTGTCATTGTGTTCCTTTATGGTGGTAATATTTTCTCTTGTTACCATGTTGCTGCCGACCACTCCTATGTCCCATTCATTGTTCATGTATACCTTCCCTGTTATTGTTACAAGTGGCCTTTCCCAACACCCTTGTGTACCAGGAACTTCAGTGGCGTACCAAACACATGGTAGGTATTGTAGTGTTACTTTCTTCGTTTCTCTATTTTCAGGGCCACTTGTCATGTATCTGAACGCTTCAGCATGCAAACTGCTCTTGTGTTAACTCAAATATGACTTGAGGACATTTTTTTCATACGGGTATGTGTCTCTCATTTTCCACTCCATTCTCATCACCGTTCCTTGAAATCGCCCTCTCGTTTGGAATAGTGCCAGATACACTATACATCGTACCGTCTTTTCTTCTATTTCTGCGGCGACGAATGTTCGAGAAGCACTCAGGGCGTATGGGATCAATGAGCAAACATAACAGCTGTCTTCTGTTGTCTGCTTACCTATTTGGGTCATGTGCTGGTACCACATGTTGTTCGAGACGTGTGCTGAATCTGTTATGTAATTATCAATACCCTTATTATCTGAGTATGTGCTGCGTTTAACTGTACTTCCCTTATGCGGAGGGTTGCTAGTACCACCTGACGTAACACCTGTTGCAGCCGTGGGAGGGGGTATGTTAGGTTTGGGTGCAGCCATAATATTGATAGCATAACTTTTCTGCCATACAGAGGCAGCCAATAGACCAGTGATGACCAATACTCCTATCATTTTCATTACAAAGGCTCATCTCACCGGCATTTGCTCTTACCTTGCTGCAGTCCGGCAGCTTATTCTTGCGACGTTAAAGTTGCCCGTCTGAAAATTCTCAATACGCTTGTTATTATTGTTAGTTGTTGTTATCAAGCTCCCCCTATCAAGTAATCGTTCAGTGCCCAGGTGAAGAGCTGTTCCCACGCCAACCTTAGTGATCTATCTCTTAGAGCAGGTAAGTGCTGGTGAAGATGGGGAAATGATTGTTCTATGGCCAAAACAAATGCGGTGTAATATACGCGTACCCTCCTTCTTTTTAGGTACTTTGGCCTTCTTATATGATATACAAATTGGTGTGATAGGGCTTCAGGGTCGTTATCATCCGTGGGTAGCATCTACTCCTGGGCAATGTACACTGTTAGTTACTTATTTTCTTGATAATACAATTATACATGGTACCTGCATGTGCGAGAGAAGAAAAAGAGAAAACATACAAGTGTTTTACATGTGTGTGTATGTGCAATGCCCAAGTTCGTTATACAACGTCCTTCAGCTGGGGCTCAATTGGCAGAATTTTGTTTACTTCGTGATCTCGTGACCATGGGATGGGCAAGCGTCCAATGTCTATTTCAGTAGTTATCTCTGGGGACTCTGGGGGGTGATCGGGTGTAGTGACACTAATGTCGTCAGCTGTGGTCGACATCTCCTTCTCTGTTGCCGATGCTGTCGTTGCTCTTCCAATGGCCCGGTCGTTAACGCTAGGGCGGGTCTGGAGTTTGTAGATCTTCACGTCGCGTAGGTGATTCCAAGCACGCTTGTCCTGCAATTTCATCGCTCTGGTAGCTACCTCTTCTACCAAATGAGGGCCAGTAAAGCGTGGGCCGTTCCACTTTCTATTGAAGTTGCGGAGTAGCACATGGTCACCTTTAGCAATTTTGCTTAGTCCTTCCTTTTCTAGTTCCTTGTTGGTGTCTTCTTGTTGAGAACTCTTCGACCCACCCCGCGTGCGCTCGAGCTGTTGAGATACAAACGCTAGACTAGTATTCAAGGAAG
This sequence comes from Ambystoma mexicanum, assembly GCF_040938575.1. Lineage (NCBI taxonomy): Eukaryota > Metazoa > Chordata > Amphibia > Caudata > Ambystomatidae > Ambystoma > Ambystoma mexicanum. Next base: position 1,000,198,393 of record NC_090930.1, read on the forward strand.
ACACATATTGATACATTTCGTCACCAAGAACAGTTGCAGTGTTTTCATAGTCTGTGAATGCTCTTGATGTAGGCGTTAGAGGAAGGCGCATTTGACGTCCTGTCACCACCTCGTGAGGAGTGAGGTGGTGATCAGACCCTGGCCTATTCCTTAGCTCAAATAGAGCTAGCGGAAGACAGTACAACCAGCTCTTCTTGGTTGTTTGCTGTATTTTTGCTATTTCTTCTTTCAGTAGAGCATTCAGGCGTTCACATTTACCGTTGGCCTGCGGGTGATATGCACACGCAAATTTATGCTTAATGCCCAGCAAAGACGTGATGTGCTGAAACATTTCATTAGCAAAGTGTGGGCCGTTCTCTGACCGCAACACTTCACACACACCCCACCTGGGGAAAACCTCTCACTAGAAATGTATCTGCTCTGAACGGATCTGCATGTGAGCAGGGTCCGGCCTCGATCCACCTGGAGAATGGGCATACCACTACAATCATATACCTATTTCCTTGACATACATTGATCATATCAACGTAGTCAATGTGAATGTGCAGGAAGGGTCCCTCTGGCCGGGGTATAGTACCTTTTATCACTTGCAGCGTGTGACCGGCCGTAAACTGTTGACATGTAAGGCAATTGCTGATAAAATTTGTTACATGAGAATTTAACTCGGGGCAGAACCAGTCTTCCCTAATTCGTGCTGCAATTACTTCCTTTCCTGTTCAACAGTGCCAACGGCATGACCACCTTTCCAGTGTTACTTTGACGCCACTGTGCGTCAGTTGGGGACATCGTGCATCCTCTTTTTACCCATAGTTCCTTTTCTGCCATTGGTGCGGCCGCCTGTAATTCCATTATCTGTGAGGCTGGGAGATGGGTGTACCCTTCTTTCATCAACATCTGTTTAGCCATCCCCCTCCCTCTCCCTTTCTCTGACTCTGGGGGGTTCCATATTTCACCAAAGTACGCCACATGTTTGGCATGTGCGTCTGCCGTTTCATTCCCTTTTCAGATATGATCTTCTCCATTAGTGTGTGCGGGACATTTGACCAAAGCTATTTCTTGGGGATCATTGACTACTTCAATTAATTCAGCTAACAAGAGAGCATGTTGCACTGGGGTGCCATCAGCTCTCCTAAACCCCCTTCTCTGCCATTTTATCAACCCTGAGTGGACAGTTGACGTGACATATGCGCTATCAGAATATATAGTAACTCTTTTGTCAACGCTTTCCTTCAAAGCCAAGATCAGTGCAACCAATTCTGCTGCTTGAGCCGAATAATGCTGTGGTAACTGTACACATTTCACCGGGGCACACATCAAATCTTATGTTATTTTTACAACTGCTGCGCCCCAGTTCTCCTTATCCCATCACTCTGGTCTATTGTCGATGACCCATCAATGAACAAAATCTCTCCACCATTGAGTGCATCCTCTTCAACTTTCCTAGTGCATGAATACATTTCGATAGTCTGCGTACAATCGTGAGCATAATCACCTTCCTCAATAACTTCCGCTATAAACCTTGCTGGGTTAACTGTACTACATCTGACAATTGACAGTTCGGGTCTAGACAAAATGATCTCATAACCTGACGCCCTCTGTGTGGTTAGTGTGGACTTGGGCTTATTCAATATTGCAAAGAGTGCATGTTCCACAAATAGTGTGGTTGGGCACCCCATTGTAATAGACGATGATTTCTCTACCCCAAATGCAGCTGCGGCGAGACTCTGTTCGCAAGGGAAATGACCTAACATAACAGGGTCCAAGTGACCGCTGTAGAACGCTATTGGCTTGTGTCCCATGCTCGTTTTCTGAGTCAATACTGCTTTCATTACTGCGGAGTCGCAATGTGAAAAGATAAAGAACTGCCGTTCATAATCTGGGGTGGCCAGTACCGGAGCAGTTGATATTGCGTTCTTCAACTCGTCAAATGCTTCCTTCATTTCCCTTGTCCACCCCAATGTTTTGTCCCCTTTGTGTGCTTCTCTCAATGCTTCAAGTAAGGGTCCTATGTATGAGCTGTAATCAAAAACCCATGCTCTACAGTAGTTGCACAATCCCAGGAACTGCTGCAGCTCCCTCACTGTTTGTGGTAGTGGTGTGTTTGATATAGCTTGTGCTCTTTGTGGTGCAATCTTTCTTCCGTGTTGGGATATTAGTTGATCAATGTGTAATACCTGTTCCTGACAGTACTGTAACTTTTCTTTGTCTACCTTGTAACCTTTCTCAGCCAATACTGTCAGCATTTTCAATAAGTCTTCCCTGCACCTTTTCTCGCTTGTGCTGCAAATTATTATGTCGTCAACATATTGCAGCACCGTACTTTCCAATTCAACGTTTCCCAAGTCCATCTGTATTACTCTGTTGAAAATTGAGGGTGACTCGCAGTACCCTTGCAGTAACCTGGTGCGTTTCCATTTTGTGTTTCTGTACGTGAAGCTTGTCAACTCTTGTGAATCTGGATGCAGGGGTATTGAGAAAAAGGCATTTATGAGGTCAATCACTGTGAACCGTGAGGTCTCTGCTGGAATTCCGCATAATATTGTGGCCGGGTTTGCTGCTATGGGGTATTCTGCTTCCACAATGTTGTTCAAGGGTCTGAGGTCCTGGATAAAAAACCAAGACCCTCCTTTAGCTTTGCGCACTGGGTACATGGCCGTGTTACATGGTGATTCTGATGGTACCAGTATGCCATTATTTATTAGGGCCGTTATTGTTTCGTATATGCCCTCATCTGCCTCTTTTGATAGTGGGTATTGTTTCACTCTAGGGAGTATTGCACCCTTTTTCAGCTTTATTCTTACTCCCCCGATACTCTTTATGCAGCCCACGTCATAGGGACTGGTGGTCCACAGTGATGTTGGACCTTTTGCCATATCTTCCTCGTAAAAGGGAACTGGGGTAGATGTGGGTGCTTCAAGTGCCTTGGCCATTTTATGTGCCACTTGCTTATATGTCACTCTTAGCCATATATATCTACACTCATCATAAATACCATTTCGCCCTCTTCTTTGTCTTCTGAAAAGAGCTCCTCATCGGACACCTGGGTCAGCCTGCATCCCTCAGCCAGAGCTATCACTGCCCTCCATGCTCTCCCTTCCCGGTCTTGAGCATGTACTGCGATATAAGCAGCAGTTTCTATGATACTCTCGATGCTCACTGAAATCACCTTCCCTTCTGGTTCATTGGCTGGTGTCTCGGGTCTGAACAAATATGCTGCTGGCCTCCTCCAGATCTTTCCTTCTATTCCTGGCATCCATGCGAATGCCATGTCTGTTCCGTACTGGAACAGTTCGCCATCTACTGGCTCAGCCCGAGTTACTGTCTGTCCACAGTATGCTTGCAGATTTTGCCGTGCAGTGAGCATGTTTATTCCTGGAGTGGAACAAATTATGCCGTCCTCCGTGAAGGAGATTGTCATATTTAGCCTGCTCATTATGTCTCTCCCAAGTATGTTTACTGGTGATTCCTTTGAATACAAGAGCGGACAGACATGTTGTAATCTCCAATAGATAAGGAGATGTTATCAGTAAAGGGAACCAACCCCCTAGCCCCAGAGAATCCTTGGGTGTTCATGGCCTCACCTGACATCTTAAATCTACCTTCCCTTATGCAAGATCGGGTTGCCCCAGTATCAACAAGGAATGATAATTTTTTGTCACCTATCGTTACCTCAATGCGTGGTTCCTCCGCACTATTAGGTGTTATCGACAGGGTGTGGGCTGTCCTATCTTGGGTATAATGACTGACCACTTCCTGTGTAAGGGTTGTGTCCCAGGACAGTCCTCCTTCCTAATTGTGTTTGTTGTAGCTGTGTATCGGTGGACGTTACCTTATGGTCCTTGCCCAGTGGGGTAGAAGTTTTTGAATCCTCCCCCTTGCTGTTGTGCAGGATAGCCATATCTCCTCCCCCTCATCATTCCTCCCCTTCCCTGTTATTATAATATCCAGTTCCTGATGTCATGTATCCTCCTCCCATGTTAGCCGTGTATGGTGGGGGTGGTGGCAGCTGTTGTGTTATAATTCGTGGTGATTGTAGTTGGGAGGGATCCTGTGCGGCCACTACTTGCGTAGGGTTTGGGGTCATTGTTGTTGGTGTAGTTATTAGTGCACCTTCCATCGTGTACTTGGACAGTTTTTTCTGCACTAATTTAGCCTCTTCCGCTTTTCTATCTTCTTCCTTTTGTTTCATCTTTTTTTGCCACGTCCTACAATGGTGTACTATTGTCAGTTGTATTTCCGGCCACGCCTTTGCTTCCATCCCCACTACTTTCTTCAGTTGTTTTTGCACAGCCTCCGGGAGCCCCTGTATTAGTATGTGTACTATTGTCAGTTGTATTTCCGGCCACGCCTTTGCTTCCATCCCCACTACTTTCTTCAGTTGTTTTTGCACAGCCTCCGGGAGCCCCTGTATTAGTATGTGGTAAAATATTGCCGGTGCCTTGTCCCATTGTTCTCTAGTTTCCATACGCCACTTCCCCTGAATCTCCTGGATATAATCAACAGGATCTTGGTTCTCACGCATCTTACGTGACGTAATTGCCCCTATGTCTGAGGTGTCTGTGTATTGTACCCTCAGTGCTTGCCATAATGCATGCCTGCAATTCGCGAATGGCGCCCCGTCATGTGATGTGTTCGTTATTGTGACCCCGGGAAAACCCGCTCTCTTCCAGATGTCATCTGCCGCATCCCCTAATATTGATATTAGTAGGCCCTTCACGTCTCCTACTGCTAGTTTCTGTCCTGCAGTGTGTTTTTCCATCTGATATATCCATTTCCCCGCTCCTCCACTTAGTGATGGGAGCCTACACTTTATATTTTCCTTATCTGCATGCTTCCAAGGGACGTATTGTGGTCTAACCCCCCCTCTCTCCAAAAGTGGCATTAGATTGTGTCCTATCTGTCCCCCCGGGTGTCGCAGTGTTGAATCCGTATACCCCTCCTCTTCTTCTGTGTCGTCTATGTCTTCGGTTATGTCCATATTTCCCCCGCTCATAGCTGTTTCCCCTTCATCTCTTCCCCTTCTGTTATTATTTCCTTTATTTGATGTGGGTGTGTGTGTCCGTTCTTCCTGTCTGCGTCCGGGGAGATATCTAAGAATGCCGGCGTAGGGTGTGTGTTCAGGAGCGGGTGTGGGCGGACATGTTGATGATGCGGGTGTAGCTGCACGTGTTTGCCTTCCCGCCATTCCTTGTTCTCCTTCCTCACTTCCCCCCAGCTCTCCCTTCCTTCTGCATGCCCATGGTGATTCCCTGTTGGTGCGGGTGATGTACAATTTGTCTAAGCTTTCCCTTTCGCCGTTTCTTCCTTCTCCTCACATTCCTTCTTCCTCGCTGCAAAAATCATTCGAGAGCGACAACCCCCAATCTGTCTTTTTCCCCCTAATTGTCACTGTTTTTAAATCTATTAGATCCGTTCCCCCCACCACTTCTTTACCAATTGCTCCCTTTTGTGCTTTATGTTGTTGCTACTTCTGGGTCCCTGCATACATATTTCCTTATCCCACTCTCTCCTCTCCTATCTCCTCTTTCCCCTTCTCTTTTCTCTACTATTTCACCGCCTATTTCCTCTCTTTTCTTTTTTAATTCCTCCATTACCTCACTACTCACCTTTTCTAATATCCTTTCTTCCTCTCTCCTCCTTTCCCATCTCTCTCTTTCCCTTTCTAATATGCTTTCTATTACCCTCCCTTCCTCGTATTTCTTTGTGGTTTCTGATAGTATTTTTCTCTTCCATATTTCCATTTCCTTTTCCTTCTCTTCTTCCTCCCTTTTCCTGTCGTGCTGCGCTGCTCGAGATACCCTTTCTGCTACCGCCTTCATCCTTTCAGCTTCCCTCCTCCTCTCTCTTTCCTCCCTCTCAAGCTGTTTTATCAGGGCGTTTTGCTCATTCCTTAACTCCGCCAATCGTTCCTCCAAAATCTCCTCCTCCTCTCGTAACAGCTCCCCTTCCTTCCTTTTTCCTCCTTCCCCTTTTATCTCACTCTTACTCTCATCGTCCTTGTTCATTTTCCTTACTACCTCCTTCTCTTCTCCCGTTAATGTCCCTCGCAATTTTAATAGCACCTGTGCAGCCACCCACTCGTCGTGTCCTATGGCTTGGATTGGTTCTTCACTAGTCTTCCCTTCCCTTGCGTGCATCTTCGTATAAGTTGGGCCTACCGCACTTGTCACCTCCCCCCCTGTATAGCTACCTGTAGCTGTATATGGTGGTGGGCTGTATGCTGTGTTCGAATACCCCTCAGCCGCCGTTAGTTGTTGCCACTTCTCGTAGTTCCGTTACAGGATATAAGCCCCCTTCCTCCTTTTTCACTACTTTTCGCTAAAGGCCGTTCCTTTTTTATTTCTGTTTCATTTACGTTGCTAAGCTTCTCCCCCCTCTTGTCCTCTTCCCACGCACTGTGTGCTTTCAACCTCCTTTTCCCCATTCTCTTCTTCCTCCTTAATCTTCTTCTCCTCCATTTCCTCCACAGTGAACATTCCGGTTGGTCCTGGTCGGGACCCCTGGAACATCCTCCATAAGTTAAACACCTCCACATGGTGCGTCAACTTCTTCCCCTTGTATGTGTTATGCAGATGTGTCAGTAGCGAGTGTTGGACGTATGGGTCGAAACTGCCGTTAGGCGGCCAGGGTGTCGTCATTTTGTTGTCCGTCCCTTGTGTCCTTTCTATGCTGTATTTAATCAGTTTCTCCCTATGGGGTGGACACTGTTTTGCATATATGCTGTAGCGGGATAGTGAGGGTGTTCCCCCACCCTCCCGATCCTATCCCGTATGACATGGTTACACTGTGCTGTTAGCTCCCTTCAATATAGTAGTCGTTACCTGGCTAAAATAACTCAATCAAATATGACAATTGCGGGTGTGTTACCTGGCCCCTTAGTTTGGGGACTTGCGACCATCCGCTAAAAAGAAAAACAGTCAAATATGACTCTTGCAAGTATGTAGTCCTTTTTTTCTGTCTTGGTTTCTCTTCCTTAATACCGTTACGGCCCCCTACGGCCAAGGCGCACGTAGCCCCCTGCGGCTGCGTGCCCTGTGTGATGTGCTTATACAGCCGTCCCACTTTCCTTCACCCCACCTCCTTCTTCCTCACTCGTTGTGGCCGGCGTTCTCCGTGCGCGGTCACGTCCCCCTCTCCACCTGTCCCGGAGTTAACGTGGCCGCTAACCTCTGTGCCCACCCCCTCACCACTATTCACTTCCCCACCACTCTTCAACAATACTGTGTGGTCGAGGTATCCTATGAAGCCCTACGGGTGACGTCACCGACCTCTTCCAAAACTATCGGTAAGATCTTTCACATTTCAGAAAGCTCGAAATAACTTTTGCTATTTGTCCCCGTTAACCCCACAGCTGTCCTCTTGTCACGCCTGGAACAAGGTAACCAATAATATAAATCAGACTGCGCACGCTGCATCGCCTCGCGTGTGATACGCCCCTCAACAGGAGGGCTTAACCAGCCAATTATCTTTCGTATTAGGCAACCAGCTAGCTACCGCCTACAGGAAAACGTCATCTATCTATCGAGTTTCGCTGCTCGATCAACAGGGATCCTCATCTACTCATTGATCAATAACCGCCAATTCGTAGGAAGCCACGCACGCACCCTTACAGGTGGTCACGACCTAGGCCAATCAGTGTCTACGAGCAGCCGCACGTGATGTTTTCGTGCTCCGCCCACTCTTCTCCGTAACGTAGCTGACCGCTCTCGCACTTGTCCAGCTACCATTCACTTCACTGCCAACACTAATTTATCAAATCTTCGCATCTTCGCCGCACACCATAGTAACACCTCCCACCGCCCTTATTTCATTCCTCCCCCCTCCCTCACAATTTCACATTGCTTGTTGGGTGTGGCATACTCACTCAAGTTCTCTTGACGCGGGGCCGCTCGACTGCGTGCACCCCTCCAAGCGGCTCGCCACCTCCCCTCATCTGGACCACGTCTGGACACTCGCCAACCGTGGGCGGTGGTCCTGTAGTCCTCAAAAAGGGGGCAGCGGCAGAGGGGGCCACGCCGCTGGGCCTCCTCGCAACGAGAAATAAAAAGGTAGATCGTAACCAGATCTCAGCAGTGCCTCCATCTTGTCGGGGAGTTTCTCCCAGGGTCGGCTGGGCCGTCCGCGGACCTCTGGGCTGGGAGGCCCCAACTCCTCCCGTATTTCCCAAAAATTAGTTTGAGACACACGCAAGAAGCAAGGTGGTTCTGCTGTTTATTGAACAACGGCAGGGATGGGTCTAGGATCGTACGCGTCCGCCCAGACTCTCAAAATTCGTGGGCTCGCAGGCCCCTTTTTGCCTCAGCATGACGCGCTACTTGCGTCACCTGGGAAAGTTAGCGAAAAAACCTATCGCCACTCTGGATTGGTTCCTCGAGTGGTAGGGTTAGTATAGCATACATATAGAGAACATTGTTAGTGGTTAAGGGTCAGTCAGGTGGTATACTTGGGCTGTCCCTTCTATTAGCTACTTGAAAATTGTTACACAAAGACCCCTAATGATTGGCTAATGTTAGTGGCGTCAGTGATGAGTGCCCCCATGTTCTGATTGGTCCACTCATGAGCCCCCCAGCCTGGGACCATTGCTGTTCCCAGCTCGCGGTGTACCTGTCATTTGCAACAATATGTAACTATGTGTTCATGCAGAAAATGTGTGGATTTGCTCATAGGCCTGAGAGCAGACCATTCTCATCGCTGTAGGTGTCCATTGGGTCATTTCATTGTTGCAGCCTGTGTCCCAGACGTGGGACCCAGGCGACTTCTCCCTCGTGGGTCTGGCACCTTGTCAGGTTTGGCTTGGTCACGTGAGGAGACAGCGTGGCTGAGGCAGAATTCTGCACATTTAAAGCTGTATTTGCTTCTGTGTGCTTGGCTTTGCTTACAGGTGTGACCTTGGCGTCGCCTGGTAGCCTACGAGTTGCAACATTGCTCCCTTGGCTGTCAGCTCTCGCTGGGCTCGTTCTGCAGGGTCAGCACTTGTACTCTTGCTCGTTCAGTGTTCATGGCGGCTCTTGCTTGCGGCCAACTTGGGCCTGGTTCATAGGTGGGGATATGTAATGCACGGTACTTATGTTGCGGTGTGACATGGCTTTATAGGCAGCATCATGTCTTCGTTTTATTTTAATCACAGTGCAAGGGTCGGGAGAAGCGTCAGCAAGCGTGTAAGCGAGTGCTTTGTGCGTCTTGTGTTTTTGCATTTCGGAAAACCTATGTGAAAAATAATAAAGATGCACGTCAGTGGGTGTATCCGTCACCTACGTCATAGCACTGAGTATATCCTTTGTGTGGGTTGGTGTGGGAGTGTTCAGTGTGCACGGTGGCACATGTGTTCTTGACAGTTGGCTAGGTCGTCATGGCCTCTCTAACGATGTGGGTGCTTGTTGAGGTCTTAGTCGAGTTCATCCATGCCGCAGGTGTCGGCTTGAGTAGGGCAGGCTGGTGGGCACATCCGTAAGTTCTTGAACCAGGGTATTTGGTCGTCTGGTAGATAGACAAATTCATCTCGTGGCGGGTGTCTGGGCGGCGATCCTCTGGGCCCTGGTCGCGAGGAGATGGGGGGGTAAGGGGGGGGAAGAGTCTTTCCTCCCATTCTCCCACTTCAATACACACCCACCTAAACACATATTCTCTTCCACAAAAAGTAAAACGTTATAAAAGAAAAATAAATCAAACAGAAATGCAACAGGATGTCACTGCAAATCCTCCAAAGAGAGCAAAAGAAACTAATACTTCATCAAGTACCACAAGCAAAAAAGAATCAATTAGGGAAAGTAAACCAGGTACTTCTTTAAAGAAGGAAGACAAACTCCAAAAAAAGCAATTCAAAAAAAGCAATTAGATACAGAACTGCCTGGACCATTTAAATTCTCAAATATAGTTGGTGTAAATTGCTACGCAAATGTAGCAATGAATATTCTATTTCAATTACCACCAATTGCTGACAACATTTACTTACACAGTACAGACCCATTGTGTTTGCAAATGTTAGTACTTCACAGAAATGTAGCAAACAATCCTGACAACACTTCTAGTGTTTATGGAATAAGACAACAATTGGACTACTGTGCTGGAATGGTGAAATTCACTATAAACTCACAGGAAGATCCACAAGAATTTCTAATGTACTTAGTACAAGTACTGGAAAACAAAAACATACCTATAAATGAAATCTTTCAGATTTCATACATGTGGAAACACACATGCACTCTCTGCAACAATGTGACACAAGAAGAAATCCCCAATGAACGCTTCATATATATATCAATACCAAATTGTGAATCCATTCCATTTCAGCGACTTGTACAAAATGCAAACCATGGTAGATAATGCTCTACCTGCAATTCAGATAATCGCTCCACGTTAGTAATACAAACACATAGTAAATACATAATACTAATGCTTCTAAGTTACAATGCAGATGGTACCAAAAACAACTGCAAGCTGACTGAATTCACACATGGTCAAATATCACTTGGTAAGAAATCCTTCACAACAATAGGTATAATCTACCACGCAGGAGCCACAACCAATTCAGGGCACTACACTGCATATATAAAAAAGAAATGTGGATGGTTTGAATGTAACGAGTGTACCATTACTCTAAAGCAGAGATTACCAGCAAATCTTACAAACGCTTATTTGATGTTCTTAAAACCAGAATTTGATAACTAAACTGTATTTAAACCCTAAGTAAACTTGTGTTAAAAAAATATAAACTGTTAGAATACTCCCAACGCTATCTAACTGCTCAAAGATTCTACAACAACTAATCAGATAAACGAATACCACTAAATTAGACCAAAAAATACACAGTTAGAATACGCCAACTGGTATCTAACTGTCCCAAAATTTAACAATATCCAAATAGACAAATCAATACCACTAAAATATATTAAAATAATAGACAGTTAGAATACGCCAATTGGTATCTAACTGCTCCAAAATTTTATAATATCCAAACAAATAAAATGTTACTGCTCCAAAAAATACAACAAAGCAAAGTATAAAGCATTAGCCAGAAACAACAAGTGAACACTGAAAACAAACAAACTGTAGCATAACAGAAAAAGTTTTTTTTTTAAAATCCAACATGGATTTTTTTTTCTCCCACAGACCCAATGATTTTAGCAACAAATACAGAAACTGAGCAAATTGCACAGTACTCTGATTTGTAATCTACTAAATATGAGGGTCCAAAAAAAAAAGTATGTTGATTATACAATGTAATAAGTCATTACAAAATACTAATACTAACATGCTATTTTCTTTTATCACAGAAATTAACAAGAAATACATGTACTCCGGTTACTAGACCAAACAGTAAGTATACAATAATAAGGAGAACCACCGCAGCATATCACATCCACAGAGTCAAACATTTCAACTATGGTCTATGGAAACTTAATGTCCGCGGACATTATGAGTGTTCTTAGAACACTTTCAACTTGACAACGAACAATACGGACAGTGTCCTCAGAACACCCCCATTTAGTTTATTTGCGAACATTTCAGGACACTGCTTGCTTGCGAACAAAATGGACACATATTGGGTCCTCAGAACACCCCCCATTCAGTTTATTTAGAACATTTCAGAACACCCGTGAAGTCCGCAGACACATCGAACACAAAAAAGAACGTCTAACACATAAAAAAAACACAACTTTCATCCCATCTCATACACTCCCACCCTCCCCAAACACTCCTACACACCAACACACTCTACTTAATACAAAATTTGAACAAAGTTTCACCGCGCTGTCCGCAGACGTCCGCGAATCCAAGATTGCGGGCGCTACCGAAAATCTGACATGCTTCACGCTGTCCAATCAGCGAACACGTCGCATGTCCGCGGACATGACGCAAGCCGATTGGCCAATCAGGACACTGTCCGCGGACCGAACATAGATATCACTAATTTTTTTACCTAATTTTTGGTCATTTAAAAAAAAAAAAACAACTGGATGGATTTTCACCAAATTTGCAAAAGCACGCTTTTGGGACCAAACTGCTGCTCCTGGTCCAAATTTGGTGAAAATCCGTCCAGCGGTTTGGGCTGTAGACGCGAGCACATTTTTCTTCCCCATTCAGTCTATGGGAAAAAAACAAGTTTTGGGATCGCCCTATAACTTTCCCCCCCCTGGACGAATCCTCACCAAACTTTGCAAAAAAAAAATCAGAGTGACCCAAATACTTGTTTTGTAAAGTTTGGTGAGGATTCGTCCAGGGAGAGCAAAGTTTTAAGCCGCCCAAAAAGTGCTCTTCCTATGGAAACACCAACTTAACCATAACTATATGGCCACTACCGTGGCCATGTAGTTATGTATTACATAATTGCATTACTATAGACAAAACACAAAGACACAAGAAAACATACCAATATGGGTATATACAGGGAAAGTGAAGTTAGCAAAAAAGCACAAGTAGTAGCATAAACAATTCATAACTTAACTGATTATTTTCATGCAAATAAATGATTGCTCTGTTTCAAAGCTACCATTTACACTATGTATATGTATCACTTGATGTGATTGGACCCACGGGGAAAGTACAGCCATAAAAAAAACAGAAGTATCAGGAAGCGCTCATAAGTCTATTGATTATCTTTATGCACAAAAAGGATTGCTGTCTTTCAAGCTTGGATCTTCCCGTATGTATATGTTTCATATGATGTGACTGGACTTTAAAGGGAATTAGGAACAAGTTACTTACCTGTAACTGTTGTTCTCCAGCATGGGTCTGGCATGGATTCACATGCTCATGAATATTCCCCGTCGTCAGGCTGGGAATCCTCGGTAAAGAAAAAACCAGTATCAGTTTCGTTTCTGATCTGTCTTTCGTAGTAATAACCAATCACTGGTCTCTGCGTCATACTGACCACAGCCAATGACTGCCCTCTACCTAAGCACCGCCTCTGGCAGCCATCTTCAGATTTGGAAGCACGTGAAGTGGCAGTATGACCAAGTGAAGAGCCGCAGAGGGGTAGGCGGGAGGGTTCGCATGTGAATCCATGCCAGACCCATGCTGGAGAACAACAGTTACAGGTAAGTAACTTGTTCCTTCTCCAGCATGGGGTCTGGCATGGATTCACATGCTCATGAATAAAGAATACATAGCAGTACACACATGCACAACCACGGGAGGTGGCAAAGGCTCAACATTAAGCATTACATCAAACCCAACATGAAGCATCTTACCTCCTCACCAGGCTCACCTCAGGCGAACAGGTTGCGCAGCACTGCTTGGCCGACCCTGGACTCCTCCCTGGAATCCCGATCGACGCAGTAGAATTTCGTGAAGGTGTGCGTCGACCTCCACGTAGCAGCCCTGCATATGTCCAGAAGGGGGACACCAGAAAGGAACGCCGTGGTGGCTGCGATCGCTCTGGTGGAATGGGCTCTCGGACGGCCAGGCAGCGGTCGGTTTGCCAACCAATGACAGTACATGATACAGCCAGAGCGCCCTCTGGAAATGGAAGCCTTCGAGAGAGCCTTCCCCTGATGACAGGTCCAAAATTCACAAAGAGTTGCGACGTCTTCCGAAAACACTTCGTGCGGTCCACGTAAAACTTCAGCGCTCTAGCCAATCCAGCGAGTGCAAAGTCCTCTCAGCCGGCGACGAAAGCGACGGGAAGAACACAGGCAACACCAAGGGTTCGTTGAGATGGAAGTCCGACGGTACCTTGGGCATGAAAGAGGGGTGCGTCCTGAGCACTACCCTCGTGTCGTGAAAAGTCAAGTACGGGGCCTTGCAGGAAAGGGCCTGGATCTCTCCCACCCGTCGTGCGGAGGTGATGGCCACAAGAAACGCTGTTTTCCACGACAGAAACTTCAACGGGGCCGAGTGCAGAAGCTCGAACGGAGGTCCCATGAGCTTGGTCAGCACCACGTTGAGCTCCCACGCCGGGGCCAGAGCCTTCACCGGCGGGAACGATCTGAACAGTCCCTTCATGAACTCTTTCACCAGACGATGAGACCACAAGGACGTCCGGCCCGTGGTCCTGGTGTATCGGGAGATCGCAGCAAGATGAATCTTGATGGACGCGTGTGCCAGTCCAGCTTTGGCCAGCGTCAGCAGGTACGGCAGTACCTGGGGAGCCGTAATCCGTAGAGGGTTAATCTTCTGTGCGTGGCACCAGACAGAGAACCTCTTCCATTTGTGTCCGTAGCATTTAAGAGTCGAGGACGCCCTGGCCTTTGCAAGAACCTCTCTGCAGTCGGCCGGTATGTCGTATCCTCCAAACTCTAGCGCTGCAGGAGCCAGGCCTGCAAGTTCAGCGATTTCGGGTCGTGGTGGAGGATTGCGCCTCCTTCCCTGGAGAGTAGATCCGCGTCCACCGGCAGCCTGATTGGCGGGGACGCTGATAAGTCCAGAAGGTCCGGGAACCATATCTGCCTCGGCCACGCAGGTGCGACGAGGATCATCCTGCACCGTGACCTCTTGAGCTGGTTGACGAGCCGGATTAGCAGTGGCAAAGGAGGGAACGCGTAGAGGAACTGGCCCTCCCAGGTCAACGAGAAAGCATCGCCCATGCTCCTCGCCTGGGGAAACCTGCTGGCGAACCTCCGGCACTTGGAGTTCATCGCCGTCGCGAACAGGTCGATCTGGGGTGTGCCCCACCGTCGGAAGAGGCGATCCACTAGATCCTGCCGTAGTTCCCACTCGTGGCACGAGCGCAGCTCCCTGCTGAGTGAGTCGGCGATGGTGTTTTTTATCCCTGCCAGATGAAACCGCACCAGAAACATCCTTTGGGCGACGGCCCAATGCCACAGGTCCTGCGCCTCCTTGGACAGTGCTGGGGACCTGGTTCCGCCCTGTTTCCTGATGTAAAACATGGTGGTGGTGTTGTCGGTGAAGATCCTCACCACCTTGCCCTTGAGGGACGGAAAGAAGGACCTGAGGGCCCGGAACACTGCACGGAGCTCCAGGACGTTGATATGGAGGGACTTCTCCGTCGGGAGCCAGAGGCCTCTCGCGTGCAGATTTTCGGTGTGCGCTCCCCACCCTTCCAGGGAGGCATCCGTGGTCACTGTCTCTTGGTGGTCTGGGGTCTGGAAGTCCATGCCCGCCGTCAGATGCGCGCGGGTGCCCCACCACTGGACCGCTCGGCGGAAACTCTCGTTGAGTGTGATCCTCTCCTCGAAGCCGCCCGTCGTTTGGATCCAGCACGCGTCCAGGAACTCCTGCAACGGGCGCATCCGGAGCCTGCACATGGGAATGAGGTAGATGCAAGAGGACATCATTCCGAGGAGGGACTTGATGGACCTCACCTTGGCCGCGTCGGAAACCAACATCCGCTGTACCTTGCCCAGGATGGACCTGGTCCTTTCCTCCGACGGGGAGGCCAGAAGGGACACTGTGTCGAGCTTCGCTCCCAGAAACAGTGCGTTTTGCGCGGGTACCAGGTGGGACTTGGCGTAGTTCACAGAGAATCCCAGGTCCGTGAGAAGTTGGACGGTCCTTGCCGTGTGCTCCACGGCGAGCTCCCTCGTCTTGGCTCGGATGAGCCAGTCGTCCAGGTAGGGGTAGACGTGGATCCCCTCGCGGCGCAGCTGCGCCGCCACCGGTGCAAGGCACTTGGTGAATACCCTGGGTGCCGACCGTAGTCCGAAGGGGAGGGCTTTGAACTGGTAGTGACGCCCTTGGACCACAAACCTGAGGAATTTTCGGTGCCCCTTTAGGATGGGAATATGGAAGTAGGCATCCTCCAAATCCAACGACGACAGGAAATCTCCTTCCTCCAGCTGACCCAGGACGTGCTGGAGGGTGACCATCCGGAACTTCTGCGCCTTGATGAACTTGTTCAGACGTCGCAGGTCTAGGATGGGGCGCCATCCTCCCGTCTTCTTCACGAGGAAGTATCTCGAGTAAACTTCGGAGCCCCGAAGCCTCTTTGGGACGAGTTCGATGGCGCCCTTCCTGAGCAACGCCTTTACCTCCAGGAGAAGCTGAGGGACGTGAAGCTCTTTCCTGGCCACGGGGGGGACGCGCGGGCACCTTCTTTGAAACTCGAGCGCGTGGCCCCGGGCTAAGGCGTCCAGCACCCAACGGTCGGTGGAGATGGACTCCCACACCCTGACGAAGCTCGCCAGCCGGCCTCCCACCGGGGTGCTTCGGTGGGGGCCCGACCCCACGGCCGGTTCAATCCTGTTTCGACGAGGCTTTGCCGCCTTGACCTCCTTGGCAACGACGGCGGGGTCCTCCAGACTTGCCTCGTCCTCTGTAGGCCTCCTGAGACGACGAGCGGGCCGCTTGACGGTAGGTAGAGAAACCGCCGCCGGAACCTTTGGAGGCGCCCTTGCCTCCGCTGCTCCGAAAGGGCGTCCGTCGTTGCTGTAGAACCCCAAGGGCCCGGGCCGTCTCAGTGTCCGCTTTAATGGCCTGAAGGGAATCGTCCACTGTTTTCCCAAACAGGTTGTTCCCATCGAACGGCATGTCCAGGACTCTGGTCTGTACGTCTTGACGGAAGTCCGTAGCCTTGAGCCATCCACGCCGCCTAAGGCACACGCCGTTGCCCAACTGGCGAAACCCAGTGTCGGCGATGTCCGTTGCAATAGTAATGGCGTGGTCTGACGCCACCTCACCTTCCTGTAGGATCTCCAGGGCATCCGCCCTCTTGTCGTCCGGTAGGAAGTCCAGCAGGGGAGCCAGTTTGTACCATAGCTCCCTGTCGTAGCGGGCCACGATAGACAAGGCGTTGGCCGCTTTAATCGTCGTCGCTGCAGACGAGATGACCCTGCGTCCCATAGCGTCCAATTTCTTTCCCTCGCCGTCCGGTGGGGAAGTCAATGTGGAGGCCGCACCCCCCCCCGCTTTTTTCCTGGCCGCCGCGGAGACGACGGAGTCCGGGGTAGGCTGCGCCCGGAGGCACAGGGGGGCCGCGTCCGGGACCCGGTACTTCTTCTCGTACCGGTCTCTTCTAGCTAGCGTCGTGGAAGGGTTCTTGAGGAGGGCGAGGCCCTCATCCCAAATGTCGTCCAGTAGAGGCACCGCGAGGACCGTCTTCCTCTTGGCCTTGCGCCGCTGATAAAGGAATCCTTCCTTTTTCTTCTCCTCAGGGCAGAGTTGGAAAAGCTCGGATGCCCTGGCGATCATGGAGTGGAACGATCCAATCTTGTCGGGCGGAGAAGCCCTGGTGGGAGGTGACAACGGGAGATCCTCGTCGTATACCTCGTCGTCCGTACCCGTCGCTGCCGTGTCAGTCCCCGTATCATCCCCTCGGGTGGACGGGGAGGAGGGCTGGACGGGTCGCGACGGCTGAAAAGGAGGTGGACCGGGGCCTCTCCAGGAGCTTCGCCGGGTGCTCGCCCTTCCTTTTACCCGACCCAGAGCGTTGGCTCGTGGCTGAAGGTACCGGGGAGGGTGCGCCCTGCCTGGCGCCCATAGAGCCCGACCGTTCGGCGCTCCCGGTGCCCGTGGACTCGCGGTGCTTGGCCTTGTGTTGGACCCCTGTCGCCGGGGCGTCCTCAAAGGTCTTAGAAGACCGCTCGGATTTCTTCCTCTTCTTCTCGCCGGACGGGCTCTTCCCTTCTAGCCAGTTGGCGAGGCGTTGGTGGCAGTCCTTCATGGTCCGCTCCGACATATTGCCGCAAAACGCACAGTCCTTCTCCACGTGCGTCTTGTCCTCATGTAAGCAGTAGAGACAAAAGGAGTGTTCGTCCTCCTTAAAGACGTTCTG
Source organism: Ambystoma mexicanum (assembly GCF_040938575.1). NCBI lineage: Eukaryota > Metazoa > Chordata > Amphibia > Caudata > Ambystomatidae > Ambystoma > Ambystoma mexicanum. The sequence continues at coordinate 1,000,216,064 of NC_090930.1, forward strand.
CAGCTGGCATCCAGGGCAGACCCTGAACAGCTTTCCGGGCGTCCAGCTTCCCTTCTCCTGGGCCATGTCCGGCCCTGAGAAGCTTCTGGAGTCCTCCAAAACGTAGCTCGACGAAATCTTCACCCTTGAGGGGCGCAGACGAATCCGACACGGGTCCCCGTTGATCGGATAGAGAGTCGGTGGAGCTTGAGGCTCTTTTGACCGGAAAAAATGAAGTTTTGAGAAAAAAAACGTGAAAAAATAGCACGAACGCTCGAGAGCAATAGCACGAGGATCCCAACACATGAACGTGCGGTGAAAATCTGAAGATGGCTGCCAGAGGCGGTGATTAGGTAGAGGGCAGTCATTGGCTGTGGTCAGTATGACGCAGAGACCAGTGATTGGTTATTACTACGAAAGACAGATCAGAAACGAAACTGATACTGGTTTTTTCTTTACCGAGGATTCCCAGCCTGACGACGGGGAATATTCATGAGCATGTGAATCCATGCCAGACCCCATGCTGGAGAACTGTAAGAACCTACTTGAAGGATAAGTCTACAAATAAAATAACATTTTTAGTTTGACTGTTACTGAAGAAAACCATGTGGCCTAGACATGTCAGCAAAAGAAAAAAGAGCGAGCCAGACATGTGATGTCATCAGTGATGTCATCAATGACATTTGTGATGTCATCTTTGATGTCCTGGGGATAGACACACACAGGGCATGAGCGGGGGATGGGCGGGAGGTGATAGACACACGGGGCATGAGCGGTGGGGCGGGAGGGATAGAGACACGGGGCATAAGCGGGGGGGTGGGTGGGAGGGAGAGAGACACACGGGGCATAAGCGGGGGGTAGATGGGAGGGAGAGAGACACACGGGGCATGAGCGGGGGGTAGATGGGAGGGAGAGAGACACACGGGGCATGAGTGGGGGGTGGGTGGGAGGGCTAGGGGCATGAGCAGGGGGTGGGTGGGAGGGCTAGGGGCATGAGCAGCGGGTGGGTGGGAGGGCTAGGGGCATGAGCAGCGGGTGGGTGGGAGGGAGAGAGGCACACGGGGCATGAGCAGGGGGTGGGTGGGAGGGAGAGAGGCACACGGGGCATGAGCAGGGGGTGGGGGAGAGACACACGGGGCATGAGCGGGGGGTGGGTGGGAGGGCTAGAGACACATGGGGCATGAGCGGGGGGTGGGAGGGATAGAGACAAATGAGGCATGAGCGGGGGTGGGAGAGATAGAGACACGGGGCATGAGCGGGGGTGGGGAGGAGGGAGAGAGACACAAGGGGCATGAGCGGGGGTGGAGGGGAGGGAGAGACACACGCGGGGCATGAGCGGGCGGGAGGGATAGAGACATGGGGCATGAGCGGGGGGCGGGCGGGAGGGATAGACACACACGGGGCATGAGCGGGGGGGTGGGTGGGAGGGAGGGATAGAGACACACGGGGCATGAGCGGGGGGTGGGTGTGAGGGATAGGGTTCTAGAGACACGGCGCATGAGCGGGGGGTGGGCGGGAGGGATAGAGGTACGGGGCATGAGCGGGGGGGTGGGTGGGAGGGAGACACACGAGGCATGAGCGGGGGGTGGGTGGGAGGGAGACACACGAGGCATGAGCGGGTTAGACACACGAGGCATGAGCGGGGGGTGGGAGACACACGAGGCATGAGCGGGGGGTGGGAGACACACGAGGCATTAGCGGGGGGTGGGTGGGTGGGAGACACACGAGGCATGAGCGGGGGGTGGGTGGGTGGGAGACACACGAGGCATGAGCGGGGGGTGGGTGGGTGGGAGACACACGAGGCATGAGCGGGGGGTGGGTGGGTGGGAGACACACGAGGCATGAGCGGGGGGTGGGTGGGTGGGAGACACACGAGGCATGAGCGGGGGGTGGGTGGGTGGGTGGGAGGGACGACACGAGGCATGAGCGGGGGGTGGGCGGGTGGGAGGGAGACACACGGGGCATGAGCGAGGATGGGCGGGAGGGAGAGAGACACACGGGGCATGAGCGGGGGGTGGGCGGGAGGGATAGAGACACACGGGGCATGAGCGGGGGGTTGGGGGGACTAACAAAAACACGGACATGCTGCACGGACATGAGTTCGTGCGGCAGATCCCGCTCCTCGCCCCTCCGCTGGCCACCGTGTGGACGTGGACACACGGAGCATGAGTGGGGGTGGGGGGGACAGGAAGGACACACGGGGCATGAGCGGGGGTGGGGGGACAGAAAGGACACACGGGGCATGAGCGGGGGGTGGGGCAGAGACAGGCATGAGTGGGGGTGGGAGGAACAAGAGACAGACACGCTCCTGCTGACCTGACAAAACCTCTCATGCGGGAAAGAAATATGGTGGGCGTCTCGGACGCCAGACGCACTGCACGCTTTCACCTCATCCAATCAGAGAGCATGTCAGATGTCCGCGGACATCACGCAAGCTGCTGGCCCAATCACTGTCCTGTCCGCAGAGCAAACAGGGAAGTGCGTCCGCGGACCGAACACAGATAACACTAATTTTTTTTGCCTACTTTTTGGTCATTTTAAAAAAAACTACTGGACGGATTTTCACCAAATTTGCAAAAGCACGCTTTCGGGACCAAGCCGCTGCTCCTAGTCCAAATTTGGTGAAAATCTGTCCAGCGGTTTGGGCTGTAGACGCGAGCAAAAATGTTTTCCCATTCAGTCTATGGGGAAAAAAAAAAGTTTTGGGACCCCCCCTATAACTTTGCCCCCCCTGGACGAATCCTCACCAAACTTTGCAAAAAAATTCAGAGTGACCCAAGTACTTTTTTTCCAAAGTTTTGTACGGATTTGTCCAGGGTTATTGAAGTTATAAGCCACCCAAAAAGTGCTCTTCCTATGGAAACAGCAACTTAACCATAACTACATGGCCACTACTGTGGCCATGATATATATATATATCCAGGAGTCTACTTGCTGCTAACAGCAGCTTCACAGAGCATGCAGCAAGGACCTTCCTTGATCTGAGATACAAGATGGCGCTGATGTTAATGTTAAAGGACATTTGTACCGCGCACTATCACCACCGGAGTGGTCCCCTGGCGCTCTGAAAGAGGAGGGGGGTTGAGTTAGTGGGTTGACGCAGGAAAAGTGCAAGAGAGCAGTGATGTGCTGTTGGCGGCCTCAGCCCGGTGGGTCCGTTGGCTAGGGCTGGGGTGTTTGCGGCCGGTAGTCGTTGTTTACTCTTGTGCAAGTCTATGTGTATTTTTGTTTTGTTGTTGCAATGTAGTGACGTTTGTGCGGTTTGTTGTGCTGTAGGTTTTGGTTGTGTTTGGTTTGGAGTTTGAGAGGTGTATGCAGAAAGGGAAACTGTTAGCGGGGTTGGTTAGTTTGCATCTATGTCCTGAATTGAGGCGCTCGGCTAGCATAGTCTCCCCTGATGCGCCTCTGTCCTGATCTGGGTCCGGCTGGCATACAAGGTTCCTTACTCCTCTGGCCCCCACCTCCATCACTTTCCCTCATAGCCCCCCGTGTCCTCCCTTCATACTCCTGTGGCCAGTGCACCTGCCAATGTCAACATCTCAGGTAGTGTGGTGATTGCCAATATCTCGACAAATCCACAACACTGTGGTACCTGGCGGTAGCTAACAGGCGGGCCGGAAGTGTTGGTGGGGTTGGCTGGGGTAGTTGACTCAGTATCCATGCGTGTCGCCTGTGTTCCGGCCTATCCGGTGTCACCCGTCTAGGTGCCGCGGGAGCTCCCCTGTCGGTTCGGGTTGTCCGTGTCCTTTCCAGTTTAGTCATCCTTTTTCCTGTTTTGGTTTTCAGTTTTTAATCTGTGGTATTAAAGAGCTAGGTTTTTAGCGATTCCCTGAATTTTAGGTGATCTTCGGTGTTTCTTATTTCTTTTGGGATGTTGTTCCAGGTTTTTGCGGCTAAGTGGTAGAAGGAGGTGCCTCCAAGTTTTTTCTTGAGGTATGGTTTGAGTTCCAGGCGGATTTCGTTGCTTGATCGGAGGGGTCTCGTTGGTTTGTAGACAGTCATTTTCTTTTGGAGGAATTCTGCTCCTTGTCCGTCCGCTGATTGCCCTGTGCGTTATGCACATTGTTTTGAAGGTGATGCAATGTTTTACTGGGAGCCAGTGTAGTGTTTTTAGGGCTGAGTGATGTGGTCTCTTCTGGATAGTTTGAGGAGTAGCCTTGCTGCTGCATTTTGGATCCATTGCAGTTTCTTCAGGAGGTATTCTGGTATTCCGAGGTAGAGGCTGTTTGCATAGTCGATTTTTGACATGATTAGGGCAACAATAGTGAGTGTTTTGTGCGTTAAGGAGAGGAAAGGTAGAATTCTTCTTGCCGTGTGGAGGAGGAAAAAACATTTCTTCACGGTTGCATTTATTTGTGGTTCTAGGGTTAGGGTGTTGTCCATTAGGACTCCCCGATTTTTTACTACCTTCGATGGAGTCGGTACGTTTCCCATTTCCATAGGGCACGGGATGGTGGTTTCGTTCTCTTGGTCTTTGGATATGGTCATGATTTCTGTCTTTCCTGGGTTGATTTTCAGGTTGTTGGCATCCATCCAGTTGAAGACTTCTTTTAGACATTCGATTAGAGTCGAATGGTCGGCATCGGTGTCTTTAATTTTTGTAGATGATTTGAGTTTCATCTGCGTAGTTGCAACATGTAATGTTGTATTTTTTGAAGATTCTGATGACCGGAGTCTGATAGATGTTGAAATATAGTGGAGATAGTGAGGATCCTTGTGGCACTCCACAGTCGTTAACTCATGGAGTGGATTTGAAAGGTTTCATCCATATGGTTTCTGTTCTGTCTGCTAGGAATGATTTGGTCCAGCGTAGTGCTGTGTCTGTTATGCCTATGTCTTCTAGTCTTTTGGTCATGGTGTCGTGGCTAACTGTGTCAAAGGCTGCAGAGAGGTCGAGCAGAATAAGTACTGAGGTAGTGTTTGAGATCGTCCCAGACCGATAGTAGTGCTGTATCCGTTCCTCTTGCTGGTCGGAAACTGATTTGAGCTTGGTCCAGCAGGTGGCGTTTTTCTACGTGTTCTTGGGTTAGTTTGTATAAATAGGTTTCTAGAAGTTTTGCTGTGTAGGGGATGTTTGAGATCGGCCTGTAGTTGGAAAGGTCATCTACGTCACCACTTGTGTTTTTCAAGAGTGGCTTGATGTATGCGGATTTGAAGATCCTCGGTACAGTCCCTGTTGCTAGTGATAGATTTAGAAGATTTCTGTAGTGTTCTGCTGGTGATCCTTGCACTAGGATTCATTTGTAGATGTATGTAGATGCATACAGAGCCTTTAGAGTCAGAGTCCTGAGGAAGCCAGCCAGTTCTGGAGGAGAAACAACAATTCTGCATCAACTGCCCAGTGGATTTCAAAAAAGGAACAGACCGATGGCCAGCACAGTGAACCTATAATAGGGGATTACTGATCCTCTGATACCTGAGAGACAGGGTAACCCAAGGCACTATATGGAAAAAAAAAAGAATCCAAGACTAACCCAAGGATAAAAAAAGATCTGGCGAGGAGTGCAGAAATGTGCTGGTGAGCTCCATGAAGAAGGGAAGATTCTGCTGATAACCAATACCCTGGCGACAGGATTGTCCATCAGTAGATGGAGCATTACACAAGACTGGAGAAAATGTTGTTGAAAGGGGGTGGTGGGGTGGCATGGCCTAAAACAGCTGTCCCCCAGCACTTGGGGCGGAACTGGAAGGTCAGGGGAGATACTTACCAGTGACCCACAGGTTGTGAGTTTAAGAGAAGCCCTTAGCATCCAGACCAGAGGAAGAACCTTAAGGTGAGGGGGGCTTGAAATTCTCACTGGTAGAATAACGCCCAAGGCAGGGTTCTGCAACCTTTGGCTCTCCATATCTTTTTGGACTGCATCTCGCATCTGCCCTAGACAACAGAGCAGAGTCAATGGGAATGGATCATGGGTTTTGTAGTCCAAAATATCTGGAAACAAGTGGGTTGCAGAACCCTGGTCTAAGATAATATGTCGTAGACCAGAGAAATCCCACTCCATGGAACCCAGAAGAAGGGCTACAATATCCCAGAACAGAATCATTAAAGAAATCTAAAGGGACCCAATTCGTTCTCAGTAGAGGGTCTCCCACACCTTTGCAATTATGTAAAATTTGGGGTTTCACCCTTAGTAACCCAGGACAATTCAGACGTGGATCCTTTGCTCACTGTGCCTTAAGAGAGGCTGAGCTTTACCTCATCCAGGTGGCCTAACAAGGCCAAAACACGGGTCTGCGGTTGCTGATGGTACTCTTGTTCAGAGGAAAATTGCCTAGCATTTCAGTGCTGGATTGCCCTTGCGGGTGGGACAGACATGCAAATGGATATTTCTCCTCTGTGAAGGGTGCAGTGAGCTAAAACATGTTTGTAGATCCTCATGAGTGGAAGAAATTCCATAGAACAGGGTATTTGAGCCATGTTTGTTCTCAGTATATGGGCTTCCACACTTCTTTGTAATTAAGAAATCTAAAGTGTCCTGCAGAGAAGTGAACCCAAATGTGGAGTAAGGACGGGCAGTTAATTCACGAGAACCAGAGTGATAGAAAGATAGAACAAAGCACCTAAAGCAATCCAACTTTTGTTAGAGAAGACAGGAAAGATCCCATGGCCCAACAAAACCTCCAGTTTATAGTTCAAAGGAGTGCTGATAGACTTTAGTTTCCTGGAAAGCTACTGGGACCTACCATTGTTTGTTTTGACCCTTGTGTATTACATCTCACGATACAAGTACCCTGTGTTAAGCCGAACCCAAAGACCTTCTCAACGTGATTTCAAGAGGGGAGACACAAGGTCCACTTGAGACAAAGGTGGAGTGGTAAACCTTTTTTGAAAACTTGAACAGAGCTTGCTCCTAGATCAGTAGGATCACACCTAGGATTAACAGAACCCCAAACCCTGCGAAGGAGCCTTAAATAAACCAGCCCACATCTTACAAAGTGCAAGCAAGGAGAGAAAGCACCAAGCAGGAAGATCACAAGGTATGGATAGACTTTAGATAGGTTTGAGACTTTTGTTGTTAAACGTTAGAACATTGTTTTGAGAATATCTTAGTGTTAGCCTGGGGGCTGAGAGACTTCAGAGTAGATTTTTGGAACTCTGTTACCACTGTGGAACTTTGTTTTCTTAGATAGGAGTTCCAGAGGACAAGAAGGTATAGAGGAACATCTCCATCTGGACCCCCACCTTTTATGTTCTACAGTCCTGTTCACTTTTTATATTTAGTGGATCCTTTTGCTTCTACTCTCATCCAGAATCCCTCTAGATGTTGTTTGAAACCAGTTCCTGGACAAATGTACATTTGTTGTGGTCAATTTTCTCAACTTATTTAGCAAAAGCAAACACTTGCAAATATCACACATCCTTAGCGGCTCTTCTGGATCTTCATCCAGACACACTTAGTATTTCTTTTGGCAAACACCCGGACACTTTGTATAAAAGCCCTAAAATATACCTGGCGTCGGTTTCTCCACTCAGAGATCACAAGTGAGGACCAGGAATGGCCATAGTTCAGACAGTGGGACACACCACACCATCCTCAACAAAACTGAAAATATGGCAGACAAATACAAAGTAAACATGGATACTAAAGCCAGTGTTGATGAGGGAAATCATACGACAAAATACCTATGGATTATGTGTCATATTTCATGACAGTGGTGTACTCCCATGCCAGAGTTGATGGGGCTACTTTGTCATGGCACAACCAACTGTTTAAAACAATCTTGTAAAAGCAAAAGCGGCCATCAAGGACAGGAAAACGCGTATAATGAAATGACATGAGAAGAGGAAAAGAAAGGTGCTCTTTCAAATGCGTTACTCTTGAAGAATTGTGAAGTTTAGCACATTGTTGCATTAGCAGAAATAGTAGTTTTAGTAGGCTAACGTATCTTGAAGAACTTAGGCTGGCACCAGTATGGCCACACTGCATATCACATTGATCTGGAATGGGCATGTGTGCTGCGCCCAATGAGGTTATCCACCTTTACACCCGATCTTTGCAGTTAATCCGTCCATAAAAGATACTAACTCAACCTTGGTATCTGGATATCGCAGTTAGTAGATGGCTGTTAAAAGCGTACATATAAGATCTAGTAAAACTAGAAAGGTTGCCTGTCCTTGGCACCTACAAAACCCTACTATCTTAAAACCTATGGTAGCCACCTAGTTGATATACTAGATCAGCCAATCTATTGCGCTAAAACGACTTGAGGATTACTCCCCCTCAGACCCCCATGATGCCTAGAAGAGTGTGTATGAGGGCAGCTGGTATTTTTTTCCACAGACCTCTGGACAACACTGCAACATCAAAAAGATGCTCCATCTGCATGTTAGTACATATAAATGCACCACTTCAGTGGACATTCTGCCACAGGCACTGCCATCCATCCACTCCTAGTACAATGCAGCTACGACCTATGACAGATTCGGGCCCACTGGGCACATAGAGAGTCTCTAGCACTTACACCCTCTCCTGGCCTCTCTCAGCACTCATTCACCAGCCAGCTCTTCTTAGGTTGTTTCTACCAGAGCCTGGCCAGCCTGCTAGGTCTTATCGTAGCAAAATGCACAAGCACATTTGATCCTACTCCGTGATCTCCAACACTCTTGACTTTGGTCCACCGAAGGCGTTCCGACTACTAGAGCTTTGAGTCTATAATAATGGTAAAAGACACTATATGAACGATTATTAAAATCCAATACAATATAGGAGGAACCAGTGGCAGTTAAAGGAGATGGGTGAGATGCCAGGATAGTGGAGAATTTAGAGAATACGGTGATGGTGAGGGCACCCAGGACTAATGTGAGAAAAGTGGGAGGGAAGACCCTTGTAGCAGGGACGGTCTATCCCATAGTCTTAGAACATAGAGGAGACCCAAAAGACACACTGGAGGATTTTCCACATCTAGACCACTGGGGATAGATAGACTGCTTGAAGGAGGCTAGATACGGACCCTGGAAGACGTAGGAAAGAGCCTGAGGTGCCCAAGTGCCACAACCGACTACTAGGAGAAGCAGAGGAGCCACCCAAGAATTGAAGGGGCAGGAATGCAGACACTCTGCCAGAAAACCATGGGACCACCAAAGAAAGCAGAAGACAGAGGGAATGATGAAATACCACCTCTCAAACATACTTCTCTAGGCACAGAGACTTTCTACTGGACTTAGTTTCCCCCAACACCATGGGCAAAGATCTGAGACCATGAGCAGTCAAGTCAATCCACATTCTTCACCACATCAGACCCCTACCCTTATTCCCACAGCACCCAGAAATAGGATGTCTGGTTACCCCTTGGAAACATAATAGGGATTTCATCAGCTAGAAAGTTGACAGCTATGGTCTACACAAGGCCACCCCATCAGGCACACACCTGCTGACTAACGTTTCCAGAATGCAGAATAAAAATGTGTGTTCCACAATCAGCAGCTCTGCTGAAAACCTTGGTACATCTGCCAGGTAACAAAAAGTAATGCCTGTGCCAAGATTCCAGCCTTTCACAGGTTAGGACCTGGCAACAGAAACAAATGGTTCTGCGTTATTCAAGCCTCTGGGAGCAAGTGACTAAAGCTGATAACCCCTCCAAAGCCTAGCAAAAAAATAATCTCACATGATCCACTTGATTTTCTTTTCTCACAGTCCATTCTGATACATTTCGAGCTAAAGTTAAGGACAATAAAGTTTTAATAATAGAAAAGGAAGTCTAGCATTTAAGTCTTATGTTTGACTTACTTTTGGGAAAAGTAGTAACTTACTCATATGCAACTTACCCTAAATTCACAGAAAGACTTTCAGGCGATTAACAAAAGTACTTTACTTTTCTATTGGTTACTCAAAAACCAGCAAATGTGAGTATTTCCAGGGGTCAAGGTAGATCGTTGTGGTTATATCAAGATGTGTCTGAAAAGGTAAAATATTGGCTGACAAAAGAAGACATTGAATAAAAGAAATAAACCACCACCACACAACAGTGGTCTTAGAAACTTTTGAGAGCACACGAAAGTTACACCTGCACATTCCATGAGTCAATGGCAGATGTTAAGTGTAAAACAGTGTACATATGGTGAAAAGATAGTGTGAGTAAACAGTTTAGTATGTTGTATCATTTTATTGAGTGTGAAATAACACAATGCTTTTTTTCGGAATCGTGTGCAACTTGAAGATTTTCTGATAGGTCTTTGTGAATACTATTTTGAGGTTTAAATTAGACCCAAAAAAATGGTTTCTTTAAATTTGCCCCAATGATTTTCGCAGATCAAAATTAATCAATAGCCAAGTGAATAAAGTCGCCATTGGACAAGATATTGCATGGCAACAGAGAACGAGAGAGCAAAAGAGTGCACGAGGGAGAGAGAAAGAGCGCGAGCGAGAGAGAGAGAGAGAAAGAGCGCGAGCGAGAGAGAAAAAGCGTGAGCAAGAGAGGGAGAGAGAGAAAGAGCGCGTGTGCGCGCTACAGAGAAAGAGCGCGTGTGCGAGCTAGAGAGAAAGAGCGCATGTGCGAGCTAGAGAGAAAGAGCACGTGGGCTAGAGAGAAAAAGCACGCGAGCAAGAGAGCACAAACCGGGGAGAGTTAGAGGGAGTGTTAAAAAAAAAAAAGGAATTAAAACAATATAATGTTTAAACAAAAGAAAAAAAAGGTTACCCAGTCCCCATCCATTTTTCCATAGACAGCAAAGGCCACTAAAAAGATGCACTGAATAAAGGGAACTAGCAAGACCAGTACTGATATGAGGTGGCCCCAAGAGCCACGACGAATGACCCAGCGAAGGTACAGGAACGGTACAGATTTCCGCCGGGGGGGAAGTCATCCTGGTAAACACATTGAAACAAAGTACTTTGATAAAGAGAACAGGATACCAGCACGAATGACATTCCAGGCTGGGAAGTTCAATGCATAGGACACAGTGGAAAAGCAGAGAGCAGTCCGGCCCCAAAGGCAAGAGGCCAACAACAGGAGTCCTTTGCCCGGTGATGTGGAGCTGGGCAAGGATGCGACTAGAACCTGGAAGACAGTGGTGAGAGTGTTGGGAGAAGGACCGAGCGGTCCTGTAACGGGGCCTACGCAGTCGGTGAAGAGACCAGGAACAAGGTACGCGGAGCAAGAGCAGCAGAAGCCAAAGACACCCACACCGCCCTTCGAGAAGACACAAGAACCCAGAATAACTGGCCAAGTGTGCAGGAGCCATCGAAATGAACAGGCATGTCATGGGGACCGGTAGGGGTCTTGGAGGTGAGGGAGAGCTAGTGCTCATCTTTATTCCCATGCAGACTATCTTCCTCGTGGCAGTACTTGGGAAGGGAATCAACCAAGTGGGCCTAGTGAGAAGGGAAGTGAACCAAGGGTCTGGTACCCGAACTAAGGTGAAGTCTATATTATACAAATTATCTTCCTTGTGACAGTACTTGGCAGGGGAGTGAACCAAGTGGGCCTGGCAAGAAAGGCAGAGCGAACAGGGTCTGGGACCCAAATAAGTACAAGGTGAATATCAGAGGAAGAAACCCTCCAAAACAGTGGTAAAGAAAAGACCATCGACATGTTAAGAATAGATTGGGACTGTTGTAAAAGCTACCCAAGAAGACAGGTGACAGGAGCCGTTTACCCCTGGGCACATTTGGAACTTTGGTGAAACCATTATCCAGGGGAAGGGAGTTCCTCCTGCCGACATTAGGAACTGTCATTCTCCTGGTGAGAGAAATTTACTTTTGGTGAAGACTCTTTAGTTGTAGTGTAAGGGACAGAAGCAGGGTTTTGACTCTGTACGGTGGTTTTTCAATTTACAGACATTCTGACAGATACTTTAGTCTTTACTTTGAGGCAGGGAAACCCCTCTTAAAGTTAGGGATAGCTAGGTTTTTTTTTTAATTCAATAAGTCTTTATTAACTATTAGGACACCTCCTGGTCAGTTGCCTTCTTCTGCACTCTTACATAAGCCATCAAACAATGAAATCCGAACATCCCATCAGGCTAGATGTGAGGGGGCGGGGCAAGAGGACACCATGTGAAATATGGTAGTTGGAGGGGGGACTAGAGACGAAGTACAAATGTTTTTCTTCTGGTAGCCGCAGTTTTTAGACGAGGTAACCACGACTTCCTGACATCAGGAATGAAGTGCGTCACAGAAAGAACAACTGTTATGGGGGAATGGGAAAGGGCTGGGGAGGCAAGGAGGCCTTGAGGTAAGCAGTGGGGTAGCAGACACAGGTGAGGGGGGCACTTGGTTATTGCCTGGGATTCCCCTCCCCCAGATGGGTTTTCCCGATAACCATGGCTATCTGTAGTAGTATATCATTATTATATCTGCAGTAATGGGGAAATATGTATTTTTTTTTTTTTTACAGCTACCGTGAAGTAGGGGGTGAAAAAATCACTGGCCATGGCTAATGGTCAGTTAGCGTTCTAAACTATAGAGTAGCCAGAGCTAAATTTTAGCTAATTCAGCAATTGCACTTCGAGCAAGTTCACCTCAACTATGCGCCCATTTTTGTGCTGTGTATGAGTACAAGCAGAGTTTGCAAATTAAATTGTTCTTGATTAGCAAACACCCATTTGATAAGCAATGTTGTACTAATATTTTCAATGTCATCAGAAGTTATTTGGATACAAAACATCAAATGAGCATCAATACGGCATTTTTGTGTGCCGCTGAAGTAAGTAAGATTAGTGAGACAAATCAGGCCTTGCAAATTATTTAAAATTCCACTAGACCTGCAGGTTAAGTAATTTAGTTTACCTACTCGACCTAAAATAACGGCTCTTGGCACATAACAGGTGACAAAAAATAGTAAATGCACTTTCTGTAAAATGGTGCATGTCACCACAAACCCACTTTATTTATTTTATTTAATGTGATACAGTTTGATAGACAAACACTTTACACATAATTCAATAAAGTTGAGCAAACAATTAGACAAATAAACATTTTCTTAATCATCAAATTCATCATCTCAAGTTCCAAATAAATTCATATAATAACAAACATTTCTATCTGATAAAAAGGAAATAAAAAACGATTTTTTAAAAAAAATCACTACCTTTGATTAAACATGTACACAAATAAATAAAAAGAGAACATGGTAGAAAGAAATCCATCAATCAATCATGTGAATTCCGAGTTCAGAGTACTTATTAAGTCTTTTACCTTAAAGGTAGAATTAACCCCCACCCTGATAGCAAAATTACTAATCATCAATTGAAGGTGGTCCCTTCATCGGACTTGGTTAAGAGAAGAGATTGCTATACTCCAGACTTTCCTTAACCATGTACCACACTCTGTATACAGCTAGATGAAGACTTGCATTCAAAGTATTTGTGCACATACCAAAATTATTTTTCTTTAATGTGGTCCCGGTTATGGACATAACTGCTATAATGCTTAATATAGGATAGGCTCAACCTGGGGCACAGCATAAGAACATGTCTCGCAGTTTCCGGTAAAGCCTTGTTCTTGCATATCCGGCAGAAGCGTTCTGACTTAGGTATAGCTCGTTTAGGGCAAATCACTGTTAACACTGGTAGATGGTTAATGCGCAAGAGCAGTATAAAGTGACTTAGGTTATCCGATGGGCATACATTCAGATACCCCTGTGCCCTTTTATATAAGTATAGTGTAAGTGTGATATAAATCCATAACTATTTAGGCTTTCTAGATGTTTAAAGTTGTTTTGCCAATCCCATATTTTTAGTCGCTCCCCCAGTTGGTATTTCAAATGTTCAAAGCTGTCGTCCCAATTAGGAGTCCATCCTATCATCTCAAATAGAGTGGTCATTTCTATCACAAACTTATTCTGTTTGTTCCCACTCATATCCTCTTTCACAGTCATCAGTAATAAATTGGCAGTGTTCATGTGCTCTTTTCTTTAGAACTAGAGATTTCAAGGAAAATAGACCCCGTTCTAATCTCAATATTGCCATCGGTATGCCCTGTGGTAGACCCAGAAGCTTTCGTCAATACTTGCCCTCCAATGCCTGGAGCCAATCAAGATTGAAGTCAACCAGGGCTTCCAACCCATATATCGTCATTGGCACCAGGCATTGGATGTATAGTTGGCGGGCCGCCCAGATAGAATATTCACTCTGGTTACGGTAGAACTGGTAATTCATGGTGGTTAATTGGGCCGCTTTTATTTTACGTTTTTTAACACAAGAGTGGAAGTTTCTATTGGAAACAAATTCAACTCCCAAGTATTTATAGGAGTGGGTGTATTGGATTTCCAAACCTTTAATATTCATTCTAGGGCGGCTCACCTTGCCATGACTATAGAGAATCAGTTCTGTTTTCGTGTGGTTTATTACCAGATTCCGCATATTCCCAGAGCTTCTTTGCCGAACATAATACCCCGCTGAAAGTGTGGTCAAAAATGACCACATCATCCACGTAGGCCATTACTAAGCAGTGCTGGGTGCCAAGTTTAGGGGGGCAATTATGCACCTCACTAATATGTTCGGGGATGTCAGACAGATTGTAAAATATGGGTGCAGTAATGCATCCCTGCTTCACCCCCCTAAGTTGTTTTATCGCTCTGGTAATAGTTCCACTTCCGTCTAGCCTCAACTGTACAGAGGTATTAAGATGAAGGAGCCGTAGATAATGGATCAACCCCTCAGGGCACGCCATTCCCCTCAGCTTCCTCCACAGTTTCTCCCTGTTAACAGTGTCGAAGGCCGCCTTGAAGTCAACCCACTTTATGTTGGGCACACTGCTGCCACCCAGAAGCCAGCTCTGCACAGTGAAACATTCTTTGATATTGACTGCAAAAAAAAAATTTAAAAAATTTAAAAAGTCAATGTTACATCAAGGTTTCAAACATCCCCTGCAAATGGTACTCACCCTTCATAAAATCTACTGAACTGTGCGAGTGAGTGGACTTTGCAAGCTGTGGCTGAGTGTCTGCAAAATGTAAAAGGTTAGCTACATGAAGGGGCACAAATAAATAGATTTGATAAAAACGCTCTGAAAACAGTTTGGTCAGCTCTCTCCCAGAGGTGGCAATATATAAGGCAATCATAATCATAGAGCAAAGTGAGCTCTGGAGGCTAACTACAGTATGTGCTATTGCAGCAGATTTGTGTCGATATACAGTCTGGATAGACTATTGATCATTCTTTTACGTAAACATCTAGTTAGCCTTGTGTATTCATTATGTAATAGGAAAGAAAAGGACTACACAGTAGTAGGTGTAGCAGGCAGAGAACTGATCAAATTAGGTAGAATATTGTAGTCTGCTGCCATCAACCTTTCAGGGTAACTGGTATAAAACTGCTCATGCATTGAGCAACAGTTGCACAGATCAGTGCAACCAGCAGGTCCGGTCACCAAACTAGATTTGCCATTAAAAGCAGTTGGCCATGTGCTCATGTACATTATCAAATGTTTTCGGTCATCAATGTAATGCATCTTCCTCAACAAAACAAAATCAAGTCGACACTGAGATTTAGATGCACTAACCTAAATTTGACTGCAAAGCATGGAGACATAGAATCAATAATGCAGTTCTTAATTATGCACCAACAAATAAAGTTACACATACTAGTCTTTGCCAAAGAGAATATATCTTTGCCCAAGAGGATATAGTTAGCTTAATAAAAGTATCATCCAGATTACTTCTGGTTTTCTATTGTTTGAAAAAGAAACTTGCCTAGGACTCCCACACTGGCGTTTTATTACTATTGCACTCTCTCGCTCCATCAGCCCCTTTGAACTTGCAGTGAAGCATTGAGAGCCAGTGAGGAATTCAGCATGAGCAGTGCTTTTATTGAACAGGGTAACAAATATATAATTTTGCTACACAAGTGTCAATTTAATTAGCAAACCTACAGAATTGCATAGAAAATTGCTATGCATCACTGCCAATTGTATGTCTTGAACTACACCAATGACATCACCAATTACATCATACATGACCTCAGCAGTTAGATCAATAATTACAAATGTGACAATACTGATTAAATTATGTTTTTGGGGACCTCCTGATACATCTACAACAACATGACATGGAACAATACACCGATCCATAATACTTCATTGCAGTCAAAGTACCCGATTCTGGTAAATCTGTTTCAGGGATTTCAAACATAATAAGTATAGTAGTAAAAATATGAGTGCCTGTGGGGATGGGGATTAGTAAAAATATGAAAATAGTAATTGTTCATATTTTAATTGACAATGTGCCTGACTGTAATAACATTATATGAACATTCTTTTCTAAATGACAGGTTTTATCAAAAATAATCACATACAAAAGAAGGTACGTACTCGTGTGCATTGTGATAATATATAACCTAAGAATTTGAAGTTTGGTTAATGTGAACAAACAATCATTTATTTATACAACAGAATCGTATACTGTGCGTTACATTTGAAGAAACAAGAGAAGAATACATTGTACTGTGCAAGTCTGAAATATACACATTCATGTTATGTTAAAAACAGTTTTCGAAATGTAATTAAGCAAACCGGTTATGGTGATCTCATGAAGGATGTAATTAGTGATGTCACCAGGGCAACATAGGGCCCATAGTTAAGACACACTTGCTCGAAATAAGATTACTGAATTTCAGGGGGTTTGTTGCGTAAATTCTGATCAGCTTAACTCTCTCCTAACTAAAGTTTTTTCACTGAATTTTAAAGGTTTTGTCATATTATAGTTTCTTTGGCCACTAGACATGGCCATTTTCAGTGGCCTTCGGCCATGTACCCTGTACATGTTGCACCAATAGGTTTTGTCACGGTACACTAGCCATGGCCCTTGGTTATGACCAGTGCCCATGGCGTTGCACCAGTAAGTTTCTTTGGGGCCTTCTAACCATGCCCACTGTACATGTTGCACCATTAGGTTTCAATGGGGCCCACTAGCCATGACCTTCGGCACAAATACCCATTACCCTCTACCTAGGAGACATGATTGTTGCAGTTTTAAATCTCTCTCCCTCTCTCTCCCTCACCCTCTTTCTCCCTCTCTCTTCCTCTCCCTCTCTCCCTCAATAATGGGAACAAACTACACATACAGTAGCATTGAACTACCCATAGCCACGGGATTCCCCGATAATTCTAAAAACAAAACTCTTCCCCATCCCCACAGGAACTCACCAAGTACCTCTCTCCTCTTTCCATGGTCTCCCCTAATCACCTGAATTGCTTTCTTTCCTCCTTGGCCCTCTCTTAGCAATTGTCCCCTATCACTGACACATTTTCTTCTCCGAAGTGGACTTTATTGAAATGGAAGTGCTGAATGTCAGGGGTTTGTTGCGTTACATCTGATCAACTTAACGCACTTAACAAATGGTTTCTCACTGAATTTCAAGTGTTTTGCTATACCTTAGTTTCCTCAAGGCCCACTATCTATGGCCTTCTGGCGTGACCACAGTACATGTTAACCAATAGTTTTCTTTTGAGCCCAATAGTCATGGCCACGGCCGAACATGTTGCATAGTTTCTGGAGGTCTCACTAGCTATGGCCTTCTGCCGTGACGTCTGTTTGTGTTGCATCAATCCTTTTGGGTCCACTTGCCATGTCACATTACATTGTTAGCAAACACCCATTGCCACCGGCCCAGTAGATATAGGCACTGCAAAAGTGTTTTTTCTAACTCCTTATTCCCATGATAAATGCTCAGTAATAATTTCCAATAAAGGATATTCCTGCAGCAGAGTGGCAGTTTGCAGATTCCTGCAATAACAGGAAAAATTGCTCAGGCACTCAACATGTGTCCCCCTTCATTTTTTCAAGTCCCTTTACTTCACACAAAAAATGTTCCCCCTACCTTAGCCTTTCCCATTACCCCAAACACTCATTGCTTCGTGTTACACAAAAAGAATTCTGAGCACGTCTTGCGGCCGCTGTACTCATGAGATTCATGCGGTCTTCCCTTGATAAACCGAAAAATTCCTACTCGTAACTGGATCCCCAACCCACTCCCAAATCCCCAACTTCACATAGTATCTTCTTTCCCACTCCCGATCTCTAGCCTGATGGGATTGCTATTTATATAGCACCTACAGCCAGGCCATCCAAGTGCAGAGGTTCAAAACAATCAAGTGTTCCCGTAGGAGTGCCTACATAAATAAGAGTTTTGATCCTCTTCCTGATGTTGAGAAAGTTATTACACTCTGTAAGGTCGTGGAGGTAGGAGAGTTCATTCCAAAATTTGGTCCAAATCTGCCCCGCGGTTTTTGAGTTACGACGGTTCAAAAACTGCAATTTGTCCTCTATGGGAAAATGAATGCAAATGACAAATATATGGTTTATGAAATTTCATGTCAACAGTCAGTCTTGGTCAGCCTCTCTGCTGCAAAGCACCAAGGCCAAGCGCTTTAAGGAGCAGGAGGCACCCACTTCTCCGTCGAATATTTAAAAACTACTGGATGGTTTGGTTCTACCACAAACCAGTTCAGGAAATTAAGTCAATGCTTTGTGCATTATTTGGTTGAAATCTACCCAGTGGATTTCACACTACGAGTTCAAAAACTGTACTCTCTCTATGGGCTGAAAACTATGGTGTTTTACTTCAATAACTTTCATTTTTTAACATGCTTTCCAAACTTTCCGGTTTAGGTTCGGGGGGGACGTAGGAGGAGGGTGGAGGGGGTTTACACTTTTCCACCCAGCCAGTCGGACGTTATTAGCAATCGAAATTGTGGGGGGAATTGCTCCTTTTTCACTTCTGCAAAGCCTCTCTGCTGCAAAGCACCACAGGAGATCTAGCTATAATTTTGGAAGAAGGGGTCCACCCTTTTCCTGTCAAATATTTTAAAAACTACTGGACGGAATAAAACAAGACCCCTGCTGGAGTCAAAGCTTGGTGCCCAAGTGGTTTCTTATTTGGTCCAATTCTGTCCAGTGGTTTTCTCCCTGTGCAGAAATGTGGACTTTTTCTTCCATGGGAAAAAAATGGGAGTAGGCCGAAAACAGCGTTTTAATAACATTTTCATTTTTTAACAAATCCTTCCCAAAATGTTCAGTCTATGGGTGCCTGGAGCAAACTTTTTGTTTACAAATTATCAGCCACATCCGTCCTGCAAGTCAAAAGTTATTAACAATTCAATTTAATTTTCGGGTTTCCTACTGAACTAAGTACACACCTTAACTATAATGCGGTGACCGCCATACTATAACTATATATTATTTTGGAAATAAAATTACAATATCACGGTAACCTTAACTTTACCCGTTTTTGTTTTGCAGAATGTTTTAGCTCTAAAATGCTTTATAAAGTAATCTAATGTGTTGTGTGAATAATTGTTTTAAATAAAATGTTAAACTTATTTTATGTCTGAGTCTTACATGTGTTCTGCTTTTGTTATTATTTAAAGTTTGCATTTTTACTATATTTAATTTAGCACACATTACATATTTGCCCAGCATAACTATAAATGTGTACATATTTTTTGTAGAAGTAAATGTTAATTAGCTTTTACTGCATACATTTTGATACTTTTAGTTTAGTGAATGTTTTCTTTTTATAATATGTTTGTTGTTTAGTAAATTATATGCATTTACCTTGATAAAGTGATTATAATGTTAAGTATTACTCTTGACTGCTTATATATCTTGTTAGTTAGTAGATTTCTTTTTTTAATTATTGTGTATTTTTAAAAATTGCAGTTTTTGGAGAAGTTATGCTTTTGTATATTAGATTTATGTTGTAGGATTAGGTTTGTTATAATTTTGTATTACAAAAATAGGTCCTATTATTAACATGTATTACAGGTCACAATGTGTTTTTCAATGATTTTACATTTTGTACAATTGTTTGCGTGAAATTGTAAAAATGTTATGGTAATATTGTATGTTTAAGAGTGTGGGTAAATTAAGGTTACCATATTTGATTTGACATTTTTTTTAAATGCATTTATACATTTTAGTATGCTACCTTATTTTTTGTTGGTTTAACCTGATTTTGTAAAAAAAAAATGTAAAAAAATAAAGTGGATGCAATGCATGCACAACACATACAGGGTAGGAGTTGTGAATGCATTAATAAAATCTATTTATTTTTTTACCGTTAAATGATTCCAGATTTGGAGCGTTTGTTATATCAGCGTACGTTGTAAGAGCATGTAGTGCAAGTATGACAAAAGAGCAAGTTGCATAACAGCGTCATCTTGTCATCTTTAACATGCATGTATGAGAGGCATACCCGACTTCTCCAATTTGTACTTATATGTAATGAATAGCATCCCTGGTAGCAGGCAAAGAAGTGGGGGCACCATAAAGGGAGGGAAGGATAAACAGCATCGAGCGGCATGAGGACAGAATTTTCATGCAGCACCTGAAGCATGGGGCTGAGGAGTCTCTGGCAGATTATAAAGAGAGGGAGAGTGAGGTGCTCTGCCTTTCTTTTGCACTGCCTGAGACCGGCAGCTCAGATCTCTGATATTATGCAGCAGGCTACTGCCCCGCTTGGTGTCGATGTCAGTGCCGGGAAGTGTGGCTTCGGTGCCCATGGTCGGGACTAGGAAGCGATTCTTCAATGTTCGTGTTGTATGCAACATTGTATTGGATGGCATAAGGTTGGTAAAGAGTTGTTGGGTAGCAAATGGAGGGTCTCGGATGCTCAGAGGGTGTTTGAGGTAGGAGAGCAAGCAGGTGGCGTTTTCTGGTGTATGCTCTCAGAGTTGTGTTGTTGTGTGTCTGCTACGCCTGCACTCTGGTCGACGGGTGCAGTGGAGGTTTTACGAGCCAGATCAGGTGACTTGCAGCATAGGATTTTGGGGCACATGTCAAAGGCATGCTCGTGGCTTTAGGCCACATCACCACCTCCACCTCAAATGCAGAAAATTTGGTTCATTTACGGTACACATGCCCGTGCCAATTTTAAGCATTCAGTGTACTCGTAGAGGCAATGCAGACTTGTGCGTGTAAACTGTTTGTCCTTATTGCATCAAGTGGTGAATGAAGCACTGTCTAAAGGGATATTGGGTGGCAACAAAGTTTACAGTGCATCGACTGTCGTTCTATTTTCAGGCTTACAAATGGTAAACAGCACATCAATATTTTGTTTGTCAAGCATGCTTTGATTTCAGTGCATGTTTCGTTGTGTCAATGGTGGTGTCATAAAGGAACTCGCATAGCTGCATATTGTATACTGCCTTTAAAAATATACACTAGAATGTTGGCGTTTGGTCTTTCTTGGCCGTGTTCATGGCTTTCCGCGTATTCACCGGATGATCGATGGTGAAATAGCAATTAATTCCCGTTTGTATCCATCTACTGTCAGTCCATCGCTTAGATTCTAGTTTCCGTTATTATTGGATGGTTTTCAGTGCATTTATTACAGGCATTTTGTGGGATCTTTTTTTGCGGTAAATTAGAAACATTTGGTGGGAAGGACCCATGGTTTTGGGATGTGGTGGTTCAATGTTTAATGGACCGATTATACAGTGCACATGGGATTTGAGGTTTTTATATCAGTGGTACTTCGTGTACCAGCTGGAATCCTAAGTACTTACAATGGGAATCCATAAAAGCCGTGGTACATGTTCTCAATGGAAAAATGCAACAGGTATTAATTGTGGATGCCTGGGGTGATCATGCAATTCTGGCCAGTGAAAGCGGGTTCTGTCAGGAAACTATAGCAGTGAGCAGTGCGGCGGATGCACAATTGATATATCCCCTTTGGCATTTGCTGACAAAAGTTGTGTGGTCTCAGGGGGCATGTAGTGCTTGAACCTCTGCAGAGCAGCAATGTGGGGATATCGGCTGGTACTTCTTGGTCCCCATGATAGAGGATGAACCGTGCTGGCGCTGCTGCTTGCTGACCGCTCTAAACGGCCCCACACTTCGGCAGCCAGGCTTGGTGCAGTTCCTTCCAATGGAGTTCTATCCTTCGAGTTTACGGGCGTTGTGGACAATCCAAGGCATGGGAACGGGATATGGCAAGCTGCTGTGCAATATGTGGCAGGTGGGAGAAAGCGAAGAGGACGTGGGTAGTTAGTGGATCGGTTAAGAGGCTGACCATGATCAGGCTGTGGATACTTTGCATATCATGCACCCTGTGAAGCCGAGGCGTGATCTCCCTAGGGAAGGACAGGTTTACAAGGCATGAGTTATGGATGCATTAAGGGTATAGCGGTAGAGAGCTGGTAGACTGGGAAGAGTGGTTTCTCTTTTTGAGTAAAATGGTTCAGTTTGCAGCATATTGTACAGCAGAAACATTGCAAGTTTCTAGGAGAGGCATAAGGGCGAAGGCTCCTGTCAAGGTTAGTTGCACAAGTATTGTTTTGCCGACCAAGGTGTCAGGATAAAGTAGGTGTCTTTGGAAATGGAGTTCCACCGAAAGAAATGTGTGATGGTAGGCCGTGAGTCCAGGCATTTGAGGGGTTATCCGGGGAACACTGTTAAGTTGTAGTGTTTAATGGGCCTCCACTATGAACATGTTCTACATACCGGATGGGCTTACCTGCTGGTTGAAGCGGCCACAAGATCATTCAAGGGCTGGGAAGCAAGGTTCCTTGACATGTCCGCTTAGCCGCAGAAGTCCTTCCGTCTCTGGCAGCGGGTGGGAAGTTTAAGTTTGCTAATTGGGGTATGCGGCACATACAAATTCAGGTATTGAGGGTGGGTGGTTTTGGGCTGTGAGTGTACTGTAAGGAAGGCATGCATCAACAGTAAGACAGACACAAGTGACCACCGTTCAAGGGTGTTTATTAAACTTGTGCTTAAAGTTTTAATGAATAAAACTAAATGCACCATTATAAACATTTTAAAAAATTAAACTTCAGTTGGGTTTGAAAAACGCCCCATCTAATCCTAAATGTAAAGATGGGAGCAAGCTACGACCATCAAATAATAACGCAGTCCTAGTGGGGTCTTGCCAAAATGAATTGGCCTATATTAGTAACCCTATTGCCAATCCTTACCTATAAATACAAATAGTGCAGGAAACAATGTTCTGCAAAAGAAAGTGTTCAATAGATGATAGATCAGGATATTCTAGCCGTTGACTTTCCTTCCCCACGTTTTCTGTACAGGATAAGCATGAGGGTGCAGTTCAAATATTCTGTACCAAAGTCTCTTTGCCATTCAAAAGTCCCTTCTTTCAGAGGGCCTGATGCAAACAAATAATAGAGTTCCTTTCCTTTTCAGGATTTTCCGATGCACTACATTCTTGGGTGATTTACTGTTCACCTCGGATCCCCCTCTGCCTGGCTCAGATCCGTTCTAAAACAACACAAACTTGGTTTAACACAAAGCTTTCAATTGATCTCCCTCTGCCAGGCATGGACCAACTTTATCTACTTCACCATCAACTTTATATACTGTATCAACATTGAAGACTTTCGATTGTGCACAGGATTTTGCTTGACCCGTTGCAGGACCACTTCGATTCACAATCCTTTCCCACCCTTTCACTTCTGTCAAATCTCAGCTGGATACCTTACAGAGACCTTCAATTGAGAACAAATGCGTGTTGCTGGACCATTGTCAAAGGTATCGTATGTTGGTTTCAAAGTTCAATAATCTTTTATTTCATTTAACTCTAACATGTGCGTGTTATTCACCATCCTCAGAACTGGAATCTCCCCTACCTCAGGCCTCCTCCCAGAACAAAGGCCTTGCATGGTACACAAGTATACAAAATGCATGTTGCAAAAAAAATTGTACATGCTACAAAAAAAAAAAAAGAAAACGAAAAATAGCAACCAAACAAGCCATCACTAAACCCACACCTCAAAACACCCCTACCAAAAAAAATATCAATTGCGGCACAGCCGACACCCCCAGTTTAAATTTAACAATATAACCACCTCGGATACATTTACATATCTTGAAAAGCCTTAAGCCCTCGAGATGGAGGAGACGGCTGTCCAGCCCCACTCATCAAAGACTGCTCCGATGCGCTGGCCCCTTTCGTCATGGCATTTACCTGGGTACTACCACTAATTTAAAAAAAATCCCTAGATCCGGCCATCCCAAATAAATACAGACCAATCACCACATTCGCTTTCCTCCTGAAAATCCTGGACAGAGCTGCCTACATCCAGCTTCAACACCATCTAGAATCAAATCAAATCTTAGGAGTCCGACAATAAGGATTCCACCTGGGACATGGTACTGGGTCAGCACTACATGATCTGAAAAATAAGATGGACTATATTAGACATAAGGGCAAGCCTGCCTTGCTGCTCCTCAGACCTATCCACAGCCTTCGACCTAGTAGATCACATTATCCTATGTCACCATCACCATTCTCACACGAAGCAGCAGCCTGGATCACCTCCTTCCTAGAAAGTCGAGTTATGAAAGTATTCTCTGATCAAGAATGCACTGCACCTGCTCCCATCAACTGGAGTACCCCAAGGTTCCTGTGTCTCTCCCACGCTGTATAATATTTTCACTAACCCTCTATGACCTTCTAGATGCTGAGGGCATTATTTACACAAACTACACAGATGAGACAAGTCCTCCTCCCACTATCAGGCAACTACACTTAAGACTCTGCCCTGTTAAACTCTACATATACCACCATGGCGACCCATGGCCTTTGCCTCAATGACGAGAAGATGGAACTACTTCTAATCAGACCCCACTCAACCCCAAATAAACTGGACGTGGACTACACTGCCTTCAACATAGACAGCACAATTATCACAGTATCACTGGCTGTGAAAACCCTTGGGGTTTACTTAGATGCCACTGTCTCTCTCTCCCATCAAGTAAATGCCATATCCTCATCTGCAGCATTCGCCACCAAACTTCTCATCGCAGCCAGACCCCATCTCAAGATAGCTGCTTAACCATTGCAAGAGCGATGGTAGGCGCAAAATTGGATTACTGCAACGTCCTCTTCGATGGTACATCCTCCTACAACATGCGCACACTCCAGATGATTCAAAATAATGATTTACGAGCTGCATTAAGCTTACCTAGACATCACCATATATCAGATGCCAGGAAAGCAGTACACTAGCTTCCCATACAGCAAAGAATCCTCTTCAAGACCCTTACCATTACACACAGGTGTAGGTCAAAAGTGGCCCCACCATACCTAGCCCAAGAAATTGCCATCCAACAAACAGGTAGGCCTACTAGAACCCCTACACCCACAGACTGTTACAACCAAAATGCAAGCGAACAAGAGCGGGAGGTTCATGTTTCCCTGTCCTTGACACAAAACACTGGCACGCCCTCCCACAGCCACTAAGAGCAGAAAAATAATTGGACCTTTCAAAAAGCATTAAAAACCTGGCTATTTGCCTGAATTAGCTGGCTGTCCCCCTGCTACCAGTGCTCAAGTCGCTGGTCTGGGCATCAAAACTGTTCATGTCTTTGTAACCCATGAATGATCGCTGCCAGTATTGTACCTGCATGTGTACTTATTAATTTGTACTGCGGTCAAATCTTGAACCAAGAACCTTTTTAGCCTATGGGCTCCATGTAACTGGATTGAAGCGTCCCCATGCCCAAGGGTTTGTGTGCACTATATAAATTAAAAAATAAAGAATATAAATAGTGTAATGGAAGTCAGGTGTGTGTGATGTCAGGAATTGCCTGACCATTGTATTAGGACATGCCAGGTATGCGGCTCAGGTATTAGTTTTCTCTGATTGTGGGCTGTCTGTAAAAAAGTGTTGGTGTATTAAGAGGAGGGGGTTGAGTTCCTAAATATTCTACCTGGTAGGATGGGGCAAAGGTGCTACAGGGAAGGGGATACCACGTCTCAACATTTGGTGTCCCACTCCCCTCACCCAGGTGATCCTCCTGCACTGGCCCACTCCCAGGAACTGGATCCAAAAGCAATAGCCTGGATGACAGATGCCCAGGGACTAGTGGGTGAGACACCTGGTTTCTCACACTACCCAGCAAGGTTTTTTTTAAAGATATATTGTTCAGGGTACAGCGGTTGCCCCACCTACCTGTTCTGTGCCAACGTTAGGTGGGAGAAACGTATTACGATGCGGGAATAGGAGTGATGCAACAGAAAGTGTTGGAGAGGATGAAGTTAAGGACAGTGGTCAGCTGGATACCAGGGACGTGAACTAATGTCTGCTCAGCATCAGTTTACGAGCCTAGTGAATGCCATATTGCTGCAAATTTCAATGACTGTATGGTTGACAGCATTATGCTGTAGCCGCGAAGGCTGGACATGGGGGTATGCGAAGGTGAAACTAGTGAGTTCACAGCACTGGTACAAAATACTAAGATTTAGATGCAGTATTTGGGACAGCATCTTTTCTCTTCTAGCACCATCCCAGTTCTCCTTACTGTGGGTCATGGTGTGTGCACCAGAGGCGCCATGTGGTGGATTTTATGGTGCTCCATTGTTGAGGTAAGGCCAGTGAGGTCGTCATGGGATGGGCGTAAGACTATATGGCCTGTACAGTTAATTGAACGAAGGGCGCATGGGAACATCTCCACCTGGTGGCCTATTGTTTTGCCCCGTTTACAGTCTCAGCGCTTTGGCACACACAGAGGCTGTGATTGTGTTCAGAGCATTGCAAAGGGCTTCGGGACAGTGGGGACTGCAGGTGGTTGGGGGAATCAAGAGCCTGCAGAGGTCAAGGGGTTTAGGGTACCCTGGGTATTGTTCCCAGGGGTGTGGTGTTTGGTGGCCCGTAGTCTCACTTTTAAGAGTCAGTGAGCAATTGCAGAAAGTGCAATAACGGAACATGCGTTTTATTGCCAGAGCATGGCAAGGTACTTTGGGCCAGGGAATCTGCATGCTGGAGGGACACTCTGTACAGGCATGGGCATGCCCCTCCTCCCCCCAATGCCCTCAAGTATCACTCCTAAGGGGTGTTGGGAGTGGAAGGGCCACCCCCATACATGATGGACGGTTTTCTCCCTGGCATCATTCCCAGTGTATGGCACAAACAGAGGGTGTGATTGCAGTTGGAGCATGGCAAAGGGCTTTGACCAGAGGGGACTGTAGGGATCAGGACCCCGGAGGGGCAACTGGCAGGCCAAGGGGCTTTGGGTCCCAGGGTATCATTCAGAGGGGATGTAGCGGCTGATGGGCTGCACCCACAAGTTAAGAGTGGGTGGGCATTTGCAGTAAGTGGTGGTCATTTTGGTGCAATGCCTAGTAGAGGTTTCTCAGGGGAGGGTCCCTATATATCAATGACAGTGGTAATTTGTAAGGCCCCTGGTGGTTGTCCCGGGCAGTGTTCTACTTTGTGCCTGGCAACCTGGTAGGGGCACTTGATGTACTGCAGTAGTACATGTGGTGTGAGCTGCCACGAGCCCGGGCTTAATGTGACACAGAGATGCAGGTGTGAGAAGCTGTCATGACCACTGTGAGGGGGTACATGTTGTGCCACAAGCAGGCTCCCACCAGAACCCTGAGAGCCTTAAAACCACTGCAAAACGGCCCCTGGAGCCTGTCCTGGCACCTTTGGCACCAGGCTCATCTGTAGGAAGGAAGGGCTTTTCAAACTAGGTCCCATTTATGTACATAGGCCTTTAAATCCAACATGATCTAGTTCTAAGAACTAAGCCATGTGGTCTAGTGGTTTGGGTGTGGCAGGCCTGGAACTATTTTCCCGGGTACTACTTTACCTGGGCTATATGAACCACACCCTGACTGCAGAACATGCTTCGTGTTGTTCTGCAACCAGCAGCGTGATGTTCACTGTGTCCAGCTCCTGGTCTTACGCCTCTTCCTGCAGTCCTGCAAGAACAAGAACAAGATTATCCAGTCTTAACCGAGAAAACACCATCCAGCACTCAGCATCTCAACCGGGCTGCAATCTGTGGAAACCAAGAGAAGAAGAAAAATCACTCACCTGTGAGTACTAGCTTAAGGACTTCCGGTGAACCCCTACCACAGCTGCTGCTCGAACATCGCAACCTGCAATAACGAGAAAAGGAAAAATATTAGAACGCATGCACTTCCAAAAACATTGAATTCCATCAGTTTTACCTAAATTCCATCGTGCTACGCTGTGCTTCCATCCGGAGCACCACAGCAACATCTGCAAAGGAAAAAGAGACATTCAGGTTTGCTTTCAATATTAAACAACCGCACAGCGATGTACTTACCTTAACGCATTCCGGGGGTCTGTTTTTTCATCACACTCTCCTCCACTCGCACCACCACAGCGGCTTGTGAGGAGAAGAAGAAAACACAGGTTAGCTTTAAAAGACAATAAAGCTGCTGCGCTTCACGCTTTCTCTTACCTAGAAACATGCCTCTCCATCAGGCACGCCAGCATTAATACCTTCGCACCTGAAAAGAAGGAGATAAAGACATTAACAAATTCCCACCATAAACAGAACAAAGACTTACAATTAACAAACCTACCTGCCTACCAGCAGATTCGGGGTCACAGCAGGCCTCGGCCCAAGGAAGGCGTACTGCACCAGTGAAGCAACTCGGGCAGCTCGCCAACAAACATCAAGCGTCCCTGCACAAGAAACGCAGGATGGATAGCTCACCCTACAAATAACTTAGATTCATTATTCAGCACTGGGCAACTACGCATCCAGGTTCCAGATCTCAGAGCCTTCCAGACGCCCCCAGGGATATCAGGTGAGCGAAACAGAAGCACACGCAAGTTAGTGGGGGCAGGATTGCCTTGTGGGAGCTTACGGTGGGCCTGCTAACCCAGTGGGTATGGTGATTGGCTAGGGTACAGGGAGCTTTGTTTACGCAGGAGATTGCAGCATGGTGAGTAGTCATTGCTGGTATCGGATGAAAGCAACACTGCGTTATTGTTACTCCTGGATCTGTCCGCTGCATTCGATCTCGTTGATCAACTTTTGGCGGACAGACTAATTTCAGTGGGCAAATGCTCTAAAGAAGCGACTGCTTGGTTCAAATTTTTCCTGGGACCACGTAGCATGAGAGTAACTAAAGATAATGCTACAATACGCAGATAGTTATCAAGCTAACTGGTGAACGATCAGGAGCGTATCAACCATATCTTCACGGAAATCCAGAACTGGATGGCCACAAATTTCTTGGCTCTTAATAATGCCAAAACTAAACGGTTTATTCTAGGCACCCTACAACGGTTCAAGAGAATGGATGTAAGATATGAGAATTTTCTGATTGGCCAAAATACTATCCAAGTCTCAAAAACTACACTTGGGAGTCTTTTTTATCCCCAATTGTCTTTCAATCTGAAATCCTCCTGCCATTTCTATATTCAGTTTCTTTGGCAAATACGGCCTTACTTGACCAAAGAAAATCTTGCCTTGACTGCAGCATCGATTGTGAATTGCAAACCAGATTATTGCAATAGTCTCTTTATTGGCAGATCTCAGGCCAATCTTAAATCTCTGCAGGCAGTTCAGAACAGCACTGTGCATGCTGTGTTTGCCCTCGTGCGTAATACGCACATTTTTTAGGCCAGGCGCAGCCAGCACTGGCTGCCTGTTCAACAGCAGCTGCAGCATAAGGGTCTGTCTATTGTATTTAAAATCCTGCGGGGCGATGCCCCATCTGATTTTACAGCTAGGATAAAAAAGAAGCCTATTAGACGTATATTACAATCCAATTGTGAAATCTCTTTGATTCAACCTCCGCCTTCATTGAAGAAAATTGGGGGTGCCAGTCTCATTTTGTGGGCTCCTGCCCTGTGGAATTCTATTCCTAGATATCTGGCTGAAAGCAACTCACCAACTGTCTTTAAAAAACAGTTAAAAACATTCCTCTTTGATGTAGGCCATGGCTAATTTTCTAGACTGCCTTAACAATCTTTCCCTACTCTGCCTTTTGTAACATCCACCAATATTTTTTGTAGCCTCTGTAGGTTGTCTTATCCTGGTCCACTATGTCTATCCGCTTCTCCATTTCCCTGTTGTTGTTCATGTGCCTCTTTTTCCCCTCATTTGTGTGCGCCCCGATGCCTTTGGGTTAGTGGCGCAATAGAATAATTCAGATATAATTTCTCTGGATCGGTGTGGTCTCGGGTATGCTGGTTCACTGGGATGGGTCTTGGTAGGGATCACATTGCCAGGCCATTCTTGGGCATGCCAGTGACAGGGCCATTGTGATTCTATCCCATGCTGGGGGAGGGTCAAGGGTTTGTGTATGTAGTTCCAGTTAGGCCGTCTAGTTTAATTGCCAGTTGCATCAAAACCTTTAAGGAATTTAACTGGGCTGGCACAGGGGGTATGTATTACCTTGTATTCCCTTTTACCTGTCGGTGACACCCTCGGATGGGGAATGACACCCCCAGATATCTCAGCATTTGGAGTCATCGCAGTAGCCATGAGGGTGTGGTGGGGATGCAGGGGCGAGGTGCCTCAGGGAGTGTGTTTCCCTGCAGGATGCACAAGGTCGGAAGGGGAGTGCAGTGGCTGTCTCTTGTAGGATGTAGGCTTGTAAGCAAATCTCAGTGGACTTCTGCCATGAGTACCAGTTAGAATTTATGGGAGTATATACACTCATGTATGACAAATCAAGTAGAGGGTCTTGAGGGACAGGCACAAGGACTTGTCTGAATGGGGCGTGGGGTGAGGGAATGCCACTAAACGATAGGCCTGTGGCAGTAGGTTGGGGCACATTGCATCGAGTTATGGGCTCAACAATTTAGGTCAATGGAAGGGAGATATATTGCCGATCTAGGTTATGGTCCAAGGTTCTGAGCGTAACAGTGAGGCGTCATGCCAGGTACTCATTGAGCGGTTCTCCCCAGTCTGTGCAACAGGACTGGTCAGTTTACAGGATCATACTTTTCCCTCAGGAGCATGATGGCCACGGGCCCTCCCCCAAGCTCAAGTAAGCAACTGATGATGTAACAGTTTATATGAGATCATTCATGTCACATTTTGGTAATTTAGTAAATGATGGTCTCTCTCGCTGGCCCTGCCACCCGAGTCACCCACAAAGTAAGACCTGACTGTCAGTTTTCAAAAGATGTACATTACAGCTGGTATAAAAAAATATTACATTAATTGCATCCACTGAAAACCAACATCAATAATATCCCCTACTTGATGTGAGTTTTTACATATAAACTGCGTGATGTATGAACTGTGAAGCTTCTTGGTACAGTTCGTATGAAAAGTATAACTTCATTCCATCTCCTTAACATGGACATCAAATTTAGCTCTGACTTGTCTTTGATGTGAGTTTTTAGGAGATGTTAATTGTGCAATGTACGAACTGTAAAACTCATACACTCTGTGTACAGGATTGCAGTGCATGTGCCTGTGTGGTAGGAGTATGTGTTGTACGAGTGTGTTGTAGGACCATGTGTTGTAGGAACATGTGTCATAATAGCATGTGTGTATAGTAGGAGCATGTGTAGTAGCTGCATGTGTTATAGGAATGTGTGTTGAAGTAGTGTGTCATAGGAATGTGTATTGAGTGTGCATTGTAAGTGTGTGGTTGGAACATGTGTCCACATGTGTTGTAGGAGCGCACATCATAGGAACATGTATTACAGGAGTGTATGTTATAGCAGCGTGTGCGGTGGAAGCACATGTGGTGGAAGCCGTAGGCGCATGCGTAGTCTGTGCACATGTCCTAGGATCATGTATCATAAGTGTGTGGTGTGGGAGCGCGGTCACAGGAGAACATGCAATAGGAGCCTGTGTCATTAGATTGTGTGTCGCAAGAGCGTGCGGCAAGAGTGTTTTGTAAGTGTGCGGTAGAGGCATGCGCGAGCATGTGTTCTACGTCCACATGTTATGTGTAGAAGGCACATTTGTAAAAATCAATCCTGATGTGTTTTCATATTTAAAGTGTGCAGTGCACAAACTAGAAAATTCATATTCCTCTTGCTATAGTTTGTATGAAGAGTGTACATTTATTCCATCACCTTAAAATTATGACCAAGATCTGCACGATTTGCACTTCAGGAGAGTTTTTATGAAATGTTAATTTTGTAATGTGCAAACTGTACAACTCATGCGCTCCATGTACAGTTTGAATTGAAAGTATCTTTTCGTGCGAAGTGTACATTTATTCCATCATTTTCAAGCTGACAAAGTCAGCTGTCAATGGTCTTTGATGTTTTTAGATGCTAATTGTATAATGTACAACGTGCAAAACTCATATGCGCGATGTGCAGTTTGTATAAAAGATACACATTCTGCCCATGCATGATACATTTCAAAATGTTATATCGCAAACTTCCCAGTCAATTTTCCCCAAACAAATGCCACTGCACCCATTCCACATTAAGGCTAGTTGCCTGTAAAAGGTGGTGAAAATCGAAGCAGCCATTTTGAGATATTTGGGCTCAAACGATATTGTAATTTTCCTATGGGAACCCACCCACACACCCACCCCCATATTAAAAGCTGTTCAAAACGCAAGGTAAAAATTTTTAACTATGAAGCCGTTCATGTACAATTCTATAATTCTGCATGCACAGGGGGCTGCCTCAGAATAGTACTGTGGAAAATGTTCCGATGTTTTTTTGCAATGTTCGAAAGTTGAGCAACATCATTTTATGAAATGCCACAGAGCCTTTGTCTTAACCTTAACTATGCCTTGCGCATGCGTGAACGAATATACATGATATTTTTGAAGGGGATTCAGTTCTATTGAGTCACTGCACTAAGATGAAGAACCCAATCCATGCCATCAGTCATGCCCGTCATTGATACTTGCGGTAGAAGTAATGGACTTCTCTTGCAGTCAACGTTTATGATTAAAACCAAACAGGGAGCTGGAAATTCCAATTACAGCCAATTGGGGGACCAATTAAGATACTTTACCAATTTACTGATGGTCTCCTGGGTGCCACTAGTGAAGTGCATTCATTTTCTTTAATGATAGTAAAGACTGGCCTTTTAAATGGCCCATTCATGATAAACCGAGCTTCTAATAAACTTGAACTCTGACAAATCCTTAATTGTTCTTCACAAATTAGCCGAGGGATCATTGATCTAGTCTTCCTCTCCTTTTCATTGTTCACATCTCATCTCCCAACTGAACCTTCCTCCGCCAGACGATATAACCTCTTTTTCATAATTACTGTAACCCCCGCACCCCTTTTAGTGACCTGCTACCATCTCCACCTCAAAAGAAAATTTGAACCGGACTCTTGGCGGCCCCAGCCTCACTGAAGTCAAGTCATCCCAAGCCTCCTCTACGGAAGAGGCCATTTTTATATCACTATCCGTTCCCCTATCAACACGACTATCGCTTTGATACCTTCATTCCCTCTATTCTTCTCGTTCATCCCGATGATTAACCCTCTGATCCACTGCCTCAAGACAGCTATGAAATGCAACATTCAGCGGTCATGCAAGAATTGTACCCCACTTATATCCTCACCTGCAAGCATACCCTGCTCTCTTTCACCATGGCCCATGTCCTGACAAATCATCCTACTTGACAATTCTCATTACATTTTGTTTGCACCATCAAAACGTTTGCACTACAAGCCATGCTGGCCCCTGCACCCAATTGTGCAATCACCTCTTCCCCATTTGCTAAGTATTTTAAACCCTACTTCTCCTGGAAGGCCTCTAAAATCCATGACGCATCACCCTCTTGTCTCTTCCCAAACTATCCCTATTATTTCCGATCAAGAAGCCTTGTTCCCACTACTGCCACTGAACTGGCACCCATCCGCAGGACAACCACAACCCTAGACCTCTGAGAATGGATAGGTTTTCCAAACTGACCTTCAATGAACTTGCACTTCCCACATAGCCCTCTACCCACTTGAAATTCCCTTTCTCTTGGGATCTTTTTATCCTTTCTCTTGGGATCTTTTTATCCTGCTTTAAAGTGACCCCTCGCCTAATGATCCTAACAATCAGCCTACTTCTCTCCTTCCTCATTGGTCTGAAGTCTAAAATCCTTGAACAAACTTGTCTTTAACAGAATCCTCTCCTACCTAGACATGAAGGACAGTCCAGTTTATGCAGAGAACACCAAAACAAACCTCTTGCAAGGCTCACATTTTCTGACGTCTGCCTATACCAGGGGTTCTGGACCTCCGAGCCACCTTTGATACAGAGCACCATCCTTCTTTCCTTTATGAACCTTAGAATCCAGGAAACTGCTGAACTTGGCTGCCACCTACCTTTCATCGTTCCTTCTCCAACTCTTGGAACTCCGACATCTCAGGCATGACCGTCCTACATGTCTGTGTCCACCAAATCTCTGTCTACCTACCATTCTCCCCAAACCATCAAACAAACTGGTACTTGTCACACCGACCACTGTGTCAGCCTCCTCCTGGCCCCCCCTAAACTTCTCTCAGCTTGACAAAATACTCAACTTCACCACCTGTACCATATACTATTTAACCCAACTTTTCTCCCTCTTCCCCATGCCATGTACATGCAAATATGCCCTTTATGAGAAAATGATTGCTCGTCAAATTCCCATGAATCACCTTCACATTCAGGCAGGAGCTTGCACCTCTATCTAGCTCACAACATCTCATGCTACTCTATTCCACACATGCTCTGTTCTAGTACCCTCCTTAATCTCCATGTTACCGAACCACAGCCCATTCTCTCATTCTTGACACACACCAGAAAAAAAAAAAAGAGCATTCTCAAATGACTGGCTTGCAAGGCATTGAAGGCACGCCCCTGTACACTCACTCCAGAAAAGAAATACAACCCACTAAGGAAAAAGGCCCAAGGTACTGCTCTGCTTGCAAGGATAAAGTATTTATTTCTACACAATACAAATGCATCAGCAAAGAATTCTGCTGTTGCTGAATGTTCTGCCAAATAGGGATGTGCAGCAAGTTGAAAGGATGCCTGGTGTCCTGTTATCATGTACAGTAAAAGCCCACGATTCTGGTTGGAGTCACCCTATACACGGACGTCCTACTCCTTAGGGGATACTAGACAACTGGTTCCAGGCTTCTTGTCCATCTCCGTCCACGTGGGTGCTGCTGGGCTCGTCATCCATGATAAAACAAGCCTAAAAAGCAATTACTAATTTTAAAAATATTGCTACTCTATCTCTGTAAATGGTGCACCTGGCAGAGACAGAGGTGGGCCCAGGAGGAGAGCCAAGGTCAGATCAACTTGCATACTTCACTCGCTCACAGGTGTGCCAGCAGCCTCCAAGGTTCTCCACCCTTGCTTTGAGCTATAATTTCAGCCCTCCCTGGCACCTCGCAACACAAATCACGTGACCCAATTGTGAAGGCAAGGTAGCCTTGCTTTCTGATCGATCGGAGGTCTTACAGCTTTATGGCCGGTGGTCTTGGTCTGGCTGTCTTGCAATCAAAGCATTGGAGGGCTGTAGTGTGGGTTGTTGGCATTGAGGGGTCATGCTATCTTTATCCTGAAATGGTAACTGCCAGGATGTGCTCTGCCCCCTTCTCGTGGCCTTACAGAAAACATTCTTTCCAGAGCTGAAAGGCCTACAGTCTCCCAGACAATGGCAGGCGTGTAACTCGCTGAAGCTTACTCGTGGTGGGGGTTATGTCTATGTGGGCCATGCAAATCTCTTACTAACACGTTGGTTCCTTTCGCAGCACATGGGCCTACTTATAAAAATGGCTGCCAATGACCAAGAAGTTGTCTACACTCGCCTCCATTATATAGCTCCTAATGCATGCACTCCGCAATTATATAATAGTGTATACCCCCTGCTCCCTTGGTGTGCGGTTTACAGTTGGTTTCTCATTTGGAATCGCTTTGGGGGTGGGCGTTAGGCACGATTTTCATATCAATGATAAATCCTCCTGACCTGTGTCAACCCCACAACGTTTTGCTGGACCGGTAGATTAGTTTTCCCTATACCTCAGTTAGTGGGAATCTTTTTCCACACTCAGAATCTTTTACTCTTTTTATGGGTGTCATTTTTTAAGACTCCCCATAGTGT
Source organism: Ambystoma mexicanum (assembly GCF_040938575.1). NCBI lineage: Eukaryota > Metazoa > Chordata > Amphibia > Caudata > Ambystomatidae > Ambystoma > Ambystoma mexicanum. The sequence goes on from NC_090930.1 coordinate 1,000,251,744, forward strand.
CTTTTAAAAGATCCTCTTTGACAACATTTTGGCAACACGTGCCTATTGTTGCTAGGTTGCCCTAGGGGCTCCCATTTTAAACCTTCTCTGGCTAACCTTGTGAGAACTACAGTTCACAGGGGTAGAAAGGATCTTTGGATCCCTTTTACATTTTATTAAGAGAGACCAGCACCCCCCCACCTTATGTGGGGTGCTGGAGAGATACGGAGTATCCCCTTTCTCATTTTAAATGTAACATTTATGTTACAAGGACAAACATACCTTTATTGGCTGGTGGCAGTGAATCCTTTTATTAATTCAGTGCATCTTTACCGTGTCACTATTTGCACAGCCCCGCTAAAGGCACCCATGGGTGCCCATTTTACCAAAATGGCTCCAGTCATCTTTTTTCACCATTTCAGCGTTTCTGGCTGGGAAATTCCTTTGTGTGATTTCTATCTTCAGCGGGAATCCTGCGGATTCCCCACCCAGGCTCCAGAGGGTCTGACGGCAGGAAGTGAAGGGATGAGTCCTAACCTCCACAGACCTTGGTCTTCCTGCCTGACTTCGAGAATCCAGTTCAACCTGAAGGCTGGCTGTCCTGAAAGTACTGCCCCCCCCACCCAAGTTTGAATGTTACATGGCTGTTTGATTGGCTGGGTTCCTGCATACAAGTATGATCCTGGAGGCTGAAGAGGTAGTTGACCACTGGAACCAAAACCGAATAGGAAGATGAAGAAACCACAACCGAGATGATTTCCAGCGACCAGAGAAACTGCTATGTAACTGGAGCCTGCTGTAGACCTTCCTCCCAGTCAACCTGGGGACTCCGAAAAGGACTACCCTGGTGAGCCCCACTAGACTCAAGAGGTCCTGCATTTTGAGCCATCCCACGCTGTGCTGCGACCTTGTGGGGCTGCAATACCTTGGGACCTCGAGCCATTATGCGGTGAGCGATCTTCTGAATTCCGAATCTCGCAGAAACGTCGCCAAAAGCATGATTCAGGTCCAAAAGGTCCCATTACAAAAGTGCTGGACCTTGCAAACAGTGAGAATCTGACCAGTAATATTCAGTTTTCTTCTGTGCTCTTGAAAAGGTGCCAAATCCACAGAGCCGCATCCTGACAAAAGGAAAGTCTTGCCTGGAGCCTCCTTCTGTGATCCCTGCTGCAAAAGTCCTGTCTTCCATCTTCTTGACAAAGGAATCCATCAACCAGGTTTTTTGGCTGCATATCCTGATGTCTTCTTGCTGCAACTCCTCTTCTGTGCTGAGGTACTGTGTTGGCGGAGGTATTTTACCTACCTTAAGCCTTTGCGATATAGCTTAGGGAGGCCACTCATCCAGTTCACCCAAGCACACTTCGGAATCCTCCTAGGGTCTTCTCTGAAATCCCTGGACCCTCAACTAACTTTAAAGTGAAGTACTTACTTGTTTGAACAGTCTTCCTCTGGAACTCTGACTTGCCTGCAACTGAAACCTATCTCACCTTGCCTACAGCTGACACCTAGACCACCAATGTCCATCTACTTCCTCCGGGTGAACGCATGCTATAGAATAAGGGAAGAACTGGATAGGAAAAGGGTTCTGCCTTGAAAAGAATAACACGTGTGCAAAGGTTACTTGTAAAATAAGTTGGTTAATAACTGTAACTCAGAGTGAACAGTTACAAAAGTTACTACTTTTACCTTAGAAATGTTCAGCCATACTGAAAAGTATTTATACGGTTGTTTTACTTACCTCAGGTATATGCAACACCTTTCTTTCCTTAGAAACTCTCGCCATTCTAACAGAAATGGCAGTATATATTACTCATCTGTGTTTTGGTTTTGCCTGTTCCCAAAAGTAATGCTGTTGGTTCCACTTCACTATTCCCGTTAGGATAAATGTACAAGTGTCCCCAACTGGGTCTTGCTTCTTTCTCCTGACTTGCGGTTAGCCTGTCCAAAATAGGTCTGCCTTGGGTTTTACCTACCTAGAATAACGTGGAGTCATTCATAAAGAGTAACATTGGGTTTGCTTTCCCTGGTCTGTTTTAGACAGACACAAAAAGAGTCTTAGGTTTACACCTGCCTTTAGGTTGCTGATAGCCCCTTTAACAAATGTATAGGTTATACTAAACTTGAGATCGCTGTGTGCCATCCTAAAATAAGTTACAAGAGTTATTGTATATCTCAATCTGCGTTTCATGATCTCAAAAAGCACCTATAATAGTATATTACTCCCCTAGTATAACTACTCTCCTAATATAACTTATTAACTTATCACAAATGTAGTTATAGGTTTTTACTGTTCCTGGAATAAGTGTCCCACTATTCTGAAAAGTACATCATCCAGTTCATTTACTATGTTTTCCTTGCTGAGCAACATGGTACAACTGCTAGGGTCTACTACCTTTGTATTACTGTAAAGTAGTCTGAAAGTAACTTATGATTTTACTCACCAAGAATAGGTGTGCCCTATACTGAATGTGTATACAAAGGTCTGAGATACCTAGAAATGTTGTTAGATTTCTAAATAAGATCTATGCTTTGGCCTGTGAACTTTAAAGCAGAGGGTTGTGTTTTTATCATGTGTATATTTGCTTTATGGTAGTACTTAACCAATAATCTCTTGGTCTGCTTGTATATAAAATAAACCCTTTATTTTTGCAATACATAGTTTGTTGGTGTTTGTTTCTTTGGACCATATGTATAATACAATGTCTTTGTACTGATTCTACAGCCCTCTCTCCCTCCTAAGATAAACCTCGCTACTCGGTCTACGCTACCCTGAAGTCAGGTGGTACAGCTTTACACTAAGAGGAGTCTTGTACTGCCTCAGCTGAATGGTTTTACAAAGCCCTTAGTTGGACTTCGGAAAAACTGTCCTAACAGTGGAAAGACCCTCTCTCCTCTCCAACATACCCCTCTTTGTTAATTTTACATTAACAAATTCTGCCACATTGCTGCACCTGTTTATTGCCCAATAATTGTTCCCCTCACGTATCTGTGCTCTAACTGTTCTGCTTCCAGATGTGGATGCAATCCAATCTTAGTTCTACACACATTGCGGATCTGGTGGGGTGAAGTGGTAGTGCCATGGAAGTGCAAACTATCATCAATATGGATCATGCAGGGTTTGTTTGGGTCCTCTGTCTGGGTAACGTGTTCTGTGGCGGTGCAAGGTGAATTGAAAACCTATTTGAGACCATCATTTTAGCACTACTAGGCACTGCTTTGGCACAGTATCTGAGGCTCAACTGGTAGGTGCAAAAGACAACCAGCACGAACACCATCACGGGTACCTGCATCTTCACTATTATTTCCATCCAGGAAGGGGCCCACAAACAAATGTTCTCAAATTGGTCCTCATTCTGTATTCCAGCTTCTGTTTTCATGTGCAGTGTGTGTACTGCCCCATTATTTGCGTGAGGGAGCCATTCTCTGTGTCGTTAGGAGGCATGAATGTACAGCAGGAATCCCCGATCTTTTTTCACACCACTCCTTCCATCGCCGTGAGGTGGTCGAGAACATAGTGGTTCAGCCTGTTCATTAAGCTCAGGGCTTGCAATTCTACTTTTATGGCGCTGAACCCTTGTTTGGTGCCATTTGCCGGCTGTATCAGTTGCCAGCAGACGATTTGCAGCCACTTGGCGTTAGCAGCTGCTTGGGCCCTATGCACCAAACATGACACACAGAACATTTCTGCACCACTTAATAGCCTGTATTCATCAGATATCTCGCTGAGAAGTTGGGGTAAATTGTGAGATAGGTAGTTGGATACTTTCTTTGTTGCAATGTTTCTTTTCTTTCACTTTCAGGAAGGATGTGGATCTTCCGGGCCTGCAATGGGTGGGCGCACCTTAGGTGCGCCCACAGAACCGGCCTTGTTAGGGATGAGTCCATCGGCACCCCTTGGAGATGCTCTTTGGGTATCACAAGCAGTGCAGAGTGCAAGGTAGCGAGCAAACTTTAGCCCCTCCATGATGGTGGAAGGTGCAAGTATGCCTGCTGACCACACAACCAGCAGTAATCCATCACTGCTGCTGTGTCTTTGAGGTCTGGGATGAGCAAGGTCTTGTTGCAACGTTCACTGGCCACCACAGGAACAGTTCCATCATTGTAAAAGCAAAGTCCATACATCTCTCTGTGCACATTCGCTGGTTTCTCCACTGTTCTATCCACCTCAGTTTTGCAATGTGATCAGTCCAGAATGGTGCACGTGCTGTGTTCACTCAAGCCAGGACCTTGTCTTCAAACTTTATCAATCCTCCTGTTATTTCTTGCCACTTTTTCACCACATATTTGAGTCCTTGTACCACCAAATGTGGCCTTGGCAGGCACTGGATACTTTTGGGATTATTATTGCACTGCAGTTGGTCTGGGTCTGACACTTTGAGCCTTATACTGTGTGCCTGGAAAGCGCCTCATATCCTACATGGCTCTAGATGTAGCAGACATTGAGCCTCTATAATGGGTACATCTTGCGGCACCAAGATGTTGGGGCCCCCGATGCATGCGGTATCAACGAACACACACAACATCAGTTCACTTTCTCTCTCCCCACAGTGCTCATATCCGTATACCAACTGTTGGACAATTCTGGGTGGGCAAACATCCTCTATAGCATTCAAGCCAAGCCCATAATGGGTGTCGTATGTTGCCCTCTGCAGGGCATGACACTGACACAAAAGGTACAATTTGTGAAACCTTTATTAAAGTTTCTGGGTTTGGAAAAACTCCTACTTTGCCCTATAACTAGGATGGGAGTAGTCTCGACCATCAAACGATAAACAAAATAGTCCTAGTGGAGTCTGTCAAATCGAAATGGCCTATGCTAACAAAACCCAATGCCTGCCCTATAACTTGTGCAAAAAGTGCATAAAAGGACATATGTATGTAAAGGAAAATCAGTGTTCAAATATAAAAAGTAAATGTGGCTGAATCAGCTTTTCTCCCCACATCAGTCAGCACGGAGTAAGCCGAACCCCGTAGGCAGGATGACACACTCTGGCTCGGTTTTAAACACAACATTTACCGTGGATCGAGGCCTGCCTGGCCTTCCACGTTAAAAGTGTCTTTCCAGCCTTTCAAACATTCAACAAAAAGTTCACATTGGTCCCCCCTGTCGAGGTCAGACCTTTCACACCAAAGGTTCAAAAATACTTGCAGGGGGCTTTCTTCCCCAAATGTATTACACTTTGGGTCTCCCTCAGTCGGGCTTAGATAGTTTTTCAGATGTTTAAGAATTTTCGAATGTGCTTGGCAGTCTGTACACACCTCCACAGGATCACTTCGACTCAAAGTTAAGCGTTGAGCTTTATACTCTTCCCCTTCCGTCAGGGTTTTTTGATCACTTCGCTTTTACAGTTCATCCACTTTTATCACTACAAACAATCCTTTCACAGAGACTTGAGTGGGCTACTTCCTTTCACCGGACCACTCTGGTACTCAGTATCGCTGGTTTCACAGCGGTCCTTACTTAAAAGTTGATTCACAGGTCTGCTTTTCTTCGCATCTCTCCCACACGCGTACAGCCTTCACTTGCGATATAATGTTGCAACTTATCTTTCCTTAACACACACTGATCTCTCAGGTTGCTTACCGGCTGTGTGCATCTCTTTCTTCTCTTTACAGGTTTTCCAATCCATGAGTCAAGGTTAGTACCACAGGCTTGGCCTCGCATCCCCAACTCTGCTGTTAATCTGGGTGGGGTTGCTGGCGACCTTGAAACACAATGTGGCCTTTTGCTTTGGGATTTGGCCTTCTCCACTTGTCTTTAGCGGCCTTTTGGAGGCAACGACTTCCAGTAAGAAACTCCTGGGTTCTCGATCCGCTGCTCTTGTCCCTTGGTCTGTCGCTCTTCTCCAGTAGGTTTGCCTTCACCCTGGAAGTGCTGCTTTTACTCGTGTTCCACCTTGCTTAGAATAGGTCTCTATGGTCTGCCTTTTATCCGTGTAAGGAGAGCTAATTGTTAACAGGAGTATGTACTTTGCCTGACCCAACTAGCGGGACATGTCCAGTGTGATGTATAAGAGTTAGTCTTGTTACTCTCAGTCACTCTCTTCCTCGGCCCAGTTTTTGTGTAGAAAGCGGTAGGGGGGGGGGGAGTTGGGATATCAGAGAATCCTAAAAAATAGGATGGGTTAGTTGTACAAAAAAGGGTGAAATACTGCATCTCACCATAAGTTGCCTCACCTCCCTCACCCAGGTGATCTTCCCAGACTGGTCCACCCCCAGGTTCTGGATCCAAAGGCAATGTCTGTGCCCTGGCCACCTGAGAGAGAGATCCCTTTGGTGTCTCACAATACGCTTGATTTATGTCATAGGGAATGGATGTCGCCCTCAGTGTAGGTACCTGTGGTTGGAACTGGGATGGCAGATAATTGGTAGAGCAGTCATATCCTGCCCTCTGTCCGATTCTAGACTCCCTTGCAAAATGTCTCCACTTTCCACAATGCCAACATTGCAAAGAACCCATGCCTGCTCGCTGAGGTCCTAGCCCACCAAATCCTGCACTTCCTCCTCTGAAGGCACCCCTCCCACGTTGCAGACCTTGTTGCCACTCTTGGTAGGGGTACTGAGGTACACCTTCCAAGTGTCCTTGTTCTCCTCCTGGCCAGAATGCAGTCATTCTCACATCTGCCAGCACTTGTGCGTTCCCTGTCATTTCTATCGTGCAGGTGTGGGTGCCGCCCCTTCTACAGCAATTTTAGCTAGCGTTTCCTGTAATAATCTTGCTTCTTCTGCCTGTATCCGCTGTTTCTATTTTGCACTCCTTAATTCATTTGCAATGGTGTATTGTCATCTGAATCTCTGCCCACATTTTTGCTTCAATTACCACTATTTAGTCGAGCCCCTTCTGCTCCTCCTTGGGTAAGCCCCTTTTTATTACAAAGTAGAAAAGAGGAACTGATGGTCCCACTGGTCCCCAGTTTCCTCCCTCCACATCTCCTGCAGGGTCCTCAACCTCTCCCATAGTCTACTGCATGATAGACTAATTCTGGGGTTTCCAGATACGTGTGCCATACAGTTGTTGACAGGTGCCCCATTGTGTGCATAGTTGTCCAATTTCATTCCCGGTATCCCACCTTGACCCATATGTCCCCTGCCTAGTCACTGACAATTGCTACCAACAAACTTTACCCCATCGCTAAAGGATGCCTGCCGTCCGTTTTCAAATGCGTAGCGCCACTTCCCAGCACCTGCAGTGAGGGGCGGGAGAGCCTTGATCAAGTTACTTTTACCCATTTGTGCCAAGGGCACGTAGTGTGCTCTCCCTGGGCCCCTTATGCAATAGTGGCATCTTCGTGCCCACCCATTCACCCCCCCTACCCCTCCCATCACCTTCCTGTACTTCTTTCTCTTTGCTGCTGCCACTCAGCCAAACCTGCTCCTTAATCAATTGTTCCACATACTCTCTACCCTTGGTGTTATTTCTGGTGCCTGCTGTCCCTCTTCTGTACAACCCTCATCCTCATCTTCTGTATCCCATTCTTCATCTCTGGACTCTCCGTCCATCTCCTTATCCAACCTTACTGTCCCATATCCCACACTCCTACTCACCCGCCTTCACCTTCCTTTGTCTGAATGTGCACATCTTTCATTGCTGTACTGTCTAATCTAAATAAAATGTCCCCAGGCCCCCATTCATCTAGTCCGCTTTCTTTTACCCTTTATTCTGTTTGCCTGGCTCTTAATCACGCCAGCTCTACTCGTGCTGCTTCCAAACACCTCCTCAAATTCCTTCATCTCCTTGCATTCTTAGGATGGGGCAGTAGCTGGGGTTGGGATACATGGTGGTGGTGGGGCAGTGGCTGGGTAGGGCATGTAGGTCGGGTTAGCGTAGCTTGTGGAGTGAGCCGCTAATGGATACAGTCCCTTATGTCCTGCCGAGGTCGCGCCCCCCTGTGTTATGGTAACGCCTTGTGGGGTGCATTTAAAGGCCCCAAACAGAAATCCCTTTCACCTGAATGGCAGGCATTTAAACACTGCGACAAACACAGCCTGACTGTTGCTTTTGTTTAATGTAAATTTAAAGAGCCATGTGGAAAGGGGCCTACCTGTCATTATCAACGGATAAACAGCAGTTTGATTTACAAAAGAAGGTAGAATCAAAGAATCCTGTAACATGGAAAACAGGATTTTTCAACATTGAAAGCAAAGACGGCCTGCACATGAGTTTGAACATAAAAACGGCTTTAAAAAGCCACAATGGAAAAAAATATCACTGCTCACACAAAAATGTCAGGAAGGCAACACATGATGTGTTGGTTGCCCAAAGCAATGTATTTTATGTTTCATTCACAAAACTCCAGTGACACTTGGGGACACTTAGTCTTCAGGAAAAACCTGTTCCAGGCTGAGGGCCCCCCCCTTCAGCCTGGATGGCGCATGTCACATCTAATAACCCGTGCAATAAAATTTGGTGCTGCTAAAAGCGTCAAAATTCAGTATCCTCCAGACCTGCTGACTAGGAAAGCAGGCACTTCAAGAGAAAGCCATCCTTGGCTGGAGCAGGACTAAAAGTTGTGAATCCTTGTTGCACCCACTTCAAAGAGACTCATAAAAACCAAAAACCTCTGGTCACAGGCTGACCCAAGAGGACAGATGGCTGTGTTGGATGAAGCAGCCCTACCATTTGCTGAACAGGAACACTCACACTTCATTTAAAAGACTATTTTCATTTAGGCAGTGTGCAGCAACCATACTGTGGATTGATTTCATTTTTATACAATTTTTCATGTAATTCCAGGCGGTTTGAGATATAAAAATGCCTCTACCTGTGACTCTGGAAACTGTAATGGCCAGTTAGACTAGGTTTCTGGCTGATGTGAGCATGGTACAAATGTGAGTGTGTGTGAAAAGGTGGAAAATGAAATTAGGGATATTCTTAATAACTTACATATTCATAACCGTGTGGATTTTATGGAAACAACAAAAATGTGACCCATGGCAATGCTACATCGTACGGATTTGGGGGAGTTAGCTTATATAATTCCCAATGACCAGCTAAAACAGAAAATATGTTTAGTATGGCAGTTGCTAGTACAATTATGAAGTTGTGATATATACATAGTTTTTGCCAAAAAGTTGAAAGGAGAACAAAGGAGCACGACAAATGGGAAAAGACAGATATTGCTTCAAACCCCTAAATCAATCCTGACTGGGGGCGGAGAGCTATAGGGTAACTCTCCAATCCTAGTGGCAGGGATCATTGCAGGGGACTTCCCCCAGATTGTAAAATTGGAGATGTAATTTCTGCTATATAAGGGGGACTGTACTAGGCAGTGGTCGAAGTGAGCGGGAGCGGTTGGGACCGGTACTCCTCTACGTTTTTGAATTAAGTTTTACTGCTCCTATACTTTTATTTTAAAAAGAAACCATTCCGGAACGGTTTTGTTTTAAAATAACAGGACAGCAAGAAGTTGAAACTTGCACTTTCAAGGCACTACACTTTACATTCCCTTAAACAGCAGGTGCATGTGTTTGCGGGGTTGTATTGTGTGTGGGAGGCAGGTGATGGGGTTTGTGCGGAGCTGGGGGGACCAGCAGGGAACATAGTTCCACTACTTCTTTTTGTACATTTTGACCACTGGCACACTCAAAACTGGGGAGACAGAAAAAGGAGAAAGACAGGAGGACGGAGAGAAGGCTGCCGAAACTTACCATCTTTGAGAATCGAGTGACCAGACACCTACCCTATCTTTCCAGAGTGTCCTGAAATGCAGCTGGCTTTCCAGAAACTTAACCAAAGGCTTGCTATGTAAGTAGCAATAACCCCAGCCCTAAATTCCATAAACCCTTTACTCTTGTAGCAGTGCATCCGATATTTCCCCATTGACAATTCCCCATTGAAACCCCCAATTGCCAGTGCATTTAAATCTCTCCCCAATGAAGAATCTTTTGATTGCCCATGTAGTTCAGTCATCTCCCCATAGAAGAATATCTTGTTTGCCTGTGTATATTAGCCTATCCCTATTGAAAAAACATGTCTGTGTAAATCATTAGTATTTTTGCAAGTAAATCAATGAATTCCCCCATTGAATATCACAGAATCGGGATTGGTGGAATTCAAAACCAGCAATCTTTTCCCCAGTGTTTTAGTTAATTGTCATAGCTATAAAGTGTTACCCAAAAGTATTAATCCCATTGTGACACGAGAAACAAATTTGTCCCTGTGTTTAAATTGTGCACTGCTAAACGAATTTCCATTTGCCACTTTAATTTTCCCTTTGCATTTGCTATCCTAAACCAAAATCGGTTTCCCTGTTGTAAGATAACCCCTTTCCTAGAGCCTACCTTCATTTCCAGCCTAAGTAAAAATCGAATACCATTTGCATTTTCTTATCCACTGAAATTAAGCTCAACATCCCAAAAAACAATGTTCCGCTGTTCCTCTTCCCTATTGTGGGGTCAAAACGATTTTTGATTTGCATTCCCTTTCCATTGCCCATGTGTTCCATATTCTGAACATTGATTTTCTCTTTGTGTGCCGGTTAGTATTCCCTAAAAGCCCTGACTCTCTTTCTAAACATAAGCAAAGAAATTCCATGTTTATCCATCTCTTTCCCATAGCAGTTGTGAGAAATAAAAAAAATTTAAAAATAAATAACATACTTCCATTGGTGCTCCAAAAATGGATTTTCCCCTGCTCTGCTGGCTCCCCAGCTCGTTTTGTGGGCACCACACCAAAACGGATTTCCCCCCTGTATTTTTACTCCCTGCCACTGCCTTCCATTCAAAGGAATCAAGTCCAATGGATGTTTGGAGGGGTTGAGTGTTGCAGGGGGAGTGCTTAACGCTAGTGCCATAATTGTGTTGATTTGTCCTTTTTCGGTCATTAAAAAAAAAGGAAGTAACTGACAGTATATTTTAGCTAAATACCTAGTACCACTCTTCTAAGGTATTACTACCATACTGTTACTCTTTCTTTGCCCGTCACGTTGTTCATTCTGTATGTCATGTAACTTGTAACTAAGAAACCTAAGGGCGCATGAACCTGAATGTCAAACTCCTTACATATTCTTGTAGCAGCGCCTCGATGCCTCCGGGCTGCAAGTTGCGCGATACAAATGCAAATAAATAGACTGGTTGTTTTGTAGAGATTATTGCATTTTGTGTTTCCACAACATTAGTGGCTGTTTTAATTGGTTGATTTTCCTTTGACATTAAATAATAAAAATTAATAAATATCTTATTGATACACATCGGCCTGGTTCCTAGTCCGTTGTGACACAGGGTGTTTGTGGAGGTTGGGTGCGAGACGGGTTGGAAGCCTACTCAAAAAGATCCTGTAGACAACTAAAAAATAAAAAGCTTTTTATTGTTCGCCACATCATTGTAGAGATTGCTACTCTATCTCTGTAATGGTGCACCTAGCAGACATGGGCCTAAGGGGAGAGCCAAGGTCATATCAACTTGCAAACTTCATTTGCTGCCAGGTTCTCCACCTTCGCTTTGAGCTAGAATTTCATCCATTCCTGGCACCTCGCAGCACAAATCACCTGACCCAATTTCTGATGGATCGGGGGGGTCTTACAGCTTTATGGCCGGGGGTCTGGCTGGCTCCATGGTATGTGGGGGTCTTGCGATCAAAGCATTGCAGGGCTGTAACTCTAACGTGCGGGGTGTTGACATTGAGGGGTCATGCTATCGGTATCGTGGAATGGTAACTGCCAGGATGTGCTCTGTCCCCTTCTCGTGGCCTTGCAGAGCACTTTTTCCAGGGCACAAAGGCCTACATACTGGGACAATGGTAGGTGTGCAGCTTGCCGAAGCTTACTCATGCTGGAGGTTATGTCTATGTGGGCCATGCAAATCTCTTACCAACACGTTTGGTGCCTTTTGCCGCGGTTGGGCCTACTTACAAAAATGGCTGCCAATGACCAAGATGGAGTCTACACTTACCTCTATTATGTAGCTTCTAATGCATTCACTACACAATTGTATGCACCCTCCTCCCCCTGCTCCTTTGGTGTGCAGTTTATAGTTTGTTTCTCATTTGGAATTGCTTAGGGTTGGGAAGACCCTCTCTCCTTCCCAACAGTATTAAAGACCCTGCAAAAAAGAAACCCACACACACGCCCTTAGAAACCCATGTATGCCACTAGAAATCATAGCATCATGCCCTTACTATAAAACTCCAGAAACACACCCAGACCCCCAGCCGCCAAAGTAGTACATTGCAATCACTACATTTAGCCACCCTGTCACCACTTTTCAAATAGCGTTACCTAAAGACCAAATAACTATAGCAGGTCAATGAACAGGTCAACCCTTTAGGGCTTTAGACAACAATGCGGAACAAAATGAAAAAAAAAAAGCAGTGAAGACCAGAGCACAAATAGACCACTTCTAGGAGCGGTGAAAACTCACCAGCACTGCATGGGATAAGAGATAAAACAAATCCAGAAGCAGCGGCTCCATCATCCTCTGTGTACCCCTGACAAAACAGAACATGAAACTGTAAATCAAGCCCCCACCATATTACTCCCACATGGCTATCAAAGACAGATGTGAACTAAACAAGCCATAAGGACATTATGTTCACTAACAATGTTTTAGCCAATATTCTACCAAATAAGACAACCTTTGTCGCCATCAGCAAAATGGCATCAGCAAAAGTTGTACCGTGGTAACTCAAGCCTAACTTGTGTTGTCCACTAAAGGTTCCAAAGTTAACAGCTTCTTGCTATTGCACTGGCCAGTGGTAACCGATCTGATGGATTTCAGCAGCATCTTGTACATCTTTCTACCCATGAACCACAAAACCCTGAGGGCAAACAAAAGGTAAAGGACCCGCCCTTGTTGGGTGGGCACGGCCTAGGAGTAGTAGTGGTTGTTGCCCGGAGGACGCCAGGGAGAACTGGTTCCCCAGTAGGAGGGTGGTGTGGAGGGGGGTGGGGGGACATGCTGGCTTTGTCGGCTCGGGCCAAACAGCGGAGTGCAGTGGTGCAAAATGCCCAATAAATAAGGTAAGCAAAAGTGCAGCACAGCTCTCTGCCTTACCCTGGTGATTTTGCATTGCTGTGTTCCTGCCTCCCGAGCCCACACCAACCTAACTCCCGGCACTGTTGTGCTTTTTCATCCCACCCACCCTGGATTTCAGAGTTCTGGGGGAGTGGAGGAGAAGGTGTTGTGGCGGTAGGTGTCAGAGGACCATGTGGACATTGAAATCACTTTCCGGGGGACTCCAGAGCTGGAATAGTGGAAAGGGGAGGGCGCAGTACGCGGACCTGATGAACAGCTACCGAGGGTTCCGGTGGAGTCAGGGGGAAATTTGGATAACAAAGGGTCTGCCTCCTCGTATTGCACCCCCACACAGAAAAGTGCCTTGTGGGGAGGGATAGGGCTCACCACCGTGCACCGCCCAGGGGGGTGTCATGATCTGCCTGGTCCACTGGTCACTGTTAGGTTATTGTGGGGTGTTCAAGTTGCATTTTTTGGTTATGCGTTATGTTGATAATAAAAATGTGGCACCCAAAGAGAATGTGTCACGTGTATTCACTCATGCCCCGGAACAGCCCCTTGCAGAGCCCACAGTAAAACCCCCATAACCCAGAATGAAGCCATCCGCGCAAGGTACGGTCTACTTCACCTGCTTCAGCTCTATGGAAAAAAACATTGCTGGGAGCTATTGCCAGGCCTCATCAACACCTGAGGATCTGCACATTGATATGTGGGAAGGTAGCGGAGACATGAGGCACTGCCCAGTGTGGCAACTGTGGTCGCTAAATAACTCATATTGTACATTTAGATAAAGCAATATGGAAACCTATTTTTTTTCATAGCAGATCGGTAAAATGCGTGCTCATGCGAAGTGCAAACATCGGAAACCTTAGCACTCATTGCTCCAGCAACACGTTTGATCATTGCGGCATGCATGTGGCAATGCAGCCCACCACACCAGCCTTCTTTACCGACAAAGCAATGGGCAAACTTGACAGACAACCTGGATATTACCTTGAAAATCGATTTCACAGGCGCGCTGTAAGTTTTTGTGAGGCTTAACAGCAAACACACAACGTAGAAACAGCAATACACCTTGTGAAAACGCTCTTAATCTGCGGCTCGCATTCCCGCCCCGCAGCAAGGTTATATTTTCACAGTCCTTTGATAGCTAATTCGTTTCAAATAAAATAGTACGTGGCCTTCCTGGAGCTGGCGAAGCGCGTGCGGCCGCCACGCGCTCACCGCCACTTAGTGCGGGGAGGTGTAGGCTGCACAGGTGAGGCTGACCCTTAATTTGCTCCCAACTGATATAAATCTATTGGGCCAGCTGGTGAATTCAGTCCCCCCGGAACAATAAAAACAATACAGCAGCATCTGACGCCATATGCAAAAGGCACAGTCTACTTCTGGTTCTCATTACAATGTGCAGCGGCTCGGAGGTTAACTGGCCTGGTTGACACACAACAGTGCCACTAAAAAAAATAACTATGTTGTGCCCAGTAAGGCTTTTGAAGTGGCTTTGCTTGTAGCGTGAAAAATACAGTGACATAACAAAATGAAATACAACCGGGGACTCAACACTAAGCATTTGGTAAACGCATTTTAGAACACTTTAGATTAATTGTGGTGACAGATTGAGCGCGATGTTAGATTGTGGTGTTCGCTCTTCTGTTCAGAAGAATGCGCCGATTTGATTTTAAGCGTCTGCCATTCGCCACCCAAGCATAACTTGGTTATAAGGCAAACACGAAGCATAAAGGCCTACAGGGCTTGTATTCATGAGCAATACAAATGGGGAAACGACAGAGAAAAGGGGGGATATAGAAAGAAAGGGAATATTACAGGGTTGCAGATAGTGACCGTGTTAGTTATGGTTAAGTAGCACTTTGCATAAGAACACTTTTTGGTCAGCTTATAACATTGTGGCATTCGAAGAATCTGCACAAAACTTTGCATTTAAAAAAAAAAAACTAAAAAAAAAGGAAAATATCCGAGTGAAATTTGGAAAGTTATGTGGCGTTTCGCTAAGGGGTCCAAAATATTTGTTTTCATAGACTGGTTTTGGTCAGCGCATGCAGCCCGAAACACAGGAAGGATGAGAGGCAAAACGTTCAATAGGCACAGGCAACTGGACCCGGCTGTATTAGCCTATTTGTCCTAAAACACTTGACCCAATGACTGATCGAATTTTGCATGGGTAATTTGGCCTTTGGGGCAAATTGGCGACCTATATTGCAAACACTACAAATACCACCATTGACCACTTACCTGTGGAGTACCCCAAGGAGACACACTCTCACCCCTACTTTTCAACGTCTACATGAAACCCAACTAGACGTTATACTAAAAATCTGGCATCTCCTGCTACAACTAAGCAGAAGACACACAGATCTACACATTTGTGAACCACCCATCACCAAGCGCCCCAGACATTAAAAACTGCCTTAAACAGTTGGACGCACGGATGCCAGCAAACTGACTAAAACGTAACCCTAACAAAACAGAACTGATGCTCTGTAATCCTAAAGGTTTTAACTCCACCACAGTCACTTGGCCTGACGAAATGGGCCATTGCCCAAACCAGTCAACCACAGTAAAGAATTTTGGAACGACAATGGACAACACTCTCACTCTTGATCCACAGGTCAAAGACATAGTCAAAAGCAATTTCTCCCAACTGCACAAGCTACGCCACGTCTTACTGTACTGCGCACAGTGCCATGGCAATCATTTCTCTAATACTATCCAAACAGCCTCAATCTTTGACTCCTAGATTATCTAATTAGGAAATTTCAAAGAGTTCAAAATGCAGAGGCAATACTACTTCCCAGAATTAAATGATTTTAACAGATCACGTCAACATTACATAATCTTCACTAAATACCCGCCAAAAAAAAGGTTAATTTCTAAAACGCGTGCATCACCCATTGTTAAGACCATGGAGGGGACCTTCCTCCGTCAGAAGTAAGTTTTAATGCTATGCTCCTTCCATAACACTCATGTACAGCAATACTGCACTAGTACTAGTCCCCAACTTCAACAAAAATGGCAAGGAGGATCATCTTTCAGTTCTGACAACAAAACCTCTCCACCTGGAAGAGAACCACCTGACTTTCAGGAAACAGCTGAAGACTTGGCTTTTCAACCAACCACTTTGAAATACATTTTTTCAAAAGCAGACTAAAAACTGTGCCCCATAAATGTGGGCTAATATACGACAAACAACTTTCAAAACTCCAGGCACCACCACCTGTGGGACTCTGCTACGGGACACTGGTCCGCACATTAACCTTAGTGAAATCTACAGGCAAAAGTCAGTAAGCCACAACACCCTCACACCCCCTATCCGTAAACTAACTCTGTATTATTACCAAACTCTTGCACCCTTACACCTGACACACTCCTTTAGACAACCTCATGGTCTAGTGTACTTTGATTCAAACCATATCCATCTTCTATCACCAACCATGCTGTGAATTTTTGCACTCCACAATGCGAAAGCTGCACGTATGGCTAGCTTGACTGGTCGGTACCAACTACAAACAGATTCTCATATTGGCACACAGGTAGGGTACTACCGACCTACATCCATCAACAACAAAGGTTTCTGCATCTACCTTCTTGATATCCGACTAACACACCATTATTGGAAGAACGGTGCTATATACGAGCACTTTACCTTACACTAATCATGTGTTCTCGTCCTTGAGAGGCCAAATGGGCCAGTAAAGTGATACGATGCGAGTGAGATAATGCCCTCCTCACAAGGACACAATTAATAGGCAGATATGACAAAAATATGACCTTGGTTTTTTTTGGTGTAGCCCCTACTTACCATTTTTTGTAATTTCAAAGGCGAGAACCGAGTTTACAGTGCTAAGATTGTGCCTGGGCCATGAAGATTACTGAGAGAAATCTGCAGAGAGCACACAAACCCACTAAAACTACATCCCAGACTTTCACTGAAGCATGGACCATGCTGAACACAGCTCAGGGTCGGTGTTTATTCGTTTCAAGATTTGTCGATTCCCCAAACCAGCTTTCAGTCCACCATGACAAACTGATCTTGCACTCAGGGAAGATAGTTTAGCGCTCAGGTGTCTGCAACAGCAGGCGAGAGAACACATTCTCTGCCTGCTGTTCCAGCCACCCAAGGATCTTCCCCCGGTGGCACTGTTTTTTTTGTTTTTTATGTGGGCTAGCAACAGGAAGCCTCTCCCTGTGGCCTCCACACCCACCCCAAAATAACGCCAACCCCACCCCACTTACCTGCTGGACTAGAGCTTTCTGCTCCAGTCTCAGCGCTCCTCCCATCTTCCTGCCACCATAGAAACGGAAAAGAGACTTTGACCCTTTTCCCTTTGGCAGCTGGCATCTTTTTTCAATGTTTTTCCCCATGGGAGATTGACTGGGCAAGCGGATCTCCAGAGGAAAAGAGAAAAAAATAAACATTTATTTATTTAAATGTATAAAGCTCCCAACGGCTCAAGGGCATTGTGGCGCTGTACAGTATATTCACTTAGATGAAACTTAAGAAGATTCTAGGAAACACAGTTACAGGGTTCAGAGACAATGTTGGGAGAAGAGTTCCATGGTTACAGTGGGACAACATTAGAAGAGGCAGGTACAATCTAGTTAAATAACTTTGTTTTTAGCGCCTTTCTGAACATTGTGAGAGTGTTTTCGTTTCTTAGGCTAAGGGGTTCCAGGCTTTTGGGGCTAGCACATTGAAGCTGGTGCCACCGGCTTTAGCTCTATTTAATGCAGGGACAGAGTTGGTGAGCGTATTGGTCTCGTTTTGGTCTGTGGACGGGAACCTGATGTGCGTTCTTTGACCGGGAGCCAATGGGCATGTTTTCTCACCTGAGAGATGTGCTCTCTCCTAGGGAAACTTAAGGCCGCTCTAAGGGCGTTGTTTTGAGTGGTTTGCAGTTTACTGAGGTTATTGGCAGATGTGCCTAGAAGTAGGATATTACAGTAGTCCAACTTTCCGCCAAAGGTGGCTCTAGCAATGTTGAGGCGTTTTTTTGGCGATAGGTGAGGTTTCACTGTGTTGATTTTTGTCGTGAGGGCAGCAGATGATGAAATCCTGCTGATTTGTCTTTCCATTGATAAGGTGGAGTCCAAGTATACACCCAGGGTTTTTACTGTAGCAGAGACTGATCACAGGGTTCTCAATGCTGCAGGAGGTTTATTTGTTGTGTAGTTTTTTTTTTTTTAGGGACTCTTTGGGGCCTACCAGTAGGATTTCTGTTTTTACCCCGTTTAGACAGACCATTTGCTGACATCCAGGCCGGGATGCGAGCATATGTCTTCTGTAGAGCGTTGAGGTCTTGCTCATAGTCACCTGTTAGTGGGAGAAGAATTTGTGTATCGTCAGCATAGTTGGTAAAAGCTATGCCAGACTCTTCTAGGTCGCTGAACAGGGGTAGAGTGAAGAGATTATAGTGGGTGGGAGAGGTGCAGGATCCTTGTGGGACTCCACACCCAATGAGGTATGGGGTGGCTGATGCCTGATCAGAAAAGACCCTCGTGGCTCAGCCCTCCAAGAAGGATGTAATCCAAGTGGTTGCTTCTGGGGAGAAATGTGCAGTGTCCGAGAGGTGTTTACACAGGATCTTGTGGTCTACCAGGTCAAAGGCAGCCGAGAGATCCAGGAGTAGAAGGAGTGAGGATTTACCCTTGTCCATGGCATAAAGTAGCTGATTCTTAAGCACCCCGGTTAAACCCCAGGGTGCAAATGGCTTTCACCCCCACAGTGGGGGCAGCCATAGCAAGAAATAGCCCACAGCCCTCACTTTGCTCAGGCCTACCTTGCTTTGTGCTGGCAGGCCATTACCTGCCATGGGCGCCTCGCACTGCTAGTTTGAAAACCATATTACAAATCGTTTCTCGTGGGCCCAGTTGAGCCATGCATGTCTTGGGCATCTCCTTTAGTGCTCTGGAGAAAACTCTGGTTGCATCTTGGAAATGCATCCCATTGTCCAGGGAGATCTACCGATATCTGCTGCCAATTTCATTTAGCTAAGGTATCTCCATCCAATTGTTTTGGCCTACAACTCCCCATTATCCCTCGCCACTGTGTGATGATGCAGATGAATGCGTCATTACTACCTTCTGCCCTGACCCCACCTCTGTACCAAAGAGGTGAGAAACATTACAGACAGCCTTACCACCCTATGGACCTAGGGTGGTTAATAATAGGAGTTCAACTGAGCATCATGAAACTGTATGCTTAACCAGACCGGATGTATGGGCAATCTGCCACAAAGAATTAGTTAGGATGCGCGAGACAAGTAAGGGCAAAGCGTAGTTTGTAGAATGCACGAATAGCATGCAGTCTAAATAGTGCAGCACAGTATAAGAAGACAGGATGTTCTTGTGTACCAAGAAAGGGACTCACTACACTGATCAGACAGTTGAACTATAAGCAGAGAGGATGTAGAATACACAGGCAGGGACATCGTCATATGGCAGACACAAAAGATTCATAGACGCAGCAATCGGTTGCCAATATGACGACAGGGAGACAAGAGTGCAGCCATTTTACTAACACAGTGGGTGCAGCAGGTCTCAGAATTAGCAAGGCCTCGGAACCCAAGATGCTGAGCTTACAAAAACATGTATTCTAGAAACCACTACAGAGCCCAAACAGAGCCAAGGTGAGAAACTAGGAAGGGAGTCATACAACATCACAGGCATAAGATAACAGTTCCCCGGATGAGGAGTGTTAGGCTCCCAAGATTAATCAATTTTAATAAGAGCAGAAACAACCCTTGATGTCCAGGTGCATTAGCTCAGTAAGCCAAGAGACTACAGAAAAGTAACTAGTGTCCCCAGTGACCACAAAGAACACAACATGCATGTTAGAATTAGTTAAACCATAATAAATTAAGGAAATCCACTCACAAACACAGTACCCTAACATGTGCCTATTCATTAGGAGCCAAACATAGACGCCTGCAGAACTCCCTCAGTAAACGTGCAGATACCACACAAGGCCAACTACAAAAGGAAAGGGAAGGATGATCAGGAGTATTCTTTAATTGGAATTATGGCAGATTGCAGAGGTCTTGTCCCCGACTTAAGTCTTGCTCATATCTTGACGCATTTTCAAAAGGTTGGTAAGCTAGATACCAACCAATAAGAATCCCCATGGTAGACCACCTATGATGGAGGATGCCAGCCAATTAGCTGTGCCTGTAATGATGTATTAGAAATGGTATCAGTAGTAGGATGGGTCCAAGCAGAGCCCTCAGATAGGTAATGACCAATAAAGTAACTAACCCATATAGATCTTATAGGTCCTAATTGTGTGATCCTGGGTGCACCTTTACAATCGACTATACAGACCAGGGACCAGAGAGTTTAAGGCTGAAACAGCTGGATGCCTAACCTTGATTGTACATCATACTTGGTTTCTTCTGCCGAGAAGTCCTATCCAAGTTAATAAAACACATCAGCGATTTGCATAACGTACATCTCCCACAGGCGCGGTCTTGCATATCTTTTTGCTTGTCCGAGTGTGGCTGGAGTAGGTCAGTCTGAGATGTGTTCTCGTTATTGGGGCCCACTATTGCCACTGTTCTACAGCTTAACCGTGTAGATAACGCACATCCCACGTTATGTTCAAGAGCTTTTATATTGTGCCAAGCATGCGTTTGTCTTGGAAGCAAGACAACGCAGAGCTACACAGGTTCGAATGCCAGTCCCGCACTTAGAGACTGGTCTGCAGTATTAAGCATGTTATAAAAGGAATCATTTAAATAACCACCTTACTGGTTTCACAATGCAGTTATCTTGCCCAAGAAAATTGTGTTTTGTGCCCATAATAGCCCGAGAAAGAAGAAAACAAGGGGTATAAGTATATTGGGGGGGGAAGGGGACAAGCAGGAATAGGATAGCAATTGATAGTACTAACACATATGGAAGGTGGGTTGGGATTGAGGTAGAGGGAATGAGATTGTATTAACGGGTGGTGGGAGGAGGTGTACCTGTGTAATGGTACAAAGGGGATCAAACGGAATGGGATCTAGAAAGAGGGAAAACGTGTTAGAACAAGCATTTCCCAGTGATGGCAGGTTATAGTACAGTCCGAGTAGCAATAGTGGAAGCCAAGCCTCCTTTCCAGCCATCATCTATTTCCATGGCTCCGATTACTGGTCCAGCAGCCCCTGCGGTCACATTTCTGGGGCCTAACAAAGCAGGTACTAGCAGTAGATGGGACAAGTGTCATGGGGCTGAGGCATCTACAGACGTGTATAAGCAAACGTACAAAAACGAATTGCTTAGAGTGACCTGACGACAACCCTTCCCCACCACATCAGTATTTCTAATTCATAGCTGGATGCGCAAAACCGGCACGTTTTTATAAGAATGGGGGAAGCGCTGTGGATAAAAGGAGGGGAGGCCATGCCTGGCTGAATTAATAAGAATGGTAATTTCACACCAAACCTGAACATGATTCGGTGGAGGCCCGGCCGCAGCTGCCGCGGCGCAGGCTTATTACTGAGGCGGAGATGGGGACTGCCAAGCGGCCTGCGCCTCCGGCGGGCTCTGGCTGCAGGCGGGAGCAGGGCCGCTCCGATAAAGGGCTTAAGAAGCGCCGACTGCGCATCTCCGGCACTCAGCTGCCCGCGCCGCAAAGAGGACTTCCTTCTTAAAGTGACAGAGAGCCGATTCCCCCCTCTGTGGTTTATCCCTCAGAAAAAGCCAGGCCGTTTCAACAATTGGTCTTTGTACATACTGCATGCGTTTTTATAAACTCTTAATATCGAGTCTATTCACAAAGGTACACTGACACGCTGCACCTTGAAATACGTCCATGCGTGACCAGCGTCAGGTAAGATTTCAGTGAATTCTACAGGTCCGTTCCTGGTAAAGACAGCATAGCACATCTGGCCTGCTGTGTTCTCTGGATAGGTATGTGCATATTACATTCAAGTCATGTGTTTCAATCGAAGGACCAGCCGATGCCTGTCATTTCAGGTTCGACACCACAAAATGAAATGTGCGGCTGCAAGCGATATGCACAAAAAAAACGTTTAATTGTAGTTTCACTGAAATAACGGACTCTTCTGAAGATCACAGTTTAACATTCCTAAATAATGTGTTCAGGTAAATACTAGTCAGGGGTCAACTACAAATAGAGGTTTGACAGAAGCGACACGCATTTACATATTTTACCTCAACTCTAATAGTTTCCGCAGGTGCGAGCATCCCCCTGGTACTGTTTCCCACTTCTGCATTTTGGGACTTGTGGCCAGGTGTCGGGGGGGGGGGGGGTGAGTCCTACTTATCAAATACTAAAAAGTGCTTATGAGGATTGAAGTAAAGGAAACCGTGAAGCAAAGGCGGTTTCCCAGTGTCTGTTGCTTTTTTACCGTGCGACTGTAAGAGGTGTATAACTTTCAGAGCTCTCTAGGTATGGCCGCTGAGTTTTCAATGCATTCTCTGTGTTGCCACTTTTCTTCATAAATAAACGACTACAGGCAGGTCTCGGAATACGAAGACTTCAACTCGGGAGGGGTATACACTTGCCTGATATCGGGCAGGCTAGCTGATAGCAAGACAAACCTTAACATTTGAAAGCCCGCTTTTGGGCGCAATTTTCGCCGCAAGTTAATAGTACCGGCCTAATCGCTCGAGCACTGCAGAGTCTTGCCACTCGGCGCCTTCTTCTGTCCGCAGAAGAAAAAAACGGTGGTCCAGGAGGCCAGAACTGCGCATGCGTGCGGTGAAAAGGACTTTCTCTCAAATTGCAGAGTACACATTTCAGCAGCGCTTAATTATAGCAACACAAAAAGTTAACTTGGTCATCTGTGCTACCGTGGTGTAATTAATCCGCCCATTGCCTCCGCAGCGGCGCTTTGTTTGGAAAGCTCCACCCACATAACCCCGGTGAGATGGCAGCAGTGGAAGCCCTGAGGTGCCGGGCGTAATTACCCACCGGGAGGCCGGCCTCTGCCTACCTGCAGGAGGGGATTACCTCCGCGCGCAAGGCCGCTTCCTCGGATGCCTTCACTTCTAGAAACCGGCACCAGCCAATCCTCTCCCACAAGGAACTCCGGGAGTGGCATATATATATATACATATATATATAGGGGCAGCTGTGAAAGGACTGTGTGTTGCATCCTCGTCACCTTCCTTCGTCGTTTACATCAGGATGCCCGCATCCTCCAGTCAATAATGAAGGAAGGCGACGAGGACGCGGTCATGGCCATGGTGCATTTCTCTCTCTTCTAAGCACTATAACTAATTTAATAGGGATATTTTCTGAAGTGTTTTCACGCAGTTCATCAAACCTATAATAATAATTAGGAGGCATTTTGAAACCAGATAATTTTGCTTTGCAATGTCCGGGCGAGCTCGCCTCGTTCTTCTTCTGCAGAGCGTTATACAAAAAGCGTTACACAAATCGCAGATGCTTTCGAGGTACGCCCCACTAGGCCACTCAGGAACATATACGGCGCTTTATGGTCGCTCCACGCCAGGTGCCAGTATGATGTGATCGGTTATTCATAACGCGCTTAATACCCAAAGGATTCTAAGCGCCAGGGGCGTTGCTAGGGGGAGGGGGGGGGGCTAAGGGGGCTATAGCCCCGGATAGAATCTCAGGAGCTACAGCCAAAAGACGAGCTAGCCCCCAGTCCCAACAGATCCGACAACAGCATAGCCCCTGGTCTTTTCCAGACCTAGCAACTCCCCTGCTAAGCGCGGACCCGGGGTTCGAAACTGTGTTGCTCTGTGTCGTCTTGCTCCCAAGGCGAGCACGTTGCCACTGAACTATCCGCCCGTTGTTTCAAGTATTGGATTCTGGAACGTGTAGTTGTGGGCAGGCAATTCTAAAGGGAACATTAGAATTCAGAGAACGGAAAGGAAAGAAAGGGGTTTAGTACTTTCTAAACGAAAAATGAGCAAACCCTATTGAGACCAGTGGCCAACCGAAACCTTGCAGCTAATCTTGTCGCCTTTAATAAAAAACGATGAAGTCCTTGAGTTTAACAACTTTTAAGCTGTTGTGGTATACACTTAGAGAGGCGAGTTTCATTCAGGTGTGCATGACATTTCAAATTTTAAGGGATGTTCAAGCGCGCAAGGAACAAGAGATCCAAAAATGCAAGCCTCTTTCGGGTGTCAAGTCACCTGACATCCGGCGTAAATGGCGCGCGTCTGACCCTTTCCGATTCTAGAAAAAGGGCACATCCGCATTCCGCCCGCGTTACTGGCGCTAGGCCAGGTGCATAGTATTCATTTCGTTATCAGAAGGCCCCGCAATAGCCAAGCCGATGGTTGACAAATGGCGACTTAAGAGTTTGTAGCACACGTCGAGTTTCCTGCTCATGAAGTGGCTTATTTTTTAGCCCCAATGTTTAGTTGCACTAGCGGGAATTTCTGCAGAGGAAGTCATGCACATGGAATTGATAAAACAAAGGCAACCCCTTATTGCTGCTCGTGGCAAATGTCGGGTTCCTGTTGACATGTTCAGTGTTTTGATGGGTTAGCAACTTAAATCAAGACTTCCCTGTTTCCAGGCAAAAGAAAATGAATGTGTGTAGGAATCTCGGGGAGGTTTTTGTTATTTCATTAGATCTGTGGTTTGTGCCTGGCCTTGTTTATTTTAATGTTAATCCAAATCGACTGTCCTGCTTCTCGCAGCGGCCTCTCGCCACTCCTCGATATCTGGTCGAATAGCAAATACTATTTTACGCAACTTCAAAAGGCCTGATTTGTTTTGCCTGTTATCGTGATTACTGGGTATCTAAACTATACAAGCAGGTGCGCTTCTCTTTCTGACGCGGGAAGGATGAAATGCTGAGCCAGGCTTGTTGGGGTACGAATTTGTGGCCAGACGGGTTGTGGGTTGCATTGATTACTTGCTGGTGACCCAACACTTGAGAAAACTCACTTGCGTTTAAAAAGAAATTACCCTGACTGTTCGGGATGTGAAGATCACTGAACGAGTGTTGCGTTGCTGTGAAACCGGACACACCCCTTGGATCGTGTGTAGCCGGACTGGCGAATGCATCCAAACATACGCAGGGCATCCCCCACAGTACCTGTCTCCCGGGAGAACGGCTCTACCCCCAACCCCCCGCCGCCCAGGGGCTGCTGCGCCCTCGCCGTGACTCCCATTGAGCTTCGGTGTTGACATATATACACACCCCCGCCCCCCGAGTGCCCTTTTTGTGGGGGTACTCACTCTGCCAGGAACAAGGGGCGACCACAAAAGGGGTCCCATCCTGCAAATCACGTCTCTCATCAGTGCACAGCTTGGGAAAGTAAGGGCGATTGCACTGGGCGAGCAGGCGCGGCCATTAAGGGCGGGGGATTGAAATGCATACCTCTACTCTGCTCCGGGCTACAAGCCCGTCCATCCGCGTCCAACAAAAGCCTCTCGTCGCCTACGAGCGAGTGGGTACGGATGAAATACGGAGCGCTTGCTTCCAGATTGTCCATTCAACCATTAACCTCTTCACAACCGAACATTCAATATCAAACCACACGGGTGATCTGACCTGCGCCTTGAAGAGGCCCCGTTAAGTAGTTGGCGCTTGGCGACTAACATGGCCATTTTGTATTTTAAGCCACTTGAGCGATTTTGTTAGTTCTCTTCTAATGTTCCTGTTACTTCATCTGACGTTTCGGTATTATCTGCTTGTATGTACATAACGTTTCGAATTGCTGTACCAGTTATATCATGCGAGCACTGACACCTCTCGAGGCGGAAACGCCTCGAAAAGAAATATCGCTTAATAGAATTACAACAAATAGAAATATGTGCCCACATGTAACGGTGCATTATATATATATATATATATATATATATATATATATATATATATATAGCTAGAGGTTATTGCGACTGCCTGGCATTGAGCCACTAGGCCATCTTAGGCTTTACAGACAGTTTATACGTCTGTCATAATTGGGAAACTTAAGTACAGCAGGCTCCTACTTTGAAGTTGTCCCATACCGGGTGTCTGTATGTAACCCCGTCCTGGCTTTATTCTACTTCGGGAGGGCCCGTAGTTTTGCTTTTCACATTACAAGTGTAAGACTACAAGTCCCAGAAGGCAAAGAAACCCCAATGCTAGGTAGCTTGGCTGGGGCAACTCGTGAGCGCTGCACAAGCACGGAGAGGTCGGCAGCTCTCCATGACGGCTGCACCGGTGCTCCTGGCCCCGGAGCACTCCGCCCCACCTCACCTCGCAGGCTGTTCTTGTTAAAAACAAACAACGTTTGTCTGTGGTCAGGAAGCCACTCATTCATCAAACACCTTAAGCTTCTGAGAAATTCATTTGGAACCTTCCCCTTTCTTCCAGAGTTCCAGCCAGAGGGTTTAATCCTTTTAGATTAGGTGGACGCAGAACTGGGCAACAGAGGGTGAAACGAGGCCTTCCCAGAGGGGCCGAGCATGAAAGGCGAAGTGTGAGCTAATCCGAAAATTACCACCTTAATGTGTGGGGGGACGGCGGGGGCTCCCGGCTCCCACCGCAGTAGCCTTTAGTGAGTTTCGGCCCATTAGAGAAATGTGACACAGCACCTCCCCGAGTGCCCTTTTCCCCTGCCTCCAAAAATGTGAGAACCTCGATTCTTGGAAGGGGTTAAGCGTGTGACTTTAAGCTGTCCAGTGCCAAGGACGGAACTCAGGAGCGGCAAACTGAAATAATGATCCCTTTTAACAGGGATTCTCCATACCATGTACACAGCTGCCAGGTTGCCCTGTTTCATGTGGAATCTTTGAATCAGCCCTGTCTTTTTTTCACACTGCATGCTGGGACTTGTAGGCCCACCCTTGTAATGGGAAAAACACAACTAATAGTTCCAGCATGCAACTGAAAGAAAAAAGCAGCACTGGCTCAAGGTGTCACGCATGGAACTGGGAAATGTGGCAGGGAGGCATATATATACCATGTAGTTCAGATATTTTCTGCAGGGTTGTCTGGGGTCCTGCGCGAATGGATGGCGGGGGGGGGCTACACTTTAAACAAAGGGGTGCTTTCATTCTATGACAAGACTGGAGGCGAGCATTATGCTTCATCTTCCTTTATTCCTACTCTTCAGCAGTTCAACAAACATATATAAAACCATGAAAAGTGCACACAAACTTTTCCATTTTTTTTTTTAACTACAACACCCATGAGTCTCTGTAGTCCATGCTCTTTCCACCAGTCATGACCCACTTCCTGTGCTTAGACTCCTCCTCTTCTTTTACTGCTCTTCAAGCAGATAAGTACCTTTTCTCCACTCTTCGTATGACTGGGATGAGTTGTCTGTGTTTGAGTGGGAGATTATTATCAAACGAGTTAAGGCACAGCTGGTGTGTGTAGGAGGAGATTGTTTTTAAAAAAAGAAAAGAGAATTTAATTTAATATTTACAGCACGCATAGGCGAGTTTATTTCGACGTGCGCTCGCGTACACGTGTGCAGCCGCAACAGCGGAGTCATATTAGGCGAGTTGCGGGCTGTAGAAACCGGTCCGCGAGGCTGGCGGCCCTGTGTCGCACGCCCGGCACCGCAGGGGTACAGTCAGGCCTCGCGAACTACGCGGCACAGGCCGCTTGACACTCGCGAGCCGGCCCCCACCCTCGGGTAGGAGGAGCCTGCGCTCGCGAGTCTTACAGGACTGCCAGACGGCTCTCGCAGCGGTAGCCCCCACCCGCTGGTGGGCGGAGCTACCGCGAGAGGAGCGCAGGGAGCGACGCTCCCAGGTTAGCCCCCACACGCGGGTGGGAGGAGCCTTCCGGGGACGTGTCGCGCAGTATAATCTGCGACAGCTTCGGTTTACACGCCGACACAGCGTTTAAGACACCGCATGATTTATACGATTCCCCTGAACAAGGGAAGCGCCCAGACCGTAGCGATCGGATCGATCGGGAGCACCGTGCCTAGGAAGTACAACACACGGCAGCCCACGTGATTTGTATAGCTAAGAATAACAGACTGCAGACTCTGATACTGCTTCTAGCAGAAGATCGGCGCAACTGAGGAGAGAGTAACTCTCAGGAGCCACGAAGCTGTGGACAAACAAGGTGCAGCCACTGAGAACGTAAAAAAAAAAAGTATAAGAGAATACAAGTAGGTGATTCTACTGTCTCTATACCATCAGGAGGGAGCAGTGGGCGTGCTAAGACACCTGATTCAGGTAATTTGGCACACAGCACAGTTTCAAAATGTCAGAATTTGAGTGGAGTGAGGAGGAGCAGTCGCAGGACCTCGCTGCCAGCTTCAAGAAAGTGCTGGGGAGCTCCCTTATTGATGCAGTGGCGGAGGGCGTTAGGCCCCTTCAAGAAAGGCTAGAGACGCTGGAAGCTATGCTTTCGCAGCCGGATGACAGCACCACAGACCGAAAGCGCACGCCCACAGATCCCTTGATAGAGGGACGCAAGGGGAGTAAGTTAGCCCTCAAGAGATAAGCCTCTGTCGACCCCCAGGGCTCTTGGGACGGGGCAGAAGATGAGGCCCCAGAGGTGCCTCATGCGTTCGCAAAGCCGAAAGAGGCATATCTGCGACGACAGGCGGTGCCAGACCTCGTGACCCCCTCTCCAGGGGAGGACAATGCAGGAGAAGACCCAGGCTCGGAAGATGAGCAGGGAGATGATCAGACCTCGCAAGGAGACCGAGGAGACCGAGGAGGACTGGGTCAAGCCCAGTGGGGGCAAGAGAGCTCAGAAAGAAAAACACCTTATTGATGCTCAAGATGATATGTTTGACCCGGACAGCATTAGGAATCCAAGGTCCACCGAGTGGCAGCCATCCCCCCGAGTAGCTCAGTATATGGCGGCTAGACTGTGCAAGCCATTGGACAAGGAAGTGAGACAACGGCTGCGTGCAGAGTGTCCGCGACCAGATCTCCCTGGCAAAGTAGCAGAGGCCCCCGAACTCGACCCGAAGATGCTGACCTTCGTGTCAAAAACGAATAAGGATCCCCGCAAGGGTTTCGATAGGTCCTGGAAAAGCTGCCAGGAGAAAGTTTTAGACCTGACAGGGCCACTGGCAAAAATCATGGACCTCGCAGAGAGGTCCAAGGACACAGGTGAAGCAGTGGACCCGGAGGCTCTCGCTGGATGGGCGCAGAGAGCGGTCTGTCTGCTCGGAAATGCAAATTGCGCCATCGCCTCAGAGAGAAGAAAGGGTCTATTACTCAAGATAGATTCGAAGCTCAGCGATCTATCATCGTATGAAGCGGGAGAAGGGGCCCAAGGCCTTTTATTCGGAGAGACCTTTGGGAAGGAGATGGGCCGGTTCGTCGGAACATACGCCTCCCTATGGAAAGCCCAGGCATCGATCCGCAAAATTTGCCCGAGTAGAGTTTTTGGAGGGACCGGCCGCGGTCGGGGTCGTGCAGCCGGTCGCAGCCAAGGAGGGAGAAGACCCCATAACCCCAGAGCACAATACTGGGAGAACAAGGGCCAGGATACATTCTTCCCGTCCAGAGGAAGATTTCCGAGAGGTCGCAGATCCAGGGGATCAGGCCGAGGCCATGGATTTACGCCAGGTGAGAGCGATTCAGAATCCTCCAGTAGGTGGGAGGACGCGCATGTTTTTAGAAAGTTGGCGCGAGATTTCAAGCGATTCCTGGATATTGCAGACCGTCAGAGGACTGCAGCTATATTTTATAGAAACCCCAATTCAGCGGGACAGGCCACAGGGCCAGAGACTGGCGCAAGTGGAACAAGCATGGCTAGACGGCGAGATCGCGCAGCTAGCACTCAAGCAGGCGATAGAGAGATGCGCGACGGCGCCAAATTCGTGAGCAATATGTTCCTGGTGCACAGGAAAGAAAAGGTGCGCCCAGTTATAAATCTCAAAGAGCTGAACGGATGGATCATATACCGCCACTTCAAGATGGAGGGCATACATCAGCTCAGAGACTCCCTAAGAGAAGGAGACTGGCTGACGCGTTTAGATCTGAATGATGCGTATCTCACGGTCCCTGTACTCGAGGAGTACAGACCTTACCTAGCTTTCCGCTGGCACAAGCAGTTCTGGCAATTCAAGATAATGCCATTCGGTCTTGCTTCGGCACCATGGGCATTTACAAAGCTAATGAAACCCGTAGCAGCAGCGATCAGAGAGAAGGGCGTCAGACTGATCATCTATCTAGATGACCTACTGCTGCTAGCAGAAAATCGGGAGGTGCTAATATACCAAACGAGATGGGTACAAGACCTTCTGATATCGCTAGGATTTCTGGTGAACATAGAGAAATCAGATACCATACCAACGCAGAGGCTAGACTTTCTAGGATTTGTGCTAGACACAAGGAAAGCCACCCTGGAGCTGCCAGCGCGAAAGATGAAAGATATAAAGAGGGAGATCAGAGTATGCCTAGAGAGAAGACTAATATCCCTCAGGACATTGGCGAGGATAGTTGGGCTGTTAGCAGCATCCATTCAGGCCATATTCCCTGGACCTCTACACTACCGAGCACTACAGAGGTTGAAGATAAAACATCTACAACAGGGTCTGAAGTATCACCAACAGGTACCTCTAGATCAAGACTCCATTACAGAACTAGAGTGGTGGTTAAAGAATATGGACGCCTGGAATGGGCGTGCCATATTCGGAGACAAGCCGGATCTGATTATAGAATCAGACGCCAGCCGGCAGGGCTGGGGAGCCAGATGTGGGAACCTACAGACCGGAGGCAAGTGGAGCGAAGAGGAGCTCCAGCTTCACATAAACTGTCTGGAGCTCCTGGCAGGATCGTTCGCGATCAAGGCCTTCACAAGAGGGAGAGTGAACTCTTGTGTGCTGCTGAAGATGGACAACATCTCAGCAGTAAGGTATATAAACCACTTAGGCGGCACGAGGTCCAAGATGCTGGCGGAGTTAGCGAAGGACTTCTGGCACTTTTGCCTACAGTCAGAAACGTCAGTGACTGCAGAGTATCTGCCGGGCTCACTGAATGTAGTAGCGGATTGGAACTCTCGTTACCTGACAGACTCCAGCGATTGGAGACTGGACCCAGCAGTGTTTCGGAAGCTGGACATGAGGTGGGGCCCATTGCATACGGACCTTTTCGCCTCCCGGCTCAACGCTCAGACGAGTTTCTATTACAGCTGGAGGCTATATCCGGGAGCTCTAGGGACGGATGCCTTTCTGCAGGAGTGGACAGGAGGTCCGCATTACGCTTTTCCCCCCTTCGCGATGCTGAGCAGAGTTCTAGCGAAGTGTCGGAGGGAGAGGCCAGAACTGGTATTAGTGGCACCCTTGTGGAAGTCTCAAGTGTGGTTCCCAACGTTAATGGAGCTAGCCGCAGACGTTCCCAGAGTCCTTCCCGACGGAGAGCGACTGCTCACGGACCCAGCTGGGTTGTGTCATCCTCTGAGAGTGAGAGGGACACTCCTGTTAGTCGCGTGCAGGATATCAGGAGACGTTGGGCTCTGCCAGGAATTTCGGAGCAGGCTGCGCAGCTTATCGCTGAATCCTGGGCTCCTTCCACTAGGAGGAGCTACGACGCAGCTTGGGCAAAATGGACAAGCTGGTGCAAGAACAGAAGTGTTCATCCCGTTTCAGCACCTGTAGTGGAAATACTAAATTTTCTAGCGAACCTATTGCAGAACGGAAGAGCTTTCCGTACGATAGGAGTATACAGGTCAGCTATATCAGCAGGACATACGCCAATTGAAGGAGAACCGGCAGGGGAACATCCCGCAGTAGTGAGGCTCATCAGAGGAGCGAGGTTCAGAGTGCCACCAGGGCCCAAGTATAGTACAACATGGGACGTGGCGACAGTGTTACGATTACTATCAGACTGGCCAACAGATAGATACCTTTCTCTCAAACAGCTATCAGGTAAATTGGCTATGCTATTGTGTTTGATCTCATGTAAACGAGTGTCAGACGTTAAGGCGCTAGAGATTAATAGACAGGTCTTCGGACCGGAAGGAGTTACTTTCTCCATAGTCAGGAGGACTGAGACAGGCACCCTCACAGTCCATTACCCTTATTTTCCAGACAATTCGAAATGGTGCGTAGCACGATGCATTAAAGAATACGAGATCAGAACAGCAGAGAATAGAGCAGCTAGCACTACTCAGTTGTTAATAGCGCGTAGGAGACCTTATCACGCTGTAGCATCAGCTACCATAGCCAGATGGGTCAAAGAGGTCATGTGCGCAGCAGGAGTGAATGTGGACACGTATGGAGCTCATTCAGTGAGAGGGGCAATGGCTTCGTCAGCCGCGAGAGCAGGAGTGCCCTTGAGTGAAATAATGCTGGCAGCAGATTGGGCGAGCGATCGTACATTTAAAGAGTTTTACTTTAAGCCAGCAGAGAGTTTGGCTAGTACGGTCTTGGGGAAGCTTTGAACAAGCATAATGCTCGCCTCCAGTCTTGTCATAGAATGTAGATTACCCCTGCTATCTGCGCAGGGAGTATTAATTCTATTAAAGACTAAGGAGGCGAGCATTAAATTCCCGCCCGAATGATGTACTGTATAAAATGTTGATGCATTTATATGTGAGAGTACAGTACATACGCACCACCCTAAGATTTCCTATTATGTCTTCATAAGGCAAGAGCAGAAGAATAAATGAAGACAGGGTCGTAGAGAAGAATATCAGGAGGTCGGGAGTGCACCGGCAGTTGAGTTTAAAGTTCAGAAGAATCTTCGCACCGCTGACGAGGATCAGTTTATGGACAGGAGTGAATATCAGAGCGCGTAAAAGCAGAGGAGGAGTCTAAGCACAGGAAGTGGGTCATGACTGGTGGAAAGAGCATGGACTACAGAGACTCATGGGTGTTGTAGTTAAAAAAAAAAAAATGGAAAAGTTTGTGTGCACTTTTCATGGTTTTATATATGTTTGTTGAACTGCTGAAGAGTAGGAATAAAGGAAGATGAAGTATAATGCTCGCCTCCTTAGTCTTTAATAGAATTAATACTCCCTGCGCAGATAGCAGGGGTAATCTACATTCTCAGGCGATGGGCATCCTTATTGGTCACAATCTTGTCATTTTTAGATGTCATAGTAACTGACACCTGCCCCCCCTGCGACACCTAGATACATTTTCCCGGATACCTTCTTCATAAATACAGTCCTTTAATTGTAAAGAAAATCAGGAGTTTTGAGGGGATGTCGTCCTTAAAGTGTCAAAAAAGGAGCGTGGCCATATCAACACTGTTCCTGGAACTAAACGGAATACTGATGCTAGCTGCCCCAACCCTGCAGTCTGCTCAGAATTTTCCACACTTGCCCGTGCACATTCATTGGGCTCTGCAGGGGGGGGGGCATTCCAAGGGCATGAGAAACGCACTTGACACCTTTTCTTTTGGATGCCTAACCAGCCAGATTTTTGTTCATTATATCACACATCATAACCCAAAAATGCGATTTAAAAACCACACCCCACAATAAATCTAACGCTGAATGGTGGTCCAGGCGGACCACGCCCTCCGCCCTTCAAGGCTTTGCATAGTGATTGAGGGCATATCTTCTCTCTGCCATGTCCTTTTCTGTGTGGTTGGGGGGCGATCCCAGGAGGCAGACCCTTTGTTACCCAACTTGCCTTTTGACCAAACCCACACACCCTCCAACTCCGGGACCCCCCGGCAGCTGTCAATTCCTTAGGGGGGCATACTGAGCCCTCCCCTTCCCATAATTCTAGCTCTGGAGTCCCCCAGAAGGGGATTCTAATGTCCCTCGGGTCCTCCCTCCACCTGCCACAGCGGTGTGGACCCACCGGTCCGTGCCCCTCCCCCCCCAACTCACATACATGTTCTCATTGCAGTCAAAAAGTTCTGCAACAAAAGATCAGTGCCCCGTTGAGACAGGTGCACCCCGTCCTGATGACAAGTCTCTGGTCTTCTTAATAGTCAATTTTCTATGATCCAAAGTCGCCCATTGCATCCGGCAAGCCCGGCCATCTCTCTATTCACTTTGCTGCGGCAGTGTTCAAGGGGCACAAAGGCACAGATAACACCCAGTTTAACCTTGCTATAATTTGCAACCAAGCGAGCAATGCCTTTGGGCAGAAATGTCCGAACCAACCAAACGATGACAACAGGTCCATGATCAGCACCCTTCTCCCCAGCTGTACCAGATCATTGCACCCTATATGCAAGATCACCAGGTCTGGTTCGGGCAGTCCTCTTGTGTTTCATTTCTCTTCCAATACCGGCACACCTGGTGTGTCCACAAACCCAATCCAGTGCATGTCAAACTCTGCTGCGTCTGACAACAAATCCAGCTGTTCTGACACTCTCCACCCCATTGTCTGTACACACGAATGCCCCACGACCCACACTACCAGCTTCGCCATCTGCACTACGCAGGTAGACACAAGAGAGTATGTTGGACATGTCGGTAATTTAACAGCATGTGAACATCCTCGTCTCCTTGGCATCACACATAGCATCACAGACCCGCTATCAAACCACCTTTTTCTTTTCTTTCTCCCTATGTCAACATTCCAATTGCGACTTATTGAACCCTTTGTATGGCCTGGACTTCCAGCGCCCAATTTCCTTAATGTCACTCTCCTTGCACTCATGTCTGGCCGCGGTGGATGCCCCCCAATTCGGAAGGAATGAGGGTGAACCCCATCCCTCTGACACCCATTCCCTCCAGCGCATTCTCGAGGACCTTCATGAAGTGAAATCTAGAGAGGCAGGATCCAGTCCTATGTAGAAACAAAGGCCCCCCCTCCCCCCTAAAGGCCAGGGCTGATTCCAACAACCTTACTACGCAGATGTCCACCTTTTCCTGCCTCCTTAATGAGACACCAATTCCCTTTCTCCTTCTGGTCTGTTTTGGATTTTCTCAGCCAGAGATGTATCCGGTCACCCCCTTCCCTTGAAGGGTCCTCCCGGGCCAACCCCCCTGCTATATCTGTCTTGGATGCACGCACCCGTTCCCCTATCCTGAATGCTCAGAAAAAGGGTGTAGCAAAGGGTGCCCTGAACAGAGATACTTCCCCTGCATCCCTGCAAATCTCCCCTAGGTGCCCCATGATCGTGGACAGTTTTTCGGGATCGAGTGACCGTCTGCTGTCCCCCATTGGGACCTCTATCCTTCCCCACCCTATCAGAGCCTTTTTACTGCAAAGCTCACGAAAGCGAGTGCTCTTCCTTTCAACCCAGCAAAAAACCCAATGGCGGCCATCTTTGTTCTGGCTGCCCCCACTGATACCCCCATCCCTCGCACATGTCCTAGAAATTACCTTATGCTTTCCCTATGGAACATGTCAACCAAACCCTGTATCTGACAGAACTCCCTTAATTCCTTGAAACACTTCAGATACATTTCTTTTTTTGTGATAGTCATCCCTCAATCAGTGGAGCCAACTCCAGGCACCAACACCCCATAGTGTCACGGGAAACGGCGTCTTCACTGGACCTGCTGTGGACAGGCACCACTGTGACTCCTGTGATTTAAAACGGGACAAGGTGTCAACCGCGTTATCATAAATGTCTGGCATGTGTTTTGCCTGAAAGCACACATTGCTTCTTAAGCATGACAATACCATTTTTTTCAGCAATCTTAAAACCATTGGGCATGCCGCCTTTTGACCGTTAATGGAGCATACCACAGACATGCTGGCTGACCAGAACATCACATCCCTGTCCTTAGCTCAGCTCACCAGATCTCCACTGCGACTATTATGGAGAAGACGTCTAAAAATGTAATGTTCCGGGTCGGGCCACTGTCCACCCAGTTGTTGGGCCACCGCTGTCTGCACCATCTGTTTCCTAGAATGGCCCCAAAACCTATGCTACCTGAAGCATCGGTGTAGAGGCCCAGTGGCCACACCAACACCCCTTTGAACTCGTCCAGGAAGGTGTGCTAGATTACCAGTTCATATTTTAGCTCTCTGGAAAGCGTTGTGTGATTGTGCGTCTTGGTCAACCCTGACATGGCCCCTGCAATTGCCCTAGAGAATGGTCTGCCCATTGGAATAATCTGCAGGGTGAAGTTCAGCTCTTCTACTAGTCTCTGTAACTGTCCCAAGGTCACCTTCTTTGCCTGTAAGCAAGTGGCCACTGGCTCCCTAATGTACCCGACCTTGTCTTGCGGCAGGCTGCACACCCCCTTCTCAGAGTCTATCTTGATGCCCAAAAATCATAGCAATATTGTCGCCCCTTCTATTTTTTCCTCTGCGAGCGGTACTCCCAACTCCTCTGTCACTTTCTGAAATGCCTGCAGAGCCCTCATGCACTGGTTTGACCCCACAGAACCCATACATAAAAAAATCATTCAAATAGTGAGGCACATGGGCTTCTTATACCCTCTCTTTGTTACCCACTCCAGAAATCTGCTGAACGCCTTGAAGTAGGAACACGATATTGAACACCTTATTGGCATGCACTTGTCAAAGTAGAATCCTCCCCCACTTGGAAACCCAGTAGATGGTAATCGTCCGGGTGCACAGGCAATAATTGAAATGCTGATTTGATGTCAGATTTTGCCAGCAAGACACCTCTTTCCAGTTGTTGTAACACCGCCAGTGCCCCATCAAATGAAGCATATCTGACGGAGCACAGATCCTCATCAATAGCATCAATCACTGATACACCCTTTGGAAAAGATAAATTGTGAATCAGCCTGAATTTCCCAGGCTCTTTTTTGGGGATGATACCCACTGTTGAACATACAAACATCTGCAGAGGTGGGGACAAGAAAGATCCTGCCACCCTGCCCAGTTTCCGCTCTTTGTCCACTCTGTCTAATACCAATCCTGGTTGGCTTTTCTGTGTCTGCCTCCCCTCCCTTGGGACTGGTGGAGTTGTAAATTCCCGCACTGGAATGCTGAAACCCTGTGAGAACCCCTCTATCTACTAGTAATTGTGCCTCCTTATGCCCAATTCCCTAGCACGTCCACCCACACAGGCAAAGACAGGCCCACCAGTGCCTTTTCCAGGATTGACACCTAATGCCCTTAATTGTGCTTTTACATTTAATTAAATGACACAGATGTGTGTCTGGAAATGTTAATGATTTGATTGTGCTAAAAAAATATATATAATTGGATCACCAGTAAGAAAAAAGAAAAATAACAAATCTATTTATTCAAAGATGGTGATCAGATAAAAAAAGAAGATCAAGATCTCTTAAAAAAATAAATAAAAAAGAACAAAAAAAGAGGGTGATCTTAAAAAATATATACATAATTTTTCTAAAAAAAATAAAAAATAGAGATCAGATAATTCTAAAAATATACACTATTCTTGTTAAAATATTGCTCTTGTCTGTGTGTGGGAAAGATAATTGTTTGTTCACGGCAAGGGGGATGTGTATACTTTTCTGATGACTGGAGTTTAATGATTATATTATATTTATTTTCAGGTACAGAAATTCAATTGGGAGCAACACATACATTTTAAGGCATTTGACGTTGTTTTCTCCTGCAGTGATGCCCAGTGGATCTCAGCAGTCAAAAAAAGGATAGAGTATGTAGGGAAACTGGGGGCTATGAGGTACAGGGGTTCATCCATATGTAGGGGTGGTGGGTTTCTGTAAAAATACAAACATCATAAGTGGAAAATGCAGCCAACGTGTGCACCAGATGGGAAATGAACAGATTCCCGGAACCAAATAGAAAAAGAACATGTTAAATTATTTCATTTCAGGATAATATTAAATTTGACTGAATTTGCACCAAATTTAATAGCTAAAATACATTAACATATACTAACAAAATTAATCCCATCTAACAAACTGAATCCCATATACTTAACATGGTGTGCAAATTAGTTTACATGGAAATAAATGTTCTGAATCCAAATTTGAAATGGAAGTATGCAAGTGGCTTCATTCAATGAGGATTTTAAATGTGCAGCATGGATT
This sequence comes from Ambystoma mexicanum, assembly GCF_040938575.1. Classification (NCBI taxonomy): domain Eukaryota; kingdom Metazoa; phylum Chordata; class Amphibia; order Caudata; family Ambystomatidae; genus Ambystoma; species Ambystoma mexicanum. Next base: position 1,000,289,450 of record NC_090930.1, read on the forward strand.
CGTTTGCTAGGCTGAACTATGCAAACAAGGGCTTTGTTACAGAAGGCCATTGTGTGTGCAGGAAGAGATGTTACATTTGTAGTTAGCAAATCTGTCATTTTTCAAGAGCTAAGCAAGGGGAAGGGTTATTCTTGAGTGACAGCAAGAGGCTTTAAAAAGAAAATGCGAGAGGGTGTGAGTCAGACGCGCAGGAGCTACTTTGGGAGACAGACATCTACTGACAATCCAGGTTGTCTGAGAGCTGCACTGAGGCAGTGCAGGCAGTTGCTGGGGTCGTGACATTCCTTATCTATGGCAAACCAAGTGAGAGGGTTTTCCACGTTCAACAGTGCAAGGAATTTCATCAATTTCTAATGTGTAATTGATAAGTTTATGTGTCATGATAAAGACACATCATAAAAATGACTTTGTGTTCTGATGGATTTTGTGGCCTTTGGTCATTCTATTGCATCTGCACTCATGGACAAGTGCGTGATATAAATACTTCCATGGGAAAGATCTATTTTGATCTATATAGTTAGAAAGTGAGCAAGTGTGCATTATTTCATTTAGCAAGTTTACAGCTGTGCAGATCAGCCACCACGGCATATTTCGGCAACGTAGATAAGTTGCTGAAGAGTAAATTTACCACCCAAACTAAGTGTAATAAGTCCAGTACCTAGATTTGTAAAAGACCGGGGTAAAGAAGACATTTGTTAGACTATAATCTGAGGAGAGTGCCAACATTATAAAAGGGGATTATCTTAAGAGGTGCTATGCTATAATACATACCAATATTTACCACCATAATAATCTACCACAGAATTAGGTGTAATTCCATCAGAAAATATATCTAACATATTTGGTGCGTTGGCCATTGGGAATTTTAAAAGTTACTGGGTGGGGCATTGCGTTGGGCATAGCCATTCTGTGCACTTAAAAAAGGAATTTGTGCTGTGAAGTGATAGTGCAGTGTTGTATGCAGTGTCACAATGTCCCAAGTTGAAGCTGATTTTTCTGATCTGGCGAACTATCTTGAGGTAAAACCTTTTGCCCATGCAGTTTGGTCTTCAGAAAATGCAGCCCTATGTAAAGACAGGATGTGCGGGGAAGTGGAGAAAGAGTTACTGCAGGATATTTTTGAGGTTTTTGAGGAATGGGGCATTGTACAAGTATGCTTTTTGAGACCCTTTAAAGCTCCAGACCGGAAGGGGGAGAAGGATTATATCATACGGCTATGCGCTAATTATGGTTTCTATTGCACTAGTCTTTGAAAATGCAAGGAAATGACACAGAAGTAATTAGTAAATTGCAGGGCAGTTTGGATGATACAGTTGATCAAATACAGTGCCTAAAAGTGGAGTTAGAGCAGTCTAATATAGGATTGCAGTCTAAATGTAACAATATGGATACTCAATTGGCTCAGAAGGACAAACACTTTAATTAGAGTGAGCAAGAATTGATGCACTTAAAGGGGATTTTAGATGCAATAAGGCAAGATAAAGATGATGCCATTTCAGAATTACAACACTTAGAAAGAATAACATGGAGATAGATAAGGAATTCCGTGCTGTAGAACAAGAAATTGTTAAATTGTTGCAAGAGAATGAAAAGAAAGACAGAGCTTTTGACCAGTGAGTGCCAGGTCCAAATAAGTGAGCTGCAGGCCGTGATCAATAAAATTAGGGATGAAAATTCTAATCTTTGTCAGGAGGCAGAACAATGCAAGAATCTGGAACAGCAAATATTTAGCCTAAAACATCAGGAGAAGGCGACAAGGCACTACATTCAGTGGAGTTGAGGTTAACCCCAGCTCTGCCCAAGAGAACAGTGTACCAATAGCTTCTCCGGTGGCCCGACCGTATTATAGCCCACTGATGAGATATGAATCACCAGCCAGTGGTTACAATCATTCCTGCCCACCAAAGAAGAGAAATGAGTGACAGAAAGATGCACACCAAAATACACCATGTAGCCCTATCAAAATAATGAAGTCAATCAAAACTGTGATTAAACCATTCATAAAGGGAGGAGATTGTTGCATGGAAGACCATTTAGAAACTGTCCACGATATATTTAAAGTCCTTTAGATACCTATGGAACAGTATAGACCGTACTCTAACCTAACACTTGATTCAGCAGCTGCTAGTGTTATTCGGGGTCTCAATGAACAGGAAAACCTGTCATGTGTGGACTTTGAGAAAGAGGTTAGACATACATTTTCACGTTATCAGTAGATACAAGAGGCAAGAAAGCAGCGCATGCAATTACTACAAAGCCAGAGATGTCCACTCGCCAGTTCCTCCAAGAGTTACAAAGAGCATTTTCACTCTTTGATGTGTCCTTTAATCCTAATTCTGTGGAATTTAAGACTACATACTTTTATGGTCTCCAAAAAGAAATTGTATCCCAGTTAATTCGTGAATTTGACAGGGAAAAATCATTAGAATGGATAATAGAACAGGGGACCAAACTATATGAAGTAATCTATTGTCAGAGAGAGGAATGGTCTAAGAATAAAGAGACAAAATCGAAGTCTAAAGAATCCACACCAGCAATAATGGAGGTAAAATCTGCAAAAATGTCACTTGAATCAGCCTAAACCCAGGCAAGAAATAACATGACACCTAATAAGAGGGGCATGCCACCACAAAATACACCATCCCAAACTCCTTTGTTCCAATCTATTGATCCAAGCAATAGAGAATCTTATATAAGCCCTAGATATCTGGGCAATGCCCCCAGAGTGGGATTTCACCCCGATATGTCAAGCATGAACAACAATCAAAGTCAAATGTACAATGGCCCGTGTCAGACACTGGGGGCACAGAGCAGATATGACCCTAATTCAATGGTATAATGGTCACCAAGAAAGACAACAGTGTGTGGATAGATACATTGAAAATGGAAATCATCATAGGGGACAATTCCCACCAAATGAAAGACAAAATATGAACTATGTCCCTCACCATTATAACCAATCACCACCACCAGTTGACCATGGTCAAAGGATGGTCATTCTGCATTCCCCACCTCCTATGGCCCATGAGTTCAGAAACAACACAAATAGAAATCAATCTCCTGAGAGATATCAGAATATGCCCAATCAGGGTTAGTTCAAACAATACTGGCCTAGGCCGCAAAGAGAAGAATCCAGTGACATGGATAGTTGTCAATGCCTAGAGGCCCAAGTCAAAATGTTGTCTGAACAAACAGGAAAACTCTGTGCAGTTCACAAACAGCAGCCACGTGAAGGTGCAAAATGGCATAGGAGTGATCTTGTGCGTTCTGACAAGTGAATATTTAATAGTCCCCACCCTAAAAAAAACATAGAAACTCATGAATCACCTTTGTATAACGGTCCTGAATTGCTTGCTGATTCAAAAGTAAGAATGCAAACGAATGAAAGTGAGACAAGGAATGCCCACACACACAAAAAAGGAGTGTGGTTCAATTTAGAGTTGAATCAGACTATTCAAGTGTGTGCAGATGAAGAGCAAAAAGGTAAAAATGAACATGAAAAACCTAAAAGAACAGAGAGGCAGATTTAAAAAGAGTCCCCAATGTGAACATAAAACACCAGATGAAGAGTAGGATTAGTTGTTAGAATATCCTCCCTTAATAGCCAGAACACTGTAGAGGTCCAGACAGACAAAAAACGGTAGCTCAAAAGGAGGGTGCAGCTCAGTCACCTGAGTAATATTTTGAATCACAAATATTCCATGAGACAGAAACGACAGTTACTATGCAAAACACAGATAAGTGTCATGTGCCATAAAATGACGTGACACTTGTGAAAGTGTTCAGTCAAAAAGCTGCAGTGTGAACACTGGTAGTACGGGTCAGAGGGGCAGTCAGTGGCTACACTCCAGATGGGGTCTGAGTCCATAAAAATACACAAAGATATCCAAAACGAAGTGGGCAAAAAGGAGTGAAAAATAGCATTTCAAATGCCCATGTGTTTAGCAAGGACTGAAAAGGGGCTAAGAAAGGTGAGTCCTGAAATCAGCAACAACTCTCACTTTTGTGTGTGATAGAGGAAGTTGAAGACAAGTACTATGCTCCTATCACTGTGCAAGAAAAATCGAATGTATTTGCAATGATTGACACGCGTGCCCAGGCCAGGATAACATCAAAGGAGTTGGTAAAAAGTATCAATGAAGGAAGATCCTCACAAAATCATATAAAGGTGAGACAAACGAGGGCCCTGTGCTCAACTTCAATGGTGAGGAAATACCTATCGAAGGTGTCACAGAGGTTGACATAAAGATAGGGAAGCATCGGATGAGACAGGAAGTATTAATCACATCCATCAGTGAAGAGGTGGGGTCTTATGTTCCCTAGCCAAAAAAACATTGAGGCCAAAGAAAATCATGGCATAAAACCACAATGTAAGGGAATGCCATGCTGTTGCTAAGTCAGAAAGTGCAGTGGCAGTATATCTTCAGAATGGCTGTGTGCCTAGTGTCACTGTCATTCTCATGTGTCAGGGAGAAATGCGGAGTGAAAAAGAGAAGCAGTCTCTGGAGATTTATTTGGATCCCAGGAAAACATGGCTAACAGAAATAGATAAAAACACATTTACTTTTATTTAAAGGAAGAGAAATGCAAGCCAGATGTCACTTCAGAGATAAGCACAGAAAAACACATTTCAACCCTTTATGAAATACACATGGGAGATGGGCAGCCATGGATCTCTATCCATATGAATGGGCATTCTGAAATGATTGACAGGGAGGAGATCCCAAAATTCAGAATAAAGAACCAATACATTTTTGGCTTGGATGATTGGGATTTAGAGCAAAACATTATAGGAAGATGCATGTTAAAGATTGCAATTGGTTCTAAGAGTATCCATCACAATGTGTGGATCGTAAGTGGGAAACAAAATAAATGTTATTTGGGAAATTATATCATGCACAGAATGTGTATGGTGTTAGACTTCCTTAATCAAAAGGTTTGGTCCAGATTGGGAGGCGCTGCACCTGAATTTGAGGACAAAAGACAAGCTTATCATTGCGTGCAGATGGCCCCATATGCAATTGAATGGCAGGTGAAAAAGGATGTTACCATCCCTGCATTCACCAGGCATGTTACAAAGGTGCTAAAATACAGAAAAGGACACCAGTCAAGAGATTATGATGCATTTGTATGCCTAAATGAATCAATGAGGCAGCAAGGGCTAGAATGCGAATATACACCACTGAGATAAATTTTGGATGGAGGCATTAACATTTTGGTGGACAATAAAGGATGCCAGGACATTAATTCATAGGAGAATTCAGCGATAGGAATGGCAATACAAAAATCTTATTTTACTGCAGACTTCAGTAATGCAGTGATTGGGAACATCCCTAAAAGGCATGTGACTGCACAGGATGAGTTGCCAGAAAGTTTGGACTTTCAACCTAAAGGAATCTTTAATGTTCAGTCTGTGTCAAGTGAAACAGTTAGCTGTCATCAAGATGATTGCATCTTATTTGATTTAAATGAGAATAAAACAGAAAAGCAGCATATTGAAATGGAAGTCAATATTACAAAATATTTAAATGTGTCGACTCTCCAAATAGATACAGCCATGCGGCTAGAGGAAAGTACAGAGGTTCCTCCATTGAAAGACTTCCCAGAGTTCTCTAAAATGCTATAGGAGCAGATTCAGGTGGCAGATGTGTGCACAATCGAAGAAAAAAAGGACCAATTGAGAAAAATATGTGTGGAATTTAAAAAGGTTTTTGCCACATACGCATATGATTGTGGATTAACAAATTTGCATGCTGCCACATTACCAGAAGGACATGGTAGGGAACCGGTATTTGTGCGACAATATAGGTTGCCCCTGTAATGTTTGGAATCACTAGCTGAAATAATAAAAGATTTAGAATCCAGGGGAATCTTTAGGCCCATTCATAGCACATCAAAAACTCCCATATAAGGTGTGTTAAAAACGAATGGCCAATGGCCAATGGCCAATGGCATTTGTGTGTGGATCTATGAGAATTAAACAAAAGGGTAACTGTTACAAAGTGGCCACTTCCATTTATTGATCAGGATTTTGCACAAGTTCATGGGTCAACGTTTTACCACATTAGATCTTATAGCTGGATACTCGTGTGTACCACTGGCTGAGGACATCCAAAATTTGTTTGCATTTTTTTTTGACAAATCACAATATGCGTGGTCCCGGACACCTTTTGGATATGTCAATAGTGGCAGTGAATTTGGGATTTTCCTGAACAGGGCACTCCAAGATGCAACAAAAAGGGGGACAATAGTGTACGTGGATGATGTGCTAATTAAAAATAAGAATCTGAAAACTCATGTCAATAATATTAGACATGTGCCTGGCCAGTTACAGAAGCCTGGAGCCAAAGTATCTTTACAGAAAGCTCAATTGTGTAAAAAGAAAGTGAACCTCTTAGGTTATGAGGTGACCGAAAATGGGTTAAACCTGCAAAAGAAGAACATGGAGGCGTTACATAAATTGAAAGATCCTACTAATCTGAAGGAATAAAAATGTTTATTGGGGATGACCAGTTACAACTGGAAATGTATTGAGAATTATGCAGAGATTACACAACCTTTAACGAAATTGCTAAGTAGGGTGTACCCCGGAAATGGTAAAAGGAACAAAGTGAGGCAGTGGCCAGGCTAAAAGAATGTCTCATGAAGGTGCCATGTCTGGCATAGCGCAAACAAAACAGGATTTCTTTGCAGAGACAGGATTCATTGATCAATACATGTCAGCAATATTATATTAAATGCATGATGTGAGTAACAAATCTATTGTATATGCTAGAAAATCCTTGTCACAGGTGGAAACTAAGTTCAGTGAATTTGAAAAAGAACCTCTGACCACTGTTTGGGCAGTACAGCATTTCCGTCCCATAATTAAAGGGGAAAGAGTAATTATTGGATCAAATCACCAGCCGCTGCAGTTTCTGCAAAGCAAGAGAATTCGATCAGGGAATTTGGCTCAGTCCAGAACTACGTCCTGGAAATTGGCACCGTATGGACAAAATAAGAAGAGCCTGGTTACCCAAGGGCTAGCAGATTTGCATGATTGTGCAGCAGAATGTGCATCTGAGGGCACAGACATAGAATCAAGTTTGGATGAGTTTGAACAATCCCCACACAAAGTGTTCAATGAATAGGTATGTAGGGATTTACCAACTGTGGATATAGATGGTTGTGCATACCATGTGGAAAATAACTGTAAGCTATCCTGACTCCCACGGGGGCGCTGGCCTGGTTCGCGCTGCTGTGACCTCGTCTAAGGTGATGCGCAGGGTTCGGAAGACGGACTGGACCGGGCCCCAGATCAGGCTTGTCTGACTCGCAGAAGTATCCTTCTGTAGGTGAGAATAGGGGGTTAACTGTCTGCGGGGTAATGCAATCGGTCTCCCACTTACCCCTCGCACCCTCCTCAAAACCCTTCAGTGCTTCCCCGTAGCGTCTCACCTTAGGGTCTGGAAGGACGAGCTCTCCATCCTGCTTCTGATGCAGGGGCGCGTTGGTATCCAGTTACGTCACTGGATTTTCGGATGGGTGAGAACCAAACTTGCTTGGCTTCCAGGTAAGTTTTTCTATAAGTGGTTCCCCTTGTGTCCATGCATTAATGTTCAAATACTAGTGTCTTTTTCCCCATAGGGGCCAGGGTACGGAATGCCGGGGAACAGGCACCGACCCGAGGTGAGCGGTGAAATCCTTGTGGAAATCAGGTAAGTCTTTAATGAGTGTTTTGGTAATGTCTTTTCATTCACTCATTAACGCTGATGTCTTTTTCCCCTTAGGGGCCGGGGTCCGAAAATGCCTGGATGCGGCGCGGACCCGAAATGAAAAGGGAATGACCCAACAGGTAAGTCTTGACATGGAGTTTTAGCTTCCCTTTTCCCTTCTTTCTCTCACCTTTGTTCTTGTCTTTTTCTCCCTAGGCGCGGGGGCGCGACTGCGAATCCTGATGGTCGCTGCTGAACATGGAGGCGCCCTGTAAAGGTGAGTAGAATGCGGCGCTGCAGTGATCGATGCGATGTGCTTTTAAAAAGAAATGTCTCCTTTTCAGGATTGTCGGCGAAATGTCTCTGGGATGCAGATTTAGCAGGTGAGGCCTTTTCCTTCTTCTGTTCTCTTGTTCCCTTCCTTTGCAGGTGATTCAGGATGCTGGCAGGTGTGGCAGAAGTCAAGGTGCAGGAGCAGACATGGTGAGCGTCCAGCTGCTAGATGCAGAACAACGCGAAGCACGTGTGGCTGATCGGGTGTGGTTTAAATAGCCTTGGAAGAAGTTCCTAGAATGTGTCCTTCCTCCAATCAGGTATGTATCCTTCCCTGACCACGCCCCGGTGGTAAATGAGTCCCACAGGTAAAGTAGTTCCTTTCAGGCCTCAAGGAGGCCGGGGTTCTGCAGCATGGTCTGCATCAGGTAAGTGCACCCAAACACTTTCATAATGAGCCTGGCGCCATAGGCGCCAGGACGCTGTCCAAAGGGCCCCTATAAGCGGTTGCTGGGACCTGATGTCCACTTTCGGGGACGCAGGGCCTGAGCCGGCTCCCCGGGAGCGGGCATCGTGACAATAACAACGAAGATGGAAATAGAATGAACTGTAAGCAGCCCTGGCTACCAGACCTTGAAGTAAATGGGAAATAGCTGGTTTAAATGTGACAACATTCCAAGAGTAAGCATAAGGATTGGGCCCAGAGGCAGTCAGGTAGCAGAATTGGCTGCTATTTACAAAGCAGCCGCTACCGCAGTAGAAAACAAACTTAAAAGAGATAGGCCCTCATTACAACCCCGGCGCTAAACCATGGCGCTATTAGCACCATGGTTGGTGACGGTGTTGTAACAAGTCCGCCATGGTGGAATGGGAAAATACCGCCCCATTCCAAGGTTGGCGGGGCGGTATTTCCCCATTTCACCATGGCCCTTCCCCATTCCCATTTTTGCCCCATAGGGCTCAATGGGACTGGGGAAGGCGCTAAGTACGGTACCGCAAATTGCGGTACCGTAATTAGCACTGAGGTCCCTTTGCGGCACCCTATTTTAACGGCTGGTAAAACCAGCCGTTAAGGTCGAGTCCCGCAAAGGGACCTCGTAATCAGGCGTTAAGGGTTTAATGGCGCTGACACCTTTTACGGCGCCGTTAAACCCTTAACGCCAGGGTCGTAATGACCCCCATAGTGTTAGTAACTTATTCTGATTATGCACTAAATTGTTTTGTAGAATATTTACCTGGATGGGAGGTAAAAGGCATGATCACCTATAACAAATAAACACTCAAACATGGCAAGATGATTCAAGCCATAGACAACCTTGTGTCACAAAATGATTTGGTAATACATTGGAGGAAGATCCATGGCCATTTGAAGATGGCAGGTGAGGACAAAGAGTGGAATGACAAGCCAGACCAATTAGACAAAATTGGAGCTGTGATGAGAGAGTTGTTTCCTATTGAACAACTGCTTGGTGAACTACAGGTAGATTCAATAACATGCTCCAAATATCCAAAAGTAGTTGAGCAACCTGTGGTGCAATGGAGTTTTGATAATCCAGACCAGGACGTGGTCAAAGCGCAAAAGGAAGATTTTGATTTTTGGCATATTCTATAATCATCTGTTAGATGCTCAGCAAAATCCTCTAGCTGAAGAAGATTGTAAAGGGAGGGACGAATTGAGGGTGTTGCTAAAAAACAAAAAAGAGAAATAGGTTACAAGATTGACTGATGATTAGGGAATCCGTGACAGCTAAAATACAATGGGTAGTGCCCTTGTCATTTTGGGGATTGACGTTACATCATGCCCATGATGCTACAACTGCAGGACACAGGGGGTCACAGAAAACATTGGAAATTTTAAAAGATTATGCTTTTTGGCCAATATCTAATATGTGCACAATTCCAGCTTGGTTCACCTACTCATAGAGCACTAACAATGAAAAGGGGTTTGACCATTCCATGGTCTGATTTGCAAATCGACTATGTGGTGCCTGTTAAAAGATCAGCAAGGGGAAATCGGTATAGGTTAACGGTAGTTTATTTAATGTCCAAATGGGTGGAGTGAATTCCATCCCCAGATTGCAGTGCACAAACGATAGCCACGTTACATGTGAATCACATTTTTTCAAGATTTGGTTTACCTCAAAGGATAGAGTCAGACCGGGTAAGTCAATTCACTAGCGCATTGATGACAAAGATAAGGCAGAGTTTGGGTGCGAAGAGAAAACTACACATTTCATACCAGCCTTCCTCTTCAGGAGGAGTGGTATGGTGTAACAGGTCATCAGTGGATATGTTAAATAAATTTGTGGCTGAAGCAGGTTCTAGTTGGAACCTTTGGCTTCCATTGGAATTAATGGCCATTAGGTCGACTTACGCCAAATCAACAAATCTCAGCTCTTATGAAATATTGACAGAGTTGAGGAAGCACTTACAACATGCGTTTGCATTTGTGCAGCAGAATTTGAAAAAGGCAGCTGATGGTGCAAAAGCATATTATGATAGGAAGACATCTGCAAAAGAGTGCGAGGTAGGAGATCATGTATACAAGTTTAACTTTGGAAAGGGAAGACTAAGAATTAAACATTTCCATTCAGCGTGGCAAGGCCCATATAAAATTACAGACAAGATGTCGCCCGTAGTGTATAAAATAGCTAAAAAGGAGGGTGAGTTGACAGTTTGTCCATGTAAACCAAATAAAACCTTTCCACCAAAACATGAGGTGAAGAGGCTTGAGCAAGTTGAGGTTAGTTAAAAAAATAATGAGTGCAAAATGTAAGGCTGCCCGAACCAGTGGATACATGTAAATATTACTAGTATATGGAAAGTGCTAAGTGGTTCTGGTATAAAAGTATAATCTGGGGTGTGTGTATAGTTTTGAAATTGTTTTGGTTGCATGACGTGTTGTCTCTAATTTGTAAAATAATAAATGTATTCTCAGATGTTCCAGCATGGTGGAGAGGTGCCTTTGGTTGCGCTAAATAACAATACAATTTAATTTCAGATGTTCCAGTGGAAGAGGGAATGAAAAATGTATTGTGCTGGGTACTTAACGTGTCTTTTTCTTTTTACTCGATCAGAGGCCCCTGGAAAGCCCCAGGGACCGAAGAAAGGGGATGAAGATAAGGAGCTTGAAAAACCATGGAGATGATGCCTTTGGAGGAGGTCCCATGGAGTCCCGGACTGGAGGAGTTCTGCCAACGACAGCGTTATGTACGGTTGTATTACAAAAGGTTAATGGACAGGACATAGCTGATGTATAATACCACAAACTATCTTTCTACAGGACACATACAGTTTTTATTATTGTTTATTTTCGGTTAGTTTCAGTTTGTTGATTTTACATTTTTTTAAATGACACCGATGTGTAAATATTGTCTGGAAATGTTAATGATTTGATTGTGCTAAAAAAGAAAATATATATACTTGGATCACCAGTAAGAAAAAAGAAACATAACAAATCTATATATTCAAAGATGGCGATCAGACAAAAAAAGGATAACAATCTCTTAAAAAAAAAGTACAAAAAAAAGTACAAAAAAGTGGGTGGTCTTAATAAAAAAAGATATACATAATCTTTCAAGAAAGATAAAATATAGAGATAAGACCATGATAAAAGACGATGAGATCTGATAAAAAAATAAAAAAATAACATTCTAAAAATATACACTATTTATTCATGTTAAAATATTGCTGTTGTCCCTATGTGTAGGAAAGATAATTGTTTGTTCAAGCCAAGGGGGATGTGTATAATTTTCTGATGCCTGGAGTTCAATGTGTATAATATTTATTTTCAGGTATAGAAATTCAATTGGAAGCAACACATACATTTTAAGGGTTTTGATGTTGTTTTCTCCTGCAGTGATGTCCAGTCGATCTCAGCAGTAGAAGAAAGGAGGGAGTGTGTAGGAATACTGGGGGCTATGAGGTATAGGGGTTCATGCATATGTAGGGGTAGTGGGTTTATGTAGAAATACAAACATCATAAATGGAAAATGCAGCCAGCGCGTTCATCAGATGGGAAATGCACAGAGTCCAGGAACCAACTAGAAAAAGAACATGTTAACATCATTTTATTTCAGGAAACTATTCCATTTGAATGAATTTGCAGCACATTGAATAACTAATATACATTAACATATACTAATGTAATGATTCCCATCTAACAAACTGATTCCCATATCCTTAACATGGTGTGCAAATTAGCTTACATGGAAATAAATGTTCTGAATCCAAATTTGAAATGCATGTATTTGTATTTTGTTTATTTGTATAGCACCCCTGGCCCAAAGGCATCTGGGTGCATATCTTCAGTTACACTGACATCTTATACAATGAAAGACAGTATGACACAATACAGGATATATATACAATCAAAATTACATACAGGCTATATACATAAAATTTACATTCAGGGTGCATGCCGGACAATGGCAACAGCTAAGGTGCAAGGTCATTTGTCTTGAGCAATGAGCCACAGTTTGGCTTTGCTCTTGAAGGAGTGGAAGGAAGGTTCCAGTCTGAGAGAGTTGGGCAGTGCGTTCCACAGTTTAGTTTCTAGGACCGGGAAACTAGCCCCACCAGCTTTCTGAAGCTTGAACCTAGGAAGGGAGAGGCAGTGAGCTTGGGCTTCTCTCTGTGGATGGATAGAGGTGTGGGGTGTGAATCGGATAGCGTAGCAGATGGGAGCCTGGTTGGCCAGACATTTGTGGGTGAGGGCGAATGTTTTAAGGGAGACTCTTTGGGTTACTGAGATCCAACGTAGGTTGCGCCTGGTGTCAGAGATGTGATGATTCCTGGGAATGGCTCCATTCAATGAGGATTTTAAACGTGCAGCATGGGTTTGTTTGCTAGGCTGCAGAAGGGCATTGTTACAGAAGGCCATTGTGTGTGCAGGAAGCAATGTTACATTTGTAGTTAGCAAAACGGTAATTTTCAAGAGGAGAAATACTGGGCTAAACGGATAAGGTGACATGAGCTAAGCAAGGGGTAGGGTTATTCTTGAGTGACAGCAAGAGGCTTTAAAAAGAAACTGCGAGAGGGTGTGAGTCAGACCTGCAGGTAGACATGCAGGAGCCACTTCGGGAGACAGACATCCACTGACAATCCAGGTTGTGTCTGAGAGCTGAGCTGAGGCAGTGCTGGCAGTTGCGGGGGTCGTGACATTCCTTATCGGTTGCAAACCAAGTGAGAGGGTTTTCCACAGTCAGCAGTACAAGAAATGTAATCAATTTCTAGGTAATTATGGTTCAAAGTGAGGGTGTGCTGGATTTGCCTTTCTTCTAGTCAGTCAGGAGTGGATCATTTCATGTGTAATATTTCAATATTAAAAGTCCATGCAGTTCTGTATTTACAAGGTTGTTTTTTTATAGTTGGATGTTCATAAAGTGTAACTCCTGCTAAGTCATTTACTTCAAGGTCAGGTAGCCAGTGCTGCTTACAGTTCATTCTATTTTTTTCAAATGTGCCCTTTTTAATTGTTTATTCCCACATTCGCACTAACAAATGTGTTCCATGCATAGCTGTTGCCATGTGTAATTGGTAAGTTTATCTGTCACGATAAAGACACATTACAAAAATTACTTTGTGTTCTGATGGATTTTGTGGCCTTTGGTCATTCTATATCATCTGCACACCCACAAAAAGTGTGCAATATAAATACTTCCAGGGGAATGATCTATTGTGAACTCTATTGTTAGAAAATGAGCAAGTGTGCAGTATTTCATTTGCAAGTTTACAGCTGTGCTGATCAGCCATCAGGGCATATTTGGGCAACATAGATAAGTTACTGAAGAGTAAATTTACCACCCAAACTAAGTGTAATAAGTCCAGTATCTAGAATTGTAAAAGACCGGGGTAAAGAGGACATTTGTTAGAATATAATCTGAGGAGAGTGCCAACATTATAAAAGGGGATTATCAAAAGAGGTGCTATGCTATAATACATACCACCATTTACCACCATAATAAGCTACCACAGAATTAGGTGTAACTCCATCAGAAAATATATCAAACAGTGTGCAAGCATTCCACGAAATGAACATATGTGCTTAAATTTGCATGCTGTTCCTGTACATATTGTTTTATTAAAGGCCATACAGACTACCTTCTTGTCCCCTGATCCCATGCTGCGCCGTAATGGCTGCGCCTGCCTCCCTGTCCCAGAACCTTTACTGGACGTAGTGTGAGACACTGTGCAGCTTGCCCACAAGTCCATCACTCTGGTTCCCTGGTCCAATTGAGTGTTCCCTGCCTTGGTGCTCCCAATCCTTTCACCATATACTAACCAGGCCTCAAAATCACAGTCATGGTACATGGACAACACCAAGTGATGATAGGGCATAATTTATAGCAATATTGCGGAAAATATATCAAATATGTGGCCCAATTGAGTACAGATTTTTAAACAATGAATCTCCTATCTTTCCCTTCTCCCTTTGAGTCCCTGCACTCTTCAACTATCCTGTAATCCAATAATGAGAATATATCAACGTATTTATCCTTCCAGATTGTCTCCTTTGTGTCCTGCGACACGTGCCACATAAGCATACCTGGTGCTATTGAATGACCCAGGGTGGGGGCCATCTCAGCCACCCCACCCTCCGAAGGTATCCCTCCTGCCATTTGCAGTGCCACATTTTCACCCCGTACTATTTACATTGTCCCCCCCTCCCGGTGAGTTCTCGCCCATACCCGGTGCTGCTTTTGTTTACCACTAAAGGCTGGATTCCTGTGGCCACTCCTGTCCCTTAAGCCCCTCGTTGCACTGTCTTTTCACCTCCTGACCTGGTAGCACCTATCCCTCTATTATTCCTCACCACCTCCTGGATGAGTGGTGCCCTTGAGACGCCTCCCCCCAGACAGGGCTGATGCCTGAGGCAAGGATGCCCCAGATGGCGCTGACCATGGATGCTGCTGTGACCCCCCTTGTAATTGCCTGCAATTCCCTCCTGCTCACCATACACTTCCTCCTCCTGAACACCCAGACCCTGGGGGCCCCCAGTCATACCCGACCCCTTGCCAGTTACCCATTCCCCACGGGTTGTTCTAGGCGTTGTTAATTGCCCAGGGGTTGTTTCCCTGGCACCAATGCCCCCCCATTGGAGAGCATCCGGGTCGTTTTGGGTTCCCCCAGTAGCCCTCCTTGCCCCAATATACTTATCCCCTGCCGATTAGTGCCCGTTATCACCCCTTCGCAGGGTCACAGGGGCCTGGCCCAGCTGCTGCTGAGGGGGTTCACTACCACCTCCACCAGTGATCAAGATGCAGGACCCCCTCTCTTTGCTGCTCTTTTACTTTTCTTTACTGGGGGAATGCTGCCCTTGGGACCACGTTAGACTTCCTTGACCTTTCTTCCTCTCTTATCTGATCTCCACTGCTCCCTCCAGGTGCAGGATTACCTGCGAGGGAAGCCATAATGGCGTCCAGATCCCTGCCCTGCATTATGGTAATTAAGACTGCTAATTTAACCGGATCTATAGCTTTTTCAAAAGTAACCTGTTTCTCTTGTGCAGTATGTAAATTCTGTAATGCTTGCCCCTTTTTTTTAATTATTTGAGTTTATTGTAATTTTGAAAGTCGTATAAAAGTACATTTACAAAAACATTGTTTGAGGAACGGTCAGATCCAATGGAACATATCTGTGTGCAACATTTCCGTCCCCCAAATAAACAAAGAGGAAACGGCCTATACTTTATTAAAAAAATAACTTTCCCTTTTTTACCCCTCCACCCCCTCCCACCCAAATCAGTCTATCCCCGCCTTCCAACAATTGTTAACATATATATTCAAGGGATATAGAGTGGAACCTTGTTCGGTGCTCATTATGACATATTTGGTATTTACACTGACATGGGTTGTATTAAGCATGAAGTACTCTGGTTCTTGTTGTATGTCTTTTCCAGCAAAACAGAGTAGCGTATTCTCCCCAAGAGGGGGGGTGCAGTTTTCCGATTACAGTACCTAGTTTACTGATTGGTTCCCGGCATGTACTTACTTACAAAGTCTCCCCACATTATGTCGCATTGGGTTGATTTTCCATGTAGGGTTGCAGTGATCTTTTCCATGACACATTTGTTTGATACAACATTAATACATTCTCCCTTGCTCAGGGTTTGTTCGGACTTCCATTTAGTGACTAAGGTGGTGCGGCACGGTAATAATAGGTGAGCCGCCAGGCCCTTGATTTTCTCTCTTTCGTCTTCGCATTGCTCAAATCCAAAGAGAACTAAAAAGGGATCTGCAGACCTTGAGACTCCGTCGAAGTCCTTGATACATCCCAAGACATCACTCCAATAGATCTTAACTCTGGCGCAGTCCCACCACATATGCCAGTAGTCAGCTATTCCCCCACACTTACGCCAGCATAGTGGACCTAGTGACTGAAACATTCTGGAGAGCCTGAGAGGGTCATATTGCTACCTATGGAGTAATTGTATTGCATGAAGTTTGTATTGACAAGCTATTGAGACCCGGGGGGCAGCCCTGCACATCCTAGCTCACATGTTCGGGTCAATCTCTTCTCCAAGATCCCTCTCCCACCTATTCTTCAGATGCGACGTGGAACCCCTTCCCGCCTCAACCAATTCCCTTCGCATAGCAGATATTAAGCCCTTATATTCTGTTCTGGATTTCAAGAGCTTCTCGAAGGGGGTGAGTTCTCTATCCACTTTGTCTTTCCATTCATCCCTTGTCAGAACTCCCTTGATCTGCAAAAAGTGGAAGACAGGGAGGGGGCCCAGCCTAAGGTTTTTACCCAGTTCAGTGATCGTAATAAAGGACCCCTGTTTCCAGAGCTGACCCGCCCTCTCCTGGCCTGCTTCAAACCAGGTTTGAAATCTGTCTAAATTAGGAATTTTCTCTTTGATGCCAGGCACCCATAAATGACTCAGGGGGGACGGCCATGAAGTTATACCCACCATATCCCTTATTTCCCTCCATATTTCCTAAATGGTCCCTAGTATTGGGTGATCTCTGTACTAATTTATTTCTCGGGACCCATAGCAACTAAGAGACTGTTGCCGGTGACAGGTAGTGATTGTCCAACGCCACCCATTGAGGTTCTTTACAATTTCGTATATGGGGGATCAGAATTCAGAGTTGGGCAGCCATATAATATTTTTTTAGGTCCGGTAGTCCCGTTCCTCCCTTACCTTTAGGTAATGTTAAAGTGTCATAGGCTACCCTTCCTCTTTTGCCATCCCATAGGAACTTCACGATGGCCCTTTTGGCCTCTTCGAAGAAGGCGTTCGGTATTCTTATGGGGAGCATTTGGAAGGGATAAAGGAAGTGAGAGAGACATACAATTTTTATCGCATTAAGTCTGCCCATCCATGATATTGTGAGTTTCCTCCATTTGGTTAGATCCGCCTGGAATTTTAGGAGGAGGGGTGGGAAATTGGCTTAATTAAGTTTAGTTATGTCTCTTGTGCCCTGTATGCCGAGGTATTTAAACTTGACATTTTCGAGGATAAGGCCTAGAGGGGAGAGTCTGTTTACGTCTGCTTGTGTGGTTTCATGCAGGGGAAATAAGATTAATTTGGCTTCATTGATTTTGAAACCCGAGAGGGTACCGTACTCTTTAATCAGCTGGATTTCTCAGGGGATCGAGGACATAGGGTTCGAAACATGCAATAGTAAGTCGTCTGCATATAAAGCGACCTTTTACTCTGGTTCCCAGTTTGAGTCCTTCGCCCTGAGGGCTGTCTCTCAGTTTCTGGGTTAGGGGTTACACAGAGAGAGCAAAGAGAATTGCTGAGAGAGGGCATCCCTGTCGTGTCCCTCTATCTAATTCAAAGCAGCGAGAGTATTCGCCGTTGACGAAAACAGAGGCCTTGGGTGATGTGTATACTGCCTGGATCCCTCCTCTAAATTTCTGACCTATTCCCACTTTGTGGAGGGCTACCTTCAGAATGCCCCATTCCACCCTGTTGAAAGTTTTCTCTGCATCAACTGAGAGGAGAGCTGGGTCATTTTTCATGGTTTGAGACTCGTTAAGTAAGTGCAGGGTCTTCCTCATAGTGTCAGCACCTTCTCTTCCCAGTATGAAGCCAACCTGATCTGTGTGTATCAGACGTGGAATATACATCTCCAGTTGGGGAGCCAGGATTCTGGTGTGGATTTTTGCATCGATGTTCAATAGGGATATTGGATGATACGAACCACATTGCTTAGGGTCCTGACCTTCTTTGGGGATCACTGATACAAGGGCTCGGACAAAAGAGTCCGGAGCTCTTCCAGTGTCCAGGATCTCATTAAATAGTTCTACCATAAAAGCAAGAAGGGGGCAGAGAAAGAATGTATAGAATCCAGCGGAGAAGTCGTCTTTGTCAGGGGATTTGCCCAATGACAGTCTCTTGACTGCATTCTTGACCTCTTCTTCCATTATCGGACCCTCTAATGCCTGGCTTTCTTCATAAGTCATCTGCGGTATTTTCACAGAAGATAGGTATTGATCAGTATCCGACTCTCCGAGGTAGGTTTCTGATCTATACAGAGCCTCATAGAAGGTGGCAAAGGCCTTGGGGATATCTGCGTTGGTCGCGATGTGGTAGGCGTCCTGGTTTTGTATTTCCAGCACCTTCTGCTCTATCTGTTGGGCATATAACCTAGCAGCCAGCAGAGAGTCCGCCTTATCCCCTTTCTCATAGAACCTATGTCTTAGAGGTTGCAATTTCCAGGCTATCATTCCGTGTTCTAGAAGGCGAACTTCCTCCCTCTTTTTCTTTGCCTCCAAAATTGTGTCTGCTTTCCCAGATTCGTATTCCCTCGCCTTCCTGTCCAGGTGATAAATCTCCTTCCTCATATTGTTTTCGATCAGGTGTCTTTCCCTTTTCTTCCTAGCACCCTCTCTAATCAGGACTCCACGCCAGGTCGCCTTCCCTGCTTCCCATGCTATTAGTTTGGAGACTTCCCCGGTGTTATTCGTCTTTATATATTCGGTAATTTCAGTTTCCATCTCAGTTTTAAAAACTGGGTCTTTCCAGAGTGTTTCATTGCACCGCCACCAACCACCTTTCCTCTGCAACATCTCCCAGTCAATGTCAGCCGTGACCATGTCATGATCTGACCAGGTAACTGGTATAATATCAGACCTTTTTGTGGCATTGCACATTTCTCCTGTTAAATATATGTAATCAATCCTAGTAAAGGTGTTGTGTGGGGCAGAGTAGAAGGTTAACCATTTATCTTCTGGGTGAAGTTCCCACCATGTGTCTCTTAGGTAATACATATCAAACATACTTGCAACTTCACTGCACCCTCCTTCGGTAGGATCCCTCTTTTCCCTTTTACCCGTCTTCCTGTCCACATTTGGATCCACCCACAGGTTGAAGTCACTTCCCAAGAGGACATGTCCAGTTGCTTCTAGCATAATTTTAGGGACTGTTTTGGTCAGGAATCTTGCTTGTCCCGTGTTGGGGGCATAAATGGTTGCGAGGGTGATGTTTACCTTTCCCACAGTGCCTGCGACAAGTAAAGCCCGCCCTTCAATGTCCTCCCCCCATGTCTTGGAAATCACAAAACCTAGTTCCTTTCGCATGAGTATCCCCACTCCTCCCCTTCTCAGAGGTCCAGACCCCTAGCATTCTATCCCTGTTCACGCCCCCTTTAGCTTCCATTCCTCCCCCTTCGCGTATTTTGTTTCTTGCAGGAAGAGGATATCCAATTGTCCACTGCAGAATTCGCGTTTTACTAGGGATCTCTTTGTCTGGGAGTTAAGGCTTTTAACGTTTAATGTCCCTACTCTGAGGAGGTCTACCACCCTTCGGTCTGTTTTAACTGCCATTTGTTTTCATACTTTTTAGGGGACCCTTCAGCAGTAATTGACACCCCGTCAGGATGTCGGTGAACCATGTGTGTATCCGTACAAGTCTCAGTGTAAGATCTAATCTCGACCCACCCCCCTCCCTCCTCTCCCCCTTTGCCCCCCCACTCCGTCCTCCATTCCTATTGGATGGCATCTGATCTGGATTGGTTGAAAAAGTCGATTCAATGTCGAACCACCAGTGGGAACCGTTGCCTCACGGTCCTTATTCAGAGAACATTCTCAATAAGATTTGAGCCCCCTTCCCGTTTCCCCTCCTCCTGCCCCCCAAAACCAAACATTAACTCTCTAAATGCATATGTGGTGTCCCATGCAACTTCGTCGCTTGTCATCAGTGGGTTGTCCACTCTCATTTCAGGGAGGAGTACCCAGAAAGAATGTCTACACTCTCCATTCAAGCTCCAAGTGGTTCGGGACACTCCGGTCTTCCCGATCTATCTGATCTCGCATCTTGGTGTCCGATCTGTAGATTACGTTCTAGAAGGCCGTCTTCTTTTTCATTTATCGCTGTCGGGTGTGACATTGTCTCATCTGTATTTCTTCAATCCCTTGACTCTTTTCCTTCTTGGCCCTTGGAGTTCCCAATGTCTTGCATTCTGTCCTGCTTCTTCCTGTTCACCACTTTCTGGATGAGTTTCCAAAAGATCAGCGATGCATTCGCGAATCTCCCTTTCCGATTTCAGTTGTATTTTCCTGCATTCATGTTCAAATGATAGCGAGAAGGGATAGCCCCACCTGTATCTGGTTCCTCGTTCCTTGAGCCATTTCGTGAGGGGGCCGCACATTCGCCTCAGTGAAAAGGTCAGTGACGATAAATCCTGAAAGATGGTAATCTGTGCTCCCCCGAGGGTGAGCGGGCCTCCATTCCTGGCTTTCTCAAGTATCCTCGCTTTATCCTGATACCTGTGGAACCTGACAAGGACGCATCTTGGGCCACCCGTAGGTCCATCAGCCCTGTGTACCCTCTCCATTTTGGGCTCATCAATGTCTTCATCCGCCACCAATATTTTGATGATGTAATGGATTGTTTTCCTGAGGTCCCCTTCTGTCTCGCCCTCATGTTCAAGGATGCCAAAAAAGCATAGGTTGTTTCTCCTCTCCCGATTTTCCAAGTCAATCATTTTTAGTCGGAATTCCTCCTCTCTTTTTCAATCTCTCTTATTCGCGAGTCCATCTGGGTTTCAAGGGTATCTATAGAGGCTTGATTGCTTTCGACACCTTCAAGTCTTTCTTCAATCTTATCTATTTGTTGTGTTATCTTGTCTATCTTGCCACCTATGTTGGCTCCCATGGTCTTTATCTAATTCAGGAGAGCAGCAATGTCCCCTTTTGTCGCCGCTGCCTCTGACGTGGATGTATCCATGGTCACTTTATTTGTGCTATCTGTGGCTGGTGATGGCAGGGAGTAAGCGTAAGCGTATTTGGCTAATTTTCCTTTAATGTCCATATAGTTTCTGCTGTGGTGGAGTAGGCACTTGCCCCGATACCCGGGGCCCAACCCTCCATATCAAAGCTCGTCTCTGGTGACTTCAGTATGGTTCCAGGAGTGAGTAGTCTCTCAGCGCCCCTATGAGGGTAGAAGGCCGGTCAATGCGATATGGGCTCCTCCGATTCACTTTGTGCGGCCTTTACTACACTGGTAGTGCAGGGTGACCATTTTGCTCCTCTTTGCTATAGTTCTCTGTCATATGTTCCCACTCTGCTTGGGATTGGATTCTTTCAGACTGATTCCAGGAAGAGGGATCTCTAAGAGTTTGGCAAGTACAGAGAAGTGGGGGCCCGTGGGCCCAGGGGGAGGTGATGATCTGTTCAGGATCCCAGTTTTTATGAGTTCAGGCAGGGCAGAGAAGAGCATTCAGCGTGTTGATGAATCGGTCGTCAATTGTTATATGTTCTGGCGAGACAGTGAAGAATAAAAGTGAGTTGGGGGTGGCCTTTTTGGTTCTTGTACACTTTAGTTTCTCCAGGGGGGATTACTGTGTAATCTACATGGTCTCTGAAGTGTGTGTTTTTGTGCCTGAGAACAATTTAACCCTTGGGAGTCTTCAGTGCAGTTTACTCGTCCATGAGGTGTGGATGTTCATGTTTCCTTGCTTGTTCTTTTCTCCACTATAGTGAGGGAGCAGGGATCCGTATCACTGGAGCCGGCCGGTGTGATAGCTGACTAGAATCTGAATTGCTTAATTGTGCTTGAATGCTTAGGGGTTAGACGTGCTCCTCTTGTGTGTTCTCCAGGTTGCACATGAAAGGGCAGCCATTAATCATGAGACTCTCGATGGGTTCATGCAGTTGGAGAGACAGATCTCATTGTCGCCGCGCTGGTAACTTCTATTTGTGTGGTTCAGTGCACACCGTACAGCCCAGGCTGCTGCGGAGACCGGGTATGTGATTGTTTGAAGCGCAGAGCTTAATACACTTTGTGTTCGCGCTCAGCTGGAAGTTTACTTTCTCACAACCCAGACGGTTCGGTAAATTGGTCTGACAGTTTATTGTTGCAGGCGTCTGCACGGGGCTGCTGACGTGCAGGGCCCTTATCGTGTTATAGCTTCTTACTTTAGTCAGTGTATCACTGGGTTTTTATTTCTCTCGCACTTCGGTGGTATTGCTGGGTCGCTTGGTGTGGTTCAACGTCAATTCGGGGCCCGTAAGGGATCAGCACCACAATGCCTGATGTTGTCCGTGTTTGGGTGAGAGCAGGCAGAATTCTTTCACCACCCTCATCAGGAGCTGCCCGTGGTCTGGCGTATTATCTTCGGGGCTAGTTCCTGCAGCAGGATCGCTCGGATTTCAGACACCTTGCATTTGTAGTTCTCCGGGGCTGCTGGATTGAATCGTGGGGCCCCGCTCTGATGATGGAGGTGAAGATCAATCAATGTCTGCTATCACCCGCGTACGGGAGTATCTGCTTCGTGCGTGTTGTGGGCGATTTCTTGTTTGTGTTGTGGCACAGTATCAGCAATCCTGAGGGGGCGCACCGCACACTGCAGCACTGGTTTTCTTCTCTGTTCATAAGGAGGCTGGTACGCTTCACTGAACGGTGGCAGTGGGCGGATGGTGGAGCCGGGGTTCAGGTGCCCAGTGATAGAGTTCGCCGCACAGCGGCCGGTCACCCCGGTTCCTTCTAAGTTTGAAGCCGGCACCAATCTGAGTTTCGGTTTTGCCTGAACATATCCTCTGATGTCATTGTAATCTCAGGACGATTTCGGCAGCTTCCCACAGCCTATTTCTTCTGGGATTTTTATCATGTGGAGGGGGCACCTTCACATAACACTGGGATGCATTTTCTTCTGTGGGGGGGTCTAAAAGCGGGGACTCATGCCTCTTCTTGGACCTCGGGGCTCGAGCTCACACAGAGGAGGTCTTCATCCGTGCGCCCCCTGGTGGCCAGCTATGCTTGCCACTTCTTAATTTTTTCGTTTGTGTTTAAATCACTCTCCTCAAAATTACACATTCTGACTCACAAGGCCTAGTACGACTGCCTCTCTTGCATTGTTATATTTGCCTCTCATTACCATGTTCCCTCCCTGTTGCCCTGTGGGCATTTTGAAACACAATTTACTTTATGTATGAGTGCCTTACGAATGCACAATAAATAAAATAAAATAAAAAACATTCCCAGTCACCGTCTGTTTTAAAATGAATAATATGCAACCTCTCCCCTCCCGATTGTGCTTCAATGTGACCTCTCTCACCAGATACAGCAATTACCAGTGTGTTCATTTTTTAACTAACAATGCCAGTGTGTTTTGTTTTGTAACTAACAATGCAAACTCTCCCCGCCCAGGCTCGGTAGCACCCTATTTAAACCTTCCCGGTCACCGTCTGTTTCTTAAAATTAATAATATGCAACCTCTCCCTGCCCAATCAGGCTTTGATGCGACCTCTCCCCGCCTGACGGCGCAACTATAAGTATAATCTCCTATTCCCTGATGCGACCTCTCCCCGCCAACACTACCAGTATTTCGAGCCCTGCACCCGCACTCTCACTACACACAATCCGATCCTGCAAACACACTCGCAATACTAGATTATAAAAACACTACAGCCCCTTTCCCCCCCCCCACCGCCCGTTCCCGCTGCCCGGACCCTCCGGTTCCAATTGCCAACCCACCTCCCAAACCTCTCCTTACTGTGTCCCTCCACATGATCCGGCGCGCTTACACTGTCACAGCCCTCTTCATCTGGAAACGCACTGAAATGCCGACGGACACAGCAAGGGATCCGGAATGCGAGTCCTCGGGCAGCAGGAAACCAAAAGCACTAGGCTGAGTAATGTGGGTTCACTTTGCTTCTCTTACCAGATCCCTACCTAAGTAATAAATTACAGACAACTTATATGTATGGAAAAGTTGTAGGCCTGCTCCTTCTTTTCTTGGACCGTGTACCGAAAGAGTACTCAGCATTCTTAATTCTGCCTGCTCCTTCATTTTTGGACCGTGTACCGAAAGAGTACTCGGTGTACTGGCTCATGCCTGCACCCCTTCTTCTTCCATTCTTCTTGTAGGGTGGGTTGGGTTGCAAACGTTTTTCCTTCCCCTTCTCCAGGCATTAAGAGCCTACCCGAGAGAGGTGAGCTCTTACCTGGTTTGTGCCGCCTCTCCTTTTCCAGACTTACTTATACCCCCCCCAGCCTTTTGTTCCTTCCTGGGGTGGCCGCGTTACCCCCCTGACTCCTTGCTGTTACAATTCGCACCTTCCCAGGTGCTGTTTCCTGCCCTTCCTGGGCTTTTGTTTCTTGTGGCGTCATTCGGACGCCCCTCCCTACGCTTTCGCGCCGTTTTCCCCCACCCCGCGCCTAAACTCCCAGACCCTCTATCGTCCCGCATTTTATGCGGCCCGGGGCCTGGGTCATAGGCTGAGTAGTGTGGGTTCACTTTACTTCTCTTACCAGATCCCTACCTAAGTAATAAATTACAGACAACTTATGTGTATGGAAAAGTTGTAGGCCGTAGGCATTTTATTTTCTTACAGAAAATACAAACACAACAAAATAATTACACTGCCATATGCTTTTGGGCACATTGTGTCCAGTTCCGAAGTTGCCCTAGGCTCCTCCTGAGTCCTTGTTATCCCTGAGCCTTCGTTCCTGGGCACATGCCGCCACACCTGGGTGGGTGTTCCTTACGCCTGCTCAGGTCCCCCCCCAAAAGCACCCTACCTACAACCCCTTTCCTGGAGTGCCCTAAAAATGTTGTAGGAAAAAAAAACATCCCTTCCTTTGATAGGCGCACCCCATCCTGGTGAAACATGTCCGGATTGTTCCGGTGTAAGCCATGTCTTATGAAATGCAGCCCTGTGCCCTTGCAGTACTTTTCTACTGATTTATTTAGCTTCTTTCTGGCTATTTCAATTGCGTGCCTCTTCTGTGCTCCATACCAGACCCTTCTTGGTATTATCTCTGACATAAAATTCTCGGTTTTCCACCAGATGCGGGCTATGCTATGCAGTGACTCGCAGATGTTCCTTTGTAATTTACCCCTGCTTGTGCTCACCAGGTTGTTCCCCCCGAGATGTATAACCAGGTCCTCATGGGGGGGGGGAGGTCCCTGAAACCTATCAGGCCCGATAGCCTGTCGTGGATGTCCTCCCAGTGCATCCCCGGGAGGCCCCACCATGACGTAATTGTGTTCCTGAAATGTAGTCCTTGCTTCACCTCTTCCAGCCACCTGCCTGCCCGGGTCACGAAAGAGTGCCCCACTATCCATGCCGATTTGTATGGTCCGGCCTCTGTGGAAACGGGGGAGATAAGTGTCATATCAGTTCCTCCCTTATGTATTTTTTAAAACATTGCAACTTCCATCCCCCAATTCGTCTCACCCCCTTTGCTCCCAGGCCCCTCGCCCACGCAGAGGTTGCTGCCCCTATCCTGAAAGAGTGTGTCCCAAATTCGGCTGGATCCCATCCCGCTTTCGCCACTGCCTGTTTTAATACTGCCTGAAACTGGTACCTGCTGAGCGCGCTGCCGTCCCTATGGATCAATAACTGTCCGTCGACCTCTGGTCGCAGATTTAGGAATTATTGGGTGATGCATCTGGGACAGTGGTCCTTTTCTCTGATGCAATTGAGATCTATTGCTCTCCCCTTCCCCATTTGGTCTGTCTTAGATTTTCTTAGCATTATAGACATCCCCTTGATACCCATACTAACGTCTTTTCTTGCCAGGGCGTCTCCTGCCCTGATATTCCTGGCCACCAGTTCCCTTATCCTGAATGCTCCATAGTATGCTAGCGCGAATGCTGCCCTGAACAGCGCAGTTTCGTACATGCTGCTGCATGTGTCTTGCAGCACTTTTAGCAGAATTATCAATTTCCCAAAATTTACTGGCCTTCTGCTATCTGGTTTTTTCCCCTCTAACTTCGCCCATCCCCTCATAGCGTATTTTATCTTAGCGCTGTCAGTCGGGTCCGGTATGCCCGCCACTTTTGTGGTATATGCCACCGCCGCCAGGTGCACTGCTGCCCAGCTTTTCTTTTTCCCTCTGGCAAATGCCCATTCGAGAAATTCACAAATTTGTTCCCGTTGAAATTTTTTCCACCTTTTTTCCACCTGTTTCCACCAACACATCTTTTACATGCTTTTCGTACTACTGCTTACCCGTTTTGTACGTCAGGGCATTTCTGGTCAGCTTGTCGATGACCCTTTCCTTTCTCCGTTCTTCTCCCACTTCTTTTGAGTCGACCTTGTGGCCAACCGTGCTTTCCTTTCTAGTGCCTCCAACGAGACCCATGCCTTCCGTGGCGTGGGCGTTCTTTCCTTGTCGGCGTCCGCTCTCAGCTCCCTGAATTTCTCCCACTGAAAGCGAGAGATTGCAACAGCCACCACATTTTCTTCCCCAGCGATATGCCTCGCCTTTATGCATGTATTCATCTTTAGGCTTTCCAGTGTGATTGCCCTCATTAATTCTAATATTAATGCCGCCCCCCCGCCCCCGGGGGGGTGACGCCTCGTCCAGACGCGGTGCTATCCTGCATGACGCACTTCCTTTGTTTAACACGTGCACCACCGCCATGTTATCTGACCATACTGCCAACTCCTTGTTCCCTAGCTCTTCCCTCCATGCGCATAACGCGAGCCATATCGGGAAGAGCTCCAGCAGCGTTATGTTCTTTGTCCATTCCGCCACTTGCCACGATTTTGGCCACTTGCCTGCACACCATTTTTTCCCCAGTATTGCGCCAAAACCAAAGCCACCTGCTGCATCAGTGAACAACACCCTTTTACCTTCGTCGTTCACCGGTGAGCGCCATATCACTGACCCCTTGAAGTTTTTCAGAAATTCTGCCCATACGTCCAGATCTCTCTTGATTCCTCCCCCTAGCCTGACTCTGTGGTGCCCTTTGGTAGCACCTCTCATTTTCAGCTCGATACTTCTCTGGAACACCTTCCCCTGAGGTATGACTCTTCCTGCGAAGTTCAGTTTTCCTGCCAGCACTTGCAATTCTCTCGCTGTTGCTTTGTTTCTTCCTTGTAGTTCCTTTATTGTCTTCAGCAGATCCATCACCTTGTCATCGGGGATCCGACACCTCCCCTTGTTGAAGTCAATTTCTATACCTAGGAATTGGATAACATGCGTTGGCCCCATCGTTTTCTCTTCCCCACTCGCTCATTATTTCCACAAATTTGTCCAGGGTTGCCCTGCATAGATCCGCACCTTTGGGGCCGCCGAATAAAAAAATCGTCCAGGTAATGTACCATCATGGACTCCCTCATCTCCTGTGCTACTGCCCATTGTAAGAATGAACTTACCCTCTCGAAATATGCGCATGAGATGGCTCACCCCATCGGGAGGCGTTTGTCAATGAAGTATTCCCCCTCCCAATGCATGCATAACCATCTTTGTGATCTACTGGATCTACTGTTGACTGGCAACAGGTGAAATGGCGATTTAATGTCTGCTTCCGCCATCCATGCCCCTTCCCCTGCCTTTCTGACCAGTTCCAACGCCTCCTCGAAGTCTGAATATGATACTGTCGCCTCGCTCTGAGCAATGCCGTCGTTCACCGAGGCGCCCGGGGGGTAGGATAGGTGGTGTATCAGCCTGTATTCTCCTTCGTCTTTTTTCGGCACCAGTCCTAATGGTGAACATTCAAATTCGTCGAATGGTAAGGCAGTTCTACTTCCTTCCTGATCTTACTGGTCACTATCTCCCTGTTTTCGATTGCTGATTTTAGATTCCTAGGAATGTCATGTGCTCCCTGCCCGGTAAACGGGATGTTAAAACCTTGCCTGATTTGTTCTGCCGCTTCTTGATCAGGGTATTTCCGGAGCCACCTTTCCATCCTCTTGATTTTTACCGGCGTGGCCCCTTTCCTGCCCCAGTTTTTATTTCTGTGTCTCATCTCTTCTGCCTCTTGGCGCTGTGGCCCTTGTGCACTTGGAGCTGCTGTGGTCACCCTTGCATCTCTCGCACTTGTGGCTGAATTTGCACTTCCATCCCCAGCTACATGGTACCCCCTTTTCAAAGCTCCTGCACTGACCTGGTTCCGCTCGCGCCGTCCCCGTGCTCCCACTGCCCCCCCCTGTGTTGTCAGGGGCAGGCTGCTCTGTCATCCTCTCTGTGACCCGTAATTTCTGCTCCGAAAACTCTGGTCTCTATTTCTGTCATAGCTGGATTCGTACTTTCTGCCACTAGATCTATAATCTGTTTTGTAATCATTCTGCCAGTACTGCCTTCTCTGCTGTCCCCCTGTGCTCCGCTCCTTGGAATCCCATTTCTCTTTTAGCACGTTAAAAATGTAGAGGTTAAAGTTTTCTTCATCCCAGCCCATATCCGGAAAGCAGTCCATCTCCTTTCCGAACTCATGGTCATACTCCAGCCATGCATCCCCTCCAAATGCTGCGTGGACCTTCAGCACCCTCTGTTTATATGCAACTAATGCTGCCCCGTCTTCCGGGAATTTTTGTAATATAATTGTAGACATTATGGTGAAGGCCGCCATCCAGTTGTCAAAGTTCCTTACTACTGGCCCCTTTCTTAGTAAGCTTTTCTCATCCTCCTTCATGTCCTCTAGGGCCACATTCATCCACCTCTTTTGGCAATCTAACAATGTAAAGATATAGATCAATTCCTTCCTCCAGATTTTTTCCCTTTACTTTGTCATTTATGTACCAAGCCATCGCTTTCATCGACCTGCCCCGTGCGTCTTTACCCATGGTTGGCCTGCCATATTTCGTCATGAGTGGCCCCTCATTTTCTGCCGCTGCCACGGTTGGTGTGGCCCCTGCTCTATGTTTGGCCCTGCCGGTACACCTTGTGGTGTTGGTAAAATTGGTGCTCCTTGCGGCACCAGGACTACTGGTGCCCCTTGTGGTGCCGGGACCGGGGCTTCCCTGTGCTCTGCTGGTGTCCCCTGTGGTGCCGGGACCGGGGCCTCTCTGGGTTCTGCCCCTGCCCCCCCTGCCCCACTCTGCCTTTCCTTGCTCACCACACCTCTCCATTTAACCCAAGCCTTTAGGTGATCCCTTTCTTTGTCATCACTGCTTGATTCGTTTGATGAAGTCCCCTGCCACTCTTCCCTGCTTTTCTTCCCCCATCTGCGCTTCATGTCATTGGTTCTGGGCGACTTACCCGAAACCGTGAAGCAATTTTTTAACATTTTTAGTATTTTATTCCCCACATTATTATTCACAGTACCTTTCTTTTTATCTTTTTTCTTTCTCTTGGTCGGTGCCTCCATCTGTTCCTCTGATCTCTTCGACTCCGCTCTTCGCCTTTTCTGTCCTTGCGGTACCTCGTCTTCTCCTTGGCTGCTGCTGGGCTCTATGAACAGTAGCGGTGATGTTGCCTTTGCTCTTTCCTCTTTCTGCATTACCTCTAGCACCCATTGTGCTCCATACTCCTCCTCCGCCTTTCTTGCCCATTCTGAGAATTGTTGGGCCCTCTTCGCTCTTCCTTCCGCCATCCTTCACGTCTGAATTCTGTCAGTCGCACTTCTGTTTGACCACGGCGAAAGTGACCTTCGTTCGTTCGCAGCTGGTACTTCTGGGTCGCTCCTGCTCTGGCCCCGTTGTAACCACTGCGATAGTATGAACTCTAGAGAGGTAGAAAAATGCATGAGCCCACAAGAGCAGACGTTTTTCCTTCCCCTTCTCCAGGTATTAAGAGCCTACCCCAAGAGAGGTGAGCTCTTACCTGGTTTGTGCCGCCTCTCCTTTTCCAGGCTTACTTATACCCCCTGGCCTTTTGTTCCTTCCTGGGGGTGGCCGGGTTACCCACTTGACCCCTTGCTGTTACAATTCGCACCTTCCCAGGTGCTGTTTCCTGCCCTTCCTGGGCTTTTGTTTCTTGTGCCGCCATTTGGACGCCCCTCCCTACGCTTTTGCGCCGTTTTCCCCCACCCCGCGCCTAAACTCCCAGACCCTCTATCGTCCCGCATTTTATGCGGCCCGGGGCCTGGGTCATACGTTCCTAGCAGGTTGACGATGCGGCCCTGTATGGCAGGAACACAGTGGCACAAAATGCCTCCAGGGTAAGGCAGAGAATTGTGCTCCATTGCACTCTTGCCCCCCTTATCCGGCATTTCGTGCCACTGCGCTCACCCGCGAGCCCAAACCTGCCAGGCCGCCATGCTGTGGAACCAGTTCCACCTGGTGCCTCCTGGCCTCAGTCGGCCACCAGCCCCTCCCAGGCCCCCATGCTACCCCCGCCCCAGCTCACCCAACCTGGTATCCCTGCAAGAGCGGGTAATTTGCCTTTTGTGTTCTGGTTACCCATCTTGCTATATATATGTGAACCTGCAACCAACTGAGAATACTTGCACGTAGCTCATAACTACACACTGACGTACCCCTTTTGTTTTTTTCCAGGACACTTGTTGTAGAGGTTAATGTTTTCTGCATATCATTATTTTCCAGAAAACACGACTGAGGTACAGGCAAAGGGATCGGTCCAGGATTACACACCTTTAGTGACCTCTGGGATCTCTGCTCCTAAATTCATCTACAATAAATAGACAGAAAAAATGTTCTAGCACGCACATTCAATACTCTCCATCCATCTCAATTGGGTTCATTGTGCTTTCAATATAAATAATTGCTGTTAGCTTCTTGTTTGACCTGCATAGATTGAAGTGAGTGGGAACTAACAGGATCCCAGTTCCACTACTTTATGTTTTTGTGAATAGTTCTGCTTTTTACAACTTTTTCAGAGTTCCAAAACTGTTCTTTTTGCAGTGAATCATGCCTCTTCCTTTTGTTTTATAGGCAACTTCCGAGTGAATCACTTTACCCGATTCATGCCGAACCTGCACAGTGTTTTCTAGCTCCTGAGGAACAGTTTGAGAAATGTTTAGTATAAGTGAACAAACACATAACAACATATTAGGTGACCATTATTTCAATTAAAAGACTGCAGCAGAGGTTTGATGGGCATACATTGTCCGATACTAATGCTTTCTCCCTCCTTCCCTTGAATAGATTATTTTGGAATAGAAAGTGGTCACAGTACCACTTGCTTTCTTTATACTCAATCTATTTGACATCAAACAACAATAGGACATATCACATCCAGGTCAACAATGCAAACAATCTGGCCATAGTCTTCCCAACTTTTGTAGAATGTATTGATCATGTAGAGGGGAAATTCACAAATACCTTTGTGCCCATACATTCAATTTCGGATAAGGGGAGCTCAAATAAAAATGAATGGAGGAGGATCCTTTTACCCGTCCCACCCATGTTGCCTTCTATCAGTTCAGCGTTGATGTCCAAGTTCTCAACATGCATTGCTAGATGCCCCTTACCCCCCGCTCCAGGAGTCAAAGTTGATTACTTTCTTTGGTACATTACTACCTGTGTTGACCTGAGGACAGGATGCAAGACAACTTTCTCCTAGTTTTGTTGTCTCTTGGAGACCAAGGCCACAGCCGATCGCTCCCCATTCACCAAACTTAGTTGATTATTTGTTTGACCTACTGTGAAAGAGCCGGGGCACACAAGTGATGTTGTCATGAGTAGGGAAAGTGACCATCCATCCTGGAAGGCACTTCATACATTGTCAAAATTATTACATGTGAAGCAACACTGAATCCATGTAAACCTTGAGTGAGTGATACCTTTGTATAGTGTACACTTAAAAACATTTGTTCTAGGTTATGTTATTGACATTTGTAAAGCACATTGCTATAACATTGTGAATTCCTAGTCCTGGTTCAAGACAATAGAGCCTTACATGCAGCATACTACGCTTTGTAAGGCTGCCAAAATAAGGTATGCTTTTACCATACAACAGAATATATTGCTCAAAGTGCCTTTTTCCAGAGAGTAAGGAAGTGTGTTCCAGAGGATTGGTGTGTGCACCAAGAAAGCATTGTCCCCAACCCTCTTTGCAGCTCTCATGAAATGTTGACATTGTCAAAAGGGCTTGAGTAGCATAATGTCAGTTTCGGCTCTGGGTGTAATACTTGCTCTTGGAGAATAGGAATGAAAGTTCCATCTTATTTTGGCAGTGCTACATAAACATATTGGCTTAAAGACAACCTCTTGCCGAATAGCGAGCCAATGAACTCTGGCCAGATAAGTAGAGGTACGAGTATCTATCTAGTCGCAGATTAAAAATGAGGTGAGCTGCTCAATTCTGAATGACCAAAAGCCGGTCATGTAGATACTTCAGAAGCACCTGGTAAAGGGAAATTTGCATGAAGCAGTCTACATTTAATTAATGCCGATATCCCGGAGGTTTTTGCTGATCAGTGTACAACAGGGAAAATCTGGTGCAAAATTCTGCGCTGATAAAAACAAGAGGTAGAATCCTGGTTAATTTGCAGAGTTAAGGTCATCACATCAAATTTAAACCCCACATTTTTTACACAAGACTCAGAGTTGGGGACAAACACCCAGCACCATAGGCCAACACTGAATGTCCAGCATAGACACCAAGCCTCCAAATAGATACATTTGCTTTATCTAATTAAGGTGATTATAATTTTAGTAACTAATGAAAATTAGGCTCTGTAATTTGCTCATTATCACTTAATTTCTTCCAAATGGCATGCTAGAGTTTGGAAAATAATATTTGCGCCGACAGTTAGACGTGTCATGAGGAGAATAGAAATCAAAATGTATCCAAAAGGATACAGTCGACTCGCATTCAACATTTAATCTACAAGAAGAAATACCACAATTCTTTAGAAATATATTAAACAGTTATCTTTTTGACAGACATTGAAGCTGGGATTTGCGTCCAGCATTGCGGATTCAACAATTTGAAATTTGGCCACAAACTAGATCTGCAATTATATCATTTAGTTTTACACCACTGTACAATGCTTTCTGCAATATGGTCCTTTCAGGGGCAAACAATTGCCTATCCGAGAAAGTACAGGGCCCAAAAACCACAGGCTGAGAATAAATCTGACCCAATATGGGAGATCCTCATAGAAACATGTCAATTTGATATCCTCTGAAAGCACAGAGATTCATGTAACCTATCTGTAATTGCAACTCAGTGGATTATAATGCATCTGTGTGGTTCTCCGTGGTACAATTTAAAATGCAATTTTAAGTATGTTTATGTTGCACACTTACACAGATCAGGGTCCTGCAACCTTTGGTTTTACAGATGTTTTGTACTGCAACTATTCCTCTCCCCACGTAGCATAGTCCATGGTGAGGGAACATGGAAGTCAGTTGAAAACATCTGCAAAGCTGCAGGTTCCAGTGAAACAGGAGCTTTAATTTGGAGCTGAATAACATTGGTGGGATGGAGCACTGAAGAGCATTTGGGAGTTAATGGGTACTTTGGTGGGTTTTCCTTCAAAATAGTGATCCCCACCTCTTTAATGATAATTTAAGATGATGTAGGTGGTTGATTACCCTTCTATATAACACAGAAGGGGGAATATTGAGAATGTTTGACAGAGAGATTGGATGGGGCAGAAGTTTTCCAACATTTATAGACCAAGCAAGCCCTCTTGAATTAAATTTTCTGCCCTCTTAAACCGGTTCAGAGATCCTCTAGCAGGGGAGTTAGCATTTTTCACAAGTCAAACTGCTAAATTCTGATCTCTTTATGCTAATTCAGGGTTACTCCACTGCAGTCTTTCCACGTTTGTGCTTTTTCTGATTCTTACCATTGCAAGGGTTACACAGACCTGAAGACAGAGGCCGGCACCCGCTGAAAACCAAATAAATGCATGCCTGTGCCATCACTGTGCGTGGCCAATGTGAGATCAACAGGGAAGTATAATAATGTGAAAGGGCTCTCTTTGGGCTGTCACAACAAGATTCGATCTGAATTGAAATTGGAATTGTCATGAATTATCATTTGTTTTATCATTTCAAATATGAAATTAAATCTTTTCATGTGTTGCCATTATATTGGCAATGACACCCTCCTAGAGTACATAGAAATACTATGTTAAGATGTAAGCCCCATCTGCCTCTACATGGCTAAAGGATATGCATCAAATGTCTTCAATGGAGAGGGTGATTTTGTGCAGGAATACGAAAATAAACCTCTATGAAGGAATCTGGGGAGATTTATGGGTAATTGAACTACTACTTGTACATGAAGTTTGAGTAGTTGCACCATTGTTGTTGACTAGAGTTGTAGATGTATAAGAATTTAGTAGAGAACACGTTGAAAGGAATTTTTATTCAGGATGTTGTAAATAGTTGAACTGTTCAATGTGCCTGTGAAGGTAGGGGGAGTAAGGTGGGGCTATATAAGTATTTGTAAAATGTTTTGGATTACGTGCAATTTATTTCTCAATAAATATGTGAATACAAAAAAAAGATTTAAGGTGAATCTACTGTCTACTAGAGAAGTTATGGGCACAATAGAAAACTTAACAAGAAATCAAAGAATGCGTAGACGCTGCACTGTAGGGAAATGTATTCTGAATTTCAACTAGGGCTCCAAATTTCAACATCCACATTGTAGAAAAGGTCTGAATTTAAAACTAGTGCTCCACATTTCAACAAGGGTAAAAGATTGGTCCCAGCGTGTGAGACTCAGTCTGACTCTAGTAGATGTCAGTACTCTGAATACATAAAGCACATGCCAGCTAAATGCTGAATTGGAGATTGTTGCTGCACAATATGCATTTTGCTCATGGACTGGGTTGCAAAGGGGGAATATACTAACATGTATTAATTACTAATGATTACTAATCTTTCTCCATCTAACTTCTAACATGCATTTCATATATCCTGGGCAAACCAGCCCATGGCTCTTGTATGAACGTTTCATTGCAATTTAATACATTGAATGTGCAATGCTTGAATGTGCTATGTAGGGTTATTTAGAAATGTAAGCAAAGAGATGTAGAAAATTATCTTTTGCAGGGCGATCTCTAAGAAGCCCCTTTGTTCACTTTGTGGAACAGGAAGAACAGAGCACAGTAGAAATGTTATTTTGGCATCCATATTAAGAAGGCAGGCTGGTCATATGTACCACAACTTTCTGGAGGGTGATTGATAAAAACTGAGGTAGTTCTGTGACACGTTGCATCACAGAAGAAGGCTGGCGCTTTTGCATTTCATAGGTGCAACTTATGTCATGGGCAGGCTTAGCACAGAGGGTTGAACCAGACTGGCAAGAGGGAGGACTGGGTCTCTCTTGGGTTCCTGGGCTGGAAGTTGTCAGAGTTTGCGGTCTCAAAGTCTCTTATCCTTGGGCTTACTCTGGGAGAAGAGTGTGGCAAAAAGGCTGACAAAGCACTCTGAGGGCTTGTTCCAAGTGCAAAGCGGGGGACCAGATACAGAGTTCACCTGTCTGACAACTAGACTGGGGTCGTAAGCAGTTCAGGACACACAGGATTAAATATTTTTGGTAAATTCAGTTAATTTGAGGAGCGTGCTAATTAGTGAATGCTTAGTATTGGATAGTGTGGTAGTGGATAATATCATTATAAACTTGTCATATGTAGATAATTAATTTTTTGGTGCTGTAAAATGAAATCTTAAATGTGCATAACTGTGTTTATATATTTTTTTATTCATGTGTCATGGGTATCAGGCAGGTAGTTGGGGCAAGCTGGGTGGATGCTTGGCAGGCCTGGCATAGGCACACAAAGAACCCATTGCAGATCTCTCCTTTACTCCCTTCCTAGTGTTTGTAGTAACTTCCTGGTTACAACTTCCTGTTGCCAAACAGGAAGAGCATAACAATCCATGAGCTCTCTAGTGTTTGGGTGTGGCTGGCTATATAAGCCACACCCAAGATTCTTCCAGTGCTTTGTGTTGCTTACTGTGAGCTGCATCAGCAACACACTTGCCGTGCTCTGGATCAGCCAGCTTCTGCTTACCTGCTCCGGATCATCCTGCTTCAGTTTGCCTGCTCCGGATCATCCTGCTTCAGCTTACCTGCTCCGGATCATTCTGCTTCTGCTTACAGGTATTCCGTGCTTTCTCCACGCCGCGGCTATCTCCGGTCAAGAGGGGACTTCAACACCAGCACCTGTAAGAACAAAGAAGAACAGTGTTAGCACGCGCACTTCAATAACGTGGCGCATACTCACCGAATTTTCCGTGACGCTGGTAACCAGGTCAGTTTTACGAGCGCACAAACCCCTGCAAAAGAAAGAAGAGACATTAGTCATTGAGCTCGCCCTAATAACGCAGGGACTATTTCACTGTGCTCCCTCTCATAACGCAGTACATACTTACCAAAGTCTCTGTGCAAACTTACCAGACCACCAAGTGTCCGGTAGCGCTGAACCCGGACTCGAGGCGCTAATATCACGTAATCCACTCCTGCAAGGAAAGAAAAAGGAGAGACATTACCAGGCACGCTCCAATTTAAAACGCTGCGCTTACCTACCAGCAACTGACTTCTACACGCAGCGCTACTCATACCTTGGCAAACAAAGACAATACGGACAATCCAGGACACTAAACATTCTCCGCGCAACGTTCACTTGTGGAAAAGACTTTCTATCCAGTGAAGAAACTGGCGCCTTGAACACTCGGCCTCGCTGTGAAGGCATATAACAGCGTGTGGCAACAGACATTGGCATCATTCATACGAGCGAATCGCGCCCCTGCAAATGCAGGATGGAGTGCACACCTTACTAAACATCAAGGTAAGCCCTTAGGGGACAGGCCCAGGGGAATCAGGTGTATTCAGGTCTGAGTGTTTACCTTGTATTTGACAGGAATCCCTCCGGGTGAAAACAGGGGAAGTGAGAACTCGGGGGTCAAGGGAGGTTCATCCATCGCTCCTGCAGAGAGACAGGTGAGTGTGACATCATGTGACAAGATTCAAATGTAATAGAAGTTTAGTTTCTGGCAAGATTTGTTAGCAGCTCAAGGTCAGTTTTCACAGGGCACAGGCTAGTTAACCAAATACAATGTTTTGAAGCTCATGTTATTGCAAAATAAAAATCTAGCATAGCAAGGCCCTTTCATTGCAGAAAAAAAATAACTTCAAGTCAATTGTACTTAGAAATGTTTATTTTTCGATTCCTGGTTCAATGATGGGCTATGTGAACATTTTGCATTGTATCTAAGTCTGTGTATCTTGCATATTTATAACTTCTGATAAAGAATAATTCGAAAGTTGAATCATCTCAGAATTGTTATTACATATTTTGATCTTTGATGGCAACAAAGCACACTGGGAATAGGCAATAGTGAGCTTGTATTACTGCCTATGGTAATTTCACTTTGCCACGTGTGATTAGACAACAACCAAACTGGTTATTGTACACTGGGTTTCAGAAGGGCTATGTGTGTGTATGTGTGTGAATGTTCATATTTCATTTACGTGGTAAATGTATTCTGAGATGCAAGCCAAAAGGTCATAATGTGGTATTGTAAATCAAATACCACAAGGGCATAAAGTCATCGTTGACAGTGTACTAGGTTCAGTATTAACTTACCGTTAGTAATCCCGGTATGAGAACAATTATCAGGTGGTATTCTAAAGTTAGTCTCACCAATTATCAGGTGGTACTCTAAAGTTAGTCTCACCACTATACCATGAAATACCAAAAATACCACCAACCAAAGAAAATACCACTAACCAAATGTACCACCGAAAATACCTCTAACAGCAACCTGGCTGTGGAAACGCTAAATCATTTCATAATTGACTGTAATACGTTACATGAGCTCCATTTTGAAATATTTGGCAGATTTGTCTCTCATGAGTTCTTTTTAAGTAATCTAGGGAATCTATGTTAGGTATTGTGGTCACAATATCTTTGCACAAGGTTCTAATGTAACACAATGCTTTGTTAGGTAACTGTATTGTGTATATCTGTAAATTTTGAAATGTAATTGACACATTGTTTACTTAAGTAAGAACAAGTGTAAAAAGTTGTATACTTATATACACTAATAATAAATAGGAATTGAAATTGGGGACATGGTAAGCATCCTTATTGCAATTTTGTTTTGCAGATTTGGCTGGTCCAGGACCTATTCCACTTAAACATGTGTGTATATCTAGACATATGCACTATTAGTAGAGCGTTACAGACTTAAATATTGATAGCATTAAATGACAACAGTTCTACTGGAAATATTATTATGATTGGGGGCACATTAAAACAAGGAAACTGAGAATAAAAACGGTGACCTAGAGTGAGCGATTGTGTTGACAAAGGCTTTCACTTTATAAATATTCTTAGAAACAAATCAAACATAAGTGAAATATTGTCAAAATAATTGTTGATACCTTTTCTAATTTGGTCAATATATAAAAATATAGCATTGCTTATTTGAGCGATATGCCTCAAGTACAAACTAGGTGCACAGAACAGGAATGGAAGGAACAGGTGTAACACTGATGGACATGGGAGAAAATTATTTAGTCGATTAGTTTACATCTGTATGGACTACCTGCAATTCTGCAACCACACCTAATAAATCATCCTTCAAGCTAGATCTGCCACAAATGAGATGTCATTGATTGTTTTTTTGTTGGTAACTAGCAGTTTCCGGCATGACATACGATGTTCTAGCATATCTTAAAGGTCAACATCGGTCAGTAAATCATAGGATCACTCTGTCCCCCTTCTTAAATATCGGGAATTACCACTGATCATTTCCAGAAAAGGGGGCGTAGGTCCCTGTGACTTATTAATGGTCCTTGAAAAGGCCAAATGTATAGATAACTGTCTTCTTTTGAATTCAAAATGCATATTTGTATCCGATGTAATGAGACGTATGCACGGTATAAGAACAGTATCTAAGTTCCATCGATTACACAGACCTTTAAGATGTGACTTAGTAGATGTGTAATTGTCAAACTTGTTCCATTGCAGAATCCCTGTGATGGCATAAGATTGCATAGTAGCATACTCACAGCACCTTCTTTTTCAGTTTTAACTTGTGAGGAGGCATTCGTTTTACAGCGTTTCACTCTATAGAGACTGCAACGTTGAACCGGTAATTAACTGTTAATTAACACTGGAACTGCCATGACCTGTGTGAAGAGAAGTGGGGGTGGAAAGAAGTAACTTAAAATTATTCCAAATTTTTGAGGAAGGTGAAGGTGCCCGTGTAGAGCCATGCACATTCTGTTTGTTAAAATGATAGCTGTTGTTGAAGTGGAAGGGCACACAGAGGTGCACTTTGCCATTTGCTTAAAATGGGGAAACCTAACATTGATGAATTGCATCAGCTGAGTGTGGAAACATACCTAAGCATTTTATATATAGAGAGATAGATACTGTACCACAGACATTAAAACAGAGTTTATATTTTATTTTAAACTTTTTTTTATTCCCTATTGGAAAACCGAGTCAAGGTGTTAGTAGGTGGTCTTCTACCCATCAAACACAAATAAAGTCTAGCCAAAAGATGGTTTGGTGGTGGGGTTTTCCCAGGATAGGGGAGCAATTTTGGGGGCACATGTGAAGCAATGTCCACTTTATTGCAGAAAGCATTGTGCAGCTCAATTTGTGATGTTAATATTTATGTGCCACCTGCTTCACATGCTATGATTGAAATCTTGACAACAGCCCTTAAAGCATTGGTATACACCTAAGGGTGTCTACACCGGGCATTGTATTGTTTTTGCAGGAGATTGAAATATAAGATGCTCAATGACCGTGATGTATTATAAAAATGTCTCGGAGGATAAAATCCAAAATACTGACATGAATAAACATTTGTTAATATTAAAGTCCTTGAACACTTGGTTATTTCCCAAGTTAACCACCTCAGCGGTGGAAGTGGTTTTGTGCTGAAGTGACAGCAGGCCAATTTTAGAAAATGTGCAAACATACATATATTTTCTAATCTTAGATTTAGTTTGCTGTGATTTTTAACTTACTCTATTTTTTCACTGTTTCTATTTCATTTTTGATACAATATTAGAGACCCTTTTGAGAACTTTTGTATTAGACCATGTTTTATGCCAATGAGGGCTCTGGGATTTTGCCACTAATAGAAGCCCATATTCTAAACTTCCCTTTTATTGTGTTCCCACTGCAGCTTGCCCGCTGATAATCCTTTCTTACAAACACTCCATACTGTATGTTTCTCTTGCGGTTTCTCTTTAATTAAATTGTGTGATTGGGTTCCCTCTCTTACAAAATACACTGCATGTTTTTTTTTACTAACTGAAAATGAAACAAATGTTTTTCTCTCGGTAAGGTCGTAAGATAAATTGGAAAACCAATCAAACGTAGTGACGATGTTAGCTTTCTTTTTCTTTTTCAAATCATGATTCAGGAGAATATTCTTTTCCCCACTTACAATATGAGTATGGGTGGAGTCCAAAGAGATTGTACAAGACATGGTCTGGGGTGGAAAAGCCTGGTAATACTGGAGCAGCATTTGTTATTGAATGGGGAAGGTGAGTTCACTTCTCCTCTGTGACCCACCCACTTTTTTCGAGTTGGAGGCACACTGGGTTGCAGAGACGTATTGTACTGGAAATCAGCACATGCAGGCTTCTGGTGGGGAGGGCCAGAGAGCAGGTCCGTGAAGTAACACTGAAGCAGAGGGCAGAGCAACACTGATGCACCATAGCTTGGCATATGTGGACTGGGGAGAAATGGAGACGAGGGCTGCAGTGGAAGGATGAACACTGCAGATCCACCAATTTATGACCACATGGTAAAATGAGGGGTACGTACTAGTGCATGGGGACTTCATCGATTTGGAAACTAACAGTACCAAATGGGGGCTCAGCTCTAAACATGAATGTGGATTGTCCGATTCTGTGAAGCTCTCATTAGATTGTCTAGTTTCCGTAGAGCCCATTACTTCTGGCTCCATTATTGGAATGCAAAGTAGGGCAGTTGTCATTTATCCTCTTACAGAACCCCAGGAGCAGACTCTAAATCTGCAGTATGAACAATGTATACAGAGAATGATTTTGATCTCACAAATTTAAAGGCAATTGTTAGCTGATTCCCTTCAGTAATTTCTTTCTATCATCCACCTGAATAATGTCATGCCACAGCATAAATTGCATCCTTCTCAACTTGCTGCATAATTCATCTGCCGCATAAACTGTGTATTGCAGAAGTAGATTATAGACACAATTCAGAATTAAAAAGAATTTTAAAATTAATTTACAAAAAGAGAAAATATACACTAAATAGCCTAAAACAATTAAGCCACTATACAATAGTAACCTTAATATATCTCCTCTTACAACCTATAGGTTGAATTATACAATGCAATTCGCACAAAAGCAACATACATAGTTTACAAATTAACGTCTCTTTACATCCAACCCAGAGAGTTCAAACTCAAAGGGCTGCCGTACCTTATTCAGGGCAATGGCCCTGGTTAAACTACATCTGGAGCGTCATTTCAGCTAAATCCCTCCCCCCTGTGGATCCTGCACACCTGTCAGCAAACAACATATGGTATTTAACCTAGTGCTTATTCATGCATCTGCAGGATGTAAGAACATGTCAGAGTGATTCGGAAAATCCCAAATCTGTACACAAACAACAATCCCATTCTTCAATTGAAAGATGCAGGCATGCCCCTTTTAACCTAGGTAACTGGAGGTTTATTTAACGTCATCAGCATAAACAATCGCTTAGCTACCGAGCTTGGAAATGTATACATATATTTCTGGGCCTTTACGAAAGGGGAAGAATTATGTAGGTAGATAATTAGTATGACATTCCTACATGGTCATGGCAACAAGCCCAGTCCCATTCTAAGGCTTTCCTTTTAAATTATGCTAACAAGTAGCCCAGGCCATCTGACCAAACTAGGCACCATGACACACTAGCAACAAAAATCTTTATTTCTGACTCTGAACTCAAAAAGAGAACCACTATTTCCCCTAAATATTTTGGCCCTAATCAGACCCAACACAGACGACGATTCATAGCACATTAATTTCATTAATAGATTTCCTCTATTCAGACAAATAATCGTGCTCAAAGATGTTAGCCCAAACTCTATTCTTATAGCCTGTATTGATGTGGCTTTAGACAAACCCAGCATACGTCAGATACATCCGTCCAACTTATTGGTCATTACTATTTGCCTAAAGAGGGTTAACAAAATGTCTGCCCAGTGCTCGGGATAAGCACACATAATGACATTGGAAACGCCGTCCGGTAGCCGATGATTGGGATTTCTTAAGATAACTTATATTGCCAACTGAATTGTCCCTGTCAAAAGATAGATTTAAAAAATGGTGGAATATATGGACATATGGTGGCAAATTTGTTACCTAAATAGGATTCCAAATCTTTACTGGCAATTGGATTAGTTATACAAGACTGTTGATAGGACCCATTGTTATTAAAGAAGGAGTCACAAGCGCTTTGTATCATGTTTACGAATGACTTCATAAAGATCCCTCAAAGGTATAGTCCAGCAAGAAAGGCAATACGATTTTAACCAGGAGCAATATTTATTCTTACGCTTCCTGATTTGATCGATTTTCACCACACTATTATTACACCAATTGTTTACCTTTCTTATTTCTTGTTGGAGTTCTTCTCTTGGGGTATGCCTCTATCATATCGATGGGTGTGTGTATTCCACAACCTCAATAGAGTTCCTTGTCCTATAAACAAGAAATAAGTTATCAAACTGATCCACTCTATAACTTGATTTGGGATATCAACTTATGTATGCACTGCTTCCAAACCTCTCCTATATTTTATTACTGCCTCTATACTTCTATCCGACTATCAAATTCTGTTCTGGGTCATCCTCACTTTCCTCTCTCCCACCCTGTCTCAAACTAACATTTTCATGTAATGATGATTGATCTTAATATGCAGCATGGGGTGATCACTAAACTCTGAAAAACGCACAGACATTCTATGAATGTTATTATACAGAGCCATACTCCCATAACAATAATCAATCCACTGGAGAGACGCCATTGTGCCGGGTCAAGGCAGTCAGGATATCACCCTTCATGGCTCCGTTAAACATTTTGTAGCCCCAGATCAAAACAGAAGGCAGACCACAAAGGAACCGTTCCTGTAGATTTACACCACTTCTTTTCCTTGGCATGAGTCCTGCCCTCACCTGTTTCATCTCGGGGATAATCAATACAAGGACAATTGAAGTCCCCACCAACAATAAGGCCCGAGGTCTCATTGTTCATTACCTCTGTAATGGATTCATAGATCGCCATTTGAATTGCGTCCGTATATCCCGTCAGGGATCTTAAAGGTTTAAGCTCAGTATATGATGACCATCATGAAACTCAATGCCAATCAATAGGAAGTTTGGGTCATCAGCTGAGATTTCCTAGCAACAATAGTAGTAGACGCATAGGGTCAATAAGTCTCATTATGGGTGACCCTTTTTCCTCTTCTGGCCAATAAAATAAAATAAAATAAATATATTCTTCCAAAACATTCTCTCCATTCAGCCATGTCTCCTGAAACAATATTATACCACATTCATGCTAATAAGTGATGATGACCCTGTGTATTCCAGGAGCAGATGTTAAATTGATTTTTAGGAATGCTGGCTGGGAACAGTCAGAAAAGAGAGTAGCCATTCTCAATGGGATTTGGCTATCCTCTCCTCTGCAGTAATTGGATTAGAGATTATTGCAGGTTGAGAGACCAAACAACTCTTCAAAGTGATTTTAGAGGTAAATGGCAGAGCCTGTTGTTTCCCAGTTTTAACAACAATCTGATCTATATCATAACCCCATTTTAAAAGAGATGATGCATTTCTGCAGACAAAGGCTGACATTTTTCCGAGTCTTTACTGTGCAAGTCACTACTTTATAGCACCCACAAGGCAGGCAAACAGCCATAAAGATCTAATAAGACATGCTGATTTATTGGCAACTGGGCATCATCAAAGATGTCTAGAGATGGTAAAGGAAGTACGTTCTACGCAACGAGAACTGATGTCCATGTGCAAAATGGAAGACTTTGGACTAGCAGAAGTTAAGATGCTGACATCCGTGACAGTACCCCAGACTAGCCTTCCTCCTGAGGCAATTTTTCCACCAGTAACCCTTATTCCTTTTGAGGACTGGCGATTTGTCAACCAAGAGATTAATGTACCTCCCTTATTCTTATTGCGTCTCAGTTTTCTAGACGCCTTTTTGTGTGCCTTTTTCAAAGAGGGACCAACCTTTGATGTCGGCACGATCTGTCTGCCGAATTTTAACTCATGTTTATGGAATCAGGTTAAACCTTCTCAACCCGAGTTTCCTTACTTAGCCTCTGTTGCCTATGTCTCTCTTTTCTAGATATCACCACAGTATAATTAGGCTCTGAAACTCCTTCATGACCTTCCAAACTCCTCGGAGCTTCAACAAAATTAAATACCATAGCAATTGAAGAAATTGAAGTATTCCCATCCAACCCTGTCAATGCAGGAGATGTGATAGGATTAATCTTTGATCGCAATGTCCCTGATTTTCGTATATTCACTGCAATGATTTGATACCAGCCTTATTGATGCAATCTTTCAGCACCAACTATTCCAGGAGGTGGGTTTGTTTTTGAGATTCATTAGAGATGAAATTACAACATTTCAGCAACATTTTAGGGCAGAATTAATGGCTTCATTCTGCACTGCATTTTCTTTATTCTCAGTTCCTTCAAACAAGCCAATGTATTCTTC
This sequence comes from Ambystoma mexicanum, assembly GCF_040938575.1. Taxonomy (NCBI): domain Eukaryota; kingdom Metazoa; phylum Chordata; class Amphibia; order Caudata; family Ambystomatidae; genus Ambystoma; species Ambystoma mexicanum. The sequence goes on from NC_090930.1 coordinate 1,000,334,215, forward strand.
CTTCTCATCCCCCAGTAGGCTCTGGCTATCCGCGTCACTTACTGGTGCTTCTATTATCCCTGTTAATCTTGCTGAACATGAAAGTCTTTGATATTGGCCACCAGCGTGGTATCATTTATCATATTAACCTTTTGGCAGGCATCAAGAAAAACACTAGGGCTTGTAGAACGTGGCAGAAGTTGCACTTCCGCCTTTAAAAATAAACACAGATTGAGCAATGAATTATTATTGTCAATCTGTGAGGAGGAATTACCGAGCCCTGATTGAATATCCTGTTCTAGAATCATTGGTACAATAAGAGTAGGGGCCTCTTTACTTGGAAGATCCTTAAAGAACTTGGTGATTTTGGTCGTATCTTGATACATAGGTACAATTGCAGCCAAAGATTCGTCCTTTGAGGCTGTTTCATTCTCCGGAGCAACTGGCACTGCCATTTGCCTGGCTGATGTTGATTTAACTGGTTTACCAATTTTCTCTTTTCTGCAGAGAAGTTAGTCCCTTTTAGGTGGCATTTCCTTAGAGAGGAGGCAAATGATGCGTACCCCCAAGGCAAGGACTTCCTTTCTAGAGTACACTAAGCTCTGATTCAGCTGTTCCAAAAGTGGAGTGCAGTTAAATACACTGGCTTAATATCTGAAGCCGTGCCTGTTTTTTAAGCTTGCTGAGGCCGATCAGGCAATTTCGGTTACCTTCAGATTCCTTGCGAGTCACCTGTGCTGTAAGGGAGCGGCTTTGAATTATCGTGCTATGCTGGACAGTAGCATTGTAAATATACTAGAATGTATCACTGTATCCCATTGCTGGAATACTGAAACACAGGCAAACCACCAATACTCACGCTACCACCCGGAAATCAGAGACACTGACACGCCTCTCACATATGCATTTGATCTGTGGCATATTGGTCACCTTCCACGGTATAGAGTGTCCAAAGCTTCCTTTCGTTGCTGTCGCCCGGCCCCATACCCCCCACCACGGACCATCATAGACCACTTTCAAACCATTTTGCGACCGTGCCACGCTCCAGCACAGCAATGCCGGTCTTATGGATTTGTGGGATGCTCGGCAGCAGAGACTCCTCTTCCTCAGAATGTAGTCACAGAAAGCAGACTGCACAGCGATAGTATTCCGCCATAGACCACTTTCAAACCACTTTGGGACCGTGCCACGCTCCAGCACAGCAATGCCGGTCTTATGGATTTGTGGGATGCTCGGCAGCAGAGACTCCTCTTCCTCAGAATGTAGTCACAGAAAGCAGACTGCACAGCGATAGTATTCCGCCATAGACCACTTTCAAACCACTTTGGGACTGTGCCACGCTCCAGCACAGCAAAGCCGGTCTTATGGATTTGTGGGATGCTCGGCAGCAGAGACTCCTCTTCCTCAGAATGTAGTCACAGAAAGCAGACTGCACAGCGATAGTATTCCGCCATAGACCACTTTCAAACCACTTTGGGACCGTAGTAGAAGTATATATGCTTTTTTGGATGAAGTGGATCAAGAGTTACATGAAATGCTGTATGGGATATGAAAGTGCATCTGAAAATGGCAAACAGGATTAATGCTTGTTCCTTTGGACTTGTGATAACCATTCAGAAATAAAAAAACACCTAAAGCAACAGTGCACCTTGAGAACATTATAACTTTTTTTAGACACTTATAAAGTAACATTTGTTTCTGATTGAAGAGGAATATTAAGAATTTATGGCTAACAGAGCCCAATACTGGGACGATGCCGTTTTTTCCAAATATTTTTAATATGTTTTTAGTGAATATTCATTTGGAGCATTGAACGTTTTCATGTCTATTTTAATCACATTATAGAGAATACTTAGATCACATTCGTAAGGAATTTCTAAGAACATTTAGTTATGTTGTGGAACAGTGGAACACGATATGTCAATGTAAATGACCTTATGTAGAATACTAAGATCAGTGTTTTAGCGCACATCCCAATACTTTGTTATGCTATGGATGAAATGTTAGTTCAGCATATGGAGCCTAGCGGTTTCTGATTGCATAATGTGTCCTCTTCATTTTGCTTTCCCCCAGATGGAACACAAAAAGAATGTTCAGCTCAGTATCTCGGAGTAATTGTAAGAATATAGTTTTTTTTTAATGTACATACCTGATCATGCAAGCCTAGTGAACATTTCTAGACATCTGCTAGATATGCTGTAAATTTACCATCCTGCAATGCTAGACATTTCCTACATATAGAGTTGCCACTTGAGCAAAAAAGCTCTCTTTTTGTTGTTGCTGGGGAGCTTGTGAGTTGAGGTAACAATGGAACATGTGAGCGAAACAGATTCCCACAAGCTATCTCATCTTTACACACAAATGGAGGACAGACTGAGTGTGGTCAGAATAAGGCTACTGTTAATAAATCAGCAGTTGCACAGGGTCAGGGTCACTTAAAACACATTTTATCCAAACGCGTGTATAAAAAGGTCAGCGAAGAGCCGAACAACACTTCATTGCACAAATATAAACGGCAAAGATAAATTCTAGTGCCACATGCAAGCACTAATAATACATGGCTACATTTATAGTGATATTAGTAACAGGAGTGAGAGAGCAATTCATGATGTGTATCAAAACAACAATCCACTGATGGAGTCAACACACAATGTGTTTCTGGCTTAAAGGGAGGGGCAGTGTGATCACATCTCTTCTTTGTATGGTTAAGCCCTTTAAGCCATCTTCAGACACATAAGGATTGGTAATATATGAACTTTGAGAGGCTCATCTCCTGTCAGTTGATATTTGGCCCAGGAAAATACAAAAAAACAAAGTATACAAAAATGAAAACCAGACCTCTATTACAAGACTAATAAAAGAATGGAAACACACTTCTGATCACCCACCTTTCATTTCTTCTATGTGCATAGGGCGGAGATTATGGAAGGCACATTGAACAATAGTGCGATGGTGCAGTCCGGATTACTAAGTAAAGAAAAAGAGGCACATTTGTCCTGAGTACATCCCCAAAGGATAATTTGATGTATTTTAGGTGGTCATAATACTATGTATGTTACCTTGTCACCCTTTGCATATGCGCTGCTGCTGTACTTTAAATGCAGGGGTTTGGTGCCTCCCAAAGGACCCAGGACAATGGTTGGCATACCTGTGGTCATTTGCTGAAGACTATACGTTGTCCTGTATGGATAAACAAAGGCGAGAAAAACACATATCATGTTTTCTGTTTTTTGCGCAGTTCATGACAGAAAGATTTGCAGAGTTATCAAATAAAATTATTTTAGCATTGGGTATGAGTTTATATTCAATAACGAAGAGGAAACTCACTTCGGGTAGTAACGGCATGCAATAACATTCATGTATATTTTAAACACGGATCAAACAGCTTGAGGAGAAAATCCTTCCTTTCACTATCGGCGTCTACCGCTGTAATGAGAACCCTCGGATTCAAACGTGAGTGCAGGAAAATCTAAACCAACCTGAACGTGGTGTAGATGTTGGGAGAAGCCAGCACGCTCATGTTTGTGGATCAGTGAATGTAGTTGGCCGCCATCTTGGGAATGGCTGGCAACTACCAATTGACTATTCCTCAAACAGTGGAGAGGGCCTGGGCGTTACCAAATGTATTCTGCGATCCAGAATTTGCAAAAATAAATGCATATTACTAGAATCACCACCCAAAGGCTGCCCATGACTATGCATATTTTGCAGTGTGAGCAAAAAACCTGTTATTCCCAAAGCCCTGGGATAATACACACAAGTACTGGATGCATCAATGAGTCAAAAATATGGGTGTCTAGATTTAAAGAACCATGCATTGATGAATGGTAAATGAATGAATACATCCAATTCAATGGTGATATTCAGGCCCTTTTTTTACTGTGTCTAAATTAAAGATCTGTTTTTGCTTGTTTCCTCAGTATAAGGTCTCTGTCACTCACTGCCTCGTGGGGGGCATTGCACTGTTGGGATAACAAAACATAATGATTTGGTATGTTTGTGTTTCACCTCCTTAAAATGGGCTACTAGCGCTTTGTCTGCTATTTGGTTTTCAATACACAAGTGATGCTCGCAAATCCATTGGCAGATTTCTCTTTTAGTTTTGTACCACACTCAGTCTGACCTTAATTTGTATGTAAAGGTGGGGTAGCTTGTGGGAATCTCTATTTTGCAGACATTTCTTATATACATCACAAACCACAAAGAATGTTCTTTGGACCTAAATCAGTAAAAGCTTCAAAAAGAATTGAAAATTCTTTATGTATCGTCCATATATGTGACAGGAATTTTTACTTTTCTTAGGGTACTACATTCATACTCCAAGTGGTCGTAGGCCCCCTGACAAAGGTTCTAAACAATATAAACTTGAAACATGTCAGAGTTTTGGTTTGTCTAGAAATAGCCATAAGGACACCTTTATAAAAATGGATGTGCCTTGTTTTTGTCAGAGATGTTCACATTACACATTCTTGTGTGTTTGGAGATATTGTCATTGTAAAAACTGTTTGTAATTTTGGTTTTGTTGGTGGTTGAGTCAAGTTATTTTAATAATTTTGTAATGAAAATAATCATGTACGCTTCCCAAATCTTAAAATGAAATCTTAACCTATCATTTGCATTATTTATTATCTATCTATATATATATAAAACAGTTAGGTATGTTTCTGTACTCAGCTGATGCAATTCATCAGTGTTAGGTTGCCCTCTGTTGCTAAACGGCAAAATGCACCTCTGTGTGCCCTTCCACTTCAACAACAGCAATCATTTTCACAAACAGAATGAGCATGGTTCTACGCGGTCACCTCCACCTTCCACTTTCGCAAACATTCGGAATAATTTTAAGTTACTTCTTTTTACCCCCACTTCTTTTCACACAAGGCACAGTGGTTCCATTGTCGATGAACAGTTAATTACCGGCTCACCGTTGCAGTCTCTAAAGAGCGTAATGCTGTAGGATGAATGCCCCCTCACAAGCTGCAACTGAAAGTAGGTGCTGTAATTATGCTTCTGTGCAATCTTATACCATCACCAGAGCTCTGCAGTGGAACAAGGTTGACAATTAATCATCTACGAAGACACATCATAGAGGACTGTGTAATCGATGAAACCCAGATACTGTTCTTTTAACACGCATACCTCTCATTTCACCTGATACAAATATGTCTTTCAAATTCAAAAGAAGACAGTTACCTATACGTTTAGCCTTTTCAATGACCATTATTAAGTCACACGGACTGACACCCCCTCCCTGGAAGTTATCTGTGGTAATTCTGATATTTAAGAAGGGGGACAGAAGTGAACCCATGAATTACTGACTGATATTGACCTAGACGATATGCTAGAATGGCGTATGTCACATCTGGAATGGCTACTATATGTATATATTGAATTTAGAAAACTTAAATACATTGTTTAGTGTTACATTTTCTGGGAACTGTGGTTTGAAGCCATGCTGATGACCCTCATTTTCTTATCCTTCAATACATTAAAATTATTAATTGAAAGAACCTGACAGCATGAGTAATTTTATTTGGGTACAGCATTAATGGAAATTGGGTAATTAAAATAAAAAGGAGCAGTTTGTGGAAATAAATAGCTGTACATCTGATTACAGGGTAGAAATTAGGTCATAATTAAGAACCGGAAGGGTCAGGTGTAGGAAAATGAACATAATGAGTATATCACAAATAAGAAGATGAATTGGCTGGAGAAATGTAAGGTAGCAAATGCAAGAGGAAGGAATGATGTGGCAGTCAGGGCGCAGCAGCACATTTTTTGAATAAATAGAAGGTGAGAGCTCTGGGAACAGCAATGCACATTTTTGTTCCTTTTTAATTTTACAATGTATGTTCAGAGATTTAAAATATGAAGTAAATGTTTTATTTGAAATTATTCTGTTAATTTTCATGGCTATTCTTTACGGTGTTAAGAGCATTTTCAATTTCGTTAGAAACGTATAGATCCAGTGCAGTGGGGCACAGACAAAGGAAAGTGCAAGCATTAAAGCCAGCAATGAAAAACCAAGGCTGCATTGTTTTAAATGTTACCTTTAATCGAAATGAGAAAACAAGGGTGAATGGAGAACAGGATGAGAGAACAGAGATGTTGATTGCAGATGCTTGATTCAAGTGGCTGGAAGAAGAACAGGACAGTCATTCATGTGATATGGTATTCAGTGTTCTGCTAGATAAAATTAAGCATCTTTGAGGTATATTTGTATCATTCATGGCATTCTCCAAAGATATCAGGTCTTTCAACAAGCCATGCACATGTTGTGCACGCCTACAATGAAAGCACAATATCTAAATTCTGTCACGTGTTAAGCGAGGACTTGCAGAGAATTATCCAGGTTGAGAAGTGTTGGAAGCAGAACATACTTGATATGGGTATTCGCAATTGTTCAGTATATATTAAGGGTGATCGGGACTCTGCATCAAATTACAGAGGCACCTCCTTTAGACTCGTTGTTAGAAATCCATGGGAAGGTAACAAAAAAGAGATTAGAGTCTTGGTTTGAAAAAATACTATAATTTGTTAAGGCTTGCTTTAGGAAAATGGCTATTCACAGTGGATCAATCTTTTCAACTTTTATTAAAGAAGTCCATTTATTTAGCCTTCATTGATTTTAGACACCCACTTTGACTGTGCCCTGTGAGCAATTGTGGTCAACCTTAGTTCAAATACAAATTCTTCTTTTCTTTGTCAGATATCTACCATAGAAGGTATACATTAAGTAGTTATCTAGCAAACCGTTGGCATTAGAGGCCGATAGAGCATCCTTGGGTAGTAGCTAATTGGGACTACTTTTATTTGTGAATGACGCCATGCTTGTTTAAAACCTCCACATGATACTCAGCAACTCTTAGACCATTTTAAATGCTGCCTCTTAGAAAGGGGACTTAAATATTTGTAAAAGTAAGAGTATGGCATGTCACACAGTGAGTAAACTGCAGCCCTGTCCATTATCACTTAAAATAGGTGGGGCACACATTCAGAATCTTATTATTACTTAACTATCCGGTTTCATATATCCCCTAGAAGGATTTCCAAGATTGAAAAAAGTAGTTGGATATTAGCTTGAGATGGTGAAATTATAGTGACCTTTTCAAAAAGGTTAGGAGATTAAGCCATCTCACAGATCATGGAAGTATAGAGGGTGCAGGCTGTAACTGGTACCTGTGACGATTTACCAGGTGTTGTCACTTCTCCCCAAGGGAGAACCCTTTCCCATTAGGCTACGGAGGTGCAGCCACTACCTAATAGTCCCCCAAAATGGTGGTTTAATGTGGGAGGACTGCATGGGGAGGGACACCCCTTCTGGGGATAAGGACATTCACCTTTGGTACAACCCATTGTATAACATCACACCCCCACATGCCTTAGCCCCGTTCCATTTCAAAACACTATATTGAGAGTAAACCTTTGTATTTCTGTAATTCCTGAGGTACAGCCAAGACAGAAAATACTAGGACAAACAAGAGCACAGAACACATGAGGAATACTGACTGTGCTAGTATTGAGACAAGGTGGCTCACAGGAGGCATGAGGAATACCATGGAGCCAATGAAAACAGATGTTGACGTTATGCTGGGGTGGAGTAAGCCCCATATAATGGAAAGAGAATAAGGACTCAGCGTCTTCATCTTCCATCCTCATCAGAGAACCCAGGAGTTTCAAAGTCCCCAATCGACCTGAAGAAAGGGCTCTGCTGAGGACACTGGCAAATGGCTGAGGAAGTCTGTGACGGGTCCTGCTTTGGTAGGACCGAGCCGAGCGGGAAGCAGGCAAGACTGCAAGAAGCCACAACATGTGGAACTGCAGCAGAGGCAGTAACAAAGCACAAGGCTGGAGGAAGTGGGAAGGAGACCCATCCCCGTCCCCGCAGAGACCAGTACTGTGAAAGCGAGTCCCAGAAGGTAACGGGAAGCAAGGGCGGACCGTTTGTGATTAATCCTGTGGAGTCCTCACAAAAACCCTATCTAAAGTCTCCTCCCATGTGGCCATGAAAGGCAGACACTGACACTTCCTGATTCTGACCCTGGCGGTGGTATTCACCAGGAGGATCACCCAGGGGAAGAAAACGATTCTGCTAGATAAGACCAAGTATTTGTCTTCCTCAAAGAAATAAATATCAGGGATACCAAAATATGTAATGGCTTGCTGTAATAGAGAGCTTTTATTTCCTAAAGCTAACTGTCTGAATGTGGGTGAAAAAAATCATAAACGGTTATGCATTGGGAGTAAGAAAACCCCTTTTAAAGTCACGTACGAATATGTAGATGAAAGCTCCCATGACCCCAGAGGAATAGTAAAGATGAGTCACTTAGATTCTGAAAGTCATAATTACCTGGTCAAACCAAACCCTCTATTTGATTCCCTATAATACTCGGTTTGCGATTATAATTAAGGAGAGAAATTAATTGGGTATTGAAAATTCCATTAGTAAAGCTTATTTGAACATTGTGGACTCCAGGTCCCACAATGCGCAAAGTGTTGGGACAAAGAAGAGGGCTGCAAAGGCTCGAGACTGCAAGTTGAAGCCTAATGTGTTAATAACCGGATTACCATGAATTAATTGAATCTGAAATGTTAGAAGGAGAAAGAAACAAAAGTTATTTTACTGAAAATAACTTTTGGTTTTCTCTCCCCTGGACTTTTCAGACAAACCCCTTCTTCTCTTCCCCTTACTTACCTGTAGGTGGCACACCTCCTTGTGTGCTGCCGTCTCCTGTATCTCTTTCTGATGCCGATTCCCTTCACTTGCGTGGATTGGAACGGCGCAGCAGAGTCCTAGTTTCTTTTTCTTTTCTTTACTTTATTCCAATGGGTGCGGGGGACATCTCGCAACCCCCACTGACATTAAAGTGAATCAAGGGTGCGGGGGACACCGCTGCATCCCCGCTGATTTTGTTCACTGTATCGACATGTGTAATTTTCATACAGCCGAAATTCGGTCAAGTAAACCATTTTCTTTCCTTTGTTTTTTATACAGATACCTTAATGACCCACACCTGAGGGGGAATGGGAGGCATAAAAGGCCCCCTCAGGTGAAGGCCAAAGAGAGTAGCAGCAGGAGGTGGAGTAGTTGTGATTTCTCCACCTTGCAGTAGAAGCAGAATCTGGGAGAGAACGGAAACGCCGGGACCACTGTTGCATGTCGAGCAGTTGCCGGTCCTGAGGGGGGTTTCTCCCTCTGGAGACCTTGATTGCAGCTGTCGCGCAGCAGGAAGCTTTGGAGTTGTAGGCTTTCCCCCTGGAGACCGACATTACAGAGGTTGTGCGGCGGGAAGTGTAAACTTTGAAAGCTTCCCCCAAAGTAAGGCGGGCTCTGGTGGTAGATTAGCAGTGGAGAGTCTCTGGAGTAGAGAACGCTCATTTAAGGAGTGGAACTGGCCTCAGGGGACCGGAGGATTCAAGTTGCCGGGCCACGCAAAGCAACAGAAGCAGAATACCCGGAAGCAGCGCAGCAAGCAGACATGCACTCCAGACTCGATGAGTTCACTATTACATATTGATCCCGGAACGCTCCATGATCGCCCGCTGGCCAAGCCGGGGTGCCCTAAGTATGGGAGAAACATAAAGAGAGTGAAATGGCAAAGTAAACATTTTGAATACCGAACTAATATGAAGCTGACTAATAGTCTGTTTGAAACCCAGGCTGATTTAAAGAGAAGGTGGCAAAATAAGAAATTGACAAACAGACCAGAAAGGTTTGACTGTGTTTATGTGGGCCAGTATAATTGCAAACAACAAGAGAGGGCAATATTGCAAGAAACCAACACAAACAATTATTGCCAAAGCCTAAAGAGAATAATAACAAGGCAAGATAAGAAGAACCAACATTGCCAAAGCCAAGAATGGGCAATTAAGAATCCAAATGTTTGTGAATCGGTTCGTAGTGAAAAGACCGAAAAAAAAATATCGAAAAAAAGGTCGAACCAAAAAATCTCGAAAAAAAAAAAAAAATCGAATTTATTTTTCAACACGTTTTTTTTTAAATGGGGGGCTTCCGCCCATCTCCCCTTTTTTCATTTTTTTTATTTTACCCCTTTTTTTTACTTACCTGACCCCCAAAAATACATATAAATAAATAAATAAAAATGTGATTTTTTTTTTCGAGATTTTTTTTCAATATTTTTGTCATTCGATATTTTTTTTTTCGTCCTTTTGACTGACCACCTTGTGAATCATATCACTTATGTGTCAATGAAGAAATCAGAAGATTTGACTTAAACTCACAGTGCCAAAGCCAAAGAAGTGTAAGAGTGGGAGAAAACCATTGTCAGCATTTGGTTAATGTGGAAGTGGGGTAACAAGAGTGACAGGAGGGCTGTCCTTCTGACAGAGGTATTCGGGAGGAGCATAGCATAACCTGCATTGTGTGTGGCAATCACATGTGTTTAATAAACAGCACCAATGTGTTTCTTGTCTTTCCTGAAAAAATATTGAAATATTGAAGCTTCAGGGTGTGAAGCAAAAGACTTTGCAGACTTGGAAACTAACCTTTGCCACATAAGTACTTGTAATTAGTAGTTTTAATCTGTCCTGGCAGGAGAGTACACCAGGGCAGAGATCCGTGTAGTAGTTGGCCTGGCAGGTGAGTGGACCAGGTGGAAATCATTGGAGTACTGTTGTGTGGGAAAAGTCTCAAAGAAGAAGTTGCAGCACCATTTAGGTGTTTTTGTGAACTGTTGCAGAATCATCCTGACACATTACAATTGTTAAAACAAGTGTTTTTTGGACTGTTGCTGAATTATCCTTACAACTACATTTTGTTGATCCTAATGAACAGTGGAAGTATCATTGGTTTATGAGAAGAAGTTGCTTTGAATTCAATGTCAAAAGTGGAAAGAGGAAAAACCTGTTGAACATTTTTGAACGGTTGGTTGAATTCAAATTGGAGCAAAAAGAACTGCATTGGAACTTTGTTGGAAGACAGGATTTCTTGATCCTTTTGGAACTGTTCAATATAATACTGCTTGAATATGGGGAAGGGGAAGTCACACAGATTATAAGGAGAGACAGTTACAAAGTTGTAATCATAAGTGTTATGTATGTAGTTATATTTAAACTGCCATATATTACATTGTTGAGCTGTTGTCTGTATATTTGTGAGGGACAGAAACATTTTGTTAGAGCATTCCCTTTAGTTTATTTTAGGGAGGGAAATCCACCTCAGGGTAGGGATAGAGAGGCGTTTATTCAACCTTTTGAGTTAATAAAATGGCATATTTTCAAAAATCTTCACAAAGTTGTGCCACCACATCCCTCACATGGTAGGGATGTGGGGGGGAGCAGAGAGGTCTCCACTTCATGCCGGTGCAAGCATAAAGCCCTATCAGAGGGCCATCAAGGGTCGGGGACCCACAGAAGGCCAAAGAGTGCATCAGAGGAAATCTTCCTCATACCAGTGGTGGAGATCAGTCCACTGACCACCAGAGAAGGGTCTGAGACCCCAACAGAAGAGAGCCAAGCATCAGAGGAAATCCACCTCATACCAGTGGCAAAGATAAGCCCACTGATGATCAGAGAAGGGCCTGGGACCCTGATCTATAAGTAGGATTTGGAACTTTGTTGATATAATGAAAAAGTGTCAAGATAAAACTCAAGTTAAGTTGAGAAAGAACTTACAAACATCAGGAGAAGGGAGTCATTCTCCTGGTAAGAAAAAAGAATCCTTTCAAGTACACTGAAGAGGTGCCCAGGGGAAGGGAATCACCCCCCCCCCCAGCCTTGTTGTGAAGCCTTGTTGAGAACTGTGTTGGAGTGTGCAGACTAGTACCAGGAGAAGGGAGGCATTTTCTCAGTCCATAAAGATGACTGTACATTGTGTTGGAACTGCCAGCCAGATTAAAGGAGGCATTCCCCCTGGCATTTGTCTACAAGAGGACATTTTGGAATCATGATCCGTATACCAGGAGAAGGGTTTCATTATCTTGGAGAAGGAACTTTCTGTTAGATTATCTTAGTCTTTAGTTATAGTGAAAGGGATAGAAGTAGGTTGTGATACAGGATGGTGGACTTTTCATTTGAACAGATATTCAACAGATCCTTAATATTAGTTTGAGGCAGGGAAACCCCTCTTACAGATAGGGATAATGAGGGTTCTTTTACTATCAGTAAACATCTATAACCACTGTGATGAATCTGGCACTATCATCACTGACTATCATCACTGATTCTGTGAAAGGAAGCTTCCCTTACTTGATCAGGGGGGTGGCACATTTAGGGGAAGGCAAGCTCCAGAGGGGCAGAAGTAACTACATCAAAAATAGTCTTGCAGTAATAATTCCCAATTACATATAAATGCCTCTGCATGGTTTATTGTAGTTTAGATGAAGAAATCCCGCCTTACTGCAGTCAAACACCCTAAGTACCCCCCACTTTCAGTACTAAGACTAAGTACTAAGACAAGGAAGAGGGATATAGTAATGAAGATAACCAGATGTGGTAAGCTAACACAGCACTCTAGTCTTTGGAAAGAGTTACACTGTCCTGGGGTTTTAGGAAAACACCCCTCCCACACAACCCACCCCCTACAGGCAAACAGGGTTCATCAGTGATTCATGCTTCACCCACATTAGTGGGAATTGTTGGCAACCTCTGTGGCTTGTCCCTCCTCATCTGTGCTGACCATCAAGACCAGGTCCACGTGACTCGGGTACCAGCAGATTGCAAAGACCTGTTAACCATGTAATCATAGAATCCAAAATTGCAGCTTGTAGGGCAGACAATGTGAACATAGCCTCCAAAGTGATGGAGTCTCAGTCTCAAGTACAATCCTCGTCAGAGACCGATTGTTTAGACTCATCCATCCGGCCACTTTCCAATTCTTTTATGGGATAGGCCAGGTCCATAGCGAAAATAGGGGAAGAGAATAGGATGACAGAGTACTCGGCATGGGGGCACAGATTCCTTCTCCCCTATGCCAGTAAAATATAATGGCTCCCCGAGTTATTTTTCCAAATTCATGACACAATGTTTGTTGCATTTTATGAAAAGACCATAGTTATACAATACCAGCACCACAAAGGTAGTATTGATTCTCATGAATTTCGATGGACATTGAGTTGCTGGAAATGCATCGGAGGGACAGGGCCTACGTATCCTTGTCCTTTACTGCTTTTTGTCATGTGTTCTGTCGTATTTTCCACGCAGGAGTTCATGTGGGACTCCTGGCAGTGCAGCTCTCCCATTTGGTTGGTGTACAGATCCATGTGGTACCCTTATGGCACCCATGGGTGGGAGGTACAACCCTGTGCCCCTAGTGTATGTTTTTTGGCACCTGTGTGTGGCCCACAGAGCAGGGTATGGGCTGGTGGCAGCTCCATGCTGAATCTGACAGGTGCTCCTACATTTTGGGATGCCCAGGCCTTGTCATTGGAATCAGTAGATTCCTGATGGAATCAAGATGGCCCCCGTGGCCCCTTGCCTTCCATTGCCTGTTACCTTGGTTTTCCCAAAGTCCTGGGAAGCCCTGATTCTGTCCCTTCCCCCTTACTGGCTCTTGAGTGGAAGTTCCATATATGCTAGTGTGGGGAAGTGCTGACCAGACTGGCTGGAGCCTTCCCCAACAACCGTATGTTGTGGGTACACATGTGGGTGGGACCTGGGTGAATGGAGTGTGTGACAAATACGCATTCTGTGTTGTGGATGTCTAGTATCTGGTGTTTGACACAATGATTGAGACAGCCCTGCCAGAAACTGGTATGAATGCAGCGTGCAGTGTTGAATGGCTGTTATGCGCGCAGGTTCTCGGAATGGTGTATGTACTTTTCATGCAACCAGAAAAAACACGGGAGTCAGCCAAACTTTGTGTAGTGGTTCACGGGGAGGAATATCTCGAACCTCGGTCTTCCGAGGCGGCTGGAGGTTGCCATGGAAGCTTAGCAATGCGTTGCTAAGGAGACGCAACGTGCGTGCTGGTTCACGGCGGTGATCAAGTGACATTGGGTATTTAACCCCGCCCCCTGCTTGCTCAGTGCTTCTGATCAAGCATTTTTGGCGCTACTTGTTTACTTACCTTGCATCTTGTTTACCTGGTATATTGAACCCTTGCTTCTCTAACCGACCTTGCTTTTGGATATTCCTAGTCTGTTTTGGTGCTTCAGTGATTTACTGGTTTTCGACCCTTGCCTTCTGCCCTTGGATATTGTTATTGCCTAATCCTCAGTCTAAGTTTGCTCATATGGATGTGACCCGGATTGCATAAAGGATTTCTTTTGAAGTTGTTGACTTCAGTCACTCTTGCTATTTTCTTGTTACTTCTTGTACTGTTAAACACAGTATCTGTTACTTCGTGGAACAGTCTCAGTTGCGCCGCGGGACAGCCTCTGCTGCAACGTGGGACAGCCTCAGCTGCGCTGCGGGACAGCCTCCGCTGCAACGTGGGACAGCATCAGCTGCGCCGCGGGAGCGACGTGGGAAGGCATCCGCCGGCCAACGAAACAGCCTCCGTTGCAACGTGGGACAGCGTCCGCTGCATCGCGGGAGTTGTTTCCCCATTTGGTAAAACACTTTGACTTTTCGTATTCCTTCTAGCTTAGACAGAAATTATCTTTCTCTTTCATCACAAACCTTTACCATGTGCAATTAACCCTGGAATCCCTCTGGTAAGAATCTCTGTGTCTTTTCTTGTTATTGGTAGTCTAGTATTAACAGGGATTGTAACCAGAGAGGTCACTTGTTTTTGCAGAATATTCCTAGTATTTCCCGATTCCTGCTCAGATCGTGGTTAATCTTCTTAGGATCAATTCTATCATTGAGCAGGTTAGTGTGGGAGGAGTGTTAGTATTTGGTGAAGCCACACAGTATACTTGGATACTAATTGTGCTTCTTTCCTTCTACAGCTACGGTGGTCTCGGAGGGATATCCAAACATCTTTCAATTAATTGATCCCTCTGTATGTGTATTGTTACCATTCAGAGGGGTACATTGGTGGGAAGAATTCTTCTTCTACACTACGGGGTCAACCAGTGAAGAGGAAATCTGACAATGGCATGGTGTTGTGAGTGTCTGGATGGAGAAAAAAGGCCTGAATGCACTGTGCGCCTGATTGGCTGACTGACTGCCTGAATGCCCTTCTGAGTGATTGGTTGCCTGAGTGTGACCCAGCAGAATGAATGGGAGATCAACAGTATATCTGGGTTACTCACTGCTAGAATTCGTTCAGAAGCTGGAGTTGAAACTGACATTGAAACTGGAGCTTAACATTGAAGCCCCGCTGGAAGAGAAGTAGTGCTGCTGCTCTACTTCGTCGATCTGAAAGCTGCTGCGCCTTCTGGAACTGATCCATAGAGGACCTTGTTAGGCACCCTCTTCCCGAGATACGAGGGCCCATCGTGCACTGCTAACCTTCGCCCAAGCGCCCTGGCAGTCAGCCTACGAATAGACTGTCAGCCGGAGAGAAATGAAGAGAAGCACCGGACATTCCGTCCACCGGCTTCGACCAGAGTTTGCAGGTTTGCTATAACTGCCGGAGGCCCGTCGAAGTTAGTTGCCCAGAAGTGGGGCCTGATTGACGCTGTGCCGTTGACAACTGGAGCCGCAACACCCCTTTTTTTAAGACATTTGATTCTCAGATGTGCTGGTCGGCACCGCTGACCGCCTTATCCTGCCAGAGAAAGCCAGGCTGTAGACGTGCCGAGGAGCATCTGCTGGTGGGTTTCCCGCCACCCAAAGACTGTACAGACGTGGGACGACTCAACGCCCTTGCTGGACCACAATTCTTCACAAACTCTTTGCGGTCCTGAACTATCACCACAGAGGTGCCCCACACGCCTCTTCCTTGATGGACATCTTTGACTCGTTGTCGATGAGCACCTCCAGGACTAGAGCTGCCACCTCACCGCCGTTGTTCACCCTTTTCTTCGTAGGATCTTGACGATCCGTGGCTCCTGCTTTAAAGGGAGTCATTCAAGAAGGATCCACAGATGCCTCCTCGAGGAACTCTGCTATTCAAGGTACTTTGGGGTGGTAGAAACACTTTATAAGGAAATAAGACTCATTGAACAATATATGGACTGGGCTTGTAGTATATCTTTTATTTTACAGGTTGCCCAGGTGTGGGGATCTCCACACAGAACGGTGTCTTGGTAACTGGGCTGCTATTCTGCCAATTGTTCTAACCAACTGCTTTCCTCCTATGTCTATTGTTGGTTACCTTTATTAATTGATTTGTGTGACATTTCACCAGAGAACAGTTGATACACTTTAATGAAATCTGATAATAATTGTGGTACCACTTAGAACTGTATATATTTGCCATTGTAGATTAACTGAACACAAAGTGAGTTATTGTGATTGTATATTAGTTTTAACTAATACAGTTTGCAGACATTCCTTTGTGGGTGCTTGGGGACTACATTGTACTTAAGAACCAGCCCGCATCACCTCCTGAGAAGCTAGGCCTTGATTGCTCATCCATTGCTACCAACAATAGAGAATCTTGGCTGGGGTCCTCTGTGCCTCTCCTCTACCATATAGAGAGCAGGAGTACAGACACCCCCTCCAGTCTTTACAGACATGCACTTACGTGGGCCTCCCCTTTGATCAATAATCATGACCCCATTCTGGATGATTATGATCAATTCGTACTGGCATTCCGTCAGAAGTTGAAAAGAAAGATCTAGAGAACTCAAAGCCTATATTGCTCAGTTCAAGTACCTGGTCACTTAAACAGCTTGGGCTGAAGATGTTCAAGCGTATATACTACTGAGGTCTTAAAGAGGACATCAAGGACGCTGTATCTCAGGTCCTACCATATCCAGTCACCTTAACAGAGTTCATAGATCTAACTCTATGCATTAAACAAAGGCAAGGTGAAAGAAGAGGGGAGAAAAAGCATTTTGAATTATAAAAACCATGGGGTCGCTCGACTAAAGATGCTCCACTAGGAAATTTAGTCCCTGAACTATGCCAAGTGGGAGGTATCAGAGGGACTCTGAGTAAAGAAGAAAGGGAGCACAAACGATTAAACAATCTCTGTTTCTATTGTGGTCAGTAAGGACATCCAGTACGAGAATGTCCGAAACGGTCGGGAAATGCCTTGGGTCCTCAGTAAAAAGGGGTGGACTGAAAGACCCAGGAAAAATACGGACACCCTTAGAACTTTCTTCTATGTTACTACCCATGCCAGCAATTACTCATATTTTTCTAGGCATCATTCTCTGAGCTAAAGGACTACAACATGTTACTATTTTAGTTTTGGTTGATTGCTGAGCCACTGGCAATTTAATCGATATGCAATTCGCTTTAAAATATCATTTCAGTCTCCTTGAAAAACCATGTGAAGAAAACATTCATTCTATAGATGATTCTCCACTCAGGTCCCATCACACAACAAACCAGTATTTTTCATATGACGTATGGGATGTTTCATCATGACCATATCGCCTTTGACATTATTGATGAACCCTACTTTTAGATCATACTTGGGATGGCTTGTTTATCCGTATACACCCTTACATTGACTCAAGGGAGTCAAGGTCTCAAGGGAGTGTCTGTTTTCATACAGGCCACTGTTCCGAATCATGCCTCTTAGAATCTATCATGAATACCCTGGTAACTACCGAGAGACCTCCAGAGAAAACCGTAGAAAAAGAAATTGCAGCCACAATAGGCGACTTGTCCAAGGAATATCTGGATTACCAAGATGCTTTTGATCCCAAAGAGGTGGATAGACTGCCCCCCGCCCCCATCAACTTTATGACTGTCGAACTGACCTAATTCCTGACTCAGTATTTCCTTATGGTAAAACATATGCACTAACTGTTAAGGAGACCCAAGCCTTCAAATAATATGTTAAAGATAACCTAGCTAAAGGCTTCATAAAACACTCATCATCACCAGGGCGGGCACCTATATTTTTTTATACCAAAAAGGGATTGTTGTGTACTACCGACAGATGAATGACATCATCATAAAAGAAACAGTACCCCCTGCCCTTAATTCCCTCGTTGATTGACCAAGTCCAAGGGGCAACAATTTACACCAAACTCAATCTCAGGGGATCCCACAATTTGGTGTGGATATGACAGGGGGATGAATGGAAAACAGCAGTCAGGACAGAAGAAGGGCATTATGAATACCTTGTTATGCCCTTTGGTTTATGCAATGCACCTGCTGCTTTCCAACATTTCGTAAACAAGGTGTTTCGTCCCCTACTTGATCATTATGTCATTGTCTACCTAGACGATATACTGGGCTCTCCACATCTTACATGTGAGAAAGGTGCTGAGCTTACTACGTAAACATAACCTCTATGCCAAGTTATCAAATTGTTCATTCCATCAGACTACGGTTGCCTTTCTTGTGTATGTTTTGTCGCCAGATGGTGTATATATGGATCAACAAAAGGTACAGGAAGTTATTGAATGGCCCAGACCCAAGAATGTCAAAGAACCTCAGAGATTCCTTGGTTTTTCCAACTACTATCAATGTTTCATCTCTCATTATTCACAAATGACTTGTCCCTTGACAGCCTTTCTAAAGAAAGACATTCCTTACATATTGAGTCTTTCAGCAGAGATTGCAATCCAGTCTTTGAAAGAGGAATTTACCTCAGCTCCAATCCTTCAATTACTCAACTCTGAGATTCCATACACAGTAGAAACAGATGCCTCTAACATAGCTCTAGAAGCAGTATTGTCTTAGAGACCTGTACCAGGTAAACCAATGCACCCAGTAGCTTATTATTCAAGAAAACTCAATGACGCTCAGATGAATGATACAATATTTGACAAGGAACTCCTCGCTATTCCAGATGCAGTCCAAGAGTGGAGACATTATCCAGAGGGTGATCTGTTCCCTTTTATGGTTCTAACTGATCAAAGGAACCTAGGGTTCCTAAAAACTGCAAAACGTGCCAATCAACAACAGTCCAGATTGGTTCACTTCTTTAGTCGATTCGAATTTACTATCACTTTTAAACCTGCTTCACAAATCACCAAATCACAATTGCAGATGCCCTGTCACGAAGATACGATCCGGAAGACATATCGGAAGAAAAAGGGAATTCCTTTGTCCTGCCAGAAAAAAATCATAATGGCCCTGTCCCCCTCAGCCGATGCCTTTCTGGATGACGCCTGTGAGTTCTATACTTCAGAAAGGATCTTTTCCTTTTTAAAAGAAGACAACAACTATGATATTGATGGACTATTGTACCCAGGTAAAGCTTTATGGGTTCCTCTGGATCAACAACAGAGACAGGTGATGGATTGGTGCCATGACTACCCATTAGCAGGTCATTATGGCCAAAGAAAGACCATTGACTTGGTAAAATGACATGCCCGGTGGAATAACCAATCTCAAGACACAAAACAATACCTCAGAGGTGTGATGTGTGTACAAGAGCAAAATATCCCTGACAATCTCCTACTGAGTTACTTAGTCCCTTGCCCATACCACCCTACCGATAGCACACTATCAGCAGGGATTTTGTTACTAATTTACCCCTCACCTCAGATGGTTTTAACACTATTCTCACTGTAGTGGATTAATTTACCAAAATGGGACATTTTGAACCAGTGAAAGAAATACTCTCTGTGTCTGGAATGGCTCACATTTTCCTGGCCACACCAGTATGACACCACGGTCTACCTGAAAGCATCATATCTGACAGAAGACCCCAGTTTGTGTCCCATTTTTGGAAGAAACTATAACAACATCTCGGAAACAAAACCCATCTGCCAACAGCATATCATCCATAAAGTGGAAAGAGTGCATCAGAACTTTGAACAGTATTTCTGGTGCTATTGTACACAAAGAGAATGTGATTGGATCCGATTTCTTACTTTAGCTGAGTTTGCCTACAGTAGCTCCATACACACTGCCACAGGTTCCTCTCCGTTTTTTGGAAACACCAGCCAACATCCGAAGATGATGCCTCTTAATCCTGTACCCAACACACAAGTCCCTACGGCAGATGAATGGCTTAAAGGTTTGCAACAAGAACAGTAAAACATTGTGATCCACCTTCAAGTTAGCAAGGATAATGCAAAAATGTTTGCTGATGTACACAGAAGAAAATAACCTCTCTATAAACCTGGAGATCAAGTCTGGTTGTATACTAAAAATCTGGTGCTTCCTTGGACTACTAGGAAGTTGAAACCTAAGTACGTCGGACCCTATATCATTGACAAAGTGATAAATCCTGAAGCTATGAAATTGATACTTCCTCCCAACATTCGTATCCATCCTGTTTTCCACGTTTTCCTTCTTCAGACTTTGAACTCCACATCAAACAAACCACTAAAGAGAACTGCAAGCCAGATAATCATGGCTGACCCCGAGGCAGAAAACACTGTCTCTAGAGTGTTCGATTCTCGGTGGCATCATTCAGTTCTACAATATCTACTAGAATGGGAAGGTTATGGGCCCGAAGGTAGAACCTCGGAATCAACAGCTAACATACATGCACTCCAACTTCTCCGGTCATTTAATCAAACCTACCCATGTAACCCAGGGCCACAGATAGGTGCTAGGACGGGGTATACCATTAGGAAAACACCCCTCGCACAGAACCCACTCCCTGCCCGTACTTACTAAGACCCGCGCAGGAAGCAGCAAGCAGCTTCAAGGGGATACCTCATTTGCGGCACAACTCCAGACTTGCGTCTGGCGTGGGGCCTGCCCTTAAGATGGCGGCCTGCCAGGTGCTAGTCAGGCATTTACCTAAACGCGAACAGGAAGTGATGGAATCACTTCTGGTACACGTCTACAAAAAGGGAATAGACGCGCAACTCAGTGTCTTTGCAACAGCATTAGCATCAAGAGTTACATTCCACTTCCAGGAGACTACTGCTACCAGTAAAGTAAGTCATTTCAGGTTTAGAGAAAATTAGGAAGACTTTAGGTCTTCATAGTTAGGATTTCATGCTCAGTTCCAGACATTGCAAAAAGGTTATATACTTACAGGTCTGGATTGGCTGCCAAGGAGAATAGCTTTTACAACTTCTCACTTAAAACGATATGGTAGTATTATCTACTTTTTCAAGCATCTATCCTACCTTTCTATTTTTGTTACCACAATCCTCATTAGCCCGGACTGCATCAAACAAGGTAAAACTATGACCTTATTTTTTGTTCCACATGACAAAACTACCCTCTTTATCCTACCCTCACCTCTAAGAGTGTCCAGAACAACTCTGAACCATCCACTTCACAACATAGCCCACAGTTGCATCAGGTAGGCAAACCGGGGTTCATCAGTGATTCCTGCTTCGCCCATATTAGTGGGAATAATTGGCAACCTCGTTCGCTTGTCCCTCCTCATCTGTGCTGACCATCAAGACCAGGTTCACGTGACTCAGGTACTAGCACCGGGAAGTTTAAAACTGACACAGCTGAGAGAACACCAGAATGAAGAGAGAGGTAGAGGCTGGCCCTGTCGGTGACTTGTTCTGACGCTGGTCAGAATGGCAAGGACAAACAGACCATCAGAAGCAGTGCTGAACTGACACAAATGACATGCAGGAGAGATAAACCAAAGGAAGCTTATCGCTTGAGGGCCCAAAGCAGCTCACGGGAAGCATGTTGAGTCACAACCAAAGAAGAGTGAGGAAGACACGAGGAACACTGAAGCCGCCCTGTGATCACAGAGAAAGCAAACAGGTTACCGGACCATGGGTAGAAGAATGCTGTGTCATGTTAAGTAACACCACTGACAAGTTGATGCAGATGCAAGCAATATTAGAAAAGGGTTGGTGACCCAATGTTTCAAAAGAAGGAATTGGTGTGAGTGCAAACAGTGTGGCTAAAGGGCGAGGACCTCATATCTGAAGGAAGAAGTGAAAGCAGAAACAAACTGTAATGAAAAAGGGTCAGTGACCCAGTAGTTAGAAAATATTTTTTCATGGATGACAAAGAAAGTAGTTGAAGAATGGAAAAGCCCTGGCAAATCGTGAATGTGGGGCTCAAACTCTAAGGAAAAGTGAACTTTGAGAAACATTTTGACATCCTGACAGGAGAGTAAACCAGGTGAAGTGAATGTTGTGAAACAGTGTGATATCCTGGCAGGATAGAAAACCGGGCGTGGGAAGGAAGTAAACCTGAAGTTGGGAAAAGTGTCAGACCAATACATAAAAGGGAAGAATCATACCTCTTTTTGGGATCAGTGGGAGAGGAGTAAATACCCTTGCAGGAAAGTACACCAGGGACACAGATAGGAACAATCAGCAGAGCAGGGTAGAGCTATACCCTCAGAAAACGAGTGGAAAATACAGAGTGTGACAAACTAAACGAATGAAAAGGAATTGTGTATTTAAGGACATGCAAAGGAAGTAAAGAGCACCAGATGTGTGAAGGAGACTCATGGAAAGATTCATATAATTTAACATTGTGAATACTTGAATTAAAACATTGAAAGTTGAAGTAATACAAGTGAAAAAAAGAGGTAGGCCTAAAGAAAGATAGAGAAGCTCAAGGGAGAAGTCGTTCTTGTTGAACTTGTAAAGTGAAGTCTTAAAAAAGGAAGAGAAACACCGGGAAGGAGCCCCACTTTTGTTGTTTGCTATAGACTTTCATTTCTCAAACCCATAACAGGGTTGGGGAAAATCCAATCTATGCCTAATCCTAATAGGCATTTCCCAGTCTCAACCAAAGCAATGTCTGTGTCAGGATGTTAAATAAATGAGGGTCCTCAGTCCTGTGTCCAAAAGCCCTTACACTCTAAACTTAATATAATGCGCTCACTGGGATTTCTATAGACTTTGCATTTATAACCGTCTTTCAGATTTCCAAAATATAAAGTTTAAGGTGCAGAAAAGAAAGAAAGAAAGTTCCACCAGTAAAAGGGATCCTCCCTTCCGCTATGTTTCTTCTCATCCCTCTGTCTCTATCCGGTGCCTCCAGATAAAGTTCCACAAAGTTTTACTATCCAACAAAAGATAGGCTGTTGGACGTCTGCGCTCTTGTCTATATTGATTACATTCTTATCTATTCGACCATGAAGGAGGACCACGTCAACCATGTCTGGGCAGTTTTGGAGAAACTGCGGCAACACCGGCTATATGCCAAATTGGAGAAATGCTTCTTTCTTGTGACAGAGGTAGAATTCCTCGGCTTTATACTCACCCCACGGGGTGTACGCATGGACACACGCAAGGTAGACGCTTTCCTTAACTGGCCCTCACATACATCAATAAAGGGAGTACAGAGTGTACTCGGGTTCGCCAACTTTTATCGCTGGTTCATTCCTGGGTTCTCCCAGATCGTCCACCCAATCACCTCTTTACAACGGAAAAATAAACAAGTTAATTGGTCTGCAGAGGAAGAGAAGGCCTTCCAGGAGCTAAAACAAGCATTTACCACAGCACCAATTCTACGGCATCCTCGACCAGAACTACCATACGTGGTCGAAACTGATGCTTCCAGCATAGCAATGGGAGAAGTCCTGTCACAACGAGACCCCGAAACAGGTCAGTTGCATCCTGTGGCATTCTGCTCTCGCAAGTTTTCAGCTCCTGAATTGAATTATGCAATCACTGATAAAGAACTGCTAGCAATAAAGGCAGCATTCAAAGCCTGGAGATATTACCTTTTTGCAGCTAGACATGCAGTCACCGTAGTCACAGATCATCGCAATCTACAATATCTGAAGACCGCTAAAGCACAATCATCACGCCAACTCCGTTGGGCTCTCTTCTTTGCAGAATACGACTTAGTCATCACCTATAGACACGGACTACGCAATGGAAAAGTGGACGCCCTGCCTCGCATGAGTGAGGGAGAAGAGGCATTCACTACACCAGACCCTGTGGCCATCATCCGTGAAGGACAAATCCAAGGCATGATTGCCACAACCACCACTCTAGACAACTTAAAATCTGACCTGCAACACTTGATAAGTGCACCAACGCAACAGGAATGGCTAGGGATGGGAGACAGGTATACGATCGTGGACAACCTACCATACTACCAACGATGATTGCACATCCCAGATAAGAAATTACAGAATTAAATAATCGCAAACTATCATGATTCATTAGTAGAAGCTCATCCGAGAAAAGCCAAAACCCAAGCTAAAATAAAGAAAAATCATGGTGGCCAACTTGGCGAAAGGACATTGGCCCTCATTACGACCCTTGCGGAAATCGGAAAACGATGGCGGAAATGCAATACCGCCATCGAATAGCGCTCGGTGCGACTATGACCCGTCACCGCAAAGTACGAAGCCATTAGCGACACCGTAGTGAACGCCAACGCTAACTGCACCAAGCACGCGCGCGCGCGCCATGCCAAACCGCAAACACCACCATGGCGCAACGGTACGCCAATTCCGACCCTAGCGGACATGTACCTAACGCCATCAGGCATGGCGTAATGTACCATTCCGCCATGGTGAGAAGTACGGCCTCGCGAATCAACCGTAAACGGCCCCACTGAGTGCCTGTACACCGCTCCCTGCCCACAAAGTACAACTCCCCGTAGGTGCAATGAAGCCACAATGCAACCATTGAAATGTACAAGTCACCCATGCATGGCAACGAACAAAAGAAACACAAGAGGGGCCAATGGGAGCTGCAGGGCACAGATGGCACGAATACAGAAGCCATCCCAATGGACATGACCACAGTCCCCCACCAAGAAACGCACGCAAACACAGGCACCTGTGACCAGCCATATTCCGAGAATCACATAATTCCACCAGTCCACCTGGCTGACCGGCATCTGTTACACAAAACCCAATCCCCCGCCCCTGAGCATGACAACATTCAAACTGTCATATTGGCAGCCCCCATCCCTGACCTCACGGGCTTAGTAGGCAAACGCGCCCAGTACAGTACCACGCAACTAAACTCCGAAGCTGGAACCCAATGCAGATCTCCTCACAATACATCGCCCCCCAAATAGGCATATGCCACATCACTTGCAAAGAAAAACGCTACACGGGCCAAATCAGAATAGAAATTTAATGCACATCAAAGTCACCAAGCCCATACAGCCATCAGGCCATGAACTCCTAAACACCAATCACCATTGTGGGCTGCATCCGCAAGAAATGACCAGCCACTACTTGTGTGTCGTCCTGTTCCCTCATGGTACACAGAGCCACATTCACGTACGAAAAGGCAACATGGAAGCGCACAGAACCGCAGGGCCGTCCCAATGGGGAGGCACTAGTCCAGCTGAAAGGCCGAAATGTTGCTCCGAGCCACCAGTACTGCGTAAGGGCATGTGGGCCATTGGCGATCGTCCCATAAGATCGTAATGCTGCTCCACTGATTAACACGAAGCAGCAGGTGTCGGGAGTAAAACCCATCTGCAGGAGTGGCATACAGATGGCAGTGGCAAAAGGGGAGGAGATACCTGTCAACCAAAAGAAAAGAAAAAGAACAGAATGGCCATCAGAACTACATTCCAACAACTCACTTCAATGATCACACGAAATCCACAGCCATATGCATGCTAGCCCACTCCAAAGGATCATCACCACCCCAAAACCACTTGCGACTCCTAACCATCTATATCGAGGTGCAAACACCATCACAAACGAGTGTACCTGTGCATGCGTCTGTCAAAACAGAATCCATCAGATGGGAATGTTAATGTGCATGGACACAAGTGTCTGAGGGCGTGTCGCGACAGGGAGGGCTCAACAAGGCCAGATAGACGATGGTCCCACCATGGCAGCCCTGCATCACATAGCGTAGGGGAGGCGGATAGATCCCAAGAAGCCCTGTACATGGCAAACTCTGTATCAAATCACCTGCCCATGCATCCATTCATCATTCCCTCATCCCGGAATCAAAACGCCTGAATAATTACTCACATAACATTAGAAACATCCATTGAGTCTGTGCGTTATGCAGCCTGCAAAATCCACAGTGCCCCAGCCCGTAATTCCAGTGTTGTGAAGTAACATGTATTTGGGAACGGCCGGCCTCATCGCCCACGTAGCAATTGCGCATCCCAAACTATTCATATCAATCATTGCTTCCTCGCCATGGGCCCTGTCTCAAGGACATTGAACAACAGAACGTTATATTTGCAGTCAGACCTGTGGGCATCTCCTCGCCGCTAGCTGGAAACCGAAAGCGCCGCCCTTCGCATTCCACATTTGCAACATCACGTCGAAGAGGCATCTGTGGCCGTTTGAAATCACTAATTAATCCATCTAGTGCGGCTCTGTGTGAAAATGGCAACTGCCTTCACCCACAAATGGGACGCCCCGCCCGTCATTGCAACTCGGTACAGTGATGCATGAGGGCCCACCGTTACTCGAGTACTACGTTCCACTGACCCTTCACAAGTCTGTTCGCGACTGCACAGATAGTATGTGCAACAATGGGACCACAGCAGAATGAACATGTCAACCAATGTTACACGGCCATCGGGTACAAATACATGATTGCAATAGCAAGATGCCATTCCCCGATTTGCAGCGTTGTGCGCGGGACGTGCTCGGCCAAAGGGGAGAGCAGTTTGCACAGGTGGAATTAATCACCACAGGTGGAGGCCATACAGCCTGAAAACACATAAATTGCACAGCCTGTCTCCTCCCACAACCACACCGAAATGCTACCGGCAGGACTCGCGATGTTGGCCCTGGGGGACCTGATAGCACTGCAAGTACTCCAACTCCAAGAAGAAGACGAACACCAACTGCAACCGGCCGCACGAAGGAGACGCAGGAGGAGGAGGAGGGCAAGGCAGGGCCAGCAAGGGCCGCCAGCACAGCCACTACCACCACGCAGGCAGCCCGCAATCCCACGCCTCCGAGCACATCCGTTCAACCTCACTGATGAGCAGATCCACACCCTCTACCGTCTGGACCGGGACACCATAGCCGCCATTGTGGACATGACACAGGCTGACCTTGTCAGCATGATAGATAGCCCAACCGCCATCCCACCCCTACTGAAGGTGGTGTCTGTACTCCACTTCCTGTTTCCCGCTGCCTCAGCAGGTCTGGCGGGGCACTCCTGTACCGCCATGAGAAGGTTGCAAAGATGGTGATGGCATGTGTCATGCTCCACAACATGTGCGTACGTAGAAATGTGCCCATGCCCCCTGACGCAGAACTGCAAGCACCTGATGATGGTCATGATGAGGGTGGGGATGTGGCAGCACCTCATGGAGTCTGCGAGGCACCGGAGGCCCGTGACATTCGTCAGCATCTCATTGATGTATGCTTCTAGCACTCACGCCTGGTGGCTGATACATGGACACGGGACTCGTGGCACTGTGCGTGTCTGGGACATGCACAATATGGACTGTACGCCTATGATGGCCTAGTACACAAAAATCAATGTCCACACATCTCATTGGTTGATCGTGCACTTTTTATGGCATATGTGATGTCATGTTGAACACCCTATCGACCCGCCACCCAAGTGAGCCCAACACACCCCCTCCACCCTCCTACCTCCCCCCCGAACCCCAGTGTCCAAAGATGCTCATTGTCAGTGGGCTGTCGCTATTGCAAGCCCCCTCTGCGGGTATCAGGGGCACCCCTGCCTGTGGAGCGCAGGTTCCTTCCAGATCTACGTTGGGGGCTGCCCTGGACGGAACTTGCAACGGATGATGTGTCTGCCTGCTCACGTCCATGCATGTCCCTAAGGGTTTGCGAGAGCTCAGTGAGCACACGGCGCACTGCGGCAAGTTCGGCACATACGTCTTTGGACGTCGCATGCAGTTCCCCCCTCAGGCTCTCGGTGCATCTCTCCATTTGGACTCTCAGGCTCTCGGTGCTACTCTCCATTTGTGCCCTTAGCGTCTCTGTGCCTCTCTCCATTTCTGCCCTAAGTGTCTCAGTTGATGTTTCTATGTCTGCCTTAGTGCCCCCACATTCATCGGCATGGTCCTTGAGGAGCGTGGCCATTTGCTGCTGTTGCACGATTAACTTGTCGAGGGACTGTTGCCTCTGCTGGGCCATGCCCATTTGCGGGGGTGTCACAGAGGGGCTGTTGTCCTCATGTTGCCTTGCCACAGGGCTTGTGGGGGATGGCCAGTCGTTGTCTTGTGGGTGCCCCTGCGTGGTATCCTCATGTTGTACGGGATGGGACAGACAGGGGGATTGGGACAGGTCATGGATGGATCTGACTTCGACATCCCCGTTTTCTGTGTCGGAGCATGCTGCCATCAATGGGGTGTCACCTATGGTGCTGCTGCCACCAGAGGCAGTGCCTTCTGTGGCATCCATTGGGGGGACCTGTGATGGTGGTGTTGTGGGCATGCTGGCTGCTGGGGTGCCTGTTGATGTTCCCTCCTCTGTGCTGCCACCTGATTTGTGCTGCTGCCGTGTCTTGATGCGTGCAGCTGAGGTGGAGGGTCTCTGGCCGTTGGTCTTGGCCCTCTTTGCAGGTGTGCTGGTAGGGGTGTCCTGTAGCTCGTCGTTTGGATCGGACCCTGTGGTGGAGTAAAGGAGGGCGAGGGTTAATGATGGGTCTGTGGGAATTGGAATGGCATTGTATCACATGCTCTGGGGTGGTACCTGAGGGTGATTTGGGTCGGGTCCTTGGAGGTGCTTTGATTTGTGTGTGGAGTGAGGGTGCAGTTGTTTGGCAGCCTGCAGTTAGGGTGTGCCTGCTGCACGTGTAGTGCGTGTATTAGGGGTTTTTAATTATTTATGTATTTATTGTGGGTTTTTACGTGCGCTATCAGGCCGATGTGTGTGGCCGTTCTCCTGGACATGTGTTTCTGTTGCACTATGTGGACGCATGGTACTTCACATGGATGGACTGTGTGGATTTGGCATTGTTTTATCTGGTACACCTACCTGAATCTTCGGATGTCTGCACTCCTTTCTCCATCCCTCCGACTCCCTCTATGCTCTCCATTCCGATGGTGGAGGCACAGATTTCTTCCCAGGGGGTCAACTTGATGGGTGATTCAGGACCTCCCCCGGTGGCTGTGGCAATGTTGCGGTTGGCAGAGAGTATGCTGCGGACGCGTATCCGCAGGTCGTCCCATCGCTTGCGGCATTGCTGTGGGGTGCGGGGTGCGGTCCCCACCGCACTTACCCGCTGTGCCACCAGAGCCCATATGGTCTTCTTGTTTGCAAGTGCCGTTCTGGTCATTTGCGTGGAGAAGACGACGGCAGCATTCTCCTGGAGGGTCTCGGTTAGCACGGTGAGTTCCTCGCGGGAGAAGTGGACCTGCCGCTTGCGGTCGCACGCTTTCTTCGCTACTTTTCCCATTTGTCTTGGTTTCGCTAGGGTGGGTGACGGGTTGGGGTGTGTTTCAGGGTAGTGATTTTAGTGGTTGTGTGGTTTTAGTGGTTTTATAGGTGTACGCCGGGATGTTTCCCGTTCCGGGCCCATGTTTTTACTTCCGTTTCCGTATATTTCCGGTCACCGTACTTTCCGGTAGGCGCACACTGCGGTGACCGCTAAGAGGGGTGGCGGTATTGCACCTAGGGCGCCGTACGGCGGCGGTGTGGGCCGTTTTGGGGTCATTTCCGCCATCGCAGACTTTGCACTTCCGCCGTGGCGTGGTGCTCGTGCCCGATGGGTCGGAATGGTCCGCACTTTGCTCCTTCGTGCAATGGCGGAAACGCTATTTACGCTGTGGCGCTCCGGTCAGTCACTTTCCGCCAGGGTCGTAATGAGGGCCATTGTCCAGTTCATCGCAACCTGTGGCACCTGTGCATAACACAAGTCCCAAAAACAAAGTCCCGCAGGTCTGTTACATCTTTTAGGTGTACCCCCCGCACCTTGGCATACGCTATCGATGGATTTTATTACAGACCCTCCTTCCTGTAACGGGTACAATTCCATCTTAGTCGTTGTAGATCTGTTTTCCAAAATGGCCCACTTTCTTCCCCTGAAAGGTTTCCCAACTGCTTCTATTCTGGCTACCGTGTTTTTTGGAACAGATTATCCAGCTACATGGGTTCCCATCAATATTGATATCAGACTCAGGAACTCAGTTTGTCTCTGCATTCTGGAAAAGGTGTTGTAAAATTGCCAAAATTGACCTCTGGTTATCTTCAAGCCATCACCCCCAAACCGAAGGCCAGACCGAACGGACTAACGAGACCCTTGAGCAATAGATAAGGTGTATGCTGCAACAAACCGAGGATACCTGGAAGGACATACTTTGGCTAGCAGAATACGCATATAACAACTCTATTCACACCAGTACGGGACAAAGACCATTCTACATAGTGTACGGTCGACATCCACGGACATCCGTTTTCGACTCACTCGAATCATTAGAAATGCCCGCTTTAACGACCTTCCACAAAAGTATCACCCAGGTTTTTAAGGAAGCAGCAGAGCATCTTGCCAGAGCCAAAGAGAAACTGAAGCAGTTTGCGGATCGACACCGAAGGGAAACTTCCAACTACCAAGTCGGAGACAAGGATTGGTTAGCATCCAAAAACATCCCCCTGAAAGGACCACAGGCGTTCCGTCCCAGATATCTGGGACCCTACACTAACAAGGCAGTGATCAACCCTGCGGCCATGAAATTAGAATTACCGGGCCACATACGGATCCACCCAGTGTTTCAGGTCTCCCTCCTAAAACCATTGAGACCAGGTACGTGGATCCATACGCCACCGGATCCCGAAATAGTTGAAGGAGAACCAGAATACGAAGTTAAAATGATCCTAGACTCTAAGATGGTCCGGTCCAAGTTAGACTACCTTATAGACTGGAAAGGTTATGGACCCCAAGATCGGACCTGGGAATCCAGTGAGCATGTCCACGCTCCAAGATAAATCAGGCAGTTCCACCGCAATAACCCCACTAACCAGGGCCAGGTTTCCCCCCTGGCCCTGGTTTAGTGAGGTTATTGCAGTGCAACTGCCTTGAGGGGGAGTGCTGTGATGGCCACAGGCCCAAGAACACAAAAACCACACTATCTAGTGATGGGGGCAATGGGTCACTTAACTCACTTATGTCCCTTTGGGACCTATAAACACAGGGGCCCTGGCTGGACTCAGTCCTGGCACCTTCGGTGCCAGGCTCATATAGAGATGTGAGCAGGAACACTTTATTTCAGTGCAGGAGTGCTTTTACTTTATTTCAGTGCAGGAGTGCTTTTATTATACAAGAATTTTCCAGGAGCTGAAAGCCTTTATTCCAGAGAACATCCTCATGTGCTGACTCATCGGGTATGGCAGGGTGTGGCAGGCAGGCTGAACCTGGTGAGCATGGCTTCAGAAGCTCATCTATATAAGCTGCTCCATCCTTAAGGCCGGTGCTTCGCGTTACTGTGCACTCATGTGCAATGTGATGCTCACCGCCGCTTGGACCAGTTTATTTACCTTTGAAAACAGGCGTTCTCCTGCATACTCACCTCCAGGAAACCAGTGCTTAATCACTTCATCTGCATGCAGACTTCTCTCCTGACATCCAGTGAACTTGATCCCGGCACCGCACTCCGCATCCACGAATTTGGACCCTGTGAAGAAGAAGAAAGACAAGGTTAGAACATCCGTCCTAGGGCCGCTCCACATTTGAACCCTGCACGCCCATAGTTAACAACTTACCAGCTACTGTACCGCTGCAGCTTCGTTCCTCATTCCCTCCGGCTGTTGCCTCGCTCAAGCTCCACAGCTTCTGCCTGGCCGGCAACATCACCTGCAAGGGAAGAAAGCAAAAGAGCAAACATCAGAAGTGGAATGGACAGCAATACAAGACAACAAACTTTACAATACAACAAAAACAGATGAAGAAAGGCAAACAGGAACACTTACCTGAAGTATAGTGGCTTAGTCACAGCAGGACTAGACTACCACGTGCAAGTGACCAGTGAAGGAGCTCAGTCCATATCATAAAAGCACTCCTGCCAGAAGCAGCAGAACGGAGTGCTCGGCAAAACTAATCAACAGGAGCAGTCTCGAGCAGCATCACCTATTACCACCAGTCACCACATAAGCGCAGAGGGCGAAGTTGGGCCCGAGCGACCTCATCCCGGGAGGGATGCAACCGTGCCCCAACACCTCTGCAGAGACCAGGTGAGCGTAACAGTGATGTCTCTCATGTACAGCTCACCAACAGAGTACACTCTACACAAGGAATAAAAAACTACACAAAATGAAAATCTAACAAATCACCACTAAACCTACACCAAGTGACTTATGTGCCACAAATATAAATGAGAGAACTCCCACTGATAGCAAAAATGAAAAAGACAGAACCATACATAACTCACAAATGCACTTCGTAAAAAAGTTAGAATAGAAATAATCTCAAGTTCTAGAAAGGATGACACGGGTACTACACATGTTTCTGTTCTCTACTTATTCAGGAATATTCTTCAGGTGCAGATGATGTAACATATTCATTTTGTCATGACACTAAATGCCAATAGTGTGAATGGCGAGCTTCTCAATGTTCTGCAATGTAAAATTATAATGTATGTTTGGTTTTAAACTGGAAGTATTTTGGAAGACAAATCTTCCATATACATGTTGATTTATATTATTTTCATATATATCACCAATGTGAGGAAATGGGGTGCAGGTGTCTTTGATGGGACCTGTTGTGTCCAGAGCCACAACACACGGGCTAATAAGCCCTGTAGATGCAGTGTGTTTGGACCCCGTACCGCACTGGACCACAATTCCCATGCTGCCAGATTAGAGGCCTTCATAAACTATTCCTGGCCCGTGCAGCTTGCTGGTGGTTTTGGCGGAATGCAGGCACAGGCCGAGAGAGTCAGGAGCAATGTGTGGTAGTGGTAAGGAGTGGGGTTCAGGAGGTGTAGTGGCGGCAATGGGTAGAACCGCACTCTGGAGCTCTGTCCTTCTTCGCTCAGCCGCCCGCTTCACTCGACGGCCTGCTGTGGTAACGAGCGGCTTATGGGCTGTTCGGCATTCAACGCTGGTGTTTGCTTAACCTGGGGAATCTCTGGAAGGGCTCCCCAGGTCTCAGCTAAGTACTACACTACAAGCATTCTGTAACCCTGGGTGTTATATGGAGGACCTATTCTGAGTATGAAAGTCCAACTGGCCCATTTTAAACGTTCAAAATTGACACACGCTAAAACGGGCAACATAAATGCTTCAATGTGTTCATATCCTTGTGGCTATGCATAACACTTCATGTTTGTGCTGTTTGCTTGTCCATGCTGGATTCCATTACCATGAATGCTCATGGTGTGAAAAGGAGAAAGAAAGCACCTTTACTTTCATGCCTCAAAGTTCCCAATACTAAAATGCTCTGAAGCTGATATCAGCTGAAGGTCACAAAACTTCTCATGTTATGTAGAGTCTATGTGCTTGCTCATTGTGCTTGTTGTGTTTACATTTGCTTATTTATTTATTTGTTTGTTTTGGTTAAAAAATAACACTCTATCAACAGTTGCCACAGTGTTTCCTTAAAATCTGTCACTTTACAGAATCTATAAAATGACATTTCTACAGTTATGTCACTACTTATCAACATGATCTCTCTTGTCTTCAAGACATTAAATCTTACCCTCATAAAGTCATGTCATCGATTCCTATGTAGGAATCTTATAAGATAAGGTTCAAGACACCCCATTTTTTGTGATAGCAAACAAGCTGAGAATACAATTTAGAAGCCAATACTGCATCCACTGTTCTGGCCCAATCATTAGGTTGCACACGCCTTTTCACCCTTAACGGATAAAATAGGGGAGTATCCACTGTTGAACCCAATTTTGCAGGAGTCTGTGCAAATTCTTCATTTAACATTGATAGATAGCCTCTCTCTGTCAGATGTTGGCAGATTGCACTCCCAGCTTGTATCTTATAGCTGAGAGTGGGACAGAGTTTAGTAGGCAGTATATAATGGAACATCAAATCAAGGCTTCCAATTTGTTCATCTGGCTTCTTACCCAGACTGGAAACAGTTCAAGACCATAGCACAATTGTGGTATGATCTTGGCAGAGTAAAAATGCAGCACAAGAAACATTGAACATTTTCTGTATTGTCAACTTTTTCTTTTGAGCAATTTGTTTACTTTCTCATGTAATAAATTACGATAAAAACGTTTTTTGGGTTTCTCAAAAATTGGGAACCCAAGGTACATCATAGAGGTCCTTATAACAAGTTTTTCATTATTCAAAAACAACACAAACCCAATTGGCATTGAGAGTCTACTTAACCTCACAGTTTTCTCTGCATTCACTTTTAGACCATTAGAGACAATATTCTAATTAATCGTTTTAGACCCTTTGGAGTATAGTCCATTAAAAGGAAATCATCAGCATAAGCTGGCCAATATTCTTTGTCCCCCTCGATCTTGGGCGGCACAAATGGTGTACAGATAGTGTGCGATAACCTCAGTATTAAGACAAACTTGAATTTGAGATCCCTCACGCAAATGGATTAATAAAGATAGGCCGCCTCCCATCAAGCCTAGTTTTTTAAAAATGTTCTCCAAAGTGTTGGCCTATCCACCATGTCAAAAGCAAGTGATAGGTCCATAGAAGCCAAATATATTGGGGGACCTTTCTCTTTCCAAGAAACATATTGCAGAGTGCGCACTTAGAGCGCTCCAGCATCAGTGCCCACTTGTTTCCTGAAGCCTATTTGCTGGATTGCAAGAATCTAATTCCTGAAGCTCCATTCCTCTATATGCTTTAGGATGATACCTGAAAAGATTTTTTAATCAGCCTCCAATATATCAATTGGGCGATAGTTCAAAGGAGAGCCCCTGTTGCCTTTTTTATAAATTGGGACCACATATGAGATATGCCAGGAATCTGGCACACACCTAGTCAGGATGATATCCTTATATAATGGGTATAGTGCCTTAGCCCACAGATCAGGATTCCCTTTGAGGGTTGCATTTGTTAACTGATTTGGGCCTGTCGCTCTAGAGGAACTAGCCTTATTAATTAATTCAGTAATGTCCTCAGTGGTGAACTTATTCCAGGCACAGTCTTTCAAACGTTCCAAATCAGCGTATGACTGGTCCTTACATTTGTGAAGTGAGCCGAAGTGCCCCGCCCACACCTCCTCAGAAACAGTATTAGTTTGAGCTATCGATTGTGCAGTTTCTGAAGCATTGATCAATACCCAGAATTGCCTGGAACTACCATCTTTTAGTGCAAAAATAATTTTTTCAATGTCATTCTGATACATACTCGCTCGATATCCCTTTGACCCTTTAGCCAGTTTTTCAGCTTTTGTTTTGCCTTCCTAACTGCCTCATATTTGGCTTTTAATGAATTGGATGTTTTCCAAATCTCACAGATTTCTTTACATCGTTTTTTCCCCCTTGTAACACACTATCAAAGCCATGTTTGTGTCTTTGAGTTGTTGGTTTCACGAGAGGTCTCTTCACAGATTTTGTAATTAGGGACTTAACATAGGTATTAAAGTGAGTATGTGTACATAATGACAGTTCAGTATCCATGGTAGAGGCACACAAATCAGACATAAACAGAGTATTTAATTTACGTACATTCCCCGTATGCCAGGCAATTCTTTATTTGTTATTACTCACAAAGAGTGGTACCCTATAATGTATCCTGGGCACCCCCCTAGGTGCAAACAAAAGGATGACCTCCAACATCTTGTGGTCACTTATCTTGGTGTGTTTTATGTTAATCAACAAACAAATATATATTGGCCCTTGACATGTATATATAGTCAATTGTTGATGTCCGCTTACCACCTTACCATGTAATGGGGTCGGTGGCTAT
The DNA here is from genome assembly GCF_040938575.1 of Ambystoma mexicanum. Classification (NCBI taxonomy): domain Eukaryota; kingdom Metazoa; phylum Chordata; class Amphibia; order Caudata; family Ambystomatidae; genus Ambystoma; species Ambystoma mexicanum. The sequence continues at coordinate 1,000,369,766 of NC_090930.1, forward strand.
TTTCTGGAGTGCATTTACAGAGTAGAGGCCTCAATTTAAGAACATTTCTTGCAAGAGTTGACCCTAGAGAGTCTTTCATTTGAACTCCGGGGGACCGCCCGGTATGATGTTTTGATTATTTAATTGGACTGAGTCAACAATCCTAAAAAACGATTTACGGTCCCGACCATTCACTCTGTGTCGAGATTTCTGCATTTAGGTCCCCCACTATGATTATCTGTGCCCCTGGTGTGTTGACCAACCAGTCTTCAATGAGATCATTTATCTTTCTTATGGTAGCAAGAAAGTTAGATTGAGGATTCCAATATATATTTAAAAGCAAGATAAATTGACAAGATAGTCTTAACTTTAGCTCCAACAACACAGCCAACACTCCTTTGGTTACATGTACACATTTCTTCTCTTCAATGTTTGCCCCTTTCCTTATGGCAATAATCAGACCGCCTCCATTTCAACCCCATAATAGCGAGTTCTGCTCTTACATCAAAACCATCTAATCGAGAGGGGGCGGTCAACCATTTTTCTTGGATACATATTATTGAATATTGATTTAACAATTAATATAATTCCACACAGGCACATAGATGCATTGGACATCTAGAGTTCCAGGATATTAAGGAAACATTATGAGACTGGCTAAAGCTGTGTTTTTCAGAGTTATAATTGAGAGAAGGAATCTCGTAGACTGAGGGCTAACTGCCTCCAATTAAGATCTTGCTCTTCTCCTTGAACATGGCTACTGCCGTTCATCTCTACCTCCCGATCCTGTTTCCCTGATCTAAAGGTATCTGTTTGTTTGGCATGCTGCAAATTCATCAACCCTGGACTAAAATTTAGGAGACCATATCCTAACTTGTTGAATTGATTTACCTCGGCCAATAGGGTGTTGCAAATTATATAGGAATGAAAAACCAAACGAATGTGGTCATATCGATCAGGGTGGATAAAATCGACTGATTGTATATCTGCAGTAATAATGAGTCGAAGACTCTGAATTTCCTTTAGGAGCACTAATACTCTCCACCTATTCAGGGAGTCAGGGCCTCCATAGCCAAACATATAATGCTAAATCACACTTAGGTCATCCGGGAAGCTTGGTTGCCTCCATTGAACCATGTATAAGATGCTATTAAACACTGACTTGGGCCTCCTAGGCTCACTCATGGCCACAGTATGAGCCGAGCCTTGTTCTGGTTTCTCCCCAGGCCTAAGATTGTTACTATCACTACTCTGTAAATGGTTATCCAGCCACTTCTGTTCCATTGGAACCCTTTTGCTCACATCATCTGAGGCGACTGTCCCATATGAATCACAACGCTGAATTCTCAAGGCATGAGCAGTCATTTTTGATTCCAGTCCTTTAGCTAACATGCAATGATTCAGATTGCCTCCTGCCCTTTGAGAGGAGCAATTTTCCACCGTGAGGATGTTCAGTTACGGATGATACAGTCCTAGCCCACTAATCAATCGTACTTCTCACTGTATCCTTCACCATTTTCTCCATCATTAGTTTGATAGACATTTGGTCCTCTCTCTGGCTTTTAGCCTCAAGATTTCTTCCTGAGCCAATTTACGCGCTGTTTCCGAGGTCAGTGTTCTTGAGAGCGATGTTTTCAGTTAACCCCATGATTTCGCTAACCTCCTTGGAACCTTCCAACCCTCCCCCTTGCTTTCTTTTCTTTTTTTTGTAAACAAGTTGCACACTTCTTTTTCCTGGTTTTGGTTTGCGGAATCTGTCCGCAAGTCAGATTGATTTGGATTTTCTTTCTTCCCTTTATGTTTCATTGCATTTGTCAGGGAATCCATGGCATCAGTGACGGGGCCCTGTGAGGGTGCAAGCTCCCTCTCTAAGCTCCATAATAGGTACGATCTCGGAGCAATCATCCTCATCACTAACTAAGGGACAGTCAAAATTGATATTGAGTGTATCTGCAATCTCCTCCCGTACCAAGTTTCGCCTCGAATTTCGAGTAGGTTTATTACTACCTTTGCAGAAGTCAGATTTGTTTAATTTGGTGTAATCTCCAGCTTTATTCTTTTTCCGCCCTTTATTCATCAAACTAGTAGTATCAGCTAGATTTGGTATATTTTCTGATTGCGGACTGCTGTCCCGGGGTCCTCCTACAGTTACTGATGGAAGACTTGGGAATTCTTTTTCCTTTCCCTGTCCTCTATGAAGCCTTCCCTTAGTTTTGTTACCATTTCCACATTGACGCATGGGGACATCGGGGGGGTCCACAATATCAGGGGTTTGAGTTACACAACATACATTTAATCTCTCTCTTCTCAAGGTATTTAGGCCAAATAAATGAGTAATACTAGCCCTGAAGCACTTTGTGTGCTCCCTTAATTCAAGAAGAATAGAATCTTGGAGCCCACCTGTGTCAGTTGAGTTTGACTCCTCCTTCGGGATTGTGACTGGCACTTGACCTGAGGGAAGAATAACATCCATCCCCTCTCCCTGTCTCAAAGGATATTGAGACATGGTCAGGAGCAAAATCTCTCCTACACCAACAACGGGGGCCGGGGGTGTGCATGAAAGACAAGTCTACTGGGCCAGTGGGGGAAGGAGCCTGCTCATTGATTTGAATGGTGGATGCCGGCATCAAGGGAGGGTCCATTGATTCCAGCAAGGGTGGCAAAAGCTCCCCACCTTGAAGAACAAATACAGCCTCCTCCAATTTCGAGGGAGGGGGGTGAGGGTAAAAATGGGAGCACCTCAGCTTGTTGAACAGAAACAGCCTCCTCCAATTTTGATGGGGACAGGGGTGAGGGTGGCAATGGCAGCGCCCGAGCACTCACCATGGTATTACTTTTCGGGGTAAAAACAAGGGGGGGGCAGACAAAATATCATGAAACAGCCACACCCCATCTGGTTTCTCTTTCCTGGTCCTTGTATTTGGTTACATTCTCCCTTTGAAGGTTCAGACTAAATCTGCATGGGGTCCCAAAGGCAAGAAAACCTCTTTATCCTTTCAAATAGATATTACAGATATGAGAATGCCGAGGCCATGAGTATTACCTCTCCCCACCTCCCCCACGACCCAGCAAACAGGCACTCGTGGCACTCCGGGATGTGCGCAGCCCGTGCCTAAATAGGAGTTTCCTGTAGTGAGGGCATGGTTTGCCATGAGTATATACAATCTCAGGAAGCTACAAGATAAACAAAGTATATATAAGTGATAGCACACTCAATTTGTAAACCTTGTATTCCACATACAAATCATCCAGTTACTTGATGCAAAGTGAGTTGTCCATTGTACAAAAGCACATAGGAAGCCAGCAGGAAATAGGCAGCAGCAGGGGAAGCACACGTGCAGGTGCGCATGGCCGTGCCTAAATAGGAGTGTCCTGTAGTGGGGGCGTGGTTTCCCACGAGTATATACAATCTCAGAAATAAATCATCCAGTTACTTGATGAAAAGTGCCTTGTCCGTTGGACAAAAGCACATAGGAAGCAAGCAGGAATTAGGCTGCACAGCACAACATACTCAGGCAAACAGGCACTTGTGGCACTCCGGGATGCGCATAAAATGTTTTAACCGGTGAAGGTCCCTGCTCCCCTGTGGGTGAGGCCAGTCTCCCCTTCCACGACCCTGCTTCCTGAAGCTGCCAGAATTCACTCTGTCCGGGATCTGCCTGCATGCAGCCCTGCTCTTCCTTCTGCTTTGCCCTCAATACAGCCTCCTTCCTCCGCCCTCCTTACATGTGCTTATTGCATTAAGGCTATTTTTCTTAGAGTACAGGAGGGGAGGGGTTACACTCTAATCAAGAAGGGTGTGCCTTTCATTAAGGAAGGACAGGATGTGCGTTACTGCCTGACTACATCTCACAACTTCTGGAATTAAGATAGAGGTGCATATGTCAAGCACAATTTTAATTTTGTATGTTCCTACTCTCATTTTCCATACTTTATCCAATCAGTGTTCCTTAGCCCTCTTACCAGCGTTCCTAAACTCCTACTACCCACCCACAACCTCTCCCTAACCCTCTTCCCCCCAATGGCTGCCTCGAGTTACCTGTTATCTCAAGAATCAGGAACCCGTGCCAACCAAGGTGGGAGGGACTACCATTCGGCTTCCCTGGTCAGGCAGGAGTTGTGAGATACTGCTAGGGTGTGACACCAAAAAAGTGTGACAAACCTATTCACCATAATTGTTTAGTTGAACCCATCTCAGGTTTATATAAAAATGAGAGAAATTGAATTAGTGGCATCTGCATGCAAGCCCTACCTCCTATGAGGAGGATAGCTGAATAAAATAGATCCAAAGACACAGACAGCTTCTACACCCATGCCATGTAGATGTGCTGAGCCTGAAAAATGCTAAATAGTACTACAAACTCAATACAACAGAAAAGGGAAAATGAGGGTCAAATGAAATAAAAAAAATTATAAATGTATATAATTTTTAATAATTCAATGTGGCTGCATAATGCTGGCTTTGACAAGTACAAATTAAAACAACTCATATATCACAAAAGTACAGGACATGCAGGATTGTACTAAGAAATATAGGGAAGCGAAAAGCAAAAAATATAAATAAAACAGCAGCTTTTTTTCCTGTTCAGTCGGGTTCCGAAGAAGATCATCATCTTGAATCACAATCTATTTTGATGTAACAAATTCCACATCAAACAAGAAAACCATATCACATTACTGTCAACCATGGAATCACGTTGGAAGATATAATGGGAAGAAAAAAGGTGGACTAACAGGAATACAACTAATTTCTAGTCTACTGGGTGAGACAATCTAAATTCCAGTGATTGTCGTCCATCAATTATTGTTTTAGATGCTCCACCCCGGGGTATTTTCTTATTTTTATTTTTTATTCTCACCATACAAGTGAGAATGTGTGTAAATGTAAATATAATTATGAACACATTCCCCATGAATGGAAACCAATATCCATAGAAACGGTGCTCTGATTGCAACAAATCTAAAAGTGAACCTGTGGTCACATGGGGTACATGAAGGCATCATGAAGCAAGACACAGACAACATACCTAAAGTTCAAACAAAAGATATTAACCTAAATGTAAGGATGGTAGAAGGCCTAATTTGCCCTATGCTAAGGTGGGATTTCCCTACCTGAATGAAACTAAGCAAAGTCTGAGTCAAAGAGTTCAATTTAAAAGTCTGTCTGTGTCCAAAACCTATGCTTGCCCTCACAACTAAAGATAAACAGTATGTAGGGATTCCAATAATCAAAGAAACAGTGATCATTACAAAGTTCTGAGCTTCTTCCAACTCTTAGCTTCTTCTTCAGCTTCCCTTCTCCAAGTTCAAGCAAGTCCCACAAAAATCTATCTCAGAATTACCTTTCTCACATTCATGGTGATACAGTTCCACACAATCTTCAGGGTTCCCGTCCCCAAGTTTCAAGCAACAAAGTTCAAACAAAAGGGTCTTGAGGCTTTGACTTCAAGACGGTTTTTGTAGTTCATCAAGTCTCAGGGTTCCCTTCCCCAGGTCTTCGACATAGCAACCAATGTGTGTTTCGGTCTTTCAAAGTTCAACTTAACTCAGGGTCAACCTGACCCTCCTTCTGGTTTGCGTCACCAGCTCACTTGTAGTGCTTCTTCTTGGTTGGTTCCACAATGGCTTTGTCTTTCACAAGACAGTGCTCACTCCCACAAATCACAGATTGCGCTACTAGCACCCCTAGGCTCTTCAGCCTACACAGGTTCCTCTGCATTTGCCCCTGTGTACAAACTCTAGGTCGGCCTGTTGCCTGTATGTGCAGTGTTATACTTTTCTGGCTTTTCCTAGTTTGTGTTCTGGCTTTGGCATAACATATCACACACCACTTGTCAGTCTTTGGCCTATGCTGCATTGCATCCGTTCATATGATTCACTTTGTGGTGGTCTTGTTCATGCCCCACCTTTGATTGTACTCCTTCACACTTGCGCTTTTCCCCATAGGTTGCTTTTATATGGGCATTTTCCGTTTGAGCTTTCATTAACTATTTTCTTTGTCTATAAAGTTATATTTCAGCATAGTATTCAACATGTTTTAATTTTAGGTTTTCATTTAATTTGGTATTCAATATGCATAGTTTAGCAATGTTTTAAACTTTCATTCAGTTAAGTACTCAATATGTATAATTCATCTTCGTTTGAAGTTTTCATTCATACGGTGCTTCATAATTTGTGTGCAGCCCGCCCGGATTGCCCCGTCTTCTTAGTGGCTTTTCCCAACACTCAGCAGTCTTCAGCATCTTGCTCCAGCGCTCTTGCTGCTTCCTTTTGATTCCCAGGTTGGCGCTCCAACCTCTCTGACCTCTGTGAGCCCCGCTCACACACTGGTTGGAATTCTGCATGTGCTGGCAACTTTGTTGTTTCTGGGTGGATGTGTACAGCGCCCCCCCCCTCTCTCTCGTTTGTTTGCAGCTGCAGCTGCTCAATCCCCGCCATGGAGGTTCCCCACCTCAGGTATGTCGGCTGCTGTCCTGGCGCCCCTTCAGGTCCCACCACGGCTTCCTCCTCACGGAAAGGGTCCCCTGGTCTTTCTGTGTCTCCAAGATTTATAATTCTTCCTGATGTTACCCCGACCAGAGGAAAAGGGGTAACAACATCCCACAAAGGCTCGAATGTGAAAGGGAAGTATTGCATTTCCCTCACGGATATCCTCTCCTCAATCCCCAAGGAAAGGGTCCCCTGGTCTGTCCTAAACAGGCCTCCCGGTTGCTCCTCCTCTCTCTTCACAGGTCTCCCTTTATACACCTTGAGCCTAATGACAGGTTGCAGGTGTGGATGCCTAATTAGACTTGCCTGACCATGATTAAGGGGAATTGCCTGGCTCTCAGCATATTCTGCAGACACAGTCATCAGCTCAGTACCAGAGCGGTGAAATGAATGTGTAGTGTTTATTACTCTGTCTCCTCTTCCTCGTCCCTGTACTTTCAAATGTTAAATGTGGGAAAATGAGGGGAGAGGTCTTGCAATAACCCCTAAACGTTGGGGGAGGGCTACACTGGTCATAATTAGGGAAAAGGGGGATGCCATGTCTCGCCTATGGGCACCCTTCTCTTTCTCACTCTCCTTCTGTGCCTTCAAGATTTATAATTCTTCCTGATGTTACCCTGACCAGAGGAAAAGGGGTAACAACATCCCACAAAGGCTTGAATGTGAAAGGCAAGTATTGCATTTCCCTCATTGATATCTTCTCCTCAATCCCCAAGGACCCTCCACCCAGGTAATCCTCCCTCGCTTCTCCACCCCCAGGTTCAGAATCCAACAGTGATGGTCTTTCCTTGGCCACCTGAGAAGTGGATCTAAGGGGAGTAGATGTGAGGATGCCCTCAGGTTTCTCACGGATAGGAGGTTTAACAAATTTACCATGGGAATGCCGTGAACCCATGCATGTGAATGCAGGTGGTGTGCAGCGACTGGGAGACCTAAGCGCTAAATGTGCCACACAACCATCAATGCCCAGTGGATGTATTCACACACAGTAAGTATAGACTATAAACCACAAAATAGTATTTGAGAGATTCGTGTTGACAGCTGTCTGTACTGTTATAAAAGAATGAGTACTACCCCACAGTAATCAGCCTATAATAGTACGCAGATCTAGTTTTCTTTGGGAAACCTGTAGGTTAGAAAGTATACAGACCACAAAATTATATATGAAGAAGGAAGGATATCTGTGCCCAGGATTGGGTATTTTGTGTGTATATTGTATATTTTGTATGCCTGTAAGAAATGTATGCCACACATAATGGTGAAAATAACGGTAGTGGAGGATGAATTATTCTCACATCTAACCCATTTCACTTTCTTCATTCAAATTCCTGACGTAGCTTCTGGTTAGAAAACATAATTTCTGTTCCCAATATGTCAATACATCTTCTTTGTTTGGTCCCTTGAATTGTAAAAGGACTGGCCACCTAAGATCATTTTCAGAATGTTGCAAATCCTGATAATGTTTTACCAATGGAGCATTTAAGGTGCCAGTTTGAATACAGCTCCTATGTTCAGTGATCCTTAGTTACATTTTTCGCATGTCTTACCTATGTATATGTTGTTGCATCGGCACTTGATGCAGTATATAAGCATCTGTGAATTCAAATTAGACACCTTAGTTGAATGAGTTGTAAACTTACATGAACTGCAATGTCCACATGGGGTATGTCCTATGACCTTTGGAAGACCCCATATCTCAGGAAGGGTTCTTTCCCTTTCTTTCTCCCCTCCGCATATATCTGTTCTTACCACTGCGTTCTTTATATTTTTGCTTTTCTTCAAAGCAGAAAGCGGACAAGGTAGAGATAAAGGCATCTTCCCTAACAGATGCCAATGCTTGTTAATGCTTCTTTTTAGTTTGAAAGATAAATGTGAAAATGTGGTTATACACACTAACCTCTCTTCAGGAATCTTCCTCTTGGATTTCAAGAAGATTTCCCTTGAGATATTGGACAATGGTTTCTTTACATTACGTATGATATTTTTGGTATAAGATTTGGCTAGCAACGTTTTGGTAGGACTGCTAGCTGACTCCTCGAAATGAACCCTATTAGTGCTGTTCCATCTCAGCCTCACAAATCGACTGAAAGGCAGATTTTCCCAGAGATTTTTAGGGTGAAAACTGTGAAAATTAAGAAAAGCATTGGAGTCAGCAGGGTTTCTGTAATGTTTCACTTTTCATACATTGTCTTCACTAAATATTGTGATGTCTAGACATGCCATCTCCGTAAAATGGAGTTTCGGAACCAATAGATTTATCCAGACAAAAAAATTCCTCCATTATGTCCAGATGATAAAAATGTCATTGATAAATCTTTTCCACATTTTAATGTGGTGATGGTGAGGATGATTGGCAACGTATAAATGGGTTTCTTCTAAATTGTTCACATACAATTGGCCAAATTAGTGGGTTCACTGTGGAACCCATCACCATTTATTTGATTTGGTGACATAATGTCTGTTATAATCTAAAAAAGCTTTTAGTAATATGTCTCCGTGCACCATACAATAAACTCCCTCATATCTTGTCTGAGTTGTTCGAATTGGGAGTCTAGATGTTGTGTAATTATCTCTTAAATTCTTTTCAGAGGTACATTCATATATACCACCTCTATGTGCATACATATGAGGAATTGTGTGTTGGAGTCAAAATTGGTGCCTTCAATGGTGTTGATGAAATACCCAGTCTCCCTGACATATGATTGCATTTCAGGTATTTTTTGCTTAAAAAAGAAATTTGAAATTTGTATAATGATTCCAATATGGAATCCTTGCCAGAGGCTCTGGGTCATCCAGGTGAAGGCACTTTTCCCTTATGTATTTTAGGGACTGTGTAAAAAATGGGAGTCCTGATGAAATTATGACATTATCAAATACTTCCTGTGCCTTATCTACAGTGAATGATTTTAAAGTGGGATCATTGTCAAGGGTGCAATACACATTCCTGTTGGTTACATGTCATAGGCATTCAGCTATATAATCTTCTGTGTTGAGAATCACAATGGCTCCACCTGTTTCCACAGGCTTGATGGTTATTTTTTTCTAAAAATTGTGTATGCAGATCAAAATAATCTTTTACACATCTTAAAAAAACAAATAAATGTATCAGCATAAAACATATAAAAAACATATAAAAAACATATCAAGCATATGAACCTATATATTGAAACACACCAAAAACACAAAAGAACTAATCACTAAAACTAAAACTAAAACACCATACACAAAAATAAAATATTAAAAGTAAACTTAAATATCCAGCACTTATTAACAAAATCAACCCATGATCAATATACATTTTAGCCACACACACATATCATACGCCATACATTAGCTTATTGCATATGACATAAATAACCCTATAACATCTAGACCAGGGAAAAAAACTGTCTTACCTAAAGATTTTCCAGCAATTTCACATCCACCTCAAAACGTAACAAATAATTTTCAACAGTCTTCCAAATTTGAATAATTACTATAGTCAAACCTTGATTATATCCAGATAGGATTCTCATCCAGAAAGATTCAGTAGTAATGTCCTCTAGCTCATTGAAATATTTAGTAAGATAACCAATGTAAGTATCTTTCATCTCTATACAAGAAGTGAGGACATATCTAGATATTTTGATACTTTCCTTATTGTTACAGAGTCTACACTATCTTTTTTTCTTCAGGTAGGCCCATCCAGGCTCCCGTTATTTCCAAAACCTTCAGTCTATTCAATCTTAGATTCAATAATATACTACGAGTCACTGGTAATATCTTCAAATACTTCTGAGGTTCTTTGTAGGAGAAATTGAGTTTTGCCAAAGTCCTTAATGATTTAATTCCCTCAACCTTCTCATAACTGGTAACCCAGTCCCATTTCTCAGCAACATTTTTGAACGATTTTAAAAGAGCACCTTCTCCTTATTCCCAATGAGGACACCACCCAATTTCTTGAAAACATTTCACACATCGCTTTTTGAATCTCTGTAAAGCATCACATTTCCCTTCATCCATAGAACCTTTCATGATACACATTAGAGACTGAGCTTTAGCGTACCGGATCCTGATATACATTTTTCCTCTATTTATCTTAATTAGCGTTGACAGCGAGATTAAGCCTAGTGTATGGCAGCTATAGGAGTATAGTTGCTTAAGCCCAAACGTTCCTCCATATCGTACCTTCTAACTGATCGGCCCAACTTCCTCACTCATCTCCTAAGGTTTCCAAACCATACGAAAAAGTAGCCGCAAGTTTTTGCTTATAGATACTCAAAATACAACATTGTGAGTATCCTGCACTTTTTTTGTTGCAAAGGTCCTAATGGCTGCCATGGTAGATAAAGCCTTGGTTTTCTTGTTTTCTTGAACTAAAATGATTTTCTTTTTTTCAGAAAAAAGATCAGATGCCAGATATCTATAATGCTCTGTATGATTGATCAATCGTAATAGACTTTCCATGAACTTTCTCCCTGAACACCTGTGTCTTCATCTTACTTGATCCCTCTTCTGCCATTGACATGGTCAACCATGCCATCCTGCTCAACCGTCTCCGTGATAACCTGGGTATCACTGATCAGGCCCTGGCTTGGCTGACCTCCTTCCTCTCCGATCGACCCTCCCAGGTCCAACTTGGGTCCTTCCTCTCCTCTATCTCTACCTGTGGTATTCCCCAGGGGTCTAACCTCTCTCCCTGGCTGTCCAACCAATACCTGGCACTTCCTGCCTACCGCATTGCCGCTCTGTGCCCCAACTTCCAGTGCTATGCGGATGGCACTCAGCTCATTTTCAGGCTCCCTTCAAACACCTCCTCTTGTTCTCTCATCTCTGTCTGTCCACCATCCAGCAGTGGTGTGCCACCAATGATCTCTGCCTGAATGCGGGCATACCTGCTCCCTCTTTTCCTGTCACTCTCTGGCTGGCCTCTCTTGGCCCTCTTCCTGCTCCCACCTGTGAGGCTAAAAACCTTGGGGTCACCTTCAACTCCACACTTTCCTTCTCTCCTCACATCTCTGACTTCTCTAAGAAGTCACACTACCAGCTGCACCTCCTCAGAGGTATTCTTCCTTTCTTCTCTTCCCCCAGAAGCTCACTGTCGCCAGAGCTCTGGTTCTCTCTAGGATGGACTATTGCAACAGCCTCTTTCTAAATCTGCAAGCCTCTACTCTCCGCCCTCTGCAACTCATCCAAAACAGGACTGCAAGACTTGTCCTAGGCCTCAAGGCCAGGGATCGTATCTCTCCAGGACTGAAATCTCTGCACTGGCTCCCGGTGGCGGCGATGATTAAGTTCAAAACCATGTGCATTGTCCACAAGGCCTTCTAGGGCCTGGGACCTCAATACCTTCAACTCTCTCTTCCTAAATATCTTCCTTCCCAAGCTCTTCACTCATCCGCCTCCAACTCCCTCAGGGTTAGTCGCTTCTCCAAGCAGCGAGTTGGTGGCAGATCTCTTTCTTCTGCTGTGTCCTCCCTCTGGAACAGCTTCCCTGCCTCTCTGAAACTTGAGGAGAACCATCTCCAGTTCCAGAAGCACATCAAGACCTTCCTCTTAGCTTCTGCTTTCTCTTCTCCTCTCCCCTGCTGATTTCCTGGCTGAATCTGATACTGTACTGGTTAGCTACCCTCTCATCGTAGGCACATGTTGCCCCCCCCACCAGTTGCACACCTGCAATGCCCCCCTGCAACCCTTGCACTCAGGGACTGTTTCTGTGTCCCTACAGCCCCTACTAGCACTTGATACCTGATGTCTGCACTTACCACCAGCTGGCCACACTTTTATTTATTGTCTCTATTTATTTACTGTTTTCTTATGTATTGCACTGTCCCCTCCCCTTAGCCCCTGCTTTGCTGCACTTTTCCTCTTCTCTGCCTCCCCTGCACTTGCGCGATCTCAATGTCACCTGGCCTAGTAGGATCGTTGTCTCGGTCTTCCCTCTGTTTCCCCTCCCTTGCCTCGTCGCACCTTGAAACACTTCTCTATAGGTGCGTTATAAATGCCATATCATATCATATCATATCATACTTACAATTCCCATGTATGTATTGTCCATAATAATAAGATCAATGGCATAACCAATACAACTGATCTTATTGTCACCAATTTTAGGAAAAGCATTACATTTGTTGACAAATATCATCCCAAAGTCAGATAGGAATAAATTAAAAAGGGTAGGCGCAAGTGCGCATCCCTGTCTTACTCCCCTCCTGATAGGAATTGGTTCACTAAGGCCACCACAATTATTAAGCCTCACTCTTGCTATATTGTTTTTATAGATCATTTGACAGGCATAGATTAGATGGTCATGCATTCCCAGTTTCTGCACTTTATTCCATAACCAGGCCCTTTCTATGGTGTCAAATGCTGAAGAGATATCAACAAATAATATATAAAGTGGTAGCCCTTTCTTCAAATTTGCCTCTTCAATCAACAGACTAGTAGTTAGAATATTCACATTTGTCAAACAACCTTTTCTAAATCCAGTTTGAAATGGACCATATATATTTTTGTTAGGTATCCATAAGTTGATATCTTTTAGTATCATAGTGGAAACAACCTTACTAGTAACAACAGTCAAGGCAAGTAATCGATAATTCTCTCGGAGGAGTCTAGACCCCTTCTTAAATATTGGGATGATATGGGATGTCCTCCAAGACTCCGGAACCACCCCAGTAGAGAATACTTTACAAAATAGTGTCATAAACATGCCAGGCCAGAAATCAGGGTTATCCTTAATAATCAGGTTACAGAGCCATTGGGTCCTGGGGCCCTCGATGGTTTCAATCTTTTAATAATATCAATAATTTCCTCCGACTTTTGATTTACTTCAGCAAGAGATCTTATTTCCAAGGGGAAATCCTTCCTTTCAGATTTATTATGGAGAAAAGTTTTCTCATTGACATTACAGATAAGATTCTCCTGAGTACCTCCAGTCACTGATTTATATTTTGCCCACATTTTCTTGGAGTCCCCATAAAGTACGATTCTTACCATACTTTGTTATATTATATTACTTTCAGAGGCATAATATCACTTTCTCCAATTTCAGTATTAATTTCTTATTTTTCCCTTTCTTATCTGTATTTCTTCAGAACTAAGATTCATAGACTCTAAGGCTCAAAAAGTCCATGCCTTCTTTTTCTTCTCACATGCAACCATTTTATCTTATGGTTTATTCTTTTTAGTCCCAGTTTTCATAGCGGACATTCTTCTTATAGGCATGAATCCATGCATGCAGGAAGTAATCCAACCTGCTATTTACTTCGCTGTCGCCATAGATTTATACTCAATTCTAAGTCCTCTGCTCCATTTTGCTACCTTGTCTAAGTTTTTACCTGACCACCCAAATCTGTTGCCAGCAGCATTCATATCGACTGTCCCATCCCTGTCACTACAACAGTGTTTAGTTACGACCAGGTTCATGTTAGTGCTGATAATAGCGTGATCACTGAATTCATTAAAGCTGGTTAGGAATGGTTGAAACCGCGGGAAAATATCAAAACTGGCACATATATAGCCCACCATGGAGAAGTAATGACCATTAGACCATGTGTAAGCCAGAGATTTATCTGCAGTTCCCAACACATTAATCAAGCTTAGATCGATCTCATCTAGGAAGGATCTCCACCTTCTATCGTTCAAGTTATTTTTGCCTTTAATCACAAGGTCTGGTTTATGACCATGACTACCTAGCCCAAGCCTGGCATTCAAGTCCCCTACTTATATAATATCCACATTATTGTTAGCAGCAAAACCACATACAACATGTTCGTGCACACATAACTGGATCTCCATTGTTTTTTTGTCTCCCGAGGGATCATAGATATTCAATAGTAGCATTTTTGGTTCCAATCCCAATTGGATTTCCACCCCCAGCTGTTAGGGAGAATTCTCTCTTTAGGCTGAATTTCCTAACCTAGTGAGTCCCCCAGCAGCTTTGCTGGATTTCTGGAGTTTGTTTTTTTCCTCCTGCCAAGAGTGAGACTCTTTTCCTCCCACTCTTGGACATGATTTATGGTATTCCTTTGACTGGTAATGTGTTTTGTGGGCTATGGGGTCCTTTACTCCATAGGGTCTCATGCGTTTTTCCTATGTGTGTTACACAGCACCCTCCGTGCAGTAACACAGGGGTGTCATAGTGACACCCCACCATAGACTCCATACCCTGGGACTGACTACTGTCTCCCAGGGCATGTAAAGTCACCATTGGCTTTACTAGTCCCAAATTATTAACAGAAACCAGTACAAACCATCATATTGTGGACGTACTGGTTGGGGCAATTCGATTGCCCTGGGGTCTGTTAGTCGAGGGGGTACGTCTCCGTCCCCCCTGATCGAGTTTTGGCTGGTGGCAGTGGAAACTACTTTTTATATTCGACTGCAAATATTTTCCTATGGGATTTTCCCATTGTTCGAGGCTACCAGCTTTAATTATTTAATTCTCATAGCCTCGAACATACCGCCGGTTTATTTAATTAATATTAATTCTCCGGTTGGTATTTTTTGCCAAGACTCGATTCTAAAATGGCGTTTGTGTTCTCTTCTGTGACTCCAACCCAAGTCAAGCCCTTTGTTCCACTTTTTGGCGGGCTTCTCCACAGAAGCCTCCAAAAGTGGTGCCACTCTGTCTGGGTACCAAGGGGGTGTGGGAGGGGGTTAAGGCACCCTGGACTGAGTTACCTTGGTAACTCAAGTCGCACTCTTGTGTGATTGGCCCAGGTGGTGAGCCGGCCGGCTCACCACTTAGCATGTTGAGTGACAGCTAGGCTGAGTGAATGGGGGTTTTCTGCATAAAAGCAGGGCTTTGGGGACTGGAACTTCAGAAGTCGCCACAGGACCTGAGAATCTGACGAGGGAGAAGCTGAGCCGACCTACCACGAC
Organism: Ambystoma mexicanum; assembly: GCF_040938575.1. NCBI lineage: Eukaryota > Metazoa > Chordata > Amphibia > Caudata > Ambystomatidae > Ambystoma > Ambystoma mexicanum. Next base: position 1,000,385,099 of record NC_090930.1, read on the forward strand.
GACACCACCGGTGGAGCCCTGCGGAACCGACTCACCACTTCCCCACGACAGAGAAGATCTCCCGGCTGGAGAGGCTTCTTCCCCTGACTGGTGGGCACAACCAGTTTACCTTTCTTTCTTCGCATCCCAGCCTGGTTTGTGGTCGAACTGCCCGTGCCAAGAACCCCGGCGGCCGGATAGCCACTCACCACTGAACCACGAATCAACGGACCGTGCCTTGTACCTGAGAAACTCCGCGGCTGGTTTTGTCCCTGGCAGTGCAACTGGCCCCTGTCTTCCTCCACGACGAGATCCTCTCTTCCCCCGGACGAAGCACCGACTTGCACCCGCTGCCAGGAACAACTGCCCCCGCTGGAGCGTTCTCACCACTTTAAGGTACCGTGTCCGCCAGGCCTCCCTTTCTAAAGATTGCAACAAGGTAATAATAACTCCTTAACCTTCTGGACTGGGCTGGCCGCCTTGACCCTCTAACTGGTCCCTTTTCTTTGATCCAACTTCTTTTTGAACCATTACAAGACTTTTGTGCACTGCAACCGTGTGACCTTGGACACATTTCGTTTGGATCCTCTTAAAGCGGATCCGGCCTACTGACTCTGAATTCACGGTTTTACTTTGCCTTCCTCTCTTGCTATGTTCTTTTAAAAGTGTTGGGATCTGTTTCAATTTGTTCTCTGCTTTTCTCTCCCTTTTTAAAAACGAACTATTAGAGTGCCATCTACGTTAAGCGCTCACAGCTGTCTGAAAATAAGTGGGGCTTTACTTAAGACTTGTCTAATATTCTTTTAAGGGAGTGTATATCTTTTAGTGACCGTGTTTTTGAATTGCTTACTATTAGTGCCTGTGTGTTTTTCTAGATGTGGTTTTAAATAAATAGTTATATCTCTTTTACACCAAGCCCTGGTCAGTGTTTACTTGTTCTATTGTGTGCTCTTGACCTATTGTGAATTCTCTGTATACTGCCTAACTCTTCTTGAGGGAAGTCTGACTGCTCAGCCACAGCTACCAAGTGAATATGTGTGGTACAGACTGCTACCAAGTGGGTTTACTGCCAAACACCTGTAGTCCTAAATCTTTTGCAGTGGTCCCAGAGGGAACTGCACAGGTTTCTGCCTAACACCAGCACATTAGAATTATAGACGGCACATGACCATTCCAGGGACGTCATTTCACCAAAATGCCAGGGGTAGCGGAAGTGACATCACACAACCTTTGACCCTTGATGGCATCACAAGAAGTGATGTCATTTCACCCCACCATGAAGTGATATCGCGGAAGCGATGGAACACGACCTTTCACCCGTTGACAAAACAGCAAGTGGCATTACACAGCATTATACACTACGAAAAATATGGTTACGATATAACTATAATGTGATTTACATTTCATACAAGAATGGATCGCCATATGTATCGTTAAGATCAGTGTGTATAGGCCTATATTACCAAATGACTGTGAATGCAAGCAGATGCCCATGACCAAATCATAACGATGTGTTATTATATAGCACTTGCGCTTAAGCTCTTTATATAGAAAAAATATACACCCAATATCACCCAACCTGTGTTGGTACTCATTTATCGACCTCAGAAGGATGAAAGGCTGAGTTGAGGCGGTTAAGAACAGACTAAATCAGTGACTCACCCCTGAAGTGTGCCTGAAATAAACCTTTAATGAGTCTAGCAATTATTGTATAGAATTCCAGAAAGACACATTATTTGGTATTCCTATTCTTTAATATTTAGGGTCAGTGCTGAAAGTGTTAGACTTGTGGCACTCCTGTTCTTATTTTTCTTCTTTTTTTTTAAGGGGCCTCAACAAGAAAGCCAGCCACTCCAGAAGTAAAGAGCCACATGGTGCTGGCCACAGCCCAGGAGCTTGCATTACAAAAAAAAATAATGTTTGTCTTTTTTATTTAGTGGTCGCAGGAAGACCACAGAGGTCGCAAGGGAGACCTCAGAGGTCGCAGTTGCGACCTCTGGCAACCCCTAAATGACGTCCCTGTAGCATTCCTTATAGGGAATGTCATTAACCACTAAAGTTATCAATCCACCATATGGGCGCCCTCTGAGCCCTCTCCCTGCTTCCTGAATATATGTGTTAAATCCATAAAAGAGGGCCCGGGAACTAAGCCAAGTTTCCTGCATAAACACTATGGACGCAGATTTGATCAATTCCATAGAGCCATAACTCTGAAAAAGATGGGCATGACCTCTGGTGTTCCATGAGATGATTTTGATATCATATCAGTTATTATTAGTATGCATAGGTGATAAAAATGAGCATAACCATTCCCAATGAGATCTTACAATAGGATCTCTATTCACACTAGTGTTAGAGCTTTCCTTAAGGCTCTGTTTTTTAAACTTCATTAAGTAAGCTTTGTTCATATTACATGGTATATACATCATTTATTGCAAACATTCACCATCCAGCTCATACCCTTGCATATTTAATTCTTCAGAGTAAGAACAGATTAAACTAACTACGTCTCCAGAGTAACAATGAACTGTGGTGATCAATCCTGGGCATTTTCGACAAATTTCAAGTCATTTCTCTTAATTACAAACAAGATTGAGGTGTGCTGGAACTCTGAGGCGCTGGGAATCACAAAGGTTCAAAACTAAAACAAATCCAGTTAGTGGGACTACCCAAATGTTCAACCAAGGGTTGCTGCACGTATGAGGGACTAACAGGTACCTCAAAACTGCTAATTGATTGAAGGAGAAAACTCATAAAATGTCACCTCTAAGTCGTTGCGCTGCCCTATAAGTTAAAGGGAACACTTTTAAACTGTGTTATATAACAAAACGAAAGGCACAATGTGACAAATAGTAACATCCAAAAAGATTATGAGCCAATGCTGTTTCAAACTGTTTATATGAATGAGTGCATTGAACAGAACTGCCGACACGTGTTTCGACCCCAAATATCGGGTCTTTTTCAAGGCAAAACTGCAATAGTGACAAACACAATTCAGTATTGATGATTAATACATGAAATCATAAGGTTACGTAAGAGGGAAATGAAATAGTAATGTGATTATATAAACACACACAAATGCAGGAAGGGATGGGGGCCAGTACCCATCGAGGAAACGCAAAAGAAAAGGCAAATAAACATTGCAACATGTTAAAACACACGCAATCATAATAAAACAGAAAGGTGATTTACCATTGCATGTACATAAAAATGGAAATAAATTGGTTACCATGGGTAGTAGAGCATTCATTGGTCAAAAACCGAGATAGAAAGTCCATGTTGATTGTTGCCATCAATTAGAGACAAAAAAATATATGAAAGACACATTGAGTTGTAGCCCTCTAGTACAGACATATATAGCATTGAAGTACTAATAGTACCAAACTGAAATTTGATTACATATGACATATATTGTCTCTCTATTTGGGGAAAGAGTGAGTATCACACCAAGATCCCAAAAGTTCATCCATAAAATGTAAGAAGTACCGATGTGAAAAGAAAGGTGAATTAATATTTGGTTAATTACCAGTATGCCACCCATAAAGTGATAAGAGTGCATTGATAAATGTAGATGTGCAAATAAATATTACCATAAACGGATCGATCTGGAAGTACTAATGCCGCACGCATCATGAGAAAAACTAATATATAGCCAGCTCTGATGATGTATATATACTATATTGGCTAGAAAAAAGCAAACAAAGGAGCATTTTCGTGTGTGCACAAGAAAAAGTGCATCATTATAATTCAGCGTTGTCTGATAAGATACTAAAAGTAAAAATAAAAAGGAAATACCTTGTCCAATTAGAATACTGGTGAACAAGTAGTAAAGGTGATTACCGTCCTCTATTCAATACTGCAAATGAGAGAAAAGATAAATATGCATCAGGCTCTAGGATGAGATATGGCGGACTATTAAGGTTGCACATGAGGTAATATGTGTGCATGAGTGAATGGAGTTCCTTGCACCATACCCGTGAAATATTCGGAATAGATCCCGTGACGTTCGTATCATGAAATGCTCGAAAACGCTGTAATGCGTGGTCCTATACTTCCGCTAATATGGAAGGAGGGACCTGAACGCGCGTCACGTGTGTGAGCACGGGCGCGCGATCGGTCCAATGATATCAGTAGAACGGTTTGAGAACACTGTACTGCGCATTCGCTCGCTTCCGGGTGTGTAGAGAAAGAACCTGAGACCGTGTCACGTGTATAAGTCACGTGCGCGCGATGTGTCCCGGGGGAAATGGAATACAGAGTTCATGCTGGACCGTTAAGGTGGACAGGTAGCCAATGCATTTAACAAAATAATATATGTTACCATAGAAAGTGCTATGGTAACCTGATCCTCAACTATATTAGAAAATATAAATGTGTTAACAGAAAGAAAATAAAAATGATGTGTAAATCGCAATAAAAGTTAATTGATATATATTTGTACAAGTATGGCAAAGTTAATAAAAGATAGAATCAAATTGCATAGGGAAAATATATATTAATGGTGATGAGCCTTAGGATCACCGGGACCCCTTTGAATTAATATGACCTAAATGATAAAGGGTTGGATGAACAGTTGGGAACTAGTATTGAACCCTTGACAGCAATAAAGAGCGCTGGCACTGGTCTGTGTAAAAAATAAAATGTATAATAAGCTAAAGACAAGTTAGCAGGCAACTATACTAATGCTGCCCATACCATAATGCAACATGTAAGGTATTGAATTAGGATTACACAAATTAGGAAAAATTGTACCAACAAAAACAGAGTATATTAAAGAAATACATTAAGTTCTGTATCCGAGTTAAGTCCAAGACTGGTACAGCGGAGCTTGGCAATCGTCCGTGCCTCCAGCTGTCGAAGAAGTAATTGGCGATCTCCACCTCTTGGATGAGGGTGTGCTTGCATCAACCCAATAAACTTAAGTTCATTCACTGAGTCCATTTGGTGATGTTGCTGCCAATGAGAAGCAAGTGGCAGTTTGGGATCTTGGCTCTTTAGATGCGCAAAATGTTCACGAATGCGAACTCTTAACTCTCTGATCATAGAGCCTACATAAACTTTTTGGCATATGCATAAAATGGCATACACCACATATTTAGATTTGCAATTAATGAAATTGGTAATATGCATTGTCAGTCCTTGGTGACAACTGAAAACCTTTTGATTTAGGGTAAATTTGCAAAAATTGAAAGAACCACACTTAAAGAAACCCATAGGTTTGGGTGGTAGCCATGTTAAAGAGTGTTCATGAGCAGGTTTTGGTTGTAAGAACGAGGTACAAAGTTGATTCCGCAAGGTTTTATTGCGAGTAAAAATAATTAGCCTTAAGGGTAGAAGATCTCCAAATATCTCCATGAGGTGGCTTCTATTTATAGGTCTTTTCTTTCCATTAAGAGTTCCCCTAATGGTCAAAGTTTTCTAGGGAACATCGTTTTTCTTTTGGAATATTGTAGGGATCTTCGTAAACTTTCCTACTCCATTCATACTGGCAATACACATCCCCAAACTTAGTTTAGGGATATTCAAGGGCTGATTGTCTTTGTACTCCACCGATGAGCTACTAGTATCGAGTGATTTTCTTGTGGATTCAATAGAGCTCTCAGAGGAAACTTCTTCAACAGTTTCTAGAGGTGTTGCTATTTTCGTTTTTGGTTTGGTAGATCTTATTAACCACTCAGGAAGGTTCCCAGATTGTTGCACCTTCCTCTTTGCTCTACGCGCTGCCTTCTTGCTGGTGCGTTTTGAGGACCCTGGCCCATAATACTTTGAATCATAGTTTCTTTTTCTATCTGGACCAATTTTGATTATTGTGTCTTAGTAGAATGTTTTGCCCTCTTGCCTTTTTGTCTTTTTTCTCTCTTAGTTCGTTGGGTTACTTCTTCTTCTTCTTCCGCCTCACTGCCCATCAGAATTTCAACTTTTGTTGATTCCAAATTGTCATGGCTTTTATCAGCAATCACCTCGATTTGCCGAAATCCGTGAAGTTGTTTCTGAGGATTGGGGCTTGCTTCAATCTGCTGTCCCTCTTTCTTATTAATGTCTCCCAAATGAGCCAACAACTTAGCATTTATTTGCACCTGGCCAGCAGTGTTGTGCATAAGCTTTAACAATATTTTTAAGGCGAAGCTTGTTGCAACATTGTGTGCCTCAATGTCTTTAAATTTATCGTCATATAGATGGTCTTCCTTAACTTGATTATTATATGATGCTTCAATCTCCTGATCATCATTAGTACTGGCGAGAGTTTCATCAATCAATCCAGTAAGTTGAGGTGAGCAGGGAAACCTTGTAGAAGTCGGCTGACAGTTAAGGCTCTGGTTGATATGGGGATCGCCACCATTGTCATAGTTTAATTCACCTGGATGCAGAGGATTAGTAATGGTAGTTTTTTCTAATTCCGTTGTTTGCCCCTCCAAACTGTAGCAAAGATTCAACAAGGAATTATTATTGTCTAATTCCACTGAGGTGCACACTCTTTCATGTGTACCTACAGCCATGTCACATGGTTCCTCATTGATTTCTACAATGGCAACTACTCCCATAAAATAATTTATAATTTTAGTTGTAACTGTCGGTTTAGATGTACTCTTTGCCCCATCTTCTTCAGTAGGCAGAGCCTGAATTCTTACAGGTCTTGTTTTTGAACTCGCTTTCTGTTTATTGCATAGTTTCATCTTGCCCAACTTCCACATTTACCAGAGTAGACCCCAATAAACGGCCACAGAATGCTGTAGAAGCTGCCAATAACGCTGTTACTACAATATTCAGTGGCTACGATTACCAATAGGTGAGGCTCAAGGGTGAATGCCCGCAGTCACCTCATCTGGAGTATTAGAATTCTTGCTTTATGTTTATTCACAAGGAACCCCCGTAGCTAGGTCAAGACAGAGTAAAATCAGTAGGAGCACAGAGGAGGCTCAAAGGCATAAACACCCGCAGTCACCTCTACTGAGAATCCGATTACTTCAGCTGCAATAACAAGGAGAGGTTCAGTTATCTGCACATGGATTAATTGCAAGTCATGTAGGTCAATCCGTCACCTGTTCTGAACAGTACACACGGCTCCTCCGTGCAGTAAGAGGATCCACGATGGGTGCAGAATCATACGTTTGGCTTACTTGCAATGCAGAAATCCTGAGCGAACTTAACGGCATCCTCTCAGCCGCAGCACCACAGCCGCCACTCAGCCGAACACTTCCCCAATGCTGTTCGCTGCACTTTCGCTTGACCTCAGGTATTTAAAGTCCCACCTTCTAAAAGGGGCATCGCAGCGTTTCTCCCTCGGAACGTAGAACGTGGAAGGAGGCTTACACTGCCGGTAGCAAAGTAATACTCGGCAGACAGCCAACACTTGCCCAACACTTTTCTTTACTTTATTGATGGTAATTGGATTGTTCTGAAGTGTTTTAGAGCAATTTTTTCTTTGATGTTAATGTTGTTGTAGCATCTTGTACTGCTTTTCTCTGTTTTCTACTCATCTTTGAGCACCCGTTTCTTGAAAACCTTCAGCTCCTCTGACATAGAGGAGCCGGGCAGAGTAAACGTGTATGTGGCCTATAACGTGTGATGTTATCTATTTGAGGAGGTGGGTTATCTGCAAAAAACTCTTTCAACCTAATTTTATGAATGCATTGTTGGAGTTCTTTCCGATAGTTAAAGCGGTCATGTACATTTGTAGTGACAAAACCTAGGCCCTTATTCAAGTTCGCCTTTTCATCTTCTGACAGGGGGTCTCGGGAGGATAGCTCAAGGGTCGCTATGGAAATAAGACAACACGGAGCACCACAGGTTCGATCCCGGGGTCCGTGCTTAGAAACCTCTGGGTATTAAGCATGTTATAAATAACATATCATATCATAACATGCCTGGATAGGTTTATTATTGTTACTGTCCACTTCCTGTGATCCTCATCTCTTGTGGTTGCCATTGCTGTGTTCTTCGATGGCGTCTGCCTCTATCTAAATAGGACGGCCTTGTATTTGTCCACGTAGAATATTCCCTCTACGATTCTCACTGTTGGCATTATCTCCTGTAGTTGAAGTGCTTAGAGAGAAATCTGTATTGTCATCACTACTCAAGCTATAAGAGGTTCCTTTGAAACTGACCTGTCTATTGGTACGTGTGCTTGATTCCTTCCCCTGTTGTTGTGTGGTTAATTTGTACCCAAGTATGGGAATGCATTTCCATGTTGAAATTTAGTTAGATCTTTCTTCATTCTTTTGATTTTTGATTCTATCCACACCGGTGAATTCTTTGAGCAATCTCTTTGTGTATTTCTTATAAAGGTTTTTTGAAAACTTCAAGTGAAGTCATTTTATATCACCTCTTCTTTTTTCATGACATCCTCCAGAATCTCTTTGCTAACCTCTCTGGCTGCATCTATAATTAGCATCAGCCAATCCTAGCCACATGTATCAGCCACATGGCTCCACATAGTTCTAAATTTGAGATTGTCCATGAAATGCCGGGGCTCATTCCGGACTATAAGGCCCTTTGTTAGGGCATTGTTTCATAAACACTCCATCATAATGGAGTTGTGAAGCTCTGTGCTAATCAGTTTTTTCCTAATTTGTATCCCATTTCGCTACGCTCGTGACTGATATAGCTGCATTGTCTTCTGTCAGTGCTGATACTATTCCCAGCAAAAGGAGAATGTAATGTTCTGTGAAAGATAGACATCTATCTGTCGCCATTATTCAACCAGAGGATATGTGGAATGAGGAGATGTAAAGTGCTAGCGGGTATACTTATGGCAAAAGATGCAGTCTTTTTTCTATATGAATCTTGAAGGAACTTGCATGCATCACCTCAGACAATAGAAAATGTATTTCTTTGCATTAATAATAGTACACCCTAGCAACCCAAAGGCTGCCAAATAGCCCCAAAACAATGTGGAGGGACGCTCTGAAAAGGAAAAGGATGAATCGGGTGGAGAAACACCATACATAACATCAGAGTCCTTTTCCTATATTTTGTCATGCTTACAAAGTCATAACCAAAATTGTTTGTATATAAACTTCCAGCCAGAAAAACAAAGCTAAAGAAGAAAAAGAGTTATTTTATACAAATATATACACTTTATTCACAAAAATGTATAACACATTGATTGTAATTCTTATAGGGCATCATAACTATGGACACAATTGGTGTGTGTGATGTCTCCCACGTACATCTCACCAACAGACTGCACCATACACAAGGAGTCAACAACTACACAAAATGCAAAATGAACAATATGATAGCATCCTTTCATCGTCAAAGTATATTCACTCCTATCTATAGTGCTGCTTCTATCATATGGCACCTAGGAAAATGTTAGCTTTATTTTAGTTAATTTATTACATTTAAATGTATTTATTTGTTTCTTTGTCAATTTAAAGCTCATGTTTGCTAGCTGCTCTTACCTTTTCTTCCTTGAGTCTATACATATTTCTTGCTCAATTCATATTGCAGTTCTGGAATTCCGTAAGAGGCTCTCATCAAGTATCATTCTGATCAATCCTGCGTTCTTCAAAATTAAGTATTTTTATTAAAGGTGGTTCCACCAGTCACTTAAATGGAGATGCCTAGTCTCACCAATAATTTTCTAATCTTTTCTTGCAGTAATTATTACATTACTCTCCAGCCCATTATATTTCTTAACAGGTGATTTTAGGGACATTTGCTGAATAAATAATATTGCCACAGTCACATAAATAATTGGCAAGCATAATTTGTACACTTGTTTTTATATTTTATTAGGAACATTTAGCCGGTCAGATAGCACAGCGAGTAGAGCATTCACTTTGAAATCCGTGCTGAGCCTGCCGATGCAGGTATGAATTCTAGCAGGGCCGAACTCAGCCTTTCAACCTTCCGAGGTCGATAAATGAGCACCGCACACCGTGGGTAATAATAAGCAGTGCTCAGCTGCCTGAGGTTTCATAGCACTATATAAATGAAAAACGATTCATTATTATTATTATTTGCCACAGAATATTGTAAGACTTCAATACCAACAATACATTGTACTTGGTGGGAAAAGTTGTGATGCAATCAAAAACATGTATTTTCTATAGTTACTATGTGGATTCATAATTTGCATTCATACTAATGTCAGTGCCAGTGTTCTATTTGAAAGAGAAACCATTGTAGAAGTCACATACCAGGAATGTCACACATATAGTTTTTCCTTTTCATTGACATTCTATAATTTGTAGTGTTGAATTTGTAATGGGGAAGTTATTACACTCCCAATTATGAAAATACGATTGTGCAACTTGCTCAAACATTAGGCAAGTCTGTGTGAGGAAAATGAGCAATCATTATCTACTATTTCTATATTAATATGCAGCATTTCAAACATTGTTTAGCATGGCAGATGGGAAAGATTTACTGATCATTTTGATTTTGCCTCCTATATTCTACAAATTGCCTCAGATGAAGGACTATACCTGCCAATTATTCCAGATTACCTCTCTATTTTATTAATACTAATTATTTGGGTGAAAGTATTTCAAGAAAAATATTTTGCATTACATAGTATTGCAATTGTATGGCATCAGCTTACATTGAGAATAAACCAACATCTTGAGGAAACCATTCATCAGAAACCCAGACACACAAATCAAAAGGCTGAGACATCAACAATAAAGTGTAGCTCAATATGACAAGGATGTACTTATACCTAAAAGTATCATCACAATTAGCTAGCACATTACATTATGCCATAGAGCTTACAAAGGTAGATGTGAAAATATACGATTTAAAAAAAATCATAGAAACGTATCCGGCAACACTCTTGGGAATCACAAATGGACAATGATCACCTAACAGAAATATGCCCTGATAAAACACAATTAAAACATTCCAAAATTAAAATATCCTGTCACAACATCCTCTAAATAATTTAGAAAATCTTACAAGGTCACACATAACATGAACTGGGGGTTTGCTTCAAAAATATAAAGAACACTATACATTCTAAAGTTGAAGGTTGTAGTAAAGAACAACCAACTGCCTGTTGGGTGTGGAAACACATGTTGTACTACTAAGACAGGAAAGAATGAATATTGTTCTAGTGTTGGCTAACACTGTGTGCCATTTTAAACAACTGCCAAAACATCATGCATGAAAAACAGTCATGAACATATCTACATTAAGCATTTGCAAGAGAGAAACAGCAATCTGGTCAATACGAAATATTCAATAAAAAAAGTACAATACAAAAATATCTACACAAAACCCATGTGTACAACAACAAATCAATGCAAAACATGGTGTACCAGATGTACACGATGCACATTTGTGAGTACGATTAAAGAACACAGCATGAAAACCAAACTTCTATATCTAGTACATGAAACACACACTAAGATTACCACTAATATATTTCCTGAGGAAGAACCCACTAAAGGGATAAAGAGAAAGCCACACTACTATATATTGTCTATTAGAGATCCTACATTTGATTACACATAAAAGATTGGTGGTTGTTCACCCATTTACAGATAATCCTGATCTTAAGTTTGATTTGTTATATTGTAGAGTTATGAAACAATCACATAACACATGGGGATGGCATTTCTGATGTAAGATAGAATCCTATTTATGTTCACAATGTTAAGCATTGTTATTAAGTAGATTTTATGTTTTCAAAAGAAACAAACTGTATGTTGCTTAGAAATATCCTTTAGCACTTGAAGATGTTTATGCTTTATTTTGTTTAAGAAAATATCATTGTGAAACCTCATGTGCAGATAACTATTTCTCTAATGGCTTGTTATGGTGTCATGAGAATGCTAAACACTGCTTGCCCTTTGAAAGAATCTAGAATTGTAATCTTACTTTAAGTCAAGATAAGAACATTTGTTTAGCTATAATTATACAATACATGTTATAGCTGTTATTAATATTTTGCCTTGCTTTTAATATTATTTACTTTATGTTTATTTTAACAATTATAAACTTAAGTTACATTAACATTTCTAAGTGCTAAATCATGAATTCAATGATTCCTTTATGCTTTAATTGTGTTTGATTACACCAATATCCAATCGGAATCCACTATAGTGCCACCAAATAGCTTTCAAGCTCAACCTGATTTGAGCCCATTGGTATGTACTCTTTATCAAATGTGCTACACCGCATGATTATGCTGGTATTTGAAATTGTATATCTCTTTTTAAATGAAAAATTGTCATGACAAGTGCCTCTCAAAATTCATATTAAGATGCAAAATTATGCACATCAGGAATTAACATTTTAATTTTGGGTCAGATATTTTCAATTGTGTATGCTACGATTTTTTTAAAAACATAGTGTTATTTATACATTGCTAGTCGGCCACGTGTTTTGTTCAGAATGTGAATTATAATTTGTGAAAATTGCATTGCAATTGCAACATTTGTCAGGATTTTAAAACATTGAAAGATTGGAATATAGTAATTTCTGGAAAACGGTTATCATGTCCTTCTCACAAAAATGCCTTTTTATGCAAATGCAGTAAATTATCAAGCACAGGACATAGTGGGGCTGATTCATGGAATTATTTGTGCCGCAAAACGGGGATTTGTGCGCCATTCTGCCCGCAAATCCCTGTTTAACAAATGGGGATTTGCTGGCAGAATGGCGCACAAATCCCTGTTTTTCAGCGCGAATAATTCCATGAATCAGCCCCTAAATGTCACCAAATCAAATTTAGCTCAGATGCAAAATATACCTAACTCGTGGAATGTGCAACTACTGCACCATCGTTACAGCTTTCATCAACTGTAGTACTTCATCCATTGGAGTGAGGTAAGAACAAACACATAATAATGCCTTTAACAATATAAAAGAATCAAGCAAGAGAAAATGCTCACACCAGTATAGGATGGCAATGAATGTACACACAATCATTAATAATACAATGGAACAGAAAAATTGACCTATGCCTATTTATGGTGTAATCTCTGCAGAATTGAAAATTAATTAAAAGGTATGAAAGTTTAAAAAAATGTAAAGATGGGCTTCAAAAATGAAAATAATTGTATTTACATATTATTTTAAATAGGTGTATATATGCTGATGTTTAACTTCTATGTTTAAATAATTTAAATTCAAGTACAGGTTTAATAATATGCAAAATCAAGTGTATCTTTAATTTGAAATGCAGTGTTCTGATAGTAACCAAATAAAGAAAATGTTGTGACTGAGTGTTTAGGTTCAAAACAAACAGATCTGCTAAAGCTCATTTTGATGTAGAGTGACCTGTGTGACATACAGTGCAACATAGAATTGAAATGGTATTTAACAAGATTCTATGACGAATCTGAGTCAGACCAACCCCATAGGGCTCAAATGGGAATGGGGATTCATTTTTACCAGGTCCCAGAAAAGGGCAATTACCGGGTCCGCGAAGGTCGGCATGACCCGGTTATTGCCCTTTTCTGGGACACGGTAAAAAATCATTACCGGCGGCAGCCGTGCCCTTAGTAAGGGCACAGCTACCACCAGGGTCGTAATGAGGCCCACTGTGTTTTCAAAAAGATTTCAAATGGGCTTTTAAACTGCCTAAAATGTAGATCACCTAACACACCATATCTCACCCCTCCATCCATCTTAAAAGGTAAATATAGCCATGTGCCTTATTGTGATCTTATGCTACATGCTGACATATCTGGCAAGTGAAGGTTTATAAGTAAAATATTATAATCATAACTTTGTAACTGCTCCTTCTAGAGACATGGTCTGACTTTGCATGTAATGTAGACTGTGAGAGACACATGAAAATGTGATGTTATAAAGTGTGACAATCACAGAAAAAATATTTCTAAAATGCAGGAAGGGTTCTGTAATTTCTGCAATTGTGTGATGTCAGATGCTGAGAGAAGCACTCCTTAGTAAATGACACCAGAACTTTAGACAGATACTAATGTATCTCACCTTCTTATGTGAAAGAACCAATGGGAAAGACGTGAGTGTTAGATGTGTCTTCACTTGGGGCTGGACAAAAATCAAATGTACTGACCATTAGGTAACGTTTGCACTTCCCTTCCCTCTGTAGGTGGAATCTGCTTGGTGTTTAAATGCAAACATCAAGGAATAAGGGAGAGTTTGTTTGGAAAACAAAAGTGAGTGAGCCCATCTGATAGGTTCTGCAGGAAGAGAAGCAGAATGGTTTCCAACAGGATATAACTGATGGCCGAATTATCTTTAAAAGTCCGCAAGCAGACTGGTCTGCATACAAGGGCCTTTTCCAAAGCAGGACCAGATCACCTGAAAGGAATTCTGGAGCAGGTGCACAGACAGAATGACGAGCTTACTTGACATAGCTACCCAAAACCACCTGGTGTCCCTACTTAGTAAGACAATCCAAGATGGCAGCTAAACATTTAGCTAAACATTTTCTTGTAAGCCCTGTTTATAAATTAGGTCTCTGAAAAAGGGAAAATAGTGCAATGTGTATATTTAAAATTGAAATCCTAGTCATCATCACTGTATCAGGACTTTATCCTTCCTGCAATTTGGGATCTCTGGAAGCTTTTGACATCTACCATTGAATGTGGAACTAGAAGTTTTATGATTGTTGTCTGCAGTAGTAAATAAAGTAATTCAAATCTATTACTCAGTGACCACATTGAATTGTGCCGTTTTGTGGGTGCACCTGATTCCTTGAAACTAGTGAGTTAGGTCCCACTATTTCAAAAGCAACAGACATCATGAGAAATCCAAGTCTTTATAACTGCTTGTAACAAGTCTTTTATCATAAATTATACAGTCAGGTAGTGTCTATTCCAAAGGCAAGACTCAATAGTTGGTCATACATAGTGTCCAACATCTTAGATTATATCAGACAAAGTATTGGAGAACCACATTTTATTTGATCTCTAATAGTAGTACATTGTTTAGTTTTAAGTCTTATTCTGAGCAATGCTTCACCTTTTGATTTCAGGGCGAATGTGTGTTTAAAATGTTGGTCAAAACTTCAATGTGTCTGTGTATACAAGTAGAACAGTTGAAGTGGTTTAGAATGACAGGCAATGCTGTCACATTGTAATGCAAATGGGGAATCACATGTCACATTATTTTAAAACTCTTTTGTTTACTGAAATACATTTTCAAGCCTGCTTTTTTCTTGTCTGAGAGTGTGGGAGTGTGATTTGTTACATGCAAAATTATTAAACTAAGGGCTGTCTGAGCCAGTAAAATAGAAACTCAAAAGATGGATGTTGATTGTGCATACATTTGTACATGTTGTTTGAGGGTGTTTTTTTAAATCTTCCTTGGATACGGTACCGCCTGGTTGACACAAATAATCGGACATCTAAGAAGAGGAGAAACATTGCACTGACAAATGCATATATATTAAGCACTGGTTCAATTAACACATGTGTAACATTACTAGAAAGTAAAATGGAAAGAGCAGTTGGGAAGATACACAATTTCATTAGATTTCTAAAAGACATAGGCTATGGCTGGCCCAAATTGTGAAGGAGCATAACTAAAATGACCAGATACTGAAATCAATCCATCAAGAGAAGGGATGTCATGAGGATATCGCAGCGAAAAAGGGATACGGAAAAAATAACCTTCTATTTAGTATTACAGAATGAAAAGGAGCATCAAGAAATCTGTCAGACTGCCCTTACAAATAATATAGTTCACAAAATAACTACTATACAATAGAACTAAAATACCTGTTACTACATAATTGCGAAATCTCTATATATTAAGTTACTTCTTTTAGCTACAATTATACAGCAGTACATTTAATTAAAAAATACACTAATAATATCCAAACCATACTGGGAACATTATGCAGCCACGAACATGTAACATTACATCATTTAATAATATTATAGAAGGTTAATGGTGACACATATTAAATTGAGAAACATACTCTGCAGATAAAACATATATTGCAGCAGAGATTGACATGCATGCACTAGAAATGTAAACTATGTACACATTCAGGAGTTGCATACAGAAAGATATACCTTACAGTACAATAATTTAGATTTCAACAAAATTATAGAAAATTCTGTTCTCCTCACTGCAGTCACTGCTATACAAATGAAAGTTTTTCAATGGTCATGTCTACATTTATGTAGGTTTAAAGAAAAGAAGTATGTGTTAAGAAAATAGCACACCAGGTATGTGCAATGGACTAACCTGTTGAGATGCAGCCAACAGTGATATATGCAAGGATCCCCTTACCACCTCTTCCAACTCCTGTGATGAGTAGGTTTGCAGAAACAGCAGGAAAACCCTCAAGGGGGAAGAAACCCTGTCTCTGATCTTCAATGATTGTGTTGTTCCCGGAGCATCCAGGAAGCCTTCCACACTTTGTTTTCCCTTGTACTGCGCTGAGGTGTACAGCAGGCTAGCAGTCGGCGGGAAACGGGGCTGCAAATACAGAAGGCAGAATAACCGGACCCTTTTCAAAACAAAATGGGGACTACCTTAAACAGGAATCAAGTAGCCAGAGGAGCTGGTGATCGGGAGGACCGGGAGAGTTGGGCGGTTTCGAAGCAAGGAATTCAACTGCACAGGGTTCTATGAACAAGAACGTGATAGTGAGTGGGAATAGGAGAGGGTAGTAGCAAGGATTGTTAAGGGTAATACAGAAGCTAAGCAGAGAAGGAAAACAAACTTATGAGCGTTATGCTGAATCATAGCTACGCGCCTCTGGTCCTTCCTATACTTGAGCACTTTCCCCACTGCAGACTGACGCCAGGGCTGCTGAATCCACTCACCAACACTTCTCCTTCTGGACCACTAGATCGTCGCACAGCACTTCAGCATCCATGTTGGGGGAACCAGGAACTAGTGCACCAACCCTCTACCAGCACTTTGGAATGAATGTTGGCGGAACAGGGATATGACCGTATGTGCTGCAAATTTAAACCAAAATCAAGAATACACCTTTCAAAAATTAGATCTACGCAATATGCACCAACAGACAAAACATTAAGATGATCTCATCAGTTCTTTCAGCAAGAGCATGTTACATCATATAAGGAGGATTTCACCTAATAACACTACCAATAAATCATTTATTGAGAAAAAGACGGTACATTAAACATAACTATTGTTGAAAGAATTTCATATGTTGTTTGTAAAACCAAACCTATACACCTAATTCTATACAGCCCACAAGGAGTTAAATGCCCCCTTTGTGGGAATAGAAGAAACAGAGAGTTAGGGTTCACCTTTATTATCCAACAGATGTTTTTTCAAATAGGGTATTGGTGAGTCTGGACTGGTAAGGACCTTCACTCTCTTGCATATTAGTCAAATGTTCTTTTAGTATTTCAGTATTGTGATAAACCTGTGTGAATTGTCACTCCTAAACCTCCTGGATCCTCTTCTCAGGTTGTCAGGGAAAGGTCACCGCTCTTGGATCCTGACCTTGGCAGTGGACAGGCGAGGGAGAATCACCTGGATGGAGGGTTCTCGAGTTTGGGAGTGGGCTGCCCTTAGGGGAGACATGGTAACCCCTTTCCCTAATTGTGACCAACTGAACTTTCCCTAATCTTTATGGGGTAGCACCTCTCCCCTCATTTCCCCGCATTTAACATCTGAAAGTACTGAGAAGAGGATACTAAGAGTGATGAACACTGCACCTTTTCACCACTTAGGCACTGAGATGAGAAAGATGCCTGTAAATTATGGTGACAGGTTCAGTCAAGTCTAATTTCACGTCCTCACCTGCAGCCTGTCAAGGGGCTGCAGGTGTATAAAGGGAAACCATTGAAGGACAGTGTCAGCAGCAGCAGGGAGGCCTGTGTAAGAGAGACCAGTGGACACTTTCGGTGTGGCGGCAACGTGGTGAGACCTGAAGTGTGACCAGGATGCCAGCAGATACTCTAGAGGTGTGCTAGCCCCCGTGTGAGAGTCAGAGCAGCTGGGAACTGCTAACGAGCACCAAAGAAAGAGAGGGTTGGGCGCCAACCTTGGAAATCGAGAGGAGCAGAAAGAGCTGTCAGAAGACACAACAAACTGGTGTGTGCTGGGGAAAAGACACTCAGAAACTGGGGCGCTGCGGGAGAGCTGCTTGAATGAAGCTCCATATGAATTAAAGCCTTAAAGTGAAACTAAATACATATTTCCTACCAATCTGAATGGAAGTTTCCATATAACGCTAAACTGCACCTTTTGAGTATCAAACTGAATGAAAGTTAAAACCAGCATTAAAACAATGCACATTGCATACCAAACTAAGTAGAAGTTTTAAACAGCGTTACACCACACATATTGAACACTGAGCTGAATGAAAGTTTACAACATTGATAAATCCAGCAGGTTGAATACCGAATTGGCTGAAAATACAAAAGGTCTGGGTTATAAAGTTCATTAATGCTCAATATACGTGTAACAACAATCAATAAAGATGAAAAGGACAATAGCCATATCAAAGCAACCTATGGAGAAAGGAATAAATGTGAAGGAGTGTAACCAAAGGTGAGCATGAAAAGAATTACCACCAAATAAACATTGTGAATAAATGCAATGCGGCAAGGCCAATGGCTGGAAAAAGGTGTGTGACAAAGCCAAGTGGCCATAAAGGAGAATCTAAAGAAGCATGCCTTTTCACATAGGGGCAAATTAAGAGAAACCTGTATGGGCTGAAGAACCAAGAGGCCCCGGTTGCGTGCCCTTTGATGGGTAGACCATGTGGTCTGATAACTGACCCTAGAACGGTGAGCACTACATTATAAAGGAAAACTACTGGTGAGCTGGTGATGCAAACCAGAAGAAGGGCCAAGTTGACACAGAGTTAAGTTGAGCTTTTTAAAGAGTGAATCATCCATTTGTTACAACGTTGAAGTCTTGGGGAAACCGAACCGTGGGGCTTAATGCACTACAGCCACCACCTTGAGGACAGGACATCAAAACACCTTTTTCTTTGAACTCTGCTATAGCGAAGTCTTGGGGAAGGGGACCCTGAGACCTACCATCTTGAGGATGGGGCCTCAGGACCTCTTTTGTTTGAACTGTATTATTTGAACTTGGGGAAGGGAATTTGAAGATAAACTGGGATCTGGAAGAAGGTCAACATTTTGTGTTGATCACTATTTCTTTGATTATTGACATCCCTATACACTGTTTAGCTATAGTTGTGAAGGTAAGCATAGGTTCTGGATAGAGGCAGGCCTTTAAGTTGGACTCTTTGACTTTCCTTAGTTTTGTTCAGGTAGGGAAATCCCACCTTAGTATAGGGCAAGTTAGGCCTTCTACCATCCTGACATTTAAGTTAATAAATATTGTTTGTTTGAACTTAAGTCTGTTGTCTGTGACTTACTTCATGATGCCTTCACAATATTTAAATACGTGAGCTAGCTTTGGCCATATACGTCTAGGAATGCATCTATTGTACATGGCATGTTTCATAAATGTTACTTTACGTTCTACTTTCTACTTGGTATTATAACATTTACTGGCATTCTAACCTTGTGATTTGATTCGGTTGGAATTGATTTTCAATACCATGAATGAGCAGAAAAACAGGAAGATCTATGTTTACGCAAGATTCATCAATGCTATAAATATAAGCAACACGTCTCTTTAAACAGGGACCACAGGAGATATAAATGCAATTAATCATATGTTTTTTTAAGCTGTCAAAATCGAAGCCTGACTAACATGCTAAGTTGACTTGGAGCAATTATGAACAAAATGAGATATACTGATATAGTATCTTACAACGGGGTGTACTCTAGTGTTTGAACAAGAGTTGTTGAATTATTTTAGATATTTCAGGATGCATTTCTTCACAAGAAATAGACAGCTCTATGTCCTTATTTTAGGAATGTATATTGTGATATTACAACCAGCTTTGAAACAAGAAAAACTAATTTAGGAACACATCAAGAAAGATGCACTAAATGTTTTATTTACTAATATAGCCCATGAAACCGGACCAATTGGTTAAGTAGTCATCTGACATGAGGTTGAATTAACTACTAAAGATGTTGCTATAGAACATGAAGAAAAACTATGTGTACTCTTTGAAATAGTCAGTATATTGAATCCAGAAGAAATTTGTGAAAGATTACTGAACCAATAAAACATGGAATATGAAATGGAAATCAATAAAAAATATACATGTTTTAATTACAAAATACTCTTAGGCCACTCTTATATCAAAGGAGAAACAGGAACTGGCAAACCTTTTTAAATCCACATTATATCAACATTTGTTATAGAAATATATCCAGATCCTTTGACATGTTTGAATAATTTGCATACAAATATTAGTTGAATACCTTCACTGCATCAACCTCTTGTACTTCCTGTTGATCATGCTAAACGTTTGTAATCTGTATATTTGAAGCTGAATGTATTTATGTATGTTTTTCTGGGTATTCAAATGCACACTGTTGTACCCACTGCTACCAAATCTGGTATGGATTCCTCATTTGTCTGGGGCAAGATTGTAGTCTAT
Organism: Ambystoma mexicanum; assembly: GCF_040938575.1. NCBI lineage: Eukaryota > Metazoa > Chordata > Amphibia > Caudata > Ambystomatidae > Ambystoma > Ambystoma mexicanum. The sequence goes on from NC_090930.1 coordinate 1,000,405,488, forward strand.
ATTTGGATGCAACGAATTCACTCCATAGACACCCTCATTTACTGATGCTCACTCCAATTCACTACAGTAGTGTCATGCGCCGCCAACGTTGGGGAATTTGGTCGCGGTGGAGACTGGGCGGCCATTAGCCACCCCTTCAAGTCCCACCACGCACTGTGTTCAGCGGTCTAGTTGTTTCCGCGGCGTCTGCCGAGGTACGCCTATTTCTTCCCGTCACACCCGGAAGTCTGCGCGTTGCAACCCTCTCGCGTCAGGCTCCGGGTGAGACGCTAGTATTCTCCGTTCCCATTTCGGTCCTTCTATTTGTCTGCCTGCCCTTTTCTCCAGTTCATCTCCCACTCCCTCCTTTGTTCCTTGCTACTCTACTGGTCCCCCCTTGGTCCCCCACTCTGTTCGTTACTCTCTCTCCTCTTGGCCCCCCATAGTATTTCGTCTGACTCCAGCGCTTCGGACTTTCCGCTTTGGCAGCTCTCGATTCATCAGTCCTCCTTACCTCATCTTTGGACCTACTTACCACAGCTTCGCTAGGGGTTTTTTTATGCCATCAGGCTTTTTCCCCCATTTAGCTTGCTCCGGCAGAGAGGCCCCCTCTAGACCTTATTGTACCAGGTCAGGGTGGCTTCCTCCCGGGGTAGGCCCTATCCTCCGTCAAAAAAAAACTGCTTGGTGGAAGAAGAGATTGGAACAGCCCCAGGAAACCATCGCCACAGGTGAGGAGGAGGTTGGAGGGTTGGAGTTAGAAGAGGAAGAGGGAAATTTGGAGTTTGACTCTGACAGTTTGCAACGCCATAAAAAGACCATGGCTACCCCAGAACAGCTGCAAGAGCTGATTCAAGCCGTACAAGGAATGAACGTCGAACTACAGAATGTCAAAGCTGAAAATGCAGCATTAAGACAAATGATTACGGCTCGAGAATCTAGGGAGACTGATCTCCCCCCCATGTCCTTGTCTTCTGGTAAATATGACGGATCGCCGAAACGTCTCAAGGAATTTCTCGAATCTTGTGCCATTTATTTTGCCTTTCGCCCACATACTTTTGCCAGCGCTCACACCAAGGTGGGGTTCGTTATTTCCAATCTAACAGGAAACGCCCTGGCCTGGGCCTCCCCACTAGTAACCAGCAACAATCCGGTACTCCAGGACTATGGCGCCTTTGTCACCTTGTTTAAACAGACCTTCGAACAGGCTGAGATAACTCATATTGCCGCAGAAGAACTGCTAGACGTTCAGCAGGGTAGCAGCGATCTCAGGACCTATATCTCGTCCTTCAAACGCCTAGCGACAGAGGCCGGGTGGCCGGAACACGCGCAATTTACAATATTTCGCCGTGGTCTAAAAGAAGAATTAAAGGACGAACTGGCTCGTCTGGCACTTCCCACCTCTCTTTCAGATTTGATGTCCATAGCACTCCAGATAGAATTCCGCCTCAGTGAGCGGCGGGCTGAAAGACGGAAGCTGCGCACCCCAGTCAACTCACCCTCTTCAGGAACTCCTTCTCACCTGTTACCCTCAGCATCAAGCAAGGAAGAACCCATGCAGATAGGAGCCGCAAGATCCCCATTAACACCTGAAGAACGTAGAAGACGGCGAGACACTGGTCACTGTATGTATTGCGGGTCAGATGCGCATCTACTACGAAATTGTCCAGCAGTTCCCCCCCGGAAACCGGGAAACGACAGACCTCGGAACTGAAGGGGGCAGGTTTCCGAGGTATATCTTCTCGTCCCTATGTAACCTTAGCAGTCACTCCCCAAGGAGACACTATGGACTCTCGTTTGATGGTGGTATCCTTACAGATACAAACTTCTACCAAAAAGCTAACTACTCTAGCCCTCATTGATTGTGGTGCCGCTGGAGTCTTTATGGATACCGTTTGGGCCGATCAACAAGGTCTTCCTTTAGTTCAACGCGAGGATGCCCAGAAGGTAGAAGGCGTTGATGGGACCCCGCTTTCCTCTGGTCCCATCACTCACACTACAGAAACACTCACTGTGGTTATCCAACATCATACTGAACGTATGAAATCCGATCTTATTCGAGCAGCCCACTTTCCAGTCATACTGGGTATCCCATGGCTGAGGAGACACAACCCCTCCATAGATTGGTTCAGGAATACCATTACCTTTGAGTCTGGATTCTGTAAGGAAGTCTGTATGCCACACCGATCACAGGAAATAGTGAAGGTTCTCGCGCCCGAATCTACCGCCACGTGTGACATCTGTTGCATTCCATCTGAATTAGAGGAGTTCTACGAGGTCTTTGTTGACAGAATGATACTAGAGCTGCCCCCGCATCGTCCAGAGGACTGCGCCATAGAACTCGCCCAAGACGCATTAGTCCCCTTCGGGCGGATGTTTCCACTGTCTCTCACAGAGAAGGCAGCTCTACGAAAATACTTGGATGCCCACCTGGCCAAAGGATTGATCCGACCTTCAAGATCTCCCGCAGGGGCCCCATTGTTTTTCATCCCCAAGCGCGATTCTGCAGAATTGAGGCCTTGCATCGATTACCGGGGTCTCAATAAGGTCACAATAAGAGATAGATATCCTATGCCGCTTATCGCCGACATACTGGAGGCAGTGCAGGGGGCTACCATTTTTTCTAAACTAGACCTGCGAAGTGCCTATCATCTTCTCCGAATACGCGAGGGTGATGAATGGAAGACGGCATTCCGTACACCTTTTGGGCTCTATGAGTATCGGGTTATGCCCTTTGGCTTAGTGAATGCCCCAGCTGTTTTTCAGCGCTTCATGGATCGACTATTCTCTGAAGTCCTTTTTATCTTTGCGGTTGTGTACTTAGATGACATCCTGATTTTTTCTCGATCCCCACAAGAACACGACCAGCATCTACGAAGTATACTAGATCGCCTTCGGGCCAACTGCCTCATGGTGAAACCAGAGAAGTGTGTTTTCAAGACCAACACAATTTCCTATCTGGGATTTATCCTATCCAAGGAAGGTGTTTCTATGGATCCCGGAAAGGTATCTGCCATACTGCAATGGCCCACACCCACCTCACTGAAGGACGTTCAACGATTCCTAGGTTTGACGAATTTCTACAGGAAATTTATCAGTCACTTTTCTCAAACGGTATTACCTATTACGGCTTTACTCAAAAAGGAAGTTGGCTCTTTTGTTTGGACTGACCAGGCTGACAACGCTTTTGAGCAATTGAAGAAGTTGTTTTGCTCTGCTCCAGTGCTTCGCCAGCCCGATCAGACTATACCGTTTGTAGTTGAGGCCGATGCCTCCGCCGAAGCTTTGAGAGCCGTGTTATTACAAGAACATCAGGGGATTGAGCACCCAGTGGCCTATCTCTCTAAGACCTTGTCGGTGAGTCAGAAGAATTATTCGGTTATAGAGAAGGAACTATTAGCGCTCAAGACGGCTTGTGAGGAGTGGAGACACTTGCTACAGGGTAGCGCATCACCCTTCATTCTGCGTACTGATCATAAGAACTTGAAGGTTCTCAGGGGGATGGAATGCATTAATTCCAGACAAGCACGATGGGCACACTTCTTTAGTCAATATGACTTTGTCATAACTTACATCCCTGGCTCTCAGAATGGTCTCGCCGACGCCCTTTCCCGGCGGAATTCCCCAGGGATGGGTGCCACCTCTCCGGCAGAAGTTCTAATTCCCCGCAACAGGATAGTGGGTATCATATCTACATTCCTTCAAGAAGTGAAATCCGCAACCACAGAGGGTATGGAAGACATACTACCTCCAAAAAACAGACAAGAGTTAACAAGGACAGGGGGGCTCCTTTGGTACAAACAGAAGTTATTCGTTCCCACTCAAGCTTTGCGCATGAAGGTTATGGGATGGTGTCACGACCATGTTACGGTTGGTCACCGAGGACAGAAGGGCACTTTGGAGCTGGTATCTCGTACGTTCTTTTGGCCATCTATGTCTAAGGATGTCAGGATGTACTGTAAGGCCTGCCCAGTCTGTGCGCAAAGCAAGGTTACTGTATGTAAACCATTGGGGTTATTAGAACAACCTGAAATACCATCACGTCCTTGGTCTCTTATCTCGATGGATTTTATTGTGGAATTACCCGTGTCCCAGGGCTATACTTGTCTCATGGTCACCGTTGACTCCTTCTCAAAATTAGCCCATTTCTCCCCCTTAGTTGGTGTCCCCACTGCCCCGGAATTGGCCGAGGTGTTTCTCAGGGACATATTCCGACTACATGGACTCCCTGATAGGATCATTTCTGATAGGGGGAGTCAGTTCACTTCTCGATTTTGGACAGCCTTGCGTCATCGCGTAGAGATTAACAGAGCACTGTCCTCGGGGTTTCATCCCCAGACCAATGGCCAAACCGAACGGCTCAATGCCACTCTAGAACAATATCTGAGGTGTTACATAAATCGCCACCAGGACAACTGGGTATCCCTTCTGCCCACTGCAGAATTTGCCTATAACAATTCCGTACACTCGGCTACCAACCTTAGCCCTTTTTTTTGTACCTACGGTCTCCATCCCCGAGGAATTCTTCCCTTACTCGGTTCCCCGACCAACATACCCTCCATCGAGTCTACATTAGCCGACATTTCCACTGCCCATAAGAGCGCCCTGGTCAGTTTGACCTCAGCTAGGGAAAGGTATAAGTCGCAAGCCGACCGACATCGCCAGCCGTGTCCCCTGTGGAAGGAAGGGGATCGCGTATGGCTATCCACTAAATACCTGCCTCGTTGGTTGCATCCTACAAAATTGTCCCCCCGTTTCGTGGGGCCGTTTAAGGTCTCACAGAGGATAAATCCTGTAGCCTTTAGGCTCAGTCTTCCCAAAGATATGCGACGCATACATCCGGTCTTCCATTCTTCTCTTCTACGCTCGGCTGATCCCAATACCCCCAGAAATAGAAACTTACATCTCCCTTCGGATCCCGACCCTATTCCTAAAGAATATGAAGTTTCCCACATTAGGGATTCCAGATTTAGAAGGGGAAGACTGGAATATCTGGTGGCTTGGAAGGGTTATCCCCGTTCAGAGGATTCCTGGGAACCGGGGTCTTTTGTTCATGCCCCCCACCTTACCCAGAGGTTCCATCGTTTTCACCCAGGCAAGCCTGGGTGGTCCAGGTATAGAAGGGGGCATACTGTCATGCGCCGCCAACGTTGGGGAATTTGGTCGCGGTGGAGACTGGGCGGCCATTAGCCACCCCTTCACGTCCCACCACGCACTGTGTTCAGCGGTCTAGTTGTTTCCGCGGCGTCTGCCGCGGTACGCCTATTTCTTCCCGTCACACCCGGAAGTCTGCGCGTTGCAACCCTCTCGCGTCAGGCTCCGGGTGAGACGCTAGTATTCTCCGTTCCCATTTCGGTCCTTCTATTTGTCTGCCTGCCCTTTTCTCCAGTTCATCTCCCTCTCCCTCCTTTGTTCCTTGCTACTCTACTGGTCCCCCCTTGGTCCCCCACTCTGTTCGTTACTCTCTCTCCTCTTGGCCTCCCATAGTATTTCGTCTGACTCCAGCGCTTCGGACTTTCCGCTTTGGCAGCTCTCGATTCATCAGTCCTCCTTACCTCATCTTTGGACCTACTTACCACAGCTTCGCTAGGGTTTTTTTTATGCCATCAGGCTTCTTCCCCCATTTAGCTTGCTCCGGCAGAGAGGCCCCCTCTAGACCTTATTGTACCAGGTCAGGGTGGCTTCCTCCCGGGGTAGGCCCTATCCTCCGTCAAAAAAAAACTGCTTGGTGGAAGAAGAGATTGGAACAGCCCCAGGAAACCATCGCCACAGGTGAGGAGGAGGTTGGAGGGTTGGAGTTAGAAGAGGAAGAGGGAAATTTGGAGTTTGACTCTGACAAGTAGGTACTAGAAGGAGGCAAAATTTGTGAAAGTGTCTGAAGCTAAATGTTCGATGTGCTGGTTATTCCTTTGAAACGCATTACTACTGTATACTGTTCGAAAGTGTTTATTAAAAAATTTTAAAGAGAATTTAAAAAAAAACATTATTTTTTATCACGCCACTCCAAAAATGGGAAATGGCAAGGTTAGAGTTTACTTAAATTCATTTACGAGAAGATAGCACAATCAATCAATCTTTCTTGGACATTTTCCCAAATGTGCTATAGCCATTAAGTGACTGAAACATGTAACACAAAAAACAAACATCACTTGGAAAAGCTTCATCTGATGCAAAGCGAAAATCAATATCAAGAGCTTCTGGAACACAACAACAAACAGCAGCAAGACTTCCTAACCACAGGAAAAGAGCAACTTTGTCCAGGGCAAATGAGATGCCGGAGCATACAGAAGAAAGACTTGCGTACAAGAGTATAGGAGCAACATCCTCCAGGGCACATGAGACACCACTCGATCAGGAGATGGGCAACAACGGGTACCCCAGTTTATATATAATACATTAAGTACTGAATCTTCATATCAGTGCTGCAAAAAATAACATAACTGGTAAGGTATTGTGAAGAATCCTGCGGATCCCTCACTGAAACCCTGCCTGAAGTCACCTCCCAGATGACCAGAGGAAGGCATACGCTTCCTGATCCCAACCCTGTGTTCTGCGGGAAGATCACCTGGGTGGAGACAGTTCCCAGGGTAGTGAGGTGATTACGTGGGATGCAACACAGTATTTTTCCTCTCCAGGGAGATTCTTACCACTGTGTCAAAGAACGTTATGGCTTGTTGCATTTTAATGTCTCTCAACTGTCTATTAAATCTAAGGTTGTGATTTCTATGGTTGCAACATCAAAACACAACATACCAAAAGAAAGATACTTTTTAGTAGTTAAAACTATATACCCTCATCAATTCCAAATGTGCACTACAAAGGATTGTGGAAATGTTGCCTTCTCTAAACCTTCTTCCTTTATGAAATTTAATACCCTCAGCCCCTCTGTTAAAAATATGAAGGGAATTAAATCTACCTTTATAAGTAATCAAAAAGCAGGAAATACTAACTTTGATGAAACAAACTACATGCCCCAGAATCATAGGGAGACTGAGATGAGGAAGAGGGCTGAAGAGGCAGGTAGATGTAGCAGTGAGGCAATTAAGCCTAATAGCCATTGCAGGAGTCAGGCTAATTGAGACTGATGGCTCACGCCTGAAGTAAATTGTCAAACATGTGGGGCATGAAAAGGCACGAGCAGGAAAGGAGAGAAGGAAGGAAGGAGCTGGAGCAGGAACTGGAAGTCTGGCAGTAGTAGTAGAAGAAGAGAAGAAGCATGAGGCTGGCAATTCAAGTTAAAGCACAGAAGAGACAGCAGAACGTGGAGAGAGCAGATTTCACCTGCAAGTTCTGAAAGGGTCCTGTGTTTTCAAAACCTATATCGCAGAGGCTGTGCAGAGGAAGATTTGCTGGAAGTACAGTTTTCCCCATGTGAGCCGAGACGCTGTGATTGTAGAGCTGTGACCATGCAGCAACCCAAGGCCAGAGGCAGAAGGCAAGTTGAGCGAGGGTTTAGGGAGTGGAAGAGACTCTGAATTAAGGTGGCTGGACCGAAGACACCCTTGCTGGAGAAAGGTGTGGGTCCCAAGTGAGCCCGAAGTAGTAGCAGAGATTGAGGAAGTCAGGGAAGTGAAGCAACCTGCAACTGTAGTGACCCTGAAGCCGGTGAGTGAAGCACAGCATTCTTATTCACTTTATAAGCCTTGCCAGTAACCGTAACTAGCTCTGAAGTGGCTCATGTATAGGTTAAAGCGAGTGGACGTTGTTGATTATTACCACATTTATTTTAAACCATGGAAATGTAACATGCCCACTTACCCCAAAAGCTGCAGTGTTTGTATGAAAAAGGAAAGACCTTTACATCCATTGTTGAACTCTTTCAAAGTATCCGGAGTAGTCGCGTGTCATTAATTGTACAGAAGGAACGCGTTCTGAATCCATTCCAAAAACCTATTCAAAGCAGCATGCAAGAGTTACAGGAGTTAAAAATGAAACAGCATCAATGGAAGGTCTTGTGTGACTATGGTTCCTGAGGGAAGTGAGAAGTTGCCTCCTTGATATTATATGGGAATACAATTCCAGTCAATAAATGGAAGTGTGAAAATCTACCTTAAAGAATCGTTGCGTTTGCCTAATTGTGTTTTCACTTTGAAGACTGAACCTTGTATTATACAGAATGTGCATTCTTTATTTCAAGAAGTTATTATACTGAAGAGGAAAAGAAGCAAAAGCAAAAGCCAATTTAATAGTGAAATGAAACATGTGTGAACCCCTCGATCTACTCTGTGAAGTTGTCAACTGTCCAGAGGCCTCAGATATAAGTGTGCCATTGTTACCTGAAGCTGAAAGAGTGGCATTACAGCTTCTGGGTAATTGCTTGGGCAGATAAGTTGTGAGAAAGCTGGAGAAGGGGGGCTGGGTGCTTGTAAAGATGTTCCAGAAGTTAACCTGTAATGCTAAAAGACTGCTGGAGTTGTAAGGAAGTAAGTCATGTGGGCAGTGGCAGGTTATCCTTGCAGCAGATAGACGGATGGAAGAGCCAAACAGGCTGCCCCCTTTTAGAAAGTCATAAAAGGGAAGAGTGCCTGCCTACCTGAAGAGCTTGAAGTGTCTTATCTGACTATTGAGAATTCTGAAATACAAAGCAGGGGTAGAAATACGTGAACTTTAGTGGTATACAAAGTTGTGAGCGGATGTCACATTGGAGTGGTTTTGAAGTAGTGGCATACTGTGAAATTAAAGTAACTGTATTCATAGCAACACTAGTAGAAGACTAGTTGTTAAAAGGGAGTAGCAACCTAAAGAAGAATCATCCTGACAAATATATCAAATGTACTGCCTGCAGAAGTCTTAACTCATTGTAATGTTGTAAATGGAGAAGTTGTATACTTATTTTTTTCAACTGTGGCAAATAATCTTGAAGAGAAGACAACCAGGATTACCATTGGTGCTATTTTCCTTGATGGAGATTGGAAGGGGATATTTTCAACCAACCCAGATAATTGTTACCAGTGGGCTTGTGTTTGATGAACCTTTGTTTTGACTTGAAACTGATAAGAACTGGTTAAAGACTTTTCTTTTCCTTTCAACATTTGAAGCTTACTTTAAACCCTGTGGACAGGAGTTTACCCAGGATAGCTTAAGGTCATCCAAATATTGTTTAATCATTGTTTATTATCTTGTGATGCTTTATCGCTTACTTTGAATGCTTGTTGTTTAGAGTGAGGGCCAGTTTACCCATGATGGAGATTGTTCCCTTAGCCTTTACAATAGGCAGGGAATTCCTCGGTAGAGTAGGTTAAGCCAGGCTTTATTTTCAAACTTTTACTTTAATAAAATGTCTTACTTTTAGAAAACTACAAGCAGTTGCCTGCTTCGCATTACTGACCCATCACAGTTTCCAGTGTTACGTTTGCATTAATATATTGAAGAATTGAGGAGATTTTAAGAATACCAGAAAACAGTGTGATACCAGACACATCTATATGTTTGGCACAATTAACTCCAGGTTATGGTCTGCCTGTATTTTAACTTTACATACATAGATGGACAAATTCGAAATCATGGGAATTATTGGCAATGCAAATGTATGGAGCTTCTCTGAATACTTTGAACTCATACAAATAGACATCAAGATAAAAATATTACACAATTCTTCAAGATATCTGAATAGGAAACTTGGATGAGGTTTTACTAAACACTCAATAGAAAGCATACTACACCCACGGATTTGGCAAAAACAAAACTGTTTGTGATGTATACAGATGCTACTGTTTTGAAGAAAACATATTGTGTATGCGTGATGCTGACACGGCCAGATTGTGAACAATTACACGCTGCTGTGATTATGTTACAAAAACTATCTGTTTTTCAAAATCAAATCTTTTGACAAAATTAAGATGCAGTTTGACCATAAAAAAGAAACGTTGATTTACTAGGCTGAATAAATTATGACAATATCAAGAACACCAGACTAATTCTAAAAAGATTGTTAAATGAGGCTTGGTTGATGAAACTGAGCCAGCGGTTATATACTTGCTTTCATAAGAAACTCAATTCAATTGTTTCTTGATTATTACTTGTGATATTTGATAACATTGAACCCATTCCAAAAGTGAAACATTTTAGTGTGTATTCCCAACTTGAGCAATTTCACCATGGTACCGCTTGTGACTTTACAATTAATACATTCTAAGGTTTAAGTTTGCATGATATCATAGTTGACATTGGTTAACCATTTTTAAAGAAGAAATTACCAATGCTTCATTATCAATAACTGTACTGCTCTATAAGGACTGTATGCAACGAACTCTGAGCCAAGAAATGATGTAAACATTTTGCCTTTATTATGGAACACAACAGATTGTCGCATGTTCATATCACTCTTCAAAATACTGAAACCAGTTCTTAAGCACAACAGATTGCCCCCAATGACCACATTAAATGTGTTCCTCCTACAAGTGTATCAATTAGAAAGCAAGAAGATGCTTATGTAAACAGTCCCACTGTTGATGAAACCCCTGCTGCATTTTTTGTATAATATATTTATGAACTATTTCGCTAATGTAATACAATTGTCAAATCATAGTAATGTAGGCAGTGTTATTTCCAAATTAAGAAACAACATCACTGATAACCTTGGAATTGTACTACATGTTTCCAATCCTGGCTGAAATGGATGCAGCGCCATACCCATCATGAACAACAAGGTACGTTTGAGTTATTCCTAAAATCATAATGGTATTTAACAATTTGAGTATGAATGTGCACAATATTCTGACAATAGGTCAAATATATCATAATGTTTGTCCAAGATGCAATACTCAGTTGATCAATATTCAAGCAATACAAATTCAGTCCCTTTACACTAACTTAATATTAGAAAGGTTGCTACCAACTGCACTGTTTAAAAACAAATGTGCTCATTGTAATCCTCAAATGATTCAGTGTCTAAGTAAAAGCTCATAAATTTGAATATGAATCTCGCTATTTTATGAAGCACATGGTATGAAATGAAACCCTGAAAGACATACACAAGAAGTAGCAATCAAAGAGACCTACTGATATGCCCTCATACGTCAGCATTCTAAAGAGAACACTATAAGAAACTGCACTTATCCTTGCTTAAACGTTATCAAATAGAGTGTAGCACTTCATCCCAGAACAGGGGAAAAGATAGAATTGAAACATTATGCCACTTGTGACACCAAAAATATTGTATATGCAATCTAATGCACGTGTGGACTTTATCACATAAGCCAGACATTTTGTAAGGCTGTAGAAAGATGGAATGAACATTGCTCAACTATCAGACTCAATAATCCTAACACAGCAGTAGCAAGAGAGTTTAGTGAAATGTGAGGGGTCAGGAATGGGAAATGGACACAGAGAGCTCATAGTTCTGGCTATAAACCTTTATTCAAAATAAAAGGGGGTTGCAAATGGCCTTGTTGTCCCTATTCTATGAGGTGTTTCGCTACCACAACCAAAACAAAGGGTCTTTCCGTTGTCAAGATGTTCAAAGCAAAACAGTCCTGTGTCCGAAATACTATTCTGGTCCTCACATTCCAAAAGTAGTTCTAAGGTGAAAAGGATAATGTCTTTGGCCTTGGAAGTGCACAAAATATTAAAATTCAAAAGGAAAAGGCATAGCTCCAACACAATAGTTCCCAATGGGTAAAGTTCAGTGTTCCAGGGGATTGATTCCTTCCCCAGATTTTCTCCTCACAATGCTTTAAAGGTATGAGTCTTCCTTGGATTTCTTAGATCAACAAAAAACAACTTGTATATTAAACAATGTCACGGTTAGTCTCAATTTCACAAGATACATGGTATACTCCCCTGCAGGTTTTTTTTCCACTTTAATGTAACATTTCATCACAGTCTTGGCTTTGCCTGGTGTCTTCTTCTACCAGGACTTCCTCGTGTGTTTCACTTTACACACTTGCAAATTAGCTTTTAACTGGCATACTCTCCTGCCAAGGCTTTCTCATGTACTTCATTTAACAAACTTGCAAACTTGACTTTGAGTGGTATACTCTCCTGCCAGGACTTTCTCATATGCTTCACTTGCAAACTTTACTTTGCCTGGTAAACTCTCCTGCCAGGGCTTTCTCATATGTTTCCTTTGCAAACTTGACTTTTCCCGGTATACTCTCCTGCCAGGACTTTTCCATATGTTTTGTTTGAAAACTTGACTTTGCATGGTATACTCTCCTGCCAGGACTTTCTCATATTTTTCAATTAATTCACTTGTAAACGTGAATTGTGCCTGGTATACTTTCCTGCCAGGGCTTTTTATGCGACCTGCTTTACAAAAGTACTTGGTTGCGGGTTGAAAAACTAATGTCTGCCTATTTCCGTTACAACTTGGCTTTCCTCTTTTCCAATCTTGGTTCTGCTTTATTTGGTTTATTTTCTCCTGTGGGTTTCCTCGACTCGGTTCTCTTGTTTGCTCAGGGTTTCCTCTGACTTCTCGGACATTCAGCACCCGTCTCTCGTATCGTGTTTCTTCCTTTCCAATCAGTAGCATTTGGGTCCCTTCTGCGGTTGGTGGCTTCTCAGCCGCTTGCTTCTTGTTCGGTTCTCCACCTGCATCTGGGTTCTTGGGTGCGGCCGGCTCCACTGCTTGTTTCTTGCTCGGTTTTCCACCTGCATCTGGATGCTCGGATGAGGGTGTCTTTGCCGCTCCACCCACGTCTGAGTTATCGAGCGGGGCTATATCTGCCGCTTGTTTCTCATTCGGTTCTCTACCCACATCTGGGTGTTTGGATGTGGCTGTTTTTGCCGCTTGTTTCTGGTTCGGCTGGGTGCTCAGGGGTGGCCACCTCTGCTGCTTGCATCTCGCTCAGAAATATTGTTCCCCTGCCACAGACAAACCAGTTTTACTGGAAGGTTGCTGGGCAGTGTGTCCAGGAGGTCCTCCTCCTTATATCTCCATCTCACTCTCGCCTTCTCTGCCCTCTCAGCATTCTCGGCTTCATGGGACTCCACGGGACAGAGTCTCCCCAAGCTGTGCTGGATGTGGCTTTTAAATGTTCCGGCAGCTATCATTTGTTCATAACAATTAGACTGTGTCTTGTTCTTTACACATTCATTGTTCTTTTCAGCTTTCTCGTCACAGTACTTTCAGATGCATGGAAATGGTAGTCAGTTCCTGGTAACCTATGCACAGAACTTTGAAAGGTATCCTCAGTAGCTTTCATTGGTGTATGAAGGGAGGCATGACATTATGCCATTAAGGTATGGGGAATGAAAGGGGTATCCCTAAAACGGAAAGTGGGTACAATGTCTCATCCAATGCCGTATCACCCTCCTGAGGGTCGCCTGTCCCCCATGCGATCCTCCTTCCTATAGCCACCCACAGGGTCAGGATAAGACAGTGGCTGCCGTCCCCTGATCACACAGGGAGAGGTTTCCCCCCAGAAAGGAGTGATTAGATAATCACAGAAAACAAACACCATATCACACAAATCAGATTCAATGTAATAGAGCTGATAGACACTGAAAACCTAAACATGATCATAAGCAAATAATTGGACCAAGGATAAACATATTGGATTGAACTCTCCCAGGCCTCCGATGGCCCCCCTATGTCCTCCCTATGTCCTCCACTCCTACTCTCCTCTTTTTCTCTGATAACATCTGAGGAGGTTTCTAGACAAGCCCACTCTTTGAAAGTCTCCTCTTTAAAAAAGGTGCTCCCCTGCTCCTCCAGAACTATCAAGGACAACATTGTCTCCCTCACTCCAGTCTTGACCAATTTCTGCAATCAGCCCTTTGCCACTGCATCATTCCCCTCACTCCTCAAGCACTACCTTGTGCATCCTGTCCTCAAAAAGCCTTCTGCCGACCCTTCCTGTCTGGCAAACTACTACTCTCCATTACCTACTTCCTGGGCATACTTTTGGAGAAGCTGGCCATCTCCAAGCTTATCCACCACATTGAATCTGTTGGTGGTCTCCACTACCACCAGTCTGGCTTCAGAGCTGCCAAAGGCACAGAAAGTGCTCCTGAACACCTGTGAAGATATAATCTATAATCTTGATTGCAGCTCTCCCTCCAATCTCATCCTTCTTGACCTTTACTCTGCCTTTGACACGGTGAATCATGCCACTCTGACAAATCAGGTCCATGATATCCCTGGCGTCACAGACCTGGCTCTGCAATGATCGACGACCTTTCCCTCGGACTGACCTTCCCATGTTCAACTGGGCCCTTTACTCTCCGCCATCTCACTCTCTACCTGTGGAGTCCCTCAGTGATCTGTCCTTCGCCTTGGCTTTTCAACATCTACCTGGTCCCTCTAGCTCATTTGATCACCTCTTTCTCTCCTTACTTCCAGTGTTATGCAGATGACACACAGCTCTCCTTCAAGATACCCTCGTCTGCCTCCTCTCTCATTCCTGACTTGCCGTCTGCCATTCAGGCATGGTGCACTGGTAACGATCTCTGCCTTAATACCAGTAACACAAAGATTCTTCTCATTGGGACCCCTGCTCCCTCTTTCCCTCCCACACTCTGGCCACCCTCAATGTGCCCCCTCCCCTCGCCCTCCTATGAGACAAAAAATCTTGGTTTCATCTTCGACTCCTCTCTCTCCTTTTTTTCTCACATCACAGACCTTGACAAGAAGGCTTACTTTCAACTGCACCTCCTCAGAGGCATTCTCCCTTTCCTTACCTTCCCCCAGAAACTCAATGACTCCAGAGCTCTGGTCCTCTCCAGGCTGGACTACTGCAACAGCCCCTTCCTTAATCTACCTAACTCCTCCCTTCGCCCCTTCAACTAATCCAGAATAGGCCTGCAAGACTTATCCTTGGCCTCAAGCCCAGGGGCCACATCTCTCTAGCACTAAACTCTCTCCACTGACTCTCAGTTACTGCGAGGATCAAGTTCAAGACCCTCTGCATCATCCACAAGGCTTTCTGGGGCTTGGGACCCCTTTACACCCAACTATATCTCCCTAAATACCTCCCTGCTAGAGCCATTCGGTGATCTAGCTCTAACTCTCTGCAGATCAGATGCTTTTCCAAGCAGAGAGTGGGTGGTAGATCTCTCTTCTCCACAGGTACCTCCCTCTGGAATAGCCTCCCTTCCCCTCTCAGACCCAATCTGGATCTCCTTACGTTCCGGAAGCTTCTCAAGAACTTCCTTTTCTCTTCTTCCTTCCCTCTACCCCTCCCCTGCTAATGTCCTTGTCTGCTTCTTGACTGACTGCCTGGTTCCCTCAGAGTCTTACAGGGCACCAGGTCTGCCTAATTCAGTCTACCCCTGCACTTGGTCTCCACTGACCACCCCATCAAACAGCCCTTGCCCTTCTGGGCCCCTCCCTCCACACTAGCCTGGCTGGGCCTGCAACCTTGTAGCCCTCCAGCCCCTTACCTCACATTTAGCTCGTGGACCCTCCTTTCCCTGCACTCTATGCTTCCCCTGGCTCTGCCCACTTGGCCTCCCCTGGCACTCACTTTCTTATGGGCCCTGCCACCCGGACCAGCGCTTCCCCTTTACCCCCTCCCCTCTTCACTGAACTTGCACGATCCGAATGTCACAAGGCCTAGTAATGTCACAAGGCCTCATTTGTTTTTGTCCTTCCTATTCCACCAACCTCCTGTCTTATTGCACCTCAAAAACACATTGTGTATAGGTGCATTATAAATACCCAATAAATAAATAAAATTAATACAACTAGTTCACTTGACTGAAACATTCAACAATGTATAATGTATTTACAGCAGGATTTCATTGCTCTTTTCAACATCACTGTTGACTTACACTAATGGCTGTAGACATTAGTATCAGTGTAAATTGCACTCTAGTTACACTTTGTGGATTAGCATATGAGTCTTTGTAAATGGCAATATACCATGCTTAGGGCTTTCAATGCGCACCATATCTAGCCAAACATTAACTGCATGGAGGAGTCCACTCAGACTGATCAGGTAATAGAACCCTTTTTAAGGTTATATTTATTTGCCAAATGTATCATGTGAAGACATCATGAAGGAAGACACTGACAACAGACTTAAAGTTCAAACAAAAGAACATTTATTAACTTTATTGTCAGCCTAACTTGCCCTATGCTAAGGTGGGATTTCCCTACCTGAATGAAACTAAGGAAAGCCTGAGTTAAAGAGTTCAATTTCAAAGCCTGTCTGAGTCCAAAACCTATTCTTGCCCTTACAATTAAAGCAAAGCAATGTGTAGGGATTTTAATAACAACATAAATGGTGTTCAACTTGAAGTTCTGAGCTTTTTCCAGCTCCAAGCTCCCCTTCCACAAGTGCAAGAAATGTCCACAAAAGTCTCAAGATTACCTTTCTCCCCTTCAAGGCAATACAGTTCCAAACAATTATTGGGGTTCAATTCCCCAAGTTCCAAGCAACACAGGTCAAAAACAAAGAGGTCTTGAGGCTCCTTCCTCAAGCCAGCACATGCAGGTCTTCAAATCTCAGGGTTCCCTTCCCCAGACATGAATGGGGAGGATGTTCTGGGAACAGGACAGATATTTCATAATGTTTGTCCAAGATGTTATACTCAGTTGATCAATACACAAGCAATACAAATTCAGTCCCTTTACATTAACTTAATATTAACAAGATTACTACCAACTGCACTGTCAAAAAACACATGTGCTCATTTTAATACTCAAATGATTCAAAATATCTAAGTAAAAGCTCATCAAAATTAATTTCGCTAATTTATCAAGCACATGGTATGAAATGAAACCCTGAAAGACGTATGAAAGAAGTAGCAATCTAAGGGACTCATTACGACCCGGGCGGTAAGTGAATAACGATGCCGGTAAAGGATTACCGGCATTGCCTACCACTCCGGCCGATTAGGACACGATAACCCGCTATTAGCGGCACCGTAATTAACGGTGCCGTTAATAGCGCCAGGAGCGCGGACACGCGACCATCCATGCCGCCAATACCGGCATGGCGCAAACAGGGGATCATCACATGTCAGGCGGACATGCAAATAATGCCCTACTAAAGCCCAAAAAGTACCTTACCGGCATGGAGCTAATTCCGGCATCGCGGACCACCCGAAAACAGCCATGTGCAGTGTTCCCAACTGCCACAGGTGCACACAATCATCAGCACAGGTGGAGGCAATAAAGACTGGGCCAGCACAAAAAGAGCACACCCCACCCCTTCCCACACCCAGTCACACTCCACAATGATTCCAATACTACTAGCAATGCTGGGGCTGGAGGACATGATTGCAGTGGAACTGCTGCAATAACAACAACAACAACAACAACAACAGGCAGCACAGAGGAGACGCAGGAGGAGAAGGAGGGCGAGGCAGGGCCAGCATACCCCACCAGTGCAGCCAGTGGCACCACACAGGCAGCCCCCAATCCCCAGCATCAGAGCCAGTCCATTCAACCTAACCCCTGAGCAGATCCACACCCTGTACTGTCTGGACCGGGACACCATCACCACCATTGTGGATATGATACATGACAACATTGTCAGCCTGATTGAATCACGCACTGCCATCCCGCCCCTACTGAAGGTAGTGTCTGTGCTCCACTTCCTGGCCACAGGCACCTACCAGCACACAGTGGGGCACATGCATGGCATATCACAACCATTATTCTCACGTACGCTGAACCAAGTGCTTGATGCCCTCCTGAAGCACACAGGCAACCACATTTCCTTACCACGGTCTGCCCAGGAGATCTCAAACACCAAGTTGGTTTCCATTCACTGGCCGGCATCCCTGGTTGCATTGGCGCCATCGACTGTACCCATGTGGAATTGTTGGTCCCACATGCCATGGAGGTAGTGTACCGCAACCGTAAGCTATACCACTCAATCAATGTGCAAATGGTATGTGACTCAAACAAGATCATCACACATTGCTGTGCCCGATACCCCGGATCAACCCATGATTCAATGGTCCTGCGGAACTTCACGATACCACGCTACATGGAGCGAGATGCAGGGAAGAGATCCTGGCTTCTCGGTGAGTCACATGTTAGGCTCATGGAAATGTGATGTGGGTAGGTGATTGGGGTAGAGATGCACACTTCACCTGGCTGAGATGGGGTGGGGGAGAGATGCATACTTCACCTGGTTGAGATGGGGGGAGAGATGCATACTTCACCTGGCTGAGATGGGGGGAGAGATGCATACTTCACCTGGCTGCGAGTGCCTGAGAGAATGGACCATGCACATACCCCAAAGCAGCCCAGACTGGACCTGACCACATAATTCAAGATGAAACATGCCCTACCATGTAAATGATGCAGTGTCACAACCATTCCATAGCCATCTACATGTGCACTGTACCTAATCAGACCGTATCCCCCTCAACACAATGCAGCTACAAGCAATTACTATGGCCCATACACAGCACCAAATACCATCAACTGAAAGCACAGTCCCCCATTACTGCGTAGAAAGGAGTCATATGAGGGCCAAATACATTAATACACCACTACACTGATACAGAGGTCCAACAAAATTGCATGTCACCATTTGTTGTGCATAGTGAGATCATCATGAGGCTGACATCAACGGTGTCAGGATGAAAGCATACAAATTACTGGACATCAACCAGATCATGGAAACAACCGGCGTGGACTAACACAGTGCATGAGCACTCACAAGGAACTGGGCCCCCCTGCGCCCACTAGTTTATGGCACGCACACTGGTCCATAAGAGGAATACACACATAGCAGTCACATCGTGTGTCTCCATTCATGCATGGGAATGTGGTTGCAGTCAGGGAATCAATGCATGCTGTGGTGTCATTGATCGAGGTCCCATATGATGTGATGACTTACACATATACGTTGTTGCCCACAGGCAGGTGATGCAGGCTATCCCTTGAAGAGGTGGCTCCTTACCCAAGTTTGGACCCCACAGAACAGGCACGAGGAGGACTACAATCGTGCACATACACGTACCCGTGTGGTGATTGAGCAGACATTTGGCCTCTTGAAGGCACGGTTTCGCTGCCTCAGCAGGTCTGGTGGGGCACTCCTGTACCGTCATGAGAAGGTGGCCAAGATCGTCATGGCATGTGTCATGCTACACAATATGTGCATCAGACGGAATGTGCCCCTGCCCCCTGACGCTGAACTGCAGCCACCTGACGATGAGGATGAGGAGGGTGGGGATGGGGCAGCACCTCAGGGAGGCAACGATGCACAGGGGGGACGTGCCATGCGTCAGACTCTGATCAACCAATATTTCTAGCACACATGGACGGGGAGTGTGACATGGAGGTGGCACTCGGGGTGTCAGGGACATGGACACTGTAGACTGTTCACCAATAAAGCACACGTACGCAATAAGCAATGGCCACACATGTGAATCATGAGTTAACAAAATGTGTATTAAAGAATTTTAACAAAGTGAACAAGCCCTCCACCCCAAACACCCTCTCCCCCCTCCTCCCTCACCTCCCCCACACACCCTCTCCCCCCTCAACTCCCCCACACACCCCCTCCCGACTAAACTCCCCCACACACCCTCTCCCCCCCCCCCTTGACTTCCCCACACATGGTGTGCAGTAGCATGCACCAGTAGTCCACATGGCACCAGTATGCATGGCTGGGCATACTGCCCTCCCCCTCTTCCAGCACCAGGTGCCCCCCTGTCTGATATGCACTGATTCCTGCCAGACCTACACATGGGGCTGGTCCTGTTTGAACTAGCAGTCGAAGATGGTCCCAGTTGTTCTGGCAACTGTGGTGGACGCATGGCCTGCATTGCCACCACCATTTCAGAGAGGACGTGCCGCACTGCTGCCAATCTGGCACAAATGTCCTTCGAGGATGGCTCAATAGCTGATTTCAAGAATGCAGCACATTCCCGAATGTCATCCCTTGCCCTCCCACATTCCGTTATATGCTGCGTCAACAGGCCTGTGAGCTCCTTCTGGCGCCTCTGAATATTCCGGATCCCCTCTTGGGTGGTTGGGGCTGCGGTGGATGTTGGAGGGGTTACCGACATGCTATGTTCCTCGGGCACAGTTGGCGTGGTGCTGGGAGTTGCAGGCCATGAATGAACCAGAGACAGCCCGTGCATGCTGCTGTCATGCATGCTGCATGGGGACAGTTGTGGGGAATGCAGGGGGCCTGTGGCGGGAGTTGCAACATGCAGCTGATCATCCTCCTCATCATCAGACACTGCTGCTGTGGCAGCTGTCTCACCCACTGTGCTGCTGGCAGCCGATGCAGTCCCTTTTGCCACTGCCACTTGGGTGCTGGTGGCTGTTGTGGGTGTTGTATTGGGGGCCGTAGAGCACATTGGTGCTGTGGCCTGTGGTGTTTTCTTGGCCTTCCGCTGTGGTGCCGGTTGGCCTATATCCCTTGAAGTGGAGGGGCGGTGTTCTCCCTCCTTGGCACTGGCCTTCTTACGTGGTGTGGCATCTTCCTCCCTGGTGTCCTCGTCACCACTGTCTGAATGCGTGCCTGTGGGGGACCAATAGAGGGAGAGGGTTAGTGATGGGTCTACAGGCATTGGGCATGCATTGGGGTGGCTGCATTCATATGGAATGGCAGATGATTGACATTGGGGGAGTGACATACGGGTTGCTTGGCTTTTGGGTGGGTGATGCATGGAGGCGTCTGGCCTGACACATATGGGGTGCATTCTGCATGTGGACAAGGTTATGCTCTGCACTGCCTGTAGGCAGTCTTGTACTCATGTGTCTGGTGGACCCTGCTCTACATCAATACACTGTCAGTCCAGGTCGACATCATTGTGGTGGTATTAGCATTGTATCATTTGGGACTCCTACATGCATCGGCTGATGACGGGGCTCCTCGGTCCTTGTCCCCGACTCCGTGAATTGCCTCTGCCCCTATGGTGGTGGTGCATATCTCCTCCCATGGTTGTAATTTGGTGGGGGACTCGGCACCTCCGCCTGTCGCCATCCCCAGGTTGCGGTTGGCGGAGAGGATGCTCCGCACGCGTACACGCAGATCATCCCAGAGTTTACGGCAGTCTTTGGGAGTGCGGGGTGTGGTGCGACCTCCACCCATATTTGATTTTGCGCTCCACTGCAGCACGGGTCATGTCTGTGGAAAACACCACATCTGCATGTTCCTGCAGCGTCTCTGCCAGCATGGTTAACTCCTCTCGGAAGAAGCGCTCCTTGAGCAGGCGATCAGTTGATTTCTTGACAGCTTTCGGCATAGTGAGATGCAGCAGGTGGTGTTGGAGGTGGATTGTGTTTTTAAAGATGGCCGCCGTGCTGTGCTCTTTCCCGTTCCTGTGCGATGAGGCTACTTCCGGTTCCACTCATTTGTGGTCACCGCTAATAGCGGTTACCGCTATTAGAGGTGACTGCTATTAGCAGTCACCGCTAATGCCGATGGCTTGGATGCCGGAGGAGATATTTGCACTACAGACGATGCCAGAAAGGGGGATTTTTCGCCCTTTTACGGCATGGCGGTGGGATCATTACCGGCATGGTGCAAAGCTTGTGCCCGCATACTCGTAATAGGGCGCTTTTAGCGGTCTATTGCCAGCACGGACACAGTAATTCCGCCATGCCGGTAATGACTGGTATTTACCGCCCGGGTCGTAATGAGGCCCTAAAACTCTTACTGATATGCACTAATACTAATCGGAACTCTAAACTGAATGCTGTAAGAAAAGGCACTTATACTTGCTTAAACATTATCAAAGGGAGTGTAGTACTTCATCCCAGAACAGGGGAAAAGATAGAATTGAAACATTATGCCACTTGGGAACCCAATGAAATTGTATATGTAATCAAATGCCTGTGTGGCCTTTATCACATAGGCCAGACATTTCGTAAGGCCAAAGCAAGGTGGAATGAGCTATGCTCAAATCCTAACTTAGCAGTAGCAAGACAGATCAGTGAATACAGACACAATATTGCACACATCAGATTCCAGGTATTAGAGGTGATAGATACTGAAAACCTAAAAATTAACATAAGCAAGCGATTAGAACAAAGAGAAGCATATTGCATTGATAGATTAGATTTGGTTTGTCCGACTGGCATCAACGAATAATTGAGTTTAACCTGCTTTATATAAAATCTGATAGTAACAATTTTGGATGCACTATGTTACTGTACTTGTATGACCCATAGTAAGATTGAAACTGAACTGGATATCAATTTTTGTGAACCATATATGAATGATGATTCATTAAGGTGCTCAAAAATATGTTTTTTTCTCAGTATGTTCAGATATACAAGTGCAATCTGTAACTAGACTAAAATCATACATCACTGTCTAGAGAAATAATGATTTTGTCATGAGATATGTAAATAATGTGGACACAATGTTGTTTTATGTTTATTGAGTCATATTGCAAGAAACACAATTAGGACTGTTTTACTGTTGGACATGAAATATCTGGGACATGAATGTATCCAACTATTCAACCTTTTTATGTTGTGTATATAAATTGACATACTAACATGTATTGGTCTAACAGAACGTGCCCCATACAACTGGTTCACTTCGCTGTAACATTCAACAATGTATGATGTATTTACGTCAGGATTTAATTTGTCTGTTCAATATCACTGTTGAATTCCACTGATGTCTGAAGGTTTTTGTATTTATGTAAATTGCACTCCAGCTACACTTTGTGGATTAGTATACAAGTCTTTGTAAGTGTCAATATACAATGTGTATTTCTTTGTCAATAAGTGCTGGTTGAATCTTCATATTTATAGAGGATTATCTGACTTGTAAAGCTGTACTAATTTACTGATGTGCTTAATTACGTTATTTTACATTACGTTTTCAGTTACTATATACTGATATAAAGCATTTAATGTTATTGGTGGTGGAAGAAATGATGTATACATAATGGTTTACATGGTAACATACCTCATGTTTAGTAACATGATTGTTAATGTTATATGTATATCATTATGTGACTAACTCAACATTTTAGTACATTGCAATTATTTGATGTGCAATATACAGTAATCGTACCATTGCTGATTCTATATAGCATATTGTGTGAATCTATTATGCTAGGGATGCATTCTAGAAGGGGAGATAAGTTTTCCGGGGGACATTAAAGTCTAAATTTTATGTCAGGTTAGGACTTTATCTGTCTTTATTAAAATACTCTTTTTCTGCTGAAATAGAAGATATTTCTTCATATAGATATCATGGGGCAGCAATCAGTGTCTTGGTTTATGTGAGTCTGACTCCCATAGGATCCCCTTAAAATTGTTAATTACTTTTGATTCGAGTAACTGCTTTGACTGAAATTTCTACAGTGATTAGGGACTCGCACCCCCCCACCAGATTGCAAAGTTTTGTAAAGATCTGTTTAAAAAAAATAGCTATTAAGAAGACAAAAACATTCTTTTCAAAAGTAGCAGCCTACTTCCCAGTCATTTTCCCATAGACAAACAAGGTACATTTTTGCCAAAGTGAACAGCCCAAACAATGGACGGATTTGGGCCAGGTCTGAAACACCTTGAGCATGAAGTGTTATCTCTCGATCCATGCTTGGTTTTGGGTTATATTTTGCAGTAGTTGTTTAAATATTTGATGGACGGAGAAGGGGGTGCCCCTTTCTCGAAAATAGATACTATATCTCGGTGATTTACCCAAAATTGTGTGTTTTTAGACATGAAACAGCCACCATCTTGTTTTTCTCTCGGTGTGAGAGATATTCAAGGTTATAGGAAAATGAAACGTAGGAAAAAAGCCATTTGCAGGTCAAAAAAGATAAAAAATGCCATCAGGCTAGAGGTGGGGGGTGGCTAGAAGGCACCACATTAACATTGGGTGTTGGAGGGGGTCTAGGGACTGAGTTTGCAACACAAAGCTTTCTGTAGCCACGGCTATATCCTTGAATAACCAACATCTCAAATCAGACTGGGGAGAGCTGGCACAATGAGGAGGTCACTGCTATAAAGGATTACAGATAGCCATGGGAATGTGTAGATCCGTAACCACTGTTACATTTTATTTTTTTTAAAGATATTTTTACAGCTATAGTGACATTGGGGGTCACAAATTACTGCCCGTGGCCACAGGCACAATAGCCATCCAGGTCTCCCATCCATGCAGTAACCGGGGCAGACCCTGCTTAGCTACAAAGTGAGGAAGGGCCAGCCCCCTCTAGCCATGTTGCCTGATAAATGAGCCAACATTACAAGAACACTTAGAGAAACAGGCCGCCCTTTCCTTGCTTTGAAGCTAAGTAGGGTCAGTCCCAGTTACTGCATGGATGGGTGAGCAAATGGGCATCCAAAATATTTTTTTTTTTAAACTGTGCTACTGTCAGTCGTTGAAAGATTTGCACTCATGTTGCCTAATAACTGAGCCCACCTTGCAAGACCACTTAGAGCAACATGACCTAGGGGGCTGGATCCTTCTTTGCTTTGAAACTAAGCAGAGTTGGTCCCGCTTACTGCATGGATGGGAGACAGTGCACCGTTCCGAATGCTGTGTGTTTTCTTAGTTTTAAATATCTCATAACACAGGGCAGCCACTTTCATTTTTTTAAAACTGTGCTACTGTCAGCCCTTGAAAGTTTTGCACTCAGAGACCATTATTTTGTTGCCCTTTGCGGAATTGCATTCTGGTATTAGTAGTCCCCCAGTCAAGATGGGTAGAATAATGCCACAATTGTACATTTTTTGCCTAACATAATTCTATAAGGATTTATATATATGTGTGACACTATGGTTTGTGTACTTTTCAAGTTATCTTTATAAAGCAGAGTATTGTTTAAAGCCAGACAAGGGGGTGAGGAGGGGAAATGATGAGAGGGCAAGTAAGTCATGAGTGTTTGCCCACAATGTGGCAAGGGCGTTTGCAATCCTGGACACAGGTGCAGTTATTTGATTGTTCCTGCTTTTCAGGGCAAGAGTAAAGGACACATTTGGGTGGACAGCGTAACCTTTTTTCAGAGGGCAGATGCGACCCCATTGTTTTTTTTGAGTTTGGCAAGCTTGCTCAAGTATTTGGCTACTAGGATTTTACTCAGGTTGTCCTGTTCCCAGTGTTGACCCTTACCCACAAGACCACAAGTACTTGTTTAGCATTAGGATTTAGTTTTCCAGGGAATATTTCATGACACCTTTTATATTTTGCTAGCATATTTATTGGAACATTTCCTCTGTCAGGTTATTTTTCATGTGTTCATTACTTTTTTAAAGTACAATGCTATTTTGTCTTGCGCTCATTCTTCTAAGGAGAAGGTCAATTGAACTACATTTGTATATTTCACTTTAAAATATATGTTCACTTACTGTGTGTATATTCATAGGTACCAGCTTTTGATTTTCGATATGGGGCAAATGTACCTGTACATGTGTTATTCTTGCAGCTGGTCATTTTTTTCCCTTATCTGTGCTTCTTAAATGTTGTTAGTTCGAGATGTGCGATCTATGACACCAGTCACCAAGAGTCCAGCCATAAAACAAGGGGCTTGTAGCATGCTGCTTAACCAAAGTGTGTGATCTTCTGCAAATAAGTGTATCTCAATGCGCATTGACTAAAAACATTGTGAGTTCTCAAGGCCTGCAATTTTTTATACATAATTAAAAAAAATGGATTTCTTTATAGCTACAGTGGGTTTCTCATTGATGCAGTTAGCACAACCGACCCTGCTTAGCTTCAAATTGAGTTAGGTGTCATACTCCTCAGGACACGTTGTCTAATAAATGAGCTCACCTTACAAGACCATTTAGAGCAACATGGCATGATGGAGCCAGATCCTTACTCGCTTAAAAGTTAAGCAGGTTCGGTCCTGGTTACTGCATTGATTGGCAACAGTCCACAGTTCAGAATACTGTGTGTTTTCCTAGTTTTTAATATCTCATAACACATTGCATCCACGTTATTTATTTAAACCGTTACTGTCAGTTCTTGAATGTTTTGCACTGAGAGACACATTTTTTGCCCTTTGCTGAATTGCATTCTGGTACTTGTAGTTTTCCAGTCAAGATTGGTGAAATAATGACACAATTGTAAACTTTTCTTTAGAGGGTGGACACAACCCCTTGTTTATTTTAAGGATGTCAAGCTTGCTCAAGTATTTGGCTACCATGATTGTACTCAGGTTGTCATGTTCCTAGTGCAGATGCTTATTCAGAAGAACAAAAACACTTGTTTCATATTGGGATTTAATTTTCCTGGGAATATTTCACAAAAGATTGCTGGGTTTAAAAGGTGAGCACCTTTTATACATTGCCAGTATATTTATTGGAACATTTCATCTCTCAGGCTATTTTCCTGGTGTTCATTACCTTTATTAAAAGTCCAATGCCATTTTGTCCTGCACACTTTCCTCTAAGGAGAAGGTTTATTGAACTACAATTGTCACAACAGTCACCAAGAGTTCAGCCATAAAACAAGGGGCTTGTAGCACGCTGCTTAACCAAAGTGTGTGATCCTAAGCAAATCATTTAATGTCACTGCGCATTGCCTAAAAATATTGTGAGTTCTCAAAGCCTCTACTCTTTACACATAACAAACCCACTGTCAAAATAGGTCACAATCAGTTTGGGATTGATGAATGTCTTTGAGTGATAGGTTGCAAGTGTTTTGAAATATAGTGTGGCCATGGCTAGTGGTATGGTAGTGTTCTAAAATATACGGTGGGCTCAACCATAGGCCATGTGCGGAATAGATCTATGGAATAAAAAACCCTTTAAATTCAAGGAAAAAACTTTAGTTGCAGGGACGTTAAGGTGTGAACTTAATGCAAGAAAAACCCCTAAAATTCAGCTAAAGCCATCTTATCTTCGATCCCCCTGTTGTGCAGCCTGTGACCACAATGATGACATCACAGATCACATCACTGATTACATGATATCACTAATTACATTACAACAGTAACCAGCATTAAGGATGGCCTTCAGCCATGGTCAGTGTGCATGACTAAATATAGTTTAACACATTAATGGGTACTAATCATGACCTTCAATCATGGACACTGGTCGCAGTGTTCAGCCATGCGCACTGTATATTTTAAAACGCTAACAGGCCACCAAACGTAGACTTTGGCCTTCACCAGTGGCTACAGATTTCAGCTGTGTCCACTGTATATATTACATACGCAAATGAGCCAATAGCCATGGGCTTTAGCACAATACTGGCCAGTGGCCACAATCTTTGGCTGTGCCCACCATGTATTCTAATATATAAATGGGCCACTAGCCATGGCCTTTGACAATGAGCAGTTTGTATATCTTTTGGTCATGTCACAAAACACCTGAAATTTGGCAGAAAATGTAGGCAAAACCACCTTAACTTGCCACCCACTGTTGCGCATCAGCTGACCACAATGATGACATCAGAGATTCCATCACTGATGACATCATTGGTTACATCATTAATTACATCATATATGACATCACTGATGGCATCAGACATAACATCATATATGACTTAGCTAATGAAAGCTGTGAGTATGCAAATACAGATTTTAAATTGTATGTCTATTTTGTTTAACCTAAAATCTATATATACATATTATCAAGGTGCATTATTTTCTATTGTAATTATAAGGTACATTTTATATAGCTGTCATTTCTTTAAATGAATTTCATGGTCTACAGTTAGAAGTACATACACATTTGAATATATTAAAAAAATAGCCTAGTATTTAAAGATTCTTCTGCTTTTACAGTTTATCTGTTTTATTTTAATATTAAGTTTTAATTAATTTAAAGAAGAAAAACTGAAAATAATGTAAAGGTATTTGCATGTTTACAAGTAAATGTTGATTTTTGAATCTTCAAATCTTGAATCTGACCGATAGGAAGCTAATCTGGTGAAATCTCCTGAAGAATGTTCCATATTTGTTATAATAGAACAGAAACATGTTGAAACTATAACGTGTGCATTTTTGCACATGCTTTAAACAAATAGAGTACAACACATTGATTTGACCTTTGTGTTCTTGTATACCTATGTAAGAGATACCTACTATGTTTTGAAAAAACAACAGCCTTGTGTCCACATGACATTTAAATTCACCTATGCAAATCGCAGCACTATACTGGATGATTAGCAGTATTTTGTGAATGTTATACCTGTATGTTTTAAAATTCAATTGTTTTTGTATTTTATTACATAATAAATATATTTGTATACTTTGCCGATGGATGTAAAGGTTATCCTTCGGTACCTAGACCTGTCAAGATCATGTCTCTATCTCAATGTTAATAGTTGAGTTGATTTCCCGGAAATAGATAGAAAATGCACTTAGTTATTAGTTTGATAAGTGAACACCGGGGTTCCTTCAATATTACAAATATATACAGTGGCGTTTGTCACAGGAATTGTTATACAAGTCGGGATTTTAGTGCTCCTTTTCCGCCAGTCCTTAGCAGGAAGCCACAAACATGTCAGAAGAAAGAACACTAGCATATAGTGATGACTACCCAGCAGCCCTCATGATGGCTATCTCAATTTTAAATAGCAGTGAACTTGGAGAGCTGAACCAACAACAAAATGATTAGGATGAACTTATACAGCTTAAGAAACATCTCGTCGGGATTGAACTACACGGAGCAATTATGCTCGAGTATCTTAAGAACAAATCACTACCGCAAGGGCTGATAGTACAAAACGAGCCAAGGCTATTCCTGGACAATGAAAAACAGTACAGTGAAGCTACATCGCAAATAGATGAGGGAGGGACAGGCTCATCCGGATCATTGATATGGCTAAGGAAACATCTGAAAAATAGAAATCGATCTAAAAAAGATAGAAAATGATATATGAGAACTTTTATCACTAGATAACTATAAGAAGAAAATAGAAGAGATAGAGAAAGAAATGAAAGAATTCAAAATCATCAACACGCAAGAATGGATTCAAAGTTTGAAAAAAGACCTAGCACAATATAGCAATGAACGAGCTTTTCCGTACATCAAATATGATTATAAAACAACTCCCTGCAACAAATTGGCCAAACCAAATCTAATAGATGAGTAAGATTCAAGGCCACGTCGTACAGTACAAGCAATGACAGTAGTGACCCGGACAATGTGGGTGAAGGCTCCTCGACCAACAAAGCCCTTGCAAGAGGCAGAGGCCAACAAAATAGAAGGCAAGGAAATGGTGGACGTAAAGGCACTACACATATTTTTTTATACCGGGGCCAAAAAACAGAAGCAACTGGGACGAAGACAAAATACAAACACGAAGGCGGAATCGCTTTTAGTCAACCTATCTGAGTATACCCCTATCAATGCTGAACGACAAGTCCTCAACAAAGGCATGGGCTTTGTTATTTTGAAAGAACATGACCCGTTCGAATTCCGGATTGATTTCAACAAATTCATGTGGAAGATTCATCTGAAATAATTTTTTAAAAAAGAAACAGAAGAAATCGCTGACAAATCAATCAATCATACGGGTCTATGCAACCCATCTACATTCTGCCCCCCATCTACAGTCACTCCCCTGAATCCCAAGTGTTCAAACAAAAAGTATTTGCGGATCTCTAAAGACTAGAACTGAACCAACAGAAACCCTTTCAAAATCTGACCAACTCCGAGAAAGAAGCGATTAAATCGCTAGTCTCTAATCCAAACATTTTGATCAAAAAAGCAGAGGAGGCATTGTGATTTTAAACTGTGAAGATTATATCAGTGAATGCCATAGCCAACTCTGGAACACTCACTATTATGCACAACTACGCAAAGACCCTACCAAAGAACTACAACAACTAATTGTCAACAAAGTCACAAAAGCTCAGGAACGAGGGTGGATTTCTAAACAAGAAGCCGGGTACATGATGAATGCTAAACCAGCTATACCAATGTTCTATTGCCTCCCCAAAATCCATAAGACCCTCATAAACCACCAGGGAGACCCATAGTATTGGGCATTAACTCAGTGCTTGAACCACTGTCCATATTCGCAGATCACTACCTGAAAGGACACGTCAAAGTCATTAAATCCTATCGCAAAGACACTATAGATGCAATCAGACAATTTGAAAATTTGGTATTTAATCCCAATACTTCACTACTGATGGGGCTTGACATCATTTCATTTATACCAACATTCCCCAACAAGATACGATCGACACAGTAGAAGAAATCCTCTTGAACAGAACAGACGACGATCCAGTTCCATTGTCCTTTAATCATGTGGTGCATTGAACTGGCACTAAAAAGAAACTATTTTGAATTCAAAGCAGTTTTCTACCAACAGGTCAAAGGCACTTCCTTGGGAGCTACTATGGCCCCCAGCCTAGCAAATGTATATGTGGAAACATTTGAGAAAAGGAACATCTATAATGACACCAGCCTCTTCAAAGAAAATATTAGTTTGGATGAGGTACATCGACGATATACTGATTTTGTCAGAGGGGCCCAACAAGAGAACAAATTAATTTTTCTCATGGTTAAACACGCTTAATCAACATCTGCAATTCACCATGATCCTGAGCGACCAGAGTACCAACTTTTTAGACCTCACCATTTATCACCAAAATGGGAACCTGAAGGTCAATTCATACCATAAGCCTACAGAAAAAAACACACTTCTAGATTATTCAAGTCCCCACGTGAAACATCTATGGGATAACCTCCCATTTGGACAATTTCCTAGATTAAAAGGAAATAGCTCAGAAACTAGAACATACGAGGAAGAAGCATAGACTCTCTCCACCAAACTAAGAGAAAGAGGGTACCCTAAAAAAATGATGAAGAAGACAGCAATACGGGCCTACAATAACAACAGGGAAGCATTCCTGAAAATGAAAAATGAGAAACTCAAGGAAGACAGATTAGTGTGTGTCAACACATTCACGAATCAGATTCTCAAAATAAGAAACATCATCCTAAAACATTAGAACATTTTTGAAACCACTAAGAGTCCTATCCAACCTGCAATTTTTACGTACAAAAAAAGAACATCCATTGGAAACAGGGTGAGTAGCAGCAAATTAAGAACTAACATCACCCCCACAAAGAGTATTACAACACTATGGGGGATGGAACACACCATTGGACAACATCCTTGTGGAAACAGACCAGCAAGAGTAAGGAGATAGACACAGGGACAAACAGAAAATGGCAACAGAAGAATTTCTTCAATTGTAACACTGATCACGTCATTTACCTCATCAGATGTCCATGCAGCCAACCATACATGGGCAAAAGCAACAGAAAAATAAAAACACTGTAGTTGTCTGCGCAACAAAACAGAGAAAGCACCACTGGTGAAGCATTTCACTATGATGAATCACGGGCAGATAGAGTTTACTTGAACTGTATTACAAGTCCTTAAAGGTGACAATTCACTCCAACTTGAAGAAAGGCTACTCAAAAGGGAGCAATTAATGATCTACACCTTGAAAAGTGACACCTTAGGATTGAACAAATCCATTGAACGGCATAAAATCAAAGATAATTCCCTGGAACGTTGTTTATACAACACACAAGGGACTATCAAAAAACGATACCTCTAGAAATGGCTGTGCTCCTAAGCATACTATACTGGCCTACAATACCTAGATCTCATTACCAATATCTATCACATTCTTGACAGCATGATCCCACTTTCTCATTCATGGCGCTTTGCATAACTTATTTTACGCGATCAGTAGCCAGAGACTTATTCATTGTAGTGCATTTCCATCACATCCACAAACACCTAGGTTTTAGTTTGGAGTAAAATTACAGTGGCTATGTCGCGACTTAGAGAACAGATTTTGCCATGCTATTCACAAAAATACAGTTCTTCTGCTGGATTCACCATCGTGAATCCTCCATTTCACCATGGAGGTCTGTGAAGCAAACTGCAGGCCAACCTCAACAACAGACTAATCTGCCGGAACGTGTTTTCATTGCCTAGGCAACTAGCCGAGCAGCATCTATGAGAAGCAGTAAAGGGGCCAGATCTTGGTCTTGCTACACCAGCAATTATCGGGGACACTGATCCAATGACCCCGGGACAGCTATTTTAGACAGCACACCGTTTGTGAGAGTTGGACTATGGATCCAAACTATTGAAGGTAATGAAAACATGCAAACGCTTTTTTGCTCTATGGGCTATACAATACGCGGCGACATCCAACAAAAGACGTACTGTGTCTTAGTTTCTTATATCTCCTCAGCATTCCGAAACTGATGTAAGTGTAGGCAAATCACGCTCTAGACCCACGAGCGGGCAACTATTGGCAGTATTACATGAAGTGCCGCCGTATGATTTACAAAGGTAATAACACCACTCTGCATGCTTGATATACCCACAGAGAGAAGTTGATACAACATAAGTCTATGATTCTTGGTTCACTAAAAAAAGACTATCCCATGTTTTCCAACAGGGACTACCATTTATGAAAGACAGGTGTAATGCCCATTTAATCCGTATATACATCATATTTTTGAGAGAAGCTGCCTGGACGATCAGGCCTGACATTCCGTAAACAGGTGGGTCAAATGCACCACATACATGGATCTCTAATGTTTGTGACTTTCTTGTCATTGCAGGGAAGAGATTGATAGATCAAAAGAGAAAAAAAACACTGCCACTCGCTGATACCAATGCAGTAATTTTGTGCACAAATGTTTGTATCAGACAATGAGTTAGGAGAATAAACAGATCCCAATAAAGAACAATTTCCTCTACTGAAAACACACAAAGGCACAACCATGAGTCAAGAAAAACCAAAAATTATTATTATTTTTCCAAAAAAGTTACATTTAGACATACAGTGAAGGTTAATTCATTACCTGCTGTAAGTGTATTCAGTACAAAATGATAACAGCTCAAAACATTTTAAGTACCTTGACATGTTGGTATGGAACAAGCATGTAGAAAGCCACATAAAAAACATGAAAGGAAAAAGAAGATACAGTGTGCAACAGTGGATGGATACAACTCAGTGGCAAGAAATTGTGAATGACCTAAAAGTTGGTCATAAGAGGTACCGGAAGTATAAAAGTTTAAAACCCAATCATGGAGAGCAGGGCATCTATTAACAAATCAAGTGAAAAGTAGTTCAGCAGTTGTGGGACTGAATTACACTATATGTACTCGAAATTCTATGTCAATGGCCGACTGCCAGTTTCATTATTTAGAGACACCTGGAAAACGAGGAAATTGCCTTATTGGCAACTGGAGGCCAATGCACTTCCTTCTGTCGTGTGTGCAAATGTCAATTTTTGGAAGTGGACCCCCGCTGGGTCTGCCAACGTCCACAGAGCAAACGAAAAGTTGGAACGAGATCTGGACAAAAAGTCTCAATGAGTGGCGGTGGTTGGGACTGGAAAACCACTGATATGCCCTTGTGTTGTTGCATTCCGGTGGCAGAGAGAGGCAATGCGGCCATCTTCTTCAGGGCCTAGTTTCAGGAAGCTGTAGGGAGTATGCAAAATAGTTAAACATGGATTTGTGGGCTTTGTGTGAATAATAGGATAAAGAAGCAATAAATCAGATACAAGAGTTAAAAAAACAAGGGATTTTCTGGTCAATTAAAAAACACCCCCTTGGCGGCAGATTGGTCTTCCCGGGAGGGGTGGAAGGACCCTGGGCTTCAAAATTGACCCTCACTGCTAGGGCGGGGGCTGGGTCAGCGAGCCTGGCAGGGTGACCCTCAGCGATACTGGTGCTGTGAACTGGAGTAGCCTATCTGGTTTTCTTGACTGGAGTAACCTGTCGTTGATGAGGGTACACAAAACCAGGAAAACAGGAAGGGCATGGGAGGCAGAAAAAACTGGGGAGGGAGGCACGCAAGCATGCGGGCAACAGGGAGAGAGGGCAGACCACAATTAATGTGTACACCAGTGTGGCCTGCATATCACTTACCAAATGGTTAGCTGTGTCGTGTTTATAAGGAGAGAAGTGAAGTCCCTCTCTGAAATGGAGGTCTGCTTGTCCCTGCATCCAGATATCCCTGTGTGGTCGTGCGGTTTGATGGGCCCGTATTTTCCTGGCACAGTCTCGCTGGCTGAAAAAGCTCAATGGCCTATTTAGAATGGGCACAGCAAACACAACCGAGTCACCAAAGGGCAAACAACTAATCTAGTCTCATGTCTTGTTGCACACCAAATGCTTGAGGCTGTTCCCGCATTACCTAATGCGTGTCATACAATGCAGGCTCCAGTTAAACTGCACGAGGAGGGTTGGGCAGTCAAAGATACAAACGAACGGTCCGGTCTGAAGTCCAGGAGCAGTACTGTGGACAACATGTGGTGCTGATTACTGTACCAGTCCTTCGCAGAGGCAGGCGTGGTTGCTGTGAATAGAATCAAGCGTTCACATTGCCATGGTGAGCCGTGTCTAGCACAAGCGTCGCTAGGTTACATAAGGCAGACAGGCCACCAAATTGTGAGGTGTGCCAATGGAGGTTCAATGGGGACTCGTCCCCGTCTGTTTCTGGAGGGTGTGTGAGTGGATTAGCCAATCCACACTTACCCAAAGTTGCCAGCTGCGCCTCGGTCCGCATTTGCCATTTGAACATTGCGGATGTTAAAGGATCGGCGAGTAGTAGTGGCAGCATAGGTAGGAAAAGTCCTGAATACTGGTACAAACACCAAGTGACCCATCCCGAGTATTAACTACAAAATGGAGGGGAGGCATATGTGTTTATTAACAGTCTCATTGGTGGTCTAGTGGGAGCGTTCACACAGGCATTGTGGCAATGTGCAGAATACAGAGCCAAAGGCTCCATGTGTTACTAATGTTAGTTATGAATCTTAGGGCAGGAGCACGTCCCCATACCTCTGTGGTTCTCCAAAAGGACTGGAGACAGTGGGGTACAACCCTATTGGTGACACAGAACTAGTGGCTGCATGTGTTGCAAGTAAAGAAGTGAGAATGTGAAATATTAAAAAGGTAATGATGTAAACCTATGCGGAGGGGCAGGTCCCAATTCCTAATGTTCTAAAATGGAGTGGGAGCAGACTGGCGGTTAAGTATGCTAGATGTGAGGACATTGCCTCATAGTGTGAGCTGGAATGAAACCATAAAATGAGGGTTAAATGGACGGGGTAGGTACTGTTCATTTAGGCCCTTACTCACACTGTCCATCCTAAAAATCCACCTGCATTCTAGGTCCAGTAGGTGTCATTGTATAGTAGTGCCAGTTTTAACTCTCTCGCGGACCCACCAGAACAGGTCTTCTGGTGAATGACCAGCCATAAGATAATGTTCCACTAGAGGTGCAGAAACATTCTTACATTGGATTCTGGACCGGTGCTCTGAAATTTGAGTATTGATGTTGCGCATTGTTTGGCCTACATAACAGAGCCCACATGGGCATTCAATGCAATAGATCACCTGATTTGATTTGCAATTGGTGAAGTGTTTTAGGGTCCAGGTCCTGTTCCCAACTTGAAAATGCTGCACTTTCTTAGTATATTTGCAAGCTGTGCAGTAACCACATGGGTAGTGGCCTACTATTGCTCTTAGGTTCCACGGACCCACTAGGGGGGTTTCTCTGGTGAGCAGGGAATGCACCAGATGCTCCCGCAAAATTCTGATATCTCTTGAAAGCAAACCGTGGTAGCGGTTCCTCTGGTAAGTTTAATCTTGCCAGTGGCCAGTATTTTTTAATTATATTTTTAATGTCAAACATATGTGGGCCGTGCATAATCACACAAGTTAATCTTGCTTCCTTGTTCTGGTGTTGAGATTCTTGAGAGTTAATAGGGTATCCTGGTTGGTGAATTGTGCTGGTTTCCTAAATTGAGATATACATTTCCTAGGGTACCCTCTGTGTCTCAATAGATGTACCCTCCTAGTCGTCACTAGATGTATAATTTCTCTGCAATTGTAAAAATTGCCCATACTGCAAATTTTCCTTGATGTGCGTCGCTTGATTGCTTGTGAAATGTAAAAGGGTATTCCGATAGGTTGGTTTAGGAAATAGGTTGCATGTGAGTTTCCCATTCGTATGGCTAATTTGTAAGTCTAGGAAATGTATGGTTTGGTTGTTTTACTCCATGGTAAAGCTATGTCAGCGTTGCAGGTATTGAGCCAGGAGAAGAAAGCTGTTAGAGCTTCTTCACTGACTTCCCAGATGAAAACAATATCATCAATATACTGTTGCCACCACTTGACATGACAGTATTACGTCAAGTGCCGCCGTAGGATTAACAAAGGTAACAACACCACTCTGCATGCTTGATATACCCACAGAGCGAAATTGATACAACATAAATCTGTGATTTTTGGTTCACTATAAAAGACGATCCCATGTTTTGCAACAGGGACTACCATTTATGAATGACGGGTGTAATGCCCATTTAAACCGTATATACATCATATTCCTGAGAGAAGCTGCCTGGACTATCAGTATGAAATCCCGTAAACAGGTGGGTCATATGCACCCCATACGTGGATCTCTAATGCTTGTGACTTTATTATCATGGCAGGGAAGAGATTGATAGCACTAAAAAAGTGAATACAAATTATCTTTTTATGCTTTTTTGCAACAGGCACCACAGGACCACAAAGAAGTCCTTCCACAACCAACTCCAGAGTTGTGCCGCACACAGAATTAGCTCAGGTAATGACCTGTTGACTAAAGTTCAGCATTCAATGTTAGAACCCAAATAGAATCTAAGCCATTATAGTTTACACTATATCCTTTCCTCTCATTTTTGACAGACCACAAGTATTTTAAAGCCACGTGCAAGCAGAGCATTTAAAACCACTGCAGCGATAGGAAGCTAATATGGTGAAATCTCCTGAAGAAGGTCCATATTTGTTATAATAGAACAGAAACATGTTGCGACTGTAGCTTGTGTATTGTTGCACAGGCTTTAACTAATAGAGTACAAACATTGATTTGACCTTTGTGTTCTTATATACTTATGTAAGAGATACCTACAATGTTTTGAGAAAACGGCAACCTTGTGTCCACATGATATTTAATTTCACCTATGCAAATCGCAAGACTATACTGGATGATTAACAGTATTTTGTGAATGTTATAATTGTATGTTTTAAAGTTGAATTGTTTTTGTATTTTGTTACATAATAAATATATTTTTATACTTTGCTGATGGATATAAAGGTTATCCTTCAGTACCTAGACCTGTCAAGATCATGTCTCTATCTCAATGTTAATAGCTGCAGAGGAAAAAACATCTTGGAGAGAGAAAAAAAAAACTGTACTTTCAGTAAACTAAAACATATAACATCCCTTAAGATTATAACAGTAGTCTTTATAATTACTATAATAGTGTTGAAGTATCAGATTTATAATAACAATAATACTTGCCTTATTCCACTGTTCCTAAAAACATGCTTACTATTTAAAATACATACTGCTAACACATTATTTTCCTATATGTGATTTTACTTTCTACAAACAGATATACACACACATAAAAATAATTACTCTATGATAACATTATAGGAAGTTTTTCCAAACATATGCTTACAATAAAACAAAATAACATTTTATTTACAAAAAACATGTACACTAGGAACATCATAACAATAAGTAACTATATACAAATATCATGTGTTTCATTTTTGTACACACCTTATATTACTTTACTATATGTGCGATTTCCTGAGTAGTTTACGCAAACTTAGTAAGGAAGCTAAGACACAGAACCCAACTATGTCATCAGTTTTACTAAATATATAAAGCCATGGCAACATTGTACCGTTATTTTAAGTGCAAATATTTGTTCATGTAAAGTCATACTTTTATATAAAATAAAGGTAGACAAATAAAAATTACCCTATTACTAAATACATAGAAAATTAATGCAAAACATATAGATTATGTGTTAATTGTCATTAGAATACTTCTTGTAAAATCTCTGTGTGTCCTTATTTTGGCCACCTGCACACATGAGAAGTTAATGACAACTTTCTACAATCTATACTTCACAGTGCAAATTGTAATAAAGTCAAATCCTTCGACACTTTGTGTAGGTTCCACCAGTTAGCTTTATTCTTGTTTCATTAAGATGACAGAGATTGAACCACTTGCTCCCATCACCCAGGCAGGAGCTCTCCAACTGACTCTATGTGGAGTCTTCACTCTAAGCATTCCTTCATTTATAGCTAGACATTCTCACTGACAAATCAGCCTTCTCTCATGCATTACTAATCACCTGCATTCACACCAAGCACAATACAATGTAAACTTTCTTCACACTGGTCTTTTTAAATACTTTAATTTTCTCTATATTTTCTTTATGGCTCTCTTTGCAACTGTTTATTTGTTTCATATATAAACAGTTATCTCAAACTACGCTCCCTAACACTCAAAATATTGTATATGGAACCACTTATACAACTCAGGACTTATAGGAAACACTATTACATGTAAAAATATACAAAATGTTTTGCATAACAAAACAGAATTAGACGATTGTAGAATGCTTGTTTTTATAATTTCTAGCATATTAAGCTTCTGCGAACCAATATTTTTTTTAATGAATACTATATTACAAATTTCTAAATGTGTGGACAGTAATTCCTAAAAATGTATCATTACACATTTCGCCTTTTTAGATGTACTTAATGTGCATCGACATTGTCATTGCAGAAATACACAAATAGTTTAAAATGTGGGTTCTAATAATATTAAGTTGGCATTCTTTAAACCCTTCAGTAATTTAGCTTTGTGTGATACTGTAGAGTCATTGTACACATACAAATCTACTTCTGTGTGCACCGATGTCGTGAAATGTCCACTAGGAATGGATGCACCTTCATGAAATATAATTGCATATATTTTAACTGTTTTCCTGCTAATGGATATCTGAACATTTTCAAAATTTAAAAGGGGAGTATTATTCTTCCTTTCAACCATTGTATATCTCTGTAACATCACTACTTACAATGCTCTAGATTTGGAAGTGTTGGCTGCAAATCACAACCAAACTTTCTACATCTCATAACATATATTATTACCAGATCAGCAAAATGTACACTTTTTTGATCAGTTACTGGAAGATATAAAAACCTTTCAAGAGGATCATGACAAACTTCTTGTTTATGACATTGTGGACACTCATGGCTCCACACATAAGATATTCCTATCTAATTATCTACACTTACTATCTCCTTCACCAACACCTCAAAATACTTACTAAACATTCTTCAACATCTTGTTGAGTATTTTCAGAAAATGCTCTCTTCCGTTTCAACAGCTATTACATGTCAAATTGACATTGCCAAATGTATGGCTTGTGGTCTTTTATCTACCAACAGTTGAAAGTTCCACACATAGGTTGTTGTCTACTGTTGAACCTACAGTTTACATGAGTGGTGTCATTTGAAACAACATACACAAAGCTGCGTTTGAGTAGCATTCAAATTCAAACAATGTTAGATTGCCTTCCTTTACAGAAGGTACAGGAACATTTTGTTTAAATGTACCATTACCTGTTGTTTATTTTTTGTTGAAATAACTCGAGTTGGCAATAAGCCATGATCAGGAGCATACCGTATCTATTGTATTCTTGAATGCATGAAATGTCAACAGTCACTTTTGTTTCGTCAAAGTTTAATCAAAACTATCCTTTATTTTTTTTACTTATTACAGTGCTAAATATGACATTCCTTCTTTGTGTGACCTATGTCTATCTTTGCAGTTTCTAAAGTCAAACCTTGTAATTTATGCACAGTATTGCATATGCAGAGCAGAATGGAAATTGTGCTCTTTTCACAAACATATCTTTAAAAATCATGAAACATGCAGTACAACAAATCAAGTGAGGCTCCTCTACACAATCAAATGTCACCAAAATATATTCTATATTTGTACTGTGTGGAACGGTGATAAATGCAGCCATTCTCCCCATTGCTCCATTCACCAGATCAATTTCAACATTCAGTTTTGGCTTTAAAATGTGCATTCATGCACAGTTTTAAAAAGGAGTCTAGACCTGTTGTTTCTTAAATAGACTTTTCTAATTGAGATTATAGTGCTTTTGCTTTTTTTTTTTTTTTTGAAATTACAATTTTATTGATTTTGTAACACAACTGTGTACAATTTCACATAAGAGTAAAAGAAAGGAAAAAAAAAAAAGGCAAAAATCAAAAGAGAAACACATATTGTGGCATATGTTTTGAGAGAGCAACATAGGAGTGCAACATACATTTTATCGATTTCAGATCTACATTGCACGAGACTTTCCGATTCCCTTCCTGTTCAGTCTGTACATATTGTGCAAGCAAGGCAATTTCTTTAGACAAATGTGACTTCCCCTTCGAGCTTTCAGAAGACATCATTCAGCACGGCGGACAGAGAATTTAAGACTTATTGACAGTGGCACCAGCAATATGAGAGAGCGATATAGTGGAAATACAGCATCATGCACACACATTTTATGAGACATATTTCGCACGAAACTCCGCCCATTCTGTTTCGGTGGAGGCACCTTTCTCATGTAGGGCAGCGGTCAGGGACTCCATTCTGAAAATGGACCGCGCAACGTTCACCCACTCCTCTTTAGAGGGGAGGGATGATCTCTTCCAAGTCATTGTGAGGCAGGCTCTTGCGGCCATCAGGAGGCCCAGGATCATCTTGGGGGCTTTTAGAATCGTGTCTTCTTCTTGGGAAAGGCCGAAGAGTATCAGTAGAGGGTCTTTTTCTCTATCCTCTTGTTCAAGGTCTTTAATCCAGCTCAAAACCTCATCCCAGAAGGCCTGGACTTTGTTGCAGCCCCACCACATGTGCCAGTAGTTTGCTTCTTGACCACAGCCCCTCCAACACAGTGGATTTGATCCTTGATACATTTTCGCCAGTCGAAGCGGGTCGTACTGCCATCTATACAAAAGTTTGATGGCGTGGAGCTTATATTGGCATGATATTGACGCTTTAGCTGTTTGTCGGCACATCCGGAGCCACAACTCCTCATGAAGAGGACCTCCGAGGTCGGTTTCCCATTTGTTCCGCAACTTCGTGGAAGGAGTTAGATCCGTTGATATCAGTGCGGTGTACATAGAGCTTATTAGGCCTTTCGAGCCCACGAAAGTGTCCAGTATTTTTTCAAAGGGTGTGAGATCTCTTTGTAGTTGGTCTTTCCATTTTCCTTGGGACATTACTCCTTTCAGTTTCAGATATTGAAAGACCGATAAGGGGCCTATGTTAAGAGCATCTTCGAGTTCCTGTATAGTTATAAAAGTCTTGTTTCTCCAAAGTTGTCCTGCTCGTTCCAGACCAGCTTCGTACCAGGACTGATAGCTCAGAGGTTCATGTATGTCGTCACAAATTCCTGGGACCCATATGTGTCCCAGGGGAGAGGGCCAGGTCGTAACTCCCTTCGTGGCTTTGTTCGGTTTCCAAATTGCCCAGAGGGTTCCGAGTATGGGGTGATTCCGAATGCTATGACGTAATAGAGATCCAGGGACCCATAACCATTCACCCACAGTGTATGGTCTAAGGTGAAAATTGTCCAGGTCTATCCAGTGTAGGTTTTTTTGCTGTCTCAGGTGTGGGATTAGTACACGCAACTGGGCTGCCCTGTAGTATGCCTCTAAATTGGGGAGGCCCACACCGGCGTCGTCCTTCTTGAGATACAGCAGAGATTTAGGGACTCTTGGTTTTTTACCTTGCCACAGGAAGGTCATCATGGACTTGGTTATTTCGGAAAAGAACTTCTTGGGTATTTTTATGGGGAGCATCTGGAACAAGTATAGAATCTTTGGTAGAATTACCATTTTGATGGCATTTAGGCGCCCCATCCAGGAAATTGTCAGTTTGTCCCACTTTAGCATGTCGCCTTGCAATGTCATTAACATGGGGGGGAAGTTGGCGTCGTATAAGGTGTCCATGGTACGTGTGACGTTAACGCCCAAGTATTGCAGGGTAGTGAGGCTGACTTTCATTCCTAACGGGGCGAATCTTTCCACTTCATTGTCTCTGGATCTGTCAAGTGGGAGGATGATGGATTTGCCGGTGTTGATCTTCAGGCCTGCCATCCTTCCATATTCTTCAATAATATTCATGGCTGTTGGGATGGATTCAAGCGGGTAGGTGAGATGTAGCAGTATATCATCAGCGTAGAGGCCAAGTTTGTATTCCTTGTCCCCGACTTTGATCCCGTGGACGTTGGGGTCAGACCGCAGTCGTTGTGCAAGGGGCTCAAGCGACAGGACGAACAATATGGCAGATAGCGGGCATCCCTGTTTTGTACCTCTCTCCAGGGGAAACCATCTGGAGTAGCCGCCGTTGACTGAAACCGATGTTCGTGGTGATGTGTAGAGTGCTTTTATGGCTAAACGTAGCCGTGGGCCAAGGCCAACCTCGACAAGGACTTTTTCTAGAAAATCCCAGTCCACCCTGTCGAACGCTTTCTCAGCATCTAAGGAAAGAAGGGTCGGGTCTGCTGGCATATTTCGGGCTTCGTGAATCAAGTGGAGTGTTTTCCGTATGGTGTCGGCACCTTGTCTTCCTAGTATGAAACCCACCTGGTCCGGATTCACTAAACGAGGTAAGTGGACTTCCATACGAGCTGCTATCACCCTTGCATAAATTTTGGCGTCAATGTTAAGTAACGAGATGGGGCGGTATGATGTACAGAGTTTTGGGTCTTTGCCTTCTTTTGGTATTACTGTAAGGAGGGCTTGTTCGAAGGAGGGTGGTGCTTTGCCTGTTGTAAGGATGTCATTGAAGAGTGTTGTCAGGAATGGAGCAATGTAAGTGGAGAATGATTTATAGAATCCGGGGGTGAAACCATCGTCTCCGGGGGACTTCCCTGTTTTGAGCCGCTTGATCGCGTCGGCGACTTCATCCTCACTAAAGGGAACGTCAAGCGCCTCGGCTTCTGCGCGTGTTAGTGACGGTAGTTTTACACTTTGAAGGTATGTCTCAATGGTATTTGGCGGGGCGGGGGGGGTCACTCATGTATAGGTCTTCGTAGAAGAAAGCAAAGGCTTCTCGAATCCCCTGGGGAGATGTTTCTGTAGTGTCTCGGAGCGTGCCATCCTGTCTTTCTATGGTGTCCACCCATCTTTCAGCTCTTTGTGCGCGCAGCCTGGCCGCTAGGAGGGCATCCGCCTTGTCACCTTTCTCATAGAATTTTTGCTTTAGATGTTGTAAGGATTGGGTAATTTTGCCGATTTCCAAAACTTTGAGTTCTTCCCGAAGTTCTTTGGCCTCATTGATGTGTTTCGCTCGGTCATGTGGTTTCGATTGGGCGCGTTTTTCAGCCATGAATAGTTTTTCTCTGATACTTTTCTCAATTAGCGATCGTTCTCTCTTTTTGCGAGCTCCTTCTCTGATGAGGACGCCCCTCCAGGTGGCTTTGGCCGCTTCCCATACCGTAGCCTTTGAGATGTCTCCAGTATCATTTACCACAAAGTATTGTTTGATTTCATTTTCAAATTCTTCTCTGAACACCGCATCTTTCCATAATGAGTCGTTACACCGCCACTTTTTGTCTGGTATAGTATGTTTCATCCAGCGTATTTCTGCTATTACCATGTCGTGATCCGACCATGAGATCGGGTATATATTTGCTGTAGTGGTTTCCTGCAGGAGATCTTTGGACAAAAACAAGTAATCAATTCGTGTAAAAGTGTCATGCGGGGCAGAGTGGAAGGTAAAACCACGATCCGTGGGGTGGAGGTGACGCCAGCTATCGGTTAGACCAAACAATGAAAATGTCGCCTTCACTTCTGCAGTGTTATTTACATGAGATGAGCTGGGTGTATTGGTCTTGCTTTGCCTGTCTACAGAGCTGTCCATCCACAAGTTAAAGTCACCTCCTAGGATTATGTGTCCCTGTGCCATCTGAAACACCTTTTCAACCGCTTTGTGAAGGAATCTTGTCTGACCCTGGTTCGGGGCGTAGACCGTTGCCAAAGTGATAGGGGTGTTCTGTATGGTTCCTGTTATGACTGCAGTCCTTCCCTCCACATCGACCCAGGTGTTGTGAATCGACATATGGAGGCTCTTCCGCACGAGTATCCCCACCCCTGCTTTCTTAGATAGTCCGGAGCTCCACAGGGAAAAACCAATAGCTCTGCTCGGGATTGTTCTCTCCGTGCCCCTGAGATAGTGTGTTTCTTGGATGAATAAGACGTCAATTTCGGAGCGCATGAATTCTCTGGCCATGAGGGAGCGTTTTGTGGGGGAGTTTAAGCCTTTGACGTTAAGCGTGCATATGCGTAGACGATCAATGTCGGGTGTGTTTGCCATTATAGATGTTTGGTAATGCTGTAATTATTCTTCGTGCCCGTCGTTCTGTCTTTTCTATTTCTCCTGCTCTGAAGTTCAATTTCTGTTCTTCGTGAATGGAACAGGGTCGGGTTGGATCCAATGAGTCATGCAGCTCATCCCTGTATCGTAAAGAAATTGTCCACAAAATTCCAACATTTTCCCCCCCTCCCCCCTCCCTCCACCCTCCAGAAACAAAGCGGCCCAACACAGGGTCGCCTTCAACCATCTTGACTCGTGGCGTCCGAATTCAGTCGGGTTAACTTCACCAAACAGAATTTCGAACCACCAGTATGAACCGCTCAATTTTGGTCCATCAATTAATAGTACATAACATAACTTTAACTTTCGAGCCCCCAGCTCATATCACTCAATGTCTTAGAACATGAGGCTTTCTACTGTTTCGGCCAGAGTTTACTCATTATTAGCCCCACGTTCAAGTGTAATTGTGTTCATCAACATTTTACCCCCTTAACCCCGGCCTGTACCTTATGTCACTGGATGCAGACATGGAGCCGGCCTGGGTTTCGTTGCAGGTCACTCACCACCCACGTAGTTTCTCCGATAAAATTCCACAGAAAGGTGGGTGATCGTGATGGTAAGAGAGTCAGTGTTCCATTACGG
Organism: Ambystoma mexicanum; assembly: GCF_040938575.1. Lineage (NCBI taxonomy): Eukaryota > Metazoa > Chordata > Amphibia > Caudata > Ambystomatidae > Ambystoma > Ambystoma mexicanum. Next base: position 1,000,450,122 of record NC_090930.1, read on the forward strand.
AGGAAGTGTTCATTCTCCGGAATTTTCGAGACCCCTGCATCCGCCTTCTTCGGGGACCTTTGGTTTGCCATAGGCCATCTGCGTTCCCTTGTGTTGATGCGTGTGATCCATCCGCCTGAGGGCCCAATAGATCCGTGATGGCGTTGGTGATGTCTTTTTCAGAGCTCAATTTCATTCCTGTGCCCTCCCAGTCGAAAGAGAGAGAGAATGGGTAACCCCACCGGTATCTGATGTCTTTGTCTTTAAGAAGTTTTGTAATTGGTAGGCACTTCCTTCGTAGGGATAGTGTGAGGGAAGACAGGTCTTGAAAGATAGCTATGGTGGACCCCTCCAGGGAGATCTGCGGTGCTACTCTGGCCTTCTCTAGGATCCGTGCCCTGTCTGCATAATTGTGGAACCGGACCAGGATGGACCTCGGGCTACCCGGCTTACCTCCGGCCCTGTGGATGCGATCAATTTTTGGTTCGTCTATCCCGTCGTCCCCGAATAGAACTTTCAGGATGTCATGCAACGCTTTTTTTAGATGCGCTCCCGTCTCGCTATCCAATTCAGGGATTCCAAAAACACGGACATTGTTCCGACGTTCTCTATTTTCCAAATCATCAACTTTTAACCGGAGCTCTTCCTCCTTGTTCTCGATTTCGACCAGGCGGTGATCGATTTGCATTTCTAGCGTGCTTGATGAGGATTGGTTGTGTTCGACCTCCTCAAGTCTCTCCTCCATTTTATCGATTCTATTTGTGATCTTATCGATTTTGTTCCCAATGTCTGCCCTCATCCCTTTCATTTCCGAGAGGAGGTCAGCGATATCGCCTTTTGTCAGTGCTTCTCCGGCACTCTTGGATGCCATGACCGTGGGCTTCAGAAGATGGGGTGCGCTTAGAGGCGGAGTGAATTTGAATTTGGCCAATTTCAATTTTATGTCCATAGAGCCAAGGTGTGCTGTTAGGCCACTGATCGGGACTCAACTTGTGTTGGGTTTGCCAGTCATGGGGAGAAGAAGAGTAAGCGAAAGTCAACAACGGCACCCCGGAGACACCCCTCAACCGGAACCTCGTTTCTTTATTCAATGCGTGGAGTGCGAGGCTGAGGCGTATTCAGCGGCCATTGTGTGTATTACTGCGGGCCGCAGGATGGGTTTAGGGTGTGGTTGATTGAGGATGAAAAGGTAGGGAACCTTATCCCTGAAGCGCTGGGCATTTGGTTCTATGCGTTGTCATATACCTGCGTTGGGAGTGATTGGGTTTTCTTAGCTGGAGCAAGACAGACTCCGTGGCAGGGTGATCACAGGGGCCGTGAGCTTGGGTCCGCCTTCCGCTGCGGGATAAGTTCCACTTTTGCTTGAAAGTTAGGGTGATCCAGTGGGGCACGCGTTTCGAGGCTTGGGGACCCTACCCCAAGTCGTTAGCTTTCCAGGGCCCCGTGTTGTGGAGGGGGGAGGATCCGACGTCTTCGATGTGACTGAGGAGGGCACACGCCCCAGGGACTGGGGGCCCACCCCTCAAGTCGTGTAGTGAGCAGCACAGGATGAAACCACCGTTCCGGATGACTACAGGAATGGGGGCTTTAAAAAAAAAAAAAAAAGGGTTTTCGAGTCGCTTACAGACCGCAATGGCAGGGCGCGGGGAGGGCCCAGCTCCGGGTCCGTTGCAGGTGCGGGTGAACGTTGGGGGGCAGGGGGATTCCCCGTCACAGGGTCCGAGTTCCTTATATTCATGAGGCTCTGTTTGTCGGGGCGAAGGGCGCTGGGGGCGTGCGACTCACTCCGCGTAGCATCGGCGTCATGAGGGGTCTCACTTCCCCCCGCTGCGGAGCTCCCTATGAGCTTCCGGGGGCTCCGGTTGATGGGTCCGATGCAGATGTTGGGGGGGCAGGGGGCTATCCTGCCACTGGCGCCGGGCTCCTCCACACCCTACAGCTCGTGCTGGCAGAGCACACCGCAGGCCGCTTGGGCATCGGCGGCGCCCGGTGGTGCTCCTCGTCGGATGGCAGAGTTTTTCAGGGTGGGGGGTGGGGGGGGACGGACGGGGCTCACTGTGCGTCGCTGTAGCGCCTCGGGCACCAAGGCCTCACCTTCTTCGGCGGGAGGACTCCCGGGAGCTTCAGTCAGGCAGGCCCGCGCTTGGGAACGTTGCTTTCGTTTTCTCGCGCGGGAAGACTGCTTCGAAAGAGCAGAAGTGGGTGAAGATCCGTCCGATTTTCTCCGAATTTTTTTGCTGCAGAGGGGGGGGGCCCTCGCCAAACACCGTACTGAGACTCAGCTGCGGGGGGGTCCTCAAAGTGGGGGCTCAGACCAAATTAGGGACCGTGAAGGAGCGAGCTCAAACGGGGCACGGCATTCTCCGTGCGCCCCCTGGTGGCCGACCTCGTGCTTTTGCTTTTTAATCTAATTCTAGAACATCACATGATTTTATCTCTTCAATTTGTTGCTTCTCAGAGAGCATCATTAGAAACTTGAACTTGTCACACTCTGCAAGTGTACACATCAAAGCAACACAAGGAATAATATTTTCTTGGAGATTCAACATGGCATGAGGTCCATTGCAACCTGCATGAAACATGCTAGATCCCAGTCTATCTTTCAAGACTGTTTTAAGCAAACCTATACAAATGTTTTTTTTTTACATTTCTGCATACTAATCTGCAGACTGCCTCATATTCATGGTAAATTCCTTACAGTCAAAATAATTCTAACGGTTCAAATTACCATTGCTACCTTTCGTTTTTTACTATCCGTTGAAGACAAGTTGATCTTTCAGAGGAGTTAACTGCTACAAATCTCCAAAAACAACCATATGTTTGCCTCCAAACAATAATTCATAGTCAGTTTTGGCAGGTGTAAGGGTGCAGAAGGAGGAGACTGACACACAGGTCGCATAAACATTTATTTAGTAGAAATAAAGAGGAAACCTGGCTCTCCCTAACTCTAAGAGGGGTTTTGCGGCCTCTACTAAGGAACTAAGCAATCAGTCAGAATGTTCAAGTAAATAAAAAGGAGTCCACTGTCGTGAGTCAAAATGGCTACTTCTGTCCCTAACACTTATAACTAATACTAAAAGAGGTAGTAGATTTCTGTGGTCCACAAGAATGAGTTTCAATCACAGATGGGAACTTCGCCTGAGGGAACGGCTTGCTAACCTAGGTCTCCATTTTGTTTTACTGGAAATACCTAAGTTCCAGCTTGTGGTGATCAAAAGTTCTCAGTTTCAGTTCAAAAGGTAAAGTTCTCAAACATCATTCCTTATTGCCCATAGATTTCTTCACTATTGGGGGCCATGGGGAATGCCTCCCTTCTCCAGGTATTTCACTCTCAACACCTCCACAGGGCCAGGGGAATTATTCCCTTCCCCGGGCCTTCTGCTCTTTGGTTTCCCATAACACCAGGCAGTATATCCTCCTTCTCCTGGTGTCTCTTGGTTTCACAGTTGACCACGGCTAGGGGGAAATTACTCCCTTCACCCTCAAACCCTTCTCATGCTGTACACAATGTCAGTGGGAGTGTCTCCTTCCCCTGGCTTCCTTGTCTTAGTAGCCTCAGAATTCAGTTTTACCCAGAGGAACACCTTCCTTGACCTTGTTTGATTTGCATTTTAAAAGTTCACTCCCAGTCATCGTGGGTGCGGGTCCCAGACCTGCCTATTTCTCTCACCCTTCTGCTGCAGACCTGGGTCACTATCATGCCATCTACTGTGGCTGGGAAGATGGTTTGACTTATTCATCCTATAAGGATACAGGTCCCAGGCCCGTGGGGTTCCCTCCTCTTCTTGTTGGAGACCTGGATCACTATCCTGCCAGGTACTATGACAAAGGGGAGGAATAGTGATGTCCTTCTCATTTCATAGTAGTGGGTCCCAGGCCCTTCTTGGTGTTCTGTAAATTGTAGCTGGTATACCTTGTACTCTACCCTGCTAGGTATTCTCATGGTTCCCTTTACTTACGGCATTCTCTACACTTGTGGATGGGTCCCAGACCCTGGTTCTCTGGCTTCCTGTACCTCTTTGGCTTTCTCCAATAACTAGTTTGTTTAAGTCAGTCTCTATAATTGTGTGTGGGTCCCAGAACATGATTCTTGGGCTTCCCACACCTCTTTGGCTTCCTCCAACATCCTGATAACTTCGGGTTCGTTGTTGGGTCTTCTCTGCAGGTGCAGAGTGCTATTGCGGCTCTGATTGGTTTCCCACTCTTCTTTCTCTCTCGCGGGCTCTGTCCTCTCTGTGGCTTCTCTGCAGACGTAGAGGCTGGGTGGCTGGAGGCTCTCTACTCAACTGCATGGTTTAGTGTCTTGGATCCACCTGGCTTCCATTCCTCTAGCTCTCAGGTCTGTTTGCCCTTGAAGAATGAAGAGGGACACATTGCGAGTGGCGTCTATGGCCACCGTCTTCATTCTGCTGTAAGCTGTATGTCCACCAGGCTTGCAGACCCTCTTGGAGTATTTCTTTCCCCGTCCTGCTTTCCATCTTCAGTTTTAAACAGGTTTTGGTAAACTCTAGACTGTTCATTACAGTTCTCATGAGTGCTCTTTATGTTTCTGTACTTCTTTTTCATCCCATTACTGATCTTCTTTTATTTTAATTTTTTTATTGTGATCCTGGTTGATCTAAGTCAACCTTACACAAAACTTAAAAAGAAAAGAAAGAACATATACATACATTAATACATACACCCAAGTAATGTCATCAGATAGTTCATCAGAGCAATCCATAAAAGAATAAATGAAGTCCACTATCATAATTAACAATAGAACAAAATTAGAAAGATAAAGAAGGAGATAAACAACATCAACCCAAAGGAGGAGATACGTAGATACCAATTACAGCAATACTTTTACAAGTTCAGCTTTATCAGACCAGCTCTATTCAAGATTTTTAAAACTGCTATTGTAGCTTTTGTTTCCTCTCTCCTGGATAGATGCGCAAAAAAAGCTGTAGCATCTAACACATCATAGCTATAAGCCACATTTTCCAAAACAAATGATCTGAAGGTTGAAAGTTCCTGGTAGTGCAGAACCACATGTTCTCTGTTCTGAAGCACACTCATATCACCACACACTGCGCAACCCAGACGCACCTCTCTATTTCGAGATCTTATTTGTATAATTTCGCCTGTACGGAGAAGGTTCATCCTGCATCTTAAGAATTGTATAGCCCAGTATGCATTTGGGAATCGATCCAGGTATTTTGGGATGCTCCCCAGTGGTTTATCCAAAAAAAAGATCATGTATAGTACATTTTAGATTGCCTTGTACTTGCAATTGTAGATATCCAGTCTCCCCTTTCACCACATTGCGGATAAACCTTCAGGTCTTCCACTGATACTTCCAACCTTGATAGTATTCCATTAGCTCACTCCCTGAAGTTACTCACCGCCCGATACTCAGACTGTAGGATATCTGTCAAATCCTCAGATAGGGAGTCCATCACAGGAAGTAGGATTGTTCTGTATAATGACAGAATCCTTCATTCCAACACTGCACTCAGTGTTGTGAGACCCAACTCTAATAGTAAGGAGGACATGGGTACATAATTCGGTAGCCCCAACTCCCTCTTCCAAATTCTGACCTCAACCCTCTCATACTGTAGGGAGCATAATGTGTGACTAATCTCTGATCCATATAGCATAGCTGGCACCACCTTCATCCTATAGTATACCAACAAAGGATGCATAGAGACTCTGTAATACCTAGATCAAATTTTCCTCAGCTGAGCTCCAGCCTGAGAGGCTTTGGCAAGCATGCGCGAGAAGGAAACATCTCTATTGCCCATTATATACATCTTGAACCCCAAATAGGTGATAGAGGCTGATTGTTTTATTGACTGGGTGTCCATATGCCAGCTTTTGGTTGTGAACCTAATAATAGTTGTTTTCATTTCATTAATCACCAACTCATTTCTCGCAGCATTTACTTTAATGGCATCCAATAATCTTTGGGGCCCCCGCTGGGTCCTATCCATCAGAATTACGTAATCTGCATACATTAGTAGAGCTATGCTCAATGACGGCAGCCTTGGGGGTGCAAAGGAGGACTTCATCGGTGTGCTTATCATGTCAGCTATATATGGGATGAATAAACAGGGAGCTAAACCGCAACCCTCCCGAAGTCCCCTCTGAGCAGAGAAGGCCTCCGACAATTCTCCCTGTCCATTCAGCCTCACGCACAACAGATTATGATCATGTATATAAATCAGGATTGCCAGCTGGGGTCCTGGAATCTGCCAATCTCTCAATTTGAGCCACATCAGGTTACGTTCACACAGTCAAAAGCCTGAGAGAAGTCAACAGCTGCCAAGAATAACAGTAACCTGCTTGCTCTGAGAGATTCCTCTCTCAACCAACCAACCACCAAACCGTTCAGGTCAGTTCCCATTCCCTTGCAAAACCCAGTTTGGTACTTTACTAGAATACCCCTTTTATTTATCCAACACTCAAGCTCCCTCAGGACTAAACCTGAGAAAATGTTGCTCTCTGCATCAAGAAGGGGGTTTGGACGATAGCTCTCCGGATTCACCCTGACGCCCTTCTTATACATGGGCACCGCCCCCTCTTGCAGAATGGATCCAAACAACATGAATAATACCCTTGACCATAGGCCAGATCCGAATTTAGTAGGGCATTTGAAAGGCATTTGGACCAGCTGTCCTCGAGTTTGATGATTTTTTTTATCATCATCTCTATTAGACCTGCTGACATATCCAATTCCCAAGCTGACTTAGCTAATGGACAGCCAACCATGAGTTCTGATTTCCTATAGACATATAGACATACTGAAAACGCTTTATGCACTCGCCCTCTGCAATCGCATTACTTTGCAGTTAGCCCTGGGTATTTTGCCTGGAATTAATTATTTCCCAAAATTTCCTTGTATCTTTTTTTACTAGGGTATCCAGCATTTTCATTCCATCGTTCTGTATCAGTATGAATCTATAGCTCTTCATCCAATTTTTAAACTTTTGCTTCATACTTTTAATAGCCAACAAAGCTATGGCCCGAGGCTGAGCGGATTCTCTCACCAAGCAAATCTCTCTTCTAAGCATTCTCTTTTTCTCATGGACCACTGCATCATAATTATGAGATCTCTTATTCCCCTCCCTCGGGTATCCCTCTGAGGTCTTTTTAAAACTTTCCAAGAAAGCCTTGAAGCGGTTTGGAGTAATCCAAATGTTCCTTTGCCCTCAGAAGATCCTGCCAGGAAATTCAGGACACGATTATTATAACCGGCCAGGTTCCGCACATTTTTTGAGAGTCTATTTCCTGACTGATTAACTGTCAACCCATTCATCATACACCCACAAGGCGCAACAAAAGGGACCTTCAAACTCAATCTTAACGCTGCGTGATCACTCCAATGCGATTCCACCACCCTCAATTGCTCACATATCTCAAAGAGATCTAATGTTATTGCCACATAGTCCAAGTATTCTGTCTTCTTCCCTAGCTTCCAAGTTGATCTCGAGGGAATATCCCCCTTTATTGCCCCGTTCAAGATTCTCAAATTCCATGTAATTAGTAAATCTGACCAAATTGATCCTTCCCCCTCCCCTCCTCAATTTCTCTGGAGTATACACTCTCCCTCATTGCTTTCTGCCCCATGAAGAACCGTATTGAAATCACCAGCCAAAATAATATGGTAACCCTTTCGATCACACAAAAATGTTTCACAAACTTCTCCACATTTTTCAGCCTGGAGACCCACCTCTATACGAGCTACAATACTGTATATATTAACTAGCAATATCGGCTCACAATGACGTAGCCCCTTCAGTTTTACTTCTACTACCAGTAAACCACAGGTATCTAAGCTCAGTTCTGTTTCTATCAACATGTAGTTTTGAATCGATATAGCTAGACTCCAGGTGGTCTTCCTGTAGAGACTTTTTTTGCCCTTTGTTGAAAAGTTATAAACCCTTCCTGATCCCACCTGCAAGGCTAAACACCTCGGGGTTATCTTCGAATCTACACTCTCTTTCTCTCCTCACATCTCTGACGTCTCTAAGAAGTCACACTACCAGCTGCATCTCCTCAGGGGTATTCTTCTTTTCCTCTCCTTCCCCCAGCAGCTCACTGTCTCCAGAGCGCTGGTTCTCTCTAGGCTGGACTATTGCAACAGCCTCTTTCTAAATCTGCCTGCTTCTACTCTCCGCCCTCTGCAACTTATCCAGAACAGGACTGCAAGACTTGTCCTTGGCCTGAAGCCCAGGGATCGTATCTCTCCAGGACTGAAATCTCTGCACTTGCTCCCAGTGGCTGCGAGTATTAAGTTCAAAACCCTCTGCATCATCCACCTGGCCTTTTGCGGTCTGGGGCCTCATTACCTTCAAATCTCTCTTCCTAAATACCGTCCTTCTCGAGCTCTTCCCTCATCTGCCTCAAACTCCCTTTGGGTCAGTCGCTTCTCCAAGCAACGAGTTGGTGGTAGATCTCTTTCCTCTGGAACAGCCTCCCTGCTTCCCTGAAACTTGAGGAGAATCATCTTCGGTTCCGGAAGTACCTCAAAACCTTTCTCTTTTCTTCTGCTTTTTCTCCTTCTCTCCCTTGCTGACTTCCTGGCTGACACTCAAACTGCACTGGTTACCTGGCCACCCTCTGATCTCGGGCCCTGGTCCCCTCCCCGCCAGTCGCACTCCTGCACTGCCTTCCTGGCAACCCCTGCACTTGGGTAAACCAATAGGGTCCATACTGCTATAAATTCAATTAACGGTTTGTTCAAATAGTAAGTTATTGAAATGCGTGTACCACGAAGGTATCACTGAACCAATAAATTGTAGGCTGTTGCAAACTCAGAAAGCAATCAAGGTAGTCTCATGTTAAAAACAATAAACATATTTATTTTACCAAAAGATATAATGGATAAGTAATACATGAACAACTAAAGAAAAACAATGTGGTAAACCAATGGGTATATTTGTCTATTGGTTAAAGAGTTAGACGTTGAAAACACAGGAACAGAAATATTGGTTTTCCTTCAAAGTTTTAAACAGAATAGACAAAAGAAAAAACTGAAAAAATCTCAAAAAAACTGGACAAAAGACTGCCAATGCTGAATGATGACCTGAAACTAGTCCAACATTCCTAGATTTGGCTTGTATTTAGCCACTACACAAGTCTTATTGTAGGATTGGCAGAATTGGATTATTCTATGTCCTTCAATTTGTTGACAACCCCTGCACTTGGGAACTGTCTTTTGTATCCTTACAGTCCCACCACCTGCACTTGACACCTGATGTCTGCACTTACCCTTGCACTTGCCACCTGCTGGCTGTACTTTTACTTATTACTTTTTTTATCCCATGCACTTCTCATCCCCCCACCCCATGCACTTCTCCTCCTTCCCCTTCCCATACACTTGCGCGATCTGAATGACAGCTGGCCTAGTAGGATCGTTGTCTGTCTTCCCTCTGTTCCCTGTCCCTTGCCTCGTCGCGTCTTGAAACACTTGTGTATAGGCGTGTTATAAATGCCATATCATATCATATCATCCACCACCTTCGGTACACAAAGCCATGTTTCTTGTACGAAAATTATTTGGTTTACCAGGAAGATTTTTTTGTCTATCTGTGTTCCCCATAAAGCTATTATAGCCCCAGCAGTTCAAACTTACCAAACTAACATTCGGGATCTGAATGGGCAGGACTAAAGCCAAGACCTATCTTGTGTGTCTAACTGACCTCCACACAGATGTGGGGTAAGGATGTGGTACACAGTTAGCTTAAATCCTAACGTTTGTAACACTCCAGTCCAAGTACACAAAAGGGAAGTGATTGCTGGGGAGCTTAGTTTATTAAGTGCCCAGTTCAAGGCACTATGCGATTTAGGAAGCTCGATCTTTAGCAAATCTCTGCTACTAATCGCTGATAACCCAAGAACTTTATTCAAAAGGCATAATAGGTTAGTACAATCCAAAAATGGACTATCAACCCTCAGGGATGTCTCTTCCACTTTTACTAATTTTCCCAACATTCTGAATAGACTAAGGTCGAGGGGTGCAGGTTCACCCATTTAAGGTCCCGTAGGTTTGTAATTTGTCTCATAGCCCATCAAGTAGCTACCACTTTTAGTGTTTAGGCTGTCTGCATGTCAGTTTGAGTTATAGTCAGAGTAAATATGTTCCTTTTGTCCCTCCTGGCTTTTGGGTATGTCCAACCTCCCTTGTTCTTGTCCTCTAGCGGAGATGATCCAATTGTCCAATGGGCCCCTTAATTCTGCTAGCCTAGAGGTATCATTACCCATATCTCGGATTACCACTGTCTTCTACCTTTATGTGCAAAGACCACAGGTCCTGGACAACCAGGCTCCAAATCTGCAATGTTTCAACCGATGAGCAGTTTTCCTGACTGGTGGGCGTCTCCTTTGTTTTTTTGAGGCCTCTAGATCTCTCCGCATGGAGATCTCATTGCGTAGCACATCAATACCATCTTGCTCTGTTGCTGCCGTGATGGTAAGGGAATCATTCCTTAGGGCCGGTGTTAGATCCAACTTCGCCCTGGAGTTCCCCTGGTCCGCCTCCTCCTGCAGAAATGCAAGACCCTTAGTTGTTCCCCGTGTCTGTTCCACCATCCCTATCAGGAACTGTGCTGGTACAGCAACCCCTAGGGAGGAGCTCTCCTGATTCACCATTAGTTGTGCACCATTGTCAACAATTACATCCACAATATTAGCCACCAAGGCCTTCATCTCTTCTTGTTTAGCTGCAAGTCTGCAGCATAGTGTAAGAAGAGCATCAGTTTTTGGCAGGATCATGTCAATAGTATGCTTATGCAAGGTACCACCGGCTTCCTTTTCAGGGCCCTACACTGTTGAGTCTGCTCTATCTTCGGTGGCGGTTGTGTCTTCATATGAAATAACAGAGCTCACAGTTTGGGAATTTCGGCCAGCTGGAGCGAACTATGGGCCAAAGACTTCTGCTTAAGATCCATTACCAAGTTTAGAAGTGAGCCATTGTTATCAATTGAAAAAGCATGATGCGTGTCATTATGGTCAGGAATATTGGGCATAATCACTCTTTTAAACATTGTAGGTTATTTTTTGTCAGTCATGATACGAGGACCGGAAAGGCAAAAGGAACCCGTCATTTTAGGCTGTATTGCTGGATTTATGGTACTGGTTATCACTTCCTTATTTCCCCTTTTTGAGAACGGAATGTCTTTACCAGCCACCTGGCGTCTGATGCCACTCCTAGGCCATTTAATAAGCCCCAGAGGGCCCGTAGGTCCACTAAAAAGAGCATATCAGTGCTGCCTCATCTCTCAAATCACACCCTCGACCAGACCCCACCTCCACACAAAGCTAAAGCAAGAGTTGACTTACAGAGCCGGCCGGGGCTATGCTATGGCCCCGAACCCTGAAGACTATGAGCTTGGGTGTGGGGTGGGGAAGGTGATGGGAAGGGGTGAAGGATGAAGAGTGAGAGCATGGGAAAAAGAGTTTTTTTTGGCTGCCTCCTGTTTGTGAGTTTGCCACTAGCTTGCCACTAGCTGCAGGTTTAGCTTTCCATCTGGGGGGTTAGAGGGGGGTTAATCCCTGCTTTTGCTCAGGGTGCAGCTTGCATTCACTGATGGGACCAGGACTCAGAACCCAAGACCCAGGACTTAGGACCAATAGTCCAATACCCCCTTCAATCCCCCTCTGGTTTAGCACAATAACCGCAGCATCAAAACAGCTCTGCTCCACTGGGCCACCACTGAGCCTCTTCTTGCAGGACCTTGGGGGGCCAATGAAGGACATAGATATGGCAGCCAGCCAAGTTTGTGTCCTGGTCAGCCGCCAAATGGCCCACTGAGACAGTTGTCAGATGTCTCCGGCCCGGGCTCCAAAGCTCCTGCGCTTCTACACTCCAGCCAGTGAGGGAGGATCTAGAGGAAAGGACCTTGGACGCATGACAGAGTCACCAGGCCGTCAAGTCACATCAAGCCGCACTGAACTGCAATGGGTCGTATGACCTAGCAGCCGCTTCCGATGTTCCAAAACAACCTTGTATCTCTACTACTGCTAATAATCTGCTTACTGATCTTGAGGTCTTCCAGTGAGTCAATTGGTCTCTCACTCCCAGTACTTAAGGGATACACATCTCTTGACGAGTCCACACTCTTCCTCTTCCCAATACTTCCTATACTGCAAGTAGTACAATAACATATAGGAACACTAGGGAAAAGTGTTGGAAGTGTTGGTGGGGGGGGGGTAGGAAGGTGTGTTAAGGTTAGGTGAGTTATGGGGATATCATGTTCTCCCCATGTCACTAATCCCATAGAGGGATTCCCTCCCCATGAGATCCACCAGCTGTGTACCATCCCTAGGGTGACTATCGGGTAGTGGCCTAACATCCCTGGCCTCTAGTGAAGAAGTGACAACATCTGGGGGTTCGTCACACAGGTTAGAAGGAGGAGACAGACTAGCAGTTGTCATTTCAAGATGCTTTTATTTTAAATAATAAGAAAAGGCCTCACTTTCTCTATGCTTTGGGTTTCCTTGCCTAACTAAACTAACAAGGGTGCTCATCACCAGTCTGTGAAGTCCAAAAGTAAAGTCTGACTTTGGTCCAAAACTAAACTATGCTGACCCTACCAATAAGGCAAACTAATAGAAGTCCAGGATAATTACTCCTTGTCCTGCAGCAGCTTTATTAGTATTAGTTCAGTTCCTTTTAATAATTAACTCTCAGTTCTTAGCTATCTTTTGCACAAGTTTGTTAGGTTCACAAAGGATGACTTTCCCAGCATTCTGACTTCCCTTCCCCTGGTGTTGAAAAATCAGTTTTATCAAAATTCCTCTTCTTTGTCTTGGACTCTCTTGGCATTTCCTAGATATACATACAAGTCTCTCTTTCTTTTGTTGGCTCTCACTCTCTTGGTCACTCACTTTCTCTCTAACGTAATGAGGGTAAACCCAGTATTGATTCTCACTTTCTTGATTATTGGTTTTCTCATTCTCTTGGTTGTTAGTGTTCTCACTGGGTCAGTATGATGAATATAATGGTGAGTTTCACTCTCTTGATTATTGGTGCAATCGTTGGGATGAGTATGATACTCCCAGTAATAATTCTCTTTATTACTGGCCCTTTCACTGGGATGAGTATGATGCCCACAGTTATGGTTCTCTTCATTACTGATCCTCTCACTGGGACGAATATGATGGGTGGGCGAATTGTTATCTTAGTTCTTCTTAGTGAAAGAGGTATAATTATGCCATTCATTATATAATATTCACCCCCCCCCACTGGGACTAAGATGATTTCTGCAATTGTTATATTCGTTTTTCTGATTGTATGGCATACGATTATGCCAATCGTTATAAGCACCTCGTTCCCCAGGTCTCCCGCTCTCCCCTTTACCTTCTGTGTAAGAGGGCTGCATCACCGGGTCGACGTTCTCCTTCTGTAGTTCCCCATGTCTTGTCAGGACGGCTCTTGCGTTCACTCTTTTCTCTCTCTCACATACGTTTTGGCATCTTCCTTCTACTGTGGTATCAGTGCTGAAAGGGTTTTCCTCTCTCCCCTTCATGGCTACCAATTCCTTCTCGCAGGTCCTTCATGGGACTTCTCTTGTATTGACAGACTCTCACTGGTCGATCTTTTAAGTAGAACATCTCAGGCACTTCAGTCTTATGGCTTCTCTCTTCCAGCCTTCCTCGAGTGTTCCTCCTGGGACTACCTGTTTGGCAGATTCTCTCAGTGCAACTTGGCCACTTCTTCCTCCCAGCTGCTCGCTGGCATAGAAAGCTGCATTCTCTCTGGGTTCCCAGTTTTCCTGAAACAGCTGCTTTGAAACTACTGGGTCTCTCGCTGATGCTCTCTCTCTCCTTCCACTTTTATGACACTGCTTTGGGGCTTCCCCAGGGTAGCACTGTAGTCCTTCTCCTGTTTTAGAGTTGTATTCATTATAATTCTGTGGGTTCTCTGCATCTCAGTACCAGGCAGGTATTGGTCCTTAGTAGAAGTATCACAGTAAAACATATGCATGGATTCTTCCTGTTTTCTTTTCTCCAACAGGATTGACAGTTGTTGAATTGCTTGGGAAGGGAGTTACTTATCCCCATGGGAGGAGTCTCTTCCGGTGAGGTCCCGCTTGTCTCTACCCCTAGGGAGGGTATTGCATAGTGGGCTCACCTCTCCAGCCTCACAAGGAAAGGCTCTGCTCCTCTGGAGAAGTGACTGAATCCCTTGATTCGTTACATAGTCCTCAAGACCTCTTGCATTCGCAAGTGAATCAAAGATAGCATTAAGTTAGCCACCATACTCACTTCATCCACAATCAAGATATTTAATTTTGTCAGAACTCTCCCTACTTCTTGTGCTGCATTTAATGCAGTTTCGTATATTCCAGTTTGTCATGTTCCACTTGTAGCATCAGCAAGCGATGCAAAGGAACACCACTGATATCAAATGTTGCTAACCCTGTGGGAGCAGTCAAAATCATGACACAGAGCAATCAGTCACGTGTTGTATCATTGCTGTCAATGCATGAATTAGAAAATATTTTACTGTACCAGCATGCCCACTAAACTGCATCAATAAAGGCTTGTAGTGGACACATGAAACATGAACATTTATACTTATCATGTTTAAGACTGTAAAGGAACCTATCTTTAATTTTGTCATACATTTCCTTTTGCTCTTCATTTAGCTTATTTACTAATGTCTCCAAATTTTTATGATAACGTTTTGTTTGTTTCATTGTGATCTCCACTTCTTCCATGGCGAGCTCAACATCTGTTTGAATAATTGGATCTCCTAAGACATTTTCACTCCCATCAGCAGATTCTTGACTGCCCTCAGGAATTTCCTTTGCCAATTCAGCTGCCAAAAGTTCTACTTGCACATTTCTTTTTGCAGTAACTCTAAATACTGTTCAAACTTTGAGTATGTGATATATACTTTATTTGCAAGAAATGACTGTTCGAAGGTTTCATGGTCTCTGCAGGCAAAGAACAACTGAAAAAGGCAAAAATAAAATCATTCCTTTTTCTCTGCAGTTTGGCAAGGCAGTTTCCTATAGTTGATGAGACTTAGCTTTTCATGGTTCACTAGACGACCAGTACATCCATGTACTGTGATGAATCCCAAGATGTTGTCACTTCTCCCAAGGGGGAGACCCTTCCCATAAGGCCCGGGTGGTTAGGCCGCTACCCAATAGTCCCCCTGGGGGTGTTACTCAGTTGGAGGAACTCATGGGAGGAGACCTCTCCTTCGGGGACAAGGGAGAAAGACTCCGGATAATGTGGCATACCCACCCTCTACCAATGCCCATGTAGGCCCATATACTGCTGTAACATAGGTAAGATTGATATAACCAAATGTACTAGGATAAAGAAGATCTTCGAAGAACCCTGAGGGTTTGCCTGACCCAAATACTGGGACATGGTGGCCCGTGGCAGGAATAAGGTCTGCTATTGGTTTTGACATTGTGCCAGGGTGGAGCCTGGGCTATAAAAGGGATACAGAAAAATGATCACTAGTCTTCAGACTGCGACAAACCCGGGAGTTGCAAATCGTGTGCAGAGAAGAACCAGGCGGTGTGGTGAAAGCGTTGAGACCGCAAGCAGAGAACCTGAGCACAGACCCAAGCAGCCGACAGACCAAGGAAGAAGGAACTCTGCTGCTGCCATCGAGATGCCCTATCTGAGGAAGAACCAGAGTGCTTCCCAATTTCAGTCATAGGTACAGGGAAGTTCAGGAGGCCTGGTAGGGATGCAAGGCAAGCAGCGAGAAGTCTTGCATCTGAGGAACGCTTCTTCAGCCCAGTGGCCTAACGAAAACCATTGAATACTCAAGAGGGGTATGAGACCCAAATCAAGAAGTGAGGCATCTTACTCAGGTCAGTACCTGGCAAGGGAACAAGGCAAGGGGGCTAAACTGAAGAGAAAGAGAAACCATGGTCTCAGACACAAAGCAAGAGTCAAGGTATCTTGCTCATGGTCATACTTGGCAGGAAAGTGAACCGAGCGGGCCAAACCAAAGAGAAAGCCAAAGCAGGGTCTAGAACCTGAAGTCAAAAAGTAACACAAGTCATCTTCCTCATTGCAGTACTTGGTAGAGAGGGATACCAAGTGAGTCCAAGTAAAGGAGAGACGCTGGGGTCGTGGACCCTCCTAACATTTGAAAACTGTGTGTTTGAAGCTACGTGATGCATAGACCAGGGGAAGTGAGTAATTCCCCCTGGTGGTCCTAAACCCCTAGGCCAATCAACCAAGTGGAAGGAGACCACCGGAAACGAGTCATTCCCCCAGTTGTGTTGAACTCTTAAATCAAGATATCAGGAGAAGGGAGTCATTCTCCTGACAACCAAAGTTAGAAAGACTTTCAGATACAAAGTGTTAGAAGACAGGCAGTGTGTCTGCCAGGCAAAAGTGCCTGAACTTTGCCTGTTTTTTTGGAGGACAATTTTGACTCAAGGAGGCAAGCTGCTCTCCAAAGAGGAACCCAAGAATTGGAGGTTAACTTTCATCTCCAGACCAGAAGAAAGGAGTCATTCTTCTGGACCAACAAGTTCTACTTTATTTCTAATATAGTTTTAAGTGTAAGGGACAGAAACAGGGTTTTTGACACAGGATGGTGGACTATTGAGTTACACAGACATTCTGACAGAACCCTTCCCATTTTAGTTGAGGCAGGAAAACCCCTCTTAGTGATTGGTCTTAATCATTATTGGTCTGATGGTGGGGCCGGAGCATTCCAACGGCATACCATGTCAAGTGGAAATGGATTCTATATCCCTTAGGAGGATCAAGTGGGGGAAAATTCAGGGTCCTGGTGTGCACCTAAAAACATTGGTCGGGCTCAAAGTGGAATTAATGGAAATTCTTGAGAATCCAGCTGAACCGGGGGAAGTGGTGAGTCTCTTTATGGCCATCTTGGAGGCACTGAGTGGGGCCTTTTTGGTGGCTCCAACATACAACGGGAACTGTTGAAAGAGGGGCTGGTTTGATCGGGACTGTAGGACGGCAAAGTTAGCACTTATAAATGCCCTAAAATGTCCATTGACGGACAGATGTAACATTGTTCGAGCTCGCTCCGAATATCGCAGGGCAACTGAGCGAAGGAACGGGACGTTGGAAGCCCAAGCATGGGAAGATTTCTTGGAGGCTAATAGGCTCAAAGATGCCAAAGCCTTCTGGGAATTTGTTAAGGGAGGTCCTGCCGTTAATGATATGCATGGTCGGAAGGTCACCAATGTTGGGGCGGCGGACTGGGTATCCTATTTTCGGTCTCTTTTTGGGGCTGGTTTAGCTCAAAAGGAGAGGGAGCCCGGGGGTGTAACTTTGTGTTTTTCTGTGGAATAGTTTGCAGAAGCAATTGGGGCTCAGTCACGTAATTGAGCCCCTGGTCCAGATGCTATTCAAGCTTACCTCTTCTTGGAAGAAATAGACTTATGGGCGCCATTGTTGACCCTTGCCTTTAATGCCTGTCTGAGCTCAGGGCATTATACACCTTCATGGAAGTCAGCAACTATCTTCCCTTTTTTTTTTAAACTCTTTTTTATTAGTGGTAACAAAAAGGGCAACAGCACCATTGCACAGTTCATTTCACAGATACAACATGGATAAATTTGTTCAATGCAGTTTAACAAAACAATATTATGGTGACAGGTCATCATCAGTAATCATATTGCAGAGGTAAACTCTAAACGGACCCCAAATGTGTTTGGGTCTGCACGTCGAAGGTTGGGTCAAAACAAACTGCTCTCTGACTCATTGACATGTGTCAATTCTTGTAGGAATTGGTTCATGCTGGGTGGCTTTTCCATTTCAATAAAATACATTTTTTGGCAACCGCACATGAAATGTTGAATAGTCGTCTGATTTTTTCTGAGTGCTTGCCTATGTCCCCAAACAGATATTTCTGGGGGGTCAAATCGGGGGGAAACCTGAGTTATTTCTTCCAACATTTCTGCTACTGACCTCCAGAACCCCCCAACCACCGGACAGTCCCAGTACATATGAAAGGAACCGGCCTGAGGAGCATTGCATTTAGGGCAGGCATCCGAGGCATCCGGTGCGAATTTAGCGATCCTGGCCGGCGTGTAATGTAATCTATTTCGAATTTTAAATTGGATCAACCTCAGGCCAGAGTTAAGTGAGATCTTCTTAGTTAGTGAACAGTATCTGGCCCTTTTCTTCTCTTCAATGGGAACCTGTAAGTCTGCCTCCCACCGCTCCCTTATCTGATTCGCTGTGGGGGTGTGGGTCTGGACTTCAGTGTATAGCCTAGAGATACCCAGGCCATTTTTAGCTGTCACTAGTTGTATACATGGATGTGGAGGAGGTTTGTCTGGGAAGAGAGGCCACCTTTTCTGAAATGCAGATCTCATATGGTAATATTGCAGTGTGTTCAGTGGACCATCTCCCAGCGCCCTCAGCAACGGACCCAGGTCTGAAAAAATGCCATTGACAAACATATCACCAAGCTTCATTTCACTGTTAGGGACCCAGGATTCCTGTATGCTCGTGTAATATGTAGGAGGAATTCCTGGAAAGTTCCACAGAGGTATCTCAGGGTTAGAGGGGGCCTCAAGTCTAAGGGCCTCATTACACGTTGTGCGGTAAAAAACGGCATTTACCGGCATGGTGCTATTAGCGTTTCCGCCCTCGCAAGAGGGCGCTAATTGCGTACCATTACGAGTACGTGGACACGAGCATAGCGCCATGCCGGTAATGACCCTACCGCCATGCCGTAAAAGTCCCCAAAAAGTCCCTTACCGGCTTCGACCAAAGTGCTAATAGCACCTCCGCCCTCACGCTACATGCAAATTGCAGTCACCGCTATTAGCGGTCACCGCCATTAGCGGTCACCGTTAAAAAGCGGAACCGGAAATAGCGTCATCCCACAGGAACGGGAAAGAGCACGGCGGCCATCTTTAAAAACACAATCCATTGCCATCCTCTGCATCCACGACCTCTTTCCGGGAAACTCGAACACAAATTCATCCTGGATAGCCGAAGATGCCCAAGGCCGTGAAAAAAGCTGCAGATCGTCAGCGAAAAGAAAAATTCAGCAATGAGGAGCTGATCATGCTCACTGAGACACTTGCGGCAAATGCCAATGTAGTCTTCAGCAATGACATGCGGCGGGAGACCCTCCTCAAGAAAAAGGCCATCTGGGCAGAGGTTGCCCACAAAGTCAGTGCGTTGGGCACCACCACCCGCACAGTCAAGGACTGCCGTAAGAGGTGGGACGACCTCCGGGTCCGTGTCAGAAACATACTGTCAGTGAATCGCAAGCTGGCAATGGGCACAGGAGGTGGCGCCGATTCCCCTCTGAAACTCCGGGAGTGGGAGGAGACCTGTGCCTCCACAATTGGTGTGGAATCGGTAGAGGGAGTTGGAGACATGGAGCATGGTGTAGCCACCTCATCCGATGGAGGTGAATGTATACATCAAACAATGCACAGTGAATGATGAGGGGCCCCCCAAATATGTGTCCATATTCAGGCCATGGATCCAGCCACAAACATACATGCATGCATCACCACATACACGTGCAACACAGACCCATTCATGCATGACCCACCCGACATCACCATTACCGGAATCCAAAATAAAGAGTCCCCAATGCATAGAGAGGCATGACGTAAACATTCTGCATAAGGCACGTTGAACCATAAACGATGATGTTCCCTATTTTTGACCCCTACAGGATCACAGACAGAAACTGAAGACCCACGCACTGCGGCACCTGCTCCCCCAGCAACAAAAAAGCCCAGGAGAGATGAGACGGGGGACACCGCCACCATCTCAAGGGGAACCGGGAGGAGTGTTCAGCAGCAGAGGGCCAAAGGCAGCAAGAGCACCAGTTCTATGCAGCCTGAGGCCACGGCTGCTGCTATTGTTGTACCCACACCAGTGTGTCCCATTACATGTGAAACCAGCACGGAGGGCACGCACTCTGCTGCCACCAGTTCAACTGGTGAGGCAGCAGCCACTGCACCACTTTCGGACGAGGAGGAGGCAATTGATGTTCTGGATCGAAGCCAGACCCCCAGCCCAACACGGTCCATTGAGCCTAGCCCAAGGCCATCATCAGGATCAGGTAGCCATGGAGGATCAGCCACCCACACCGTGGAAGGGGCATGGAGCCCTCAGGTGTCCTCACCTGATGCCAGAGGCATGGACCAGGGCGCAGCAGCCACCCCAACGGCTCGTAGCACGCAACATGACCTTGCATCCATCAGCCAGAGGCAGGTAGAAATCACTGCGCTGTTTGGGCAGCATGTGGCCGAGGCAGCCCATCTGAGGGATGACCTCAGTATGTATGCAAGCCAGACAAGGGAGGGCATGGAGGCCTGCCCGAACAGGATTGTGAGGAAATGGGCCAACTCAGGCAGGCCATGACACGTATTGCGGACGCCATTGAGAGCCAATATCCACCCCAACACAGGATCAACCGGGTACCTCCTCCTCTGCGGGTTCCCGGCAAACAAGCCCCCTGCGTCGCTCTCTGCGCAACTTGAGGCGCACGACATTCCAACCACCCAATGGCGGAGGAGGCACTGAGGATTAGGGCCAGCAAGGACTAGGTGGCACATGTGGAGCAGGACACGTACACACTATAAGGCTCACATGGGGGTGTTGTGGGGGGAGGGGGGAAAGGGTGTTTTTGGGAGTGTTGTGGGGGGAGGGGGGAAAGGGTGTTTTTGGGAGTGTTGTGGGGGAAGGGGGAAAGGATTGTTTGCACAGTTGGGGCCATGCACTTTTTGTTCACATTCTGATCACAATACACTGTTGAGAAGTTGAAACTCAGTCTTGGTCTTCATCATTGTGTATGTGTACTTTATTGGGGAGAGGGTCCTTTGTGGGCCTCACCACATGCATCAGGGCAACAATACCCATCTCCATCCATAATAGTTCTCCCTTGTATCTCATACAATTTGATACATCACATGCTGACGCACATCGTGTCCCTCCTGCCCATCGCCTCTTGCACGTCCTGGCGGACCATTTCACCCATCTTCATCCCCATCATCATCCTCCTCATCTGGTGGTTGCATGTCAATGTCAGGTGGCATAGGCACATTCCGTCTGATGCACATTTTGTGCTGCATTACACATGCCATGGTTATCTTCGGCACTTTGTCATGGCCGTACAGGAGAGCCTCACCCGGGCCGCTTAGGCACCAGAGCTGTGTCTTCGAAAAGGCCAAATGCCTGCTCTATCACGACACGGGTACGGGTATGTGCAATGTTGTAGTCCTCTTCCTGCTGGTTTTGTGGGTTTCCGAACAGGGGTTAGGAGCCACCTCTTCAGGGGATAGGCGGCGTTGCCTGTATGTGGTGAAGAATGGGTAACTGTTACCGGTCACCTCTGGTGCGGCCTGTACATGTCACACAAATGGTCTCAGCATGCATGCAGACAATCTGCGTGACGGCAATGGTAAAAGCTGAGCTCGACCATGCAAGTAGACATGCCCGAATCATGCCTCCAACAGTAATAGAAATGTCCTGGGTGAGGCCAGGTCTCAGGTGTCCCTGGGCCCAGGCAAATATAGTACCACACTGCCAGTGTACTGCCATTCCAACATCCATGTTGCCATGCTGTGAAGCATCACTTCAGTGGTGCTATAGTTGTGTGGTTCGATGCTTTGGCTAGGGGTGATCCCTTTGCATGCATTCAAGGGCACATTGCTGTATTGATGTTGTGCTGCCCTAATTCTGTATGACTGTCTTGACGGCATGTTGCTGATTTGTGTATTATGTGGTGTGGCAAGATGTGCAATGTGGATGTGGATGGATGTGTAATCTTTTGAAACATGGATTTTTTTCAATGTTGTGCAGCTTCAAATTGCATGTGGTGTCTTCTCAAATACATTGGGCCTCATTACCCGGTAGGCGGTGAGCCATGGCGCTATTAGCGCCATGGCTCATGCCGGTAAAATACCGGCACTGCCTTGGCGGAAAGGGGATTTACCGCCCCATTCCAAGGTTGGAAGGGCGGTAAATCCCCCTTCCGCCATTGCCCTTCCGCATTCCCATATCTGCCCCATCGGGCTCTATGGGAATGGGGAAGGCGCTAATTACGGCACCGCAAAATTGCGGTGCCGTAATTAGCTCCGAGGTCCCTTAGCGGGTTGGATTTTAACGCCTGCAAAAAGCAGGCGTTAAATCCCCCAACCCGCAAAGGGACCTCGTAGTAAGGCGGTAGGGATTTACCGGTACCAGTATTTTACCGGTACCGGTAAATCCCTACCGCCATCCGTGTAATGAGGCCCATTGTGGCCTTCCCTGATGGACATTGGCGTACATCTGTATTTCCATTTGTCCTACGCACAACAATCAACACCCAGTTGGAGTATGTATCTCCCCCCCCCCAAATACACCGCCATGTGCATGCCCTGCTACTCACCAAGTTGCCACGATCGTTGTCCGGTTTGTCGCACCATGTTGCGTGGTATGGTTGAGTTCTTCAGGACCATTGAATCATGGGTTGATCCGGGATATCTGGCACAACATGTGTGATTGTCTTGTTTGCGTCACATGCCATTTTGACAATGATGGAGTGGAATTGTTTTCTGTTTCGGTAGACTACTTCATTGTGCTGTAGGACCACCAATTCCACATGGGTACAGTCGATGGCCCCGATGCTACTTGGGATGGCTGCCAGTGAATAGAAGGCAACTTTGGTATTTGCGATCTCCTGGGCAGTCCGTAGCAGGAATATGTGTTCATGTGCAAGCTTCAGGCGGGCATCCAGTACCTGGTTCAGCGTGTGTGAGAATACTGGTTGTTAGATGCCATGCATCTGTCCCACAGTATGCTGCTAGGAGCCTGTGGCCAGGAAGTGGAGCGCAGTCACCACCTTCAGTAGAGGGGGGATTGCAGTTCTGATGTCTATGAGGCTCACAATGTCGTCATGTATCTTATCCACGATGCTGGTGATGGTATCCCGATCCAGACGGTACAGGGTATGTATCTGCTCAGGTGTTAGGTTAAATGGACTGGCTTGGATCCTGGGGATTGTTGGCTGTCTCTGTGGTATTTCCGGGTGCCATGGTGGTGTGGCCGGTGGGAACACTGCTCAGGTCTTTACGGGTGGTTCGTGATGCCGGTATTAGCGCCATGCCGGTAAGGGGTTTTTGGGTCTTTACCATGCCGCTATTGCCATGTCCGCATGGCTTGCTATTAGCGCCATGCTGCTATTTCCGACCTGGGGGTCGCGCGCCCACAGACTTGCCGCTATTAGTGGCACCGTACTTACCGGTTCCGCTAAGAGCGGCAAGTCTGGGTCGTAATTGGTTAGGGAATTTAGCGGTACCGGTAATCCCTTAACGGTACCGTATTCCCTTACCGCACAACGTGTAATGAGGCCCTAAGCCTTTTGTATATAGCTTCCCATGCCCTGACTGTGCAGCTAACTGGATTGTATTCACACGTGTCTTTATAGTGTGGATCAAAAATGACTGATTGTATGTTTGTGGGATGTGTAGTATATTCTTCTATTCATGCAAATTGAGCCTGGGCCATATAATAGTAAAGCTCAAAATCAGGGGCTGATATCCCTCACGAAGAATAGGGTTCTGTCATTTTTTCCCAGTTTATCCTCGCTGTCTTACCGTTCCAGAGAAATGTTACCGCCATGGATCTGGGTTTTGCGAAGAAGGCTCTACCAGGCCATATAGGGATGTTGACAAACAGATAAAGAAGTTTACGTAGGATAACCATTTTAAGAATAGCGACTCGACCGGCTAAAGAGAACGGGAGTCGCCCCCACATCTGGAGCTTGGCCGTTAAAGTTTGCAGGGCGCTTTCCTGGTTATCTGAATATAATGTAAGCTTATTCCTGGAGACTAGAATTCCCAGGTATCTGATACGGTCTTCAGACCATTTGAGTCCATCTGTCACTTTGGGGCACTGGGTGGCCGGTGTAAGCGGAACTATTTCTGATTTGGCCTTGTTTATCGTGCACCCAGAGTAATCTGCAAACTCCTGCATCCCTGCCATAATGGGTGTTATATTGAGTTCAAGTTCCTTGACATATAATAAAGTGTCATCAGCATAGAGCGATATTAGCTGGGTAGATCCCTTCATTTTGATCCCTCTATCCGCATGTCTGAGACGGACTGCGGCCGCCATTAGCTCAATGGTTAATGCGAACAGCAAGGGTGAAAACGGGCAGCCCTGTCTGGTTCCCCTCCCCAACAAGAACATCTGGGAAATGGCTCTATTGGTCAGGACACGAGCTCCAGGCTCTGTGTACAGTAATTTCACATATCTTATGAAGTTGGGCCCCATCCCAAACGCCCCCAGCACCGCAAGACCCATGAGACAGAATCAAACGCTTTTTGAGCGTCAAGGGATATGGCCACTGTGCTCCTCGCGGGATCTATTTGTGCCATTATGCCAAAGAGTCTTCGGACGTTCAGGGCCGTAGATCGTGCAGGGATAAACCCGTTCTGATCAGGATGTACTAGGGTAGGGACTGCTGGCAGAAGCCGATTCGCCAGGACCTTTGCAAATATTTTAGCATCAGTATTAATGAGTGACAGGGGCCTGTAGGATGAAACGTCCTGTGGTGGTCGCCTGGGCTTATGGAGTTCGGTTATAATAGCTTCTCTCATAGTTGGGGGTAAGTTGCCACACTCAAGTGCCTCCTCCCACACCAGCAGCAGTATCGGAACGAGCTCCTCGTGAAATTCTTTGTAGAATTCAGCTCCCAACCCGTCCGACCCTGGTGCCCTGCCCGAAGCCAATGCTTTGACCGCTTCTACAATCTCTTCTGCAGTCACCGGTTGATCTAGCGCTAGGCGTTCTTCATCGGGGAGTTTAGGGAGGGAGAGAGCCTCAAGCTATATCTTAATTTCTGCATGTGTTTTCTTATCTTTATTTGAATATAATTCCTTGTAGAATTCCATAAATTCCCCAATAATGTCTTCATCTCTGAGCAGTACACTCCCCTGTACAGTGCTTATACTTGTGATCTGTGTAGGTTGTCTATCGTGCTTGAGTAAGTTGGAAAGCATTCTGCCAGGCTTGTTACCCTCCCCGTATCTGCGCGTGCGTATAGGGGCTGCCACGTATCGGACCTCCCTTATGGCGAGCTTATCAAACTCTTGAAGGTGCGTGTGTATATTGGCTAATGCTACTTTGTCTTGCGTGTTTGTGTATGTTTTCTCCAGAACATCTAGTTTTCTTTCGATAGTCGACAACTCAGTTCTCACAGCCTTCAGCATACCCGTAGTTTTGGCCATCAACACACCCCTTATCCAGACCTTGAAGGATTCCCACACCGTTGAGTATTTGTCAACTGATCCCACATTGTTGGATAGAAACTCTGTGATCTCAGCCTGGAGTTCTTCTGCTGTCCCCGGGTCTCCCAACATTCCACCCGGTATCCTCCACCTCCTAGCAGGACATGGGGCATTCCAGAACATTAGTTCCAACAGCACTGGGGAATGGTCTGACAATGTTCGAGGAAGGATTTCGCACCCCCCCACCACAGCCATCAAAGACATGGAAACAAACCAATAACCAATCCTAGACTCTGAGTCATTTACCGAGGAATAAAACGTATACCTCCTGCAATCAGGATGAGTTTCACGCCGTGCATCTACCAGCAAAAGTTGTAACAAAATATGTCTCAGATTTAGTACTGCCCTACTTGGGGTTCTAACCACCTTCGAGGATCTATCAAGAACCTGGTCCACAGCCAAATTGAAGTCTCCACCCCATAACACATTCGGAACATCCAGTGACATAACTATCTGGTATACATCCATGTAAAAAGCAGAGTCATCAATGTTAGGCCCGTACGTGTTGACCAGGAGTATTTTTTGAGTAGCCACCTCCCCCCAGACCATGACATATCTGCCCAGAGGATCAGCCTTGTGACCACCCACCCTGAACCCAAGGCCTGGATGAATAAGGGTGATCACCCCCCTGGACTGGGATGAATAGTCAGTGTAAAACCTCAGGGGACCCCACTTGGGCAATATATGGGCGTTACTCATTCCTACCGCATGGGTTTCTTGTAGCATCAGGATTTGGGGATTATGCCTGGCAACATAGTTGGAAATCTTCTTGACCTTAACCTGATTATTTAATCCCTGCACATTTCACGCCAGGAGTTTAACCTTAAACCCAGCAACGTGGCTCTGAAATGGAGCATTAGCCATTGTCAAACTCAACGGGTTTACAGTAATCGTGCAACTTAATCGGTGCCAGCCTCGATGCCACCATAATTTTACTTTTCAACCAACAAGTCCCCTCCAACCACTTCACACATGAACATGGCCCCGTAGAGTGGCACCAACCCCCAACAAGATGCCACCATTAATCAATACAAGAGCTGAATGCACCAAACCCCTCACCCTGCCCCACCCCCCACCCTCATCATCACTCCCAAGGCGACGATGTGTCCAACAAAACGTATGTAATATTCCGCGGGTGGCCATGTTGCTTCACATGGCCGCCGATCAGGTCCGACAACTCCACCAACCAAATTGCCTGGTACATCTTGATCCGATACTTATCTTGAGTATAGCCTTAGAAAGGGTTGACAGTCGAGTGTTTCTTAGTCTGCAGGTCTGGGTCTGTTGTTTTGTGCCGGTCTGCCCCCTCTAGGAGGAAGGGGTATGGACGTTTCAATATATTGCGCGGCTTTGGCCGGAGACTCAAAGAAATGGGCCCTTCCCGCATGCTGAATCCTCATTTTTGCCAGGAACATCAAAGCATATGGGATCTGGCATTCTCTTAGGAGCCTCTTGACTGGCTCATAGGATCTTCTGCTTGCCTGCACCCCCGAGGAGAAATCTGGGTAAATGTGAATGCGACTTTCCTCATATTGGAGGGTGCCTGCCTCTCTTGCCTTACGTAGGATTGTATCTCTGTCCCTGTAACTGAGGAGTTGTGCGATTATAGTACATGGTGGTGCGCCTGGTTTGGGTGCTGGGGCCAATGTACGGTGTGCTCGTTCCACCGAAAAATGTTCAGAGAATGTCTCTGGTCCAAACAGGGTTTTAAGCAGTGTCTCGAGTTGTTTCTCCATTTGGCCTTTGCCAAAGGATTCCGCTACACCCACCACACGGATATTGTTTCTCCTGGAGCGCGTCTCTAAGTCCTCGCATTTTCTTCTGTAGTTTCGCCATGTTTTCTTTGATTTGGGTGATGTGAGATAGTGTCTTCATTAGTGCTTATCCTGCTTTCGGTTTCTGTTATACGCAAACTTTCTTTCTCCACTCTAGCCTTTAAGGAGCCGATAGTTGACACTGTGTCATCTAATTTCATGTTGACTGCGTGGAAACCATTCTGCACTATTGTGGTTAAGTTGTCTAAATTCTCACTAGGCTCAGTAGTGGGGGCCTCGTTAGCGGCAGTGTGGGCGTCAGCCGACGTAGCCAGACTCTGACTGCCCGTATAAGCGTCCATTGGGCCTGTCTTCTGTTTCCCCGGAGTTTTGGCACCTCTTCCCGACTTCTGTGGGTCCCCCATGATATTGTCGGAATCATGTTCTGAAGCAGTGCAGTATATTGTTAGCCAAATTTCTTTTCGCCGTCCTCCCTTGCTCCTTATGTATTGTCCGAGCCCTGGGAGTGGATCAGATTAAGGGGCTAGAGGTGTTATGAACGATTACACAATGAGCCCCCAGCCGGAACCTGGTGGTCCGAGTGGACTGTGTCCCCCCACGTACAGTACTCCATGATTACCGCATTCGAAGTGCTTAATAGTTCTGTGTCGTTTTGAGGGGGTTTCTGAGCTGCTCCGCTCTGCAGCTGCTGTATACGTTGGGGGTCTCCACCCAGCCCGGTCCCCCACGCGGGACGTGCTCTGTATTCAGCAGTGCAAGCTCGTGCCCCCGGAGGTCCCGTGGCGCATACTATGGTGTGCCTGGGAGCCGGAGCAGATCACCAGAGCGTGGGCCCGCCCGGTGCCGGTATCGGGGATCTTGGGCGGGGGCCGCGTGTACCACCGGGATTTGCCGGTCCAACGGGACGGCAGATAAAGTATATCGGCTCAGTGAGGATTGTCGCCGGGACTGCAAGCCGCTGCCCCGGGAAATATTGTGTCCTTTTTCGGCCACTCATCCGCCGCCCAGCCGTGCCCCCTTACCAGATGTTCCCAGGCCTCGCTCTGTGTTGTAATGCAGGTTCCGCAAGGGGCTTTTCTGGAGCTCAGCGGCCACGGGCTGCCACACACCGGGGCCGGACTGGAACGCGGGTCGGTTCGTCTGACTGAACCACCCGTGTCACAGCCAACCCAGAGACTGCAGCGTAGTACCAGCTGGGCGCAGGGCCTGGGCCGCAGTTCAGGCTCCTCCCATCAGGGGCCTCGGTCCTTCAGCCGCGCAGCGGCACTCACGTGGATCTCCCTGGAGCTCGGCGCAGGATATATTCAGCCGCGTGTGTCGGCCGATCTGTCTGGGGTTGTATCTCCGGCGTTCCTGGCCTCTGATTCACAGGAGTTCGACTGACCCACCACGGATGGCTGGGCTACCTTCCCAGAACGTTTAGGATGCGCAGGCAATGTTATAACGGATGATATGGCGCAAGATATCTTAGTGGAGCGGGAGCTCTGGAATCAGGCGGCCATTTACGTCGTGCGCAACAGCGCCCCCTATCTTCCCTATTTTTAAAAAGGGAGATGTAACCTTGCCTGCATCATATCGCCCCATATCTCTACTGGATACATCACTTAAAACTTTTGGTCGGGTTTTGCTTGGGACACATTGAAAGTTGGCTCACAGAGGGGGAATCTTGACCGATATCCAGTTTGGTTTTCGCCCAGGTTTGGGAACATTGGAGCAGGTATTGAATCTGTACCTCCTGGTGTCTAACTATGTCTTTTGTAGGGGCGAGATGGTGTATCTCACCTTCATGGACTTAAGCACAGCCTTTGATAAAGTTGATCGGTCAAAAGTGCTTGAGTTCATGGGTTGCCCTGAGGCCATCCTCGGGGAATTACAGGAGATACATAGAGACAATAGAGCCAACATCCGATTTGGACCAGGAAGAAGGTGCACTGGGTATTTCAGCATAGGGTTGGAGTTCGGCATGGGTGTGTGCTCGCCCCCATACTCTTTATGTTGTATATGAACGGTTTATTGCAGGCCTTGTTGAATACTGGTACAGACCTTTTGAGTCTGGGGGGCAGGCCTTTTCCGGTATTAGCATATGCCAATGATACAGTTCGTATGGCCAGAACCCCCAGGGCCCTACACATTTTGGTTGATGCCTATGCTTTATTTATGACAGGATTGGGTCTTAAGATCAATACTTTTAAATCTGCAGTGATGGGCTGTAATGGGTGATGGAAACCTGTCAAGATGCGTCCCATAGTTTGTTATGGGAAAGTTATTCCTAGAGTAGCTGAATATGATTATTTGGGGGTAAGGTTTTCCGAGACGCTGTCGGGCAGCGCTCATGTAAAAAAACAGTCCCTGAAAATGAGCCAATATCTGGGGGGGGGGGCTTTCTTTCTATTTTAGCAGGGTGTAAGGGATAGCACATGCAATCAACACTCAAGGTTTATACCTTGCAAATTAAGGCAGCTACCCGATTTGGAGGAGCATTGTGGGACTATTGCAAGCCTGGTCACTTACAGGGCAAGGAGAACCGGTTCTTTAAAAACCTCTTGGGGCTCCCAGCTTCCTCATCATGCGCCTCAGTCCATAGGGAACTGGGGATAGCTTTCTGGGAGGATGATTGGGTTGCTGCCCCAAGCAAGCTATGGTTGAGTCTCTGGGGAAAAAAGAATGCAACTTTATGCCACTTTATTATAAACAACACGATGAACAGAGACAGGTGGGCTAAAATTCCATGGCTAAGGACCTTTTGTGTCAGTGTGATGATCCTGTTAAGTTTCCTCCAGCTGTAGTGTTCTTGCTGGCAGAAGTAAGAACATTTAAGGAGGTAGAGACCCGAGGAATTGTTGATAATCGTGCCCTGGTTGCACGGGCGACCCATGCTGATAGCTACCATAAGCTCATAAGTGGGATTTCCTACTTACAGCTGTATCTTGTCTGGGCCAGGAAAAGGCAGCATAGTTAGCTTATTACGAGGGCCAGATTTGACTGCCTAGTGCTGAGCGGAAATACTGTGAAATGGCCGGCTATCCAGATGCCTCGAGTTGCCCTGCGTGTGGAGCTCCCAAAGAGAATTTGAGTCATTTTATTTCATTTTGAAGAGGCTATCGAGAGATAAGGAAACTGACATTATTACAGATTTTACAAATTACGGATATACGTCAGTACAGACCCGATATGACGTTCCTTTTGTCGGCGGGAACGGAACTAACGGTATGGGCCCTTTTGTCCTACTTCAAGGCTGCTATGTATAGAAGAAAGGGGTTTTTACAGGGATAGGATGCTGTACTTTAAAATTGGCCACTGCGCAGTTTAAAGTTTCTTTTTTGAGTTTCATGAACATGTTTTGGTGTGAGTTTTATTCATTATGATTATTGTATGCATGTTTGTATGCTTTGCCATGTGCCTGTTTGATGGATGTTTTCTTCAAACGAATAAACTTACTATGATGATAGGGAAAGTTAGGTTTGCTCTTTAGTTTTCTGAATAAATAAGTCTATAGCAATCATCATGCCAACTGTGTGACAGTCTCCTCCTTCTGCACCCATACAGTACATTAAACCGTGCTCTGTCATTGTTCGCTTCCACATTCTGGTATGAGTAGCATTCTGCAACTTCATACAAGCAAAGGTTTTCTAAATGTGAAGACCCATTTGGATAATGGGTATCAACTAAACTAGATTTCAAAATTTCTGTACTATCAGGTACTCTATCAACTAAATGTTCAATTTCAGTCATAGGATTTAGTACCTGTTTTCTGCTAATTGCAGGACCAAGACTACGCCAAATTAAATTGATGCTACATCCATATAGAGGCAAACCAGTCAACCGATCTGCAGCCTCGTAGCTTCCACACTGTGTGAGAGAATTTTGATACTAAGGGCCTCATTCCGACTTGGGCGGTAAGGGTCACCGGTAATGATGCCGGTGCCGGAAAACCCTTACCGCCTCATTCCAACTTGGGCGGTAAGGGTTAACGGTCACCGGTAATGATGCCGGTGCCGGAAAACCTTTACCGCCCAATTCCGAGGTCCCTTAGCGGGAACCGCAAAGGACGTGTGGCCTGACTACACGTTCTCTGCGGTTCCCGTTAAGGGACCTTGGAGCTAATAACGGTACTGCAATTTGCGGTACCGTTATTAGCGCCTTCCCCATTCCCATTGAGCCCTATTGGGGCTCAATGGGAATGGGGAATGGTCTACAGAATGGGGATTTACCAGGTCTTCCAGGGTCGGAATGACCCGGTAAGTCCCCATTCTGCCAGACCGGACCCGGACCCGGTTTGGGAGGCAGCCATGGTGCTAAAAGCACCATGGCTACCGCCCAACTCGGAATGACCCCCTAAATCTTTCTAAGACTTTTGTCAGCTGATAAGTCAGCCCACAATTCAGCTGCATTGCACCTTTCAGCTTTTGTCAAGTATGTTGTAACGTAGCGCGCAACAGCTTTGGTGTTATCTGCAATATACTGAACATCAGTATTATCATTCCAAAACTGAACAATGACAGGATTGTAAACAATTGGCATTCCTTATCTATTGTTAAGTGATATGTATTCTTAGGAGTTACGTTGTGTCGGACAGATGTAAAAACCCTATTTGCTCGACCAACTGGGGAAACATGCCTAGGAAATCCAAATCTGCACTTAGTATAGTACTTGTCTTTACTTTTACATTTTGTACCACACGTGTGCATTTGAAAACTTTCCACTTTATTTCGTAGATCAGCATTGACGTGCTGAGCAGGGATAGAACAACAAGTGACACATTTGTCAATAAATTGTATTACTCAGCTATCACTATCTCTTCCAAACTGTGCATCATCTTTAATCCACAGAAGCATATGTATATGTGGAGCTCGATGTGCTTGATACTCTTTCCTTCAAAAGTGGCATTCCACATTGCCTAGTGGACCAAATTCTTTATTACATATAAAATGCGACATTGCTCAAAAACGCCAATGGAAGAATCTAACAGGGTCCATGGCACACAATTCTGCTGGTGTCATGTGTGCTATACCTTCTTTAGTTGGATTACTTTCTCGAATCCACACAAGATAATCCCAGCCATGCTCTGCACAACTTAGAGCCAGAAACAAAGTCGGAGGACCCATGTTTCGGAGCATACACCTAACCTCTGAATGTCTTCTATACCAATATTATTAGGTTACTCTCATCGTGGCAAGAATATTGGTATTTTTCCCTTCTATAACTTAATTATTTTGTATAGTACTGTTGCAAAATCTCATTTCACCACATTTTGAAATCTGGTTCCCATTTGAAGTGTATGAGCAACAGAATAGCACATTGTTGAAAATTCACTTTCATACAGTAAGTGAAAAATATATTCGATATTGATGCAAATTCTGGAATCTTCAGAACACATACATGTACAACGGCATTCTGAAGAAGAAATGGGGGCTTCCCGATCATCCAATATGCCACCTTTTCCAGTGGGAAAAAGCATATGGAAACAATGGGCTTCTAACTTTTTTCCTAGATACTGACTGGTGACCCTTTTGTTAGTCTTGAATTATATCAAATGAAACAACCACCCATCACTTCTCGTGAGTGTAGAGGATGAATAGTGTAATGCTCATGCAAGCTGTTGCCTTCTGCAACAGAAAGACACTGAAACTGACATTCACTGATATTGTTTGTTAATCCATCAACAAGTATATACATGTTTGGTACACTCAGACTGTCTTTATACAGTTTGCTGTGTTTGACTAGAAACTCTACAATTCCCTTAACCTTTGTGATATCTATAAGCTTTTCCCAAACTTTTTTTTAATCCTTTATAGCAACACCGTTCAATAAAACAAACAAAGAATCAATCAGGTTTATTCGGATTAAAAACATCCATTAAACACAAAAGCATCACATACACATAAAAAGTCAACAATGACCATTGCATCACACTTTAAAACACAGTATTTCCATTATCAGGACAATTCACAGCTGTAATTACAACTAATTAAGACCAGGTTATTTAAAACAATTAAAACATTTGCTATTCATGTAAAAACCCCTTCCTTAGGTACATGGCTCTTTTAAAAAAAAGACAAGAGAGCCCAAGCTAGCCACACAGATTCAGCCGTCAAGGAAGAGTAGTGCCAGCCTATAGAGGCGGATATTGGTGAGCTTAACCACCTGCAGAATGGTGGACTATCTAACATCTCTATACGCAGGACAAAACAATACAAAATGCTTCAAGACCGCTGGCTCAAATGCAGGGCAGCTGGGATCATTTGGGAAGCCGGGCCATTTTTCCATGTTTCCCCTTAGCTGTAGGCAGTCAAACCTTGCCCGAGTTATGAGCCATCTTTCCTTCTTTTTCGGCTTCCACGAGAGGTAGGGCTGGATCACAGACACCCTACTTATCAGCACATGATGGCTATCAGAGTTGGATGTGCATTCCATGTTTCCCCTCTTTTCCTGTGCCCCCCGGTACAGTGCCTGTTTATTAGTTCTCTGTTGCATTGTTGACAGCAATGTATCTGGAGGGAACAGGTCCTGAATATTACTCGTGCATAAGGATGTCTTAAGTATGCCAGCCAGGGGATTTTGCACCAGCTTTCCGTACCCATAATGCTCCTAATAATAAGGGTTGCATGCTCATTTGCCCATAGGCATGTCCAGAAAACACTTGGAGCGACAGCCCATTGAGCCACCCAAAACTCCATCCCCAACTCCCTGTGCACTGAGGCACAGGGGGTTGAGCCCGGAAGGCCCAGGAAGTGTCTGAAGAACTTATTTTATTTTGCCTGTATTTCTGCAGCCTTGGTGTGGCCCCACAATGCAGCTCTGTATAGAGTAGCTGCCTTTGTCTGGGCAGCATAAACCTTCAAAACTGGTTTCAAGCGCTGGCCCTTGTGCCTACTGAAAAAACGTGAAATTCCTGCTATATACTGGCTAATTTTCTCAGAGATTGCTTTTTGATTTGTCCCTTTCCCAACACTACCTCAGAGAATCTGACCCCTAAGTAGTCAAAGTATTTGACCCTTGGGATAATTTCCCCGTTACACACCATAGGGTGCATCTTTGCGTGCCTGTTCCTACCTACGCACCCCATCACTGCTGACTTGGAGGAGTTAATTTTTTAACCCCAGGCTATAATTAAAGATTGAGTAGCCATCAATCACAGCTTGTAGGTCCCTTGGGGTTCCGGCCATTAAAACCATATCATCAGCGTAAGCCAGTACCGGAATGACCCTCCCACCCCGGCTCAAATAGTCTTCTCTAGTATCAACCAGGGCCTCAAGAAGCCCATTTATGTATAGCGCAAATAATATTGGTGCCAACACACAGCCCTGCTGGACCCCCAGCCCAATGTCAAAACAGTCTGTAGACTGCCCCCATGATCACTGTGAACCCAGGCCTTATTTTCCATGCGGATTTCTCGCAACACACTTAGAATTTCTTCTGGGCACCCCAACAACCCCAGCACAGCTCACAACTTTGAACTATCCACTTTGCCAAAGGCTCTGCTAAGGTCCATAAATGCAAGAATCATTAATGTCATGTTTCACTCTCTGTGTTTGTTTTTTTTGCAAATTGAGAGGCAAATACACAAACCTACCTTTCACACCTTGCACTAATTACTTTTTAGGGAGTATTGATGTCTTTGTTTGGAGTCTAGCCATAACCTGGAAAGGATGAACTGTTCACAATGCAATCACCTCAAACATGTTCACATTTTGAAGCTCAACAGGAATTTCATGAACCACTTTATTGGGTAATATGCATTTCCAGGAATTGTTCTTCTTTCTAATACACTGAAACAGTATTTACATACAAGCAGTGCCTCACTTGTATTGAATCGCTATTCAACAAACAAATGCAGATAAAGGTCCTTCCAAACATCATCCACACAGTCTTTTACTTTCTCTTATACGTAAAGTTTTTGTACTTGCTTACTGTAGAATGTGCGTCGACAGGACACACAAACATAGTCAGATCTTTTGTTTGAAGAAGACTCAAAAACTGCCTTTCCATGCCCATAGGCATGACAAATTAGATCCTTTGAAAGCATAGGATTATCCTGAACACTTCCTGCAAGTGATTTTTCTACATAGAAATCATATTTCAAATAAGTGGTTTTTGCCATTTTAAGAGTAGAAAGTAAACTTTCTACAGTTACAGTAGTCAATATTTATTTTGCACTGATACAGTTTAATAAGAAGATACCGTATTTTGTTGTGATGTGCAGCCAACATGCTTAAGTGGCGAAACTGACTCTCACATCTCCCTTTCTCAAGGCAAGCTAAAAAGTGACCTAGAAGTCCTGTTTTTTCCTGAATTTCACAGTCATCAATTTTCTGCAGCATCTTCATTTGACTTTGTACATTATCATTTGTGTGTAAGATTTGTAAGACATTCTTTAAGATTCTACAAGAGGAACCTGTCAATGTGACACACAAAGAATTACATTTCCATACTAGAGTTTCCTTTCTTACTTCTACTGTACACTGTCCTAATGTATCTTTCAGAAATCATGTTATCTTTCACTTCATATCCATGTCCAGCATCTCCAATAGCAAGAGTCACATTGCTTTTTTTTATGTCGGACCAAAGTCCTTTTCTTTCCCGAAAATACTCTTCCATCCCCGTCTCCTCCTCCCTCTAATCTCTCCTTCTCCTCCAATGCCCGCAATATTGGCCTCTATTTTGACTCTGACCTTTCCTTTGCCCACCATATCTCTCTCACTTCACGTGCCTGGCCATTCCATCTTGACAACATATGTAAGATCCGTCCTTTCCTTACCTTTCATGCCACTAAACTTCTAGTTTCTTCTTTAGTCTTTTCTCGACTATTCTACTGCACCATCTTATTCTTTGGTCTTCCCTCCTCAAATCTTGCCCCTCTCAAATCAATCTATCATTCTTCTATTTGATCTCTTTGCTTGCTCTCTTACCGAGACTCTATTTCTTCTGCCCGTGAGTCTCTCGGTTGGCTTTCCTTTCACTCTCAGCTCAAATTCAACTTCTTTTGCCTAGTGTTCAAACCTCTTCATGGTCTTGCTCCCGTCTACCTCGCCTCTCTTCTCTCATTCTATTCCCCTTCATTCCACTAGTCTTTATTGACTCAATGTCCCCGTGTCCCTGTTCGCAATCTGGTTTCTGCTTTTTTCAACTTCTTGCCCCCCCTCCACTGGAATCTCCTTCCTCTCTCTCTTCGCTCTATCACCTCCTATTCTCTCTTTCGCTCTATTTAAAAACGCACCTACGTCAATCGCTTGTTTGATTGTAACCGGTCGACCCTGAACACTTCCTTCTGCTATTTTATGTACTGCTGATTGTTCTCAGTGAAGTGTGTTGGCAAAAAGCGCTATATAAAATATATATATAAAATATGATGAAATACAAATACAAATGTATCTCTCTTCACTAAAAGATCTTTCTCTATGTGAAGTGTGTATCCACTTGCCCCAAGCACATGTTCTTTCGTGTAAGTACACAAATTGATCAAACATTTTTGTACAATCCCTTTGTGACCTTAGTCAACTTATTTAAATTGTTCAACATTGTAATAAACAATTCCCTTTTTCACATGAAAAACCTTTGTAATGATTCCCTCTTTACTACATGAACACGATCTAATGTCACACTCAAGAGCGAAACATTATTTTATGCACACTCTTAATACTTTTTGTGTACTCTAATGATGTTGGCACACTTCAGAAATGTCTTACTTGATATCTGAATGGTTCCTTTGGGTTCAATAGTTGACATGGCTTCTCTCTCAAATTGTACATTTGCACACACTTCATCTTTAGCATACATTACTAAATTACTGTTATTAGACGTTTGTACAGAACATAAAACATCAGCCTCAACATTTTCAGATTAAGAAACTTTACTTCCCTGCAAACAACGTTCCTTCTTTTTGTCGCATTTCACCCATTTCTTTGAAGGCTTTCTTACTCTATACTGCAGGAAAAAAACTAATATTTAAACTGCATTGACAAATATACATGTACAACATTCAATTTACAATTAGTGTAATATATGCAGTCTTAAACTATAGTTATTGAAGACAATCAAAGTAGTCTAGGTGCTACTAATTAGATAAACTGTAGGCGGTAGTAGCTGTTATATATCATCACTAGAAAATAGAGACTTCTCATTAGAAAATTAAAACGTTATAAAAAACATTACAACGCTGTTGTTGCCCATAGAGAAATGGTGCACCTTTTGAACAGCTGTAACGTTAAAACCGCTCGTCAGATTTGGACCAAATACCATATACTTTAAGAAACTGAATCAAGCATGTACCCCTATACCAATCCATTCTACACGCTCCATGCCATACATGCATAACAGGAAATGTGCAGCCTTCTAATCAAACCTTCCCCATGGTTTTCATGTTCTTGTTCTGCAGGGTATAATGTCTTGTGAGTACATTGCTTAAAGATTGCTTTATGTTGGTGCTAGGTTACTATCATTAGCGCACACTATGAAATGAGCACCGGAAGTGTGGTTAGTACATCCTGGCCCTTGTGTAACATAACATGGAGGTGACTTCAAGTGTATGCAATATGAATATATTACAGAAATCTAATGAAGGTCTACAGAGTTGTGCAAACATTTTTTCTGTAAGAGGTTTTGGTGTACACTTTAGTTTTTTAATGTTTAAATATTGTGGGTGTTGTCATTTCAAACGTATGGAAAGCTTTAGATTGCAGTGTCTTTAAGTTGTGAGTAAGCATGCTAAAACTTTTCAGCACACATGCTGGATCAGTTGTGTGCCACAGAAAAAGGGAGCAGTGTATATCAATATAGTGTCTTAAATCGTCTCTTTGCCATAGAAATGTTTGACAGGCTGGTGTGCCAAAAAATGGCACGCATCAAAGCGTTGGCCATGTATTTTACTTAGACTAAACATTAGATTTAAGGTTTTGACAACTTAATAGTGAACATTTCTAAAAGCCTTGTAGCCACATTTTTGCTTTTGCAATGTGGTGATCCAGCATGTGTGCTAAAAAGCATTTGCATTCTTACCCATAACTTAAGAACACAATAACATGCAGCTTTCCATGTGTTCAACAGTAGAACACCCAAAAGCACTCACCATGCGCGATCTTTAGTCTGGCACAGAAGAAGGAAGCACTGTAAATGGTGGCTGCTGGGACAGGGGGCTTTGGAGCCCCTTTGTTCCGTGCATGTTCATCCAAGGGAAATTGTGATTAGTTTCAGAGTGTAAGTACTAGAGCTCTGCCGCTGGATTTCAAACCAAGGGTGTTCTTTTCTCTGCCAGGGTGGGGTGGATCATGGCCATGACAAAATGTTAAAGGCTGCAGGGCTCCACGGTGCAGTTTCAACACATACAAAAACCTTTCCTCTACAGATTTCACCAGCACAAATCAAAATAAAAACTGTGGCTACAATACCTTTCAAAGTAAATACTCACTATGATCATATCAAGTCCCCAAAACTAATATTCATTGTAAAACACCCTTAAGCTATACTTCAGTGCATTCCATTCATGCCACATATTACTATCAAACAATTCTATGGCAAAGAGGATAAATACAATGATTCTCCTACATACACTACTTCTTTCTTCTGTGCCACAGAAGCGATCCAGGATGTGCTGTAAAATTAATTAGCATTACTTTATGAAGTCCTCGGGATGTTCAAACAACACGTAAGCCTTGCCATAAGAGGCAATCTGCTAATTATGCCAATCTACCATTAATACTAAGCAAGCAATAAGAATGCTATCAAATAATGGAGCTTTTTAATATGCATACAAAATGCAATTTTCAGATACTGCTTTAGTCATATAAAGTGCCCATTAATGTTACCACCTGCATATTATTCTAAGTACCTGAACACATAATAGCTCAGCCTACCTAATTTCTCATACTTATACATTTTTTTAAAGCTATGCCCTTGGCTAAAGTTTTCTTTAGCATACACTGCAGTTAAAAAAATGCTGGAGATCCCTATAGCTGCCACATATTTTAAACAACAGGAGCAAGCATGTACCCCCATACCAATTCTTACTACATGCTCCATGCCCTACACACAGAGTGGACATGTAAAAACTTATAATTAAACCTTCCCTATGGTTTCCATGTTTTGCAGTAAATAACTTTATGTGGGTTCGTTCCTTAATAATTCCTTTATGTTTGTTCTAGGTCACTTTCATTAGCACACTGTATGATATGAGCAGAGTAAAGGGGGTTAGTACATGCTTGTCCTTGTGGAACATAACAATGAAATGACTTCCAGTGTACACAATAGAAATGTATTGCATGAATCTAATGAATGTGTACAGGGTTGTGCAAGTATTTCTTCTGTGAGAAGCTTTGCTCTACAATTTCTATCAGCTTCAAATGGTAGACTGAATGGTGAAGGATTGTGGGTGTTGTAATTTCAAACATGGAATGCTTCAGGTTGGACTGTCTTTAAGTTGTAGGAATTTAAAAAACATGTCAGCACACATGATGGATCATATCTGTGTCACATAAAAAGGTAGCAGTATAACTTGAAGTAGATTTCACCAGCACACTTCAAAATCAAAAGTGTGGCTACAATACCTCTTGAAGTACTTACTATTAACATGTATTCCATTCGTGCCACATGTTACTATTGTGAGACAGGTGGGTATCAAGAGATGACGCATACAACAGAATTCAAGTCGCAAAGAGCGTTATTAAAATGTCAGGATGGTATAAGGCCTAACTTGTCCTATAAATGAGGTAAGGATTCCTCCTGCCTAAAGAAAACTAAGGAAAGTCTGTGTCTAAAAGTCCAAATCAAAGTTATGTCTGTGTCCACAACCTATGCTTGCCCTCACATCTAGAAATAAAGAATGTTTGGCATTCTTCTTAACCAAAATAGTGTTAAAAAGTAAAGCCTCGGCTGCTCTCAGCTTACAATTTTCTTGGGCCTTCTACTTCAGACTCAATACAGTTTGAATATCTGTGTGTGTGCACCAATGTCCAAACAGGCCTTGAGGTTCCCTTTCCCAAGTTTAACGTGTCGTAGTTCACACAAAAAGAAGATCTTGAAGTTTCCCCAAGATTTCAATATAGTATTTATTCTAAAGTAATGTGTTCAATGCTCAATGCCAGAAAAACAACAGGTTCCCTTGATCTGCCTTCTGGTTTGCCTTATCAAGCAGTTCACAGTGGCTTCCTTACAATGTTCTTTGTTGTTCATCTGCAAGCCGACGAGACTCCTCAGATCAAGCAGCGAAATCCGCCTGCAACCAAAACCATACGTAAGGAAAAAACCTGAGGGCTCCTCTTTCTCCCACCTGGCGGCCAAAACCTGGAACAACCTCCCGAAAGAAATAAGAAATACAAAAGACCACCTAAAATTCAGGATACTGCTCAAAACCTGGCTCCTCAAGCCCTCGGAACTAGAAAGAGACAAATGAAACAATAAAACCAAAAATAGAGCAAAGAGAGCTAATTAACAACAAACCCATGACGGGAGAGAAAACACAGGGAACCAGCAGAAAAGGGGTCCACCCACAGAATCTAAAGAGACAATGCAAAGCTGAACCCGATCACAAGCGACAATCCAACCTGGACCTAACAATCCCCAACAGGGCTGACACAGACAACAGACACAATTAACAACAAAACCCAAACTAACAAAGCACAGCCCCCTGCCAGACAGGACAGCATAACCTCATGTGTTAAACCGCCAACCCAACGCAACCTTGCATCCACTAATCAACTATTAATTCACGATTAAACAATAGCCAACCTCACCATATAAGCTTCACACTACCCAAAACAAGTCCACTGGTGTTCCACTAAGAAACCTGCACCTAAGCTAGTAAGTAGAAGATAGAATATAACCCAGGCAGAATCTCTGGAGATGGACTTATATTTCACACAACTAACCCGACACACACAACCAAAATCAACTGGAGACATTGGTATGGTGACTGCCTTGCATCAAATCTGGACATGGTGGTGATAACTGAACCATGCTGCATCCAGATAGAGCCACGGGAACGGACATGGGCCACAATTAGATAAATCCATGGGGACCAGTTTGCATCACGCACAGACTGCGATCGGAGGGCTGGCCTGAGTAACAACAAAGATACAATTGTAGAGACTGACTGACGTGACATATGGACAGAGAGACGAGGGACAACCTTGTGTCATCATGGAACAAGATCACCACAAGGAAGGAAATTTTTCTCAACCTTGAAAGACCCACAAAATGATTGTGCATCTATACAGACAACAATGTTACTAACAAACCCTACTAAAACCTCACCCCTCTGCATACACCTCTCAAACTCTAAATAAATACAACCATACAAATAAAAACCACAGCAAACTGCATGCCCTTCACTACACTGCAACAACAAGCAAACCACACATAGCCTACACAACAGCACATGACGGATACCGACCGTTTACCACACCGAGTAGCTCAGCAAATGGTGTTAACTGAACTGGAGCTACCAACAGCACATCACAGCTCTCTTGCTCTTTCTCCAAATTCTTTCCTACTAACGTAACCCAAAAGACCCCCCTTTTTTTTCTGATCCGCCAGAGCACCAGGGTACCACTCCGGTGGTGATAGTGCATGGTATTAATATCTGTAAACATTAATATTGTTGCTGAATAAATATTCTTTAAATATTGCAATTTGCTTACATTTTAACAAAAGGCACCCCCTTGGGTACTATTCAAACTGTCTGTGACTAAAGGAATGAATATCCATTTGCATCTGTGGGCCACTTTTTAATTGGTGCCTGAGACAGTTTTATGCTCCAGTCGATGATTTGAACCGCCCCTGCCCATTTCCTCCAATCTACATTTTTCTTTTACATTTCATGCTGGGCTCTTCCCCTCCTCCCCCCTCCCTGCCTCTTGGGATGCAGCGACAGAAAAGAAAATCAATAATCCAGCTAAGCAGCTAAGGGAAGGGCAGAGAGAAATGTGCATGTTTTTTCGAATTCTTTAAAGGAATGTAGTAGTGGAAATGAAGTGGGGGGGTTGTCACAATAAAAATTCATTTTTAGTTTATAATTTTGACATAAAAACACAACAGCTCTTGTGCCACCTATAGAAGGTATTAGAAATAGTAAAACAAAAAATTACTTTGTAAATCTATATACTTGTATATGTATGTAATAGGTGGTCCTAAAAGGACTGGTTTGGGGTACATTGATTGCAGTTTTTCAACAAAGTTGGATTACTGATTTAATGTTGTCAAGGAAGAGTGCAT
Source organism: Ambystoma mexicanum (assembly GCF_040938575.1). Taxonomy (NCBI): domain Eukaryota; kingdom Metazoa; phylum Chordata; class Amphibia; order Caudata; family Ambystomatidae; genus Ambystoma; species Ambystoma mexicanum. The sequence continues at coordinate 1,000,492,327 of NC_090930.1, forward strand.
TTTCTTCATCATTTAGATGATGGATCATGTCTTTAAAGATTAGACATGTAAAAATGGATGTTTTTGTTGGATATTGTGAAGGCATCATGAAGTAAGACACAGACAACAGATTCATCTTTCTTAAAACAAGCTTTATTTACTTAAATGTCAGGATGGAGTAGGGCCTAACGTGGCCTATGCTAAGGATTTCCCTACCTAAAGAAAACTAAAGAAAACTAAGGGTAGGCAGTGTCAGTATGAATGAAAAGCCTACACTATACCTATACTTGCCCTCACAACTAAATCTAAACAATGTGTAGGGATGTCAGCAGTAAAATAAATAGTGCTCAAAAGTAAAATTCTAAGCTTCTTCCAGCTCTTTGGCTTTCTCTCAGCTTCCCATTCCCCAAGTTCAAAACAGTTCCATAAATACCTCAGGGTTCCCTTCCCCAATAGTTCACCACAGTTTAACAGTTCCACAAAGGCACCAGAGTTTAACTTCCCTGAGGGTTCAATACAATTCATAAAGTTTCGGGCTTCCCTTCCCCAAGCGGATAGCTCTTTCAGCTTGCATAAATAGTCAATTCAAATCTTCTGGCTTTCAAAACACTGCCAGATCGGCTCCTTGTTCACTCTGGCTTTTCAATAGTTCACATAAATGGCTTTGTCTCTGCATTTACCAGTTACTTCAGCAGCTGTTGTACCATACATGCTTCTATGCAATTGCTTTCCCTGGTTCTTTCCTAGTAGGGTTCACTCTGTCTAGGTGCAGTTGTCAGACCACATGGTCCACCCATTACAGGTCACACAACCAATATCTCTGTTTCCTTGGCTCTTTTCAAGCAGGGCTCACTCAGTTTAGGTGCAGTTATTGGACCACATGGTCCACCCATTACAGGTCACACAACCGATAACCCTGTGCACCTTTGTATTCCTCAGATTCTGGCCAACACAGTTTTTTCTCTCTCAACCTGTAATCCTATGGACTCTTGTATCTTGGATCAACACTTAATTCACCTTCTTCTTGACAGTCTTTTTGGCTTTCCCACAACTTGTATCTCATACAGTTTGCTCTGTGAGATTTACTCATCTCACCCACTTGCTTTCACTACATTCATAGGTGCTTATAAAGGTTCATCACTTGTTTTGCTTTGTAGCCATATTCAAAACATACTCATCATATCCTTTAGTTAGTTCGGTATTCATTAATTCTCTTTGCACTTTTCAAAAGTACTTCACTTGCTTTGTAAACATGTTCATCACATCTTTCAGTTAGATTGGTATTCAATAAGGCTCATTACACCTTTCAAAAGTACATATTATACTTGGTAACTGGTTCGTCATTCAAAGTCATCTAATTTGCCCTTCTTTAGCATGTGCAATAAGATTCATTTCAGTCGGCATTCAGAGGTGCCAATTTCCAGCCCCTAGAGCACTCTGTGAGAGATGTTTTGGTGTCAAATATCTAATAGCTTCAGCTTTTATGGTGAGGGTTTATGGGTGTAGTTCATAACATATGAAAAGGTGTAGGTTGCAGTGTCTTTCAGCTGTGCGTAATAATGCTAATACATTTGAGCACACATGCTGGATGATTTGTGTCAAACATAAGAAGGGAGCACTGTAATGGAATTAGCCTTTTATTGCTGCTTGATAGTGGGCTGTGATATATATGGAATGCATTGAAGCATTGCTGATGGATTTTCTATAGTGAATATTAGATTTGGGGACCTGATATGTTAATAATAACTATTTCTAAAGGCATTTTAGCCACACTTTTGATTTTTCATGGTGTGGTTTTAATATGTAGATTAAAAGTCAGTGTATGTGAATGTCCACTATGGGTACGTTTTCAAATTTGCATTCTATAGTGTGAACTGAGTAAAGGGTAGTTTATATGCTCAGGTGATAGCTAGGTAATTGTTTCACTCTGAACACTGCTTTTGGTGCTTATTTGGTAAACAGCACTCACAATAGAAATGTCACTGTTAGGGACATGGTTGCATATTGGGAAAGATGTATTTGTAATTTTAAATATTTGTTAGTGTGTGTGCATGGCAAGCAATGTTCCCACATGACATTGAACCCTGCGGAGCATGGAAACCTTAGGGAAGGTTTAATTATAAGTGTATACTGAACCAGAGAAAGAAAATTATTGCTGCGCCGAGGTTGGTTCAAATGGATTAAATTATTTGGAAACCTCTTCAGACCAAACCTCTAAAAAACAGGAAAAAACACCATGGGGCCAAGAACTTTGAATTAAATCTGTATTGAATTGAACAAACAAATAACTGTTAGACAAATTCAGTAAAAAACAGTCAAATAACATGTGCAAGTGCAGAAATTAACAAATTGTTAAAAACATCTAAATACACATGTTCAGAATGAATAAAGACTTAAACCGAAACAAAAAAAGGAAGGAAAAAGAAAAGGGGACAAACATAGAAAAAGTACAGTTTACAAATAAATTGGAAACCTAAACGTAAAAAGGCAAAAGGAAGAAACTAAACCAGTAAATGACTTTCATGTCTACTTAACAAAATGCTATTCTGAGCACACGATATTAAACATATAATCTAGGTTATCACTTATTAGTCCTGATTATGTTGTGGACATAGGTTTAAACAAGAAAAATCAATGAAAGAAGTTATTTCCTCTCATCAGAGTCCTTTTTTTGTCTGAACAACGTAAATGATAAACGGATTCGAACCGTCACTTTGCATCGAAGTAAACTTTGTCTTCTGTGGTCAAATCTGCCAGTGCAGTGGGTGAAGCGGAGAGAAGCAAGGTCTTGTGTATTAATATGGAGGCTGTATTCCAAAGTCCAGAAAATACAGTCTAGATGTATAGCAAATAACCTTCAAGCCCCTCACAATTATTGCGTTTCAGCGGGAAAGACACATTTAGAGAAAAATAAAATATTCCACCTTCATCATGGCATCAATCAATGGACCCTGCGATACAAAAAGAAAAAAAGAGAAAATAGTGTATCACAATTAGAGTTATCTTGGCAGGTGTTTAAAACATGTCAAATGGATGTTCAACTTAATAAATAAGAATTATATCGATAGAAAGGACATTGACAAATACTCAACTCCATGCTCCTTGTACTGTGACAACCTTGCCCACAGGAAGAGAGAAATGGAGTTAACAATTCTTTCTTGCCATCCATGCAACGGGACCCCACCACATGTGTTACCCTCCAGAGACTACCTGTCCCATATGCTACCGTGCGTGCTAAAAATCCAAATAGTGGTGAGGATTAGAGTACCTAATCAGAAATCAACCACAAAGGGGTGCTGAAAGAGACACTGCCTCATCTTGGAGTGGACCTATTGTGTAGTCCAATACAATCGGCACCAGGGCAGCCACCTAGAACATATCTTGATGCCAGAAGAAATCTTAGTGTAGACAGCTGGATGTCTGCAATTCTGCACAGATGGCTGAGGGCAGAAATAACAATATATAAAGTGAGATAGAGCAATGGGTCCCAAATATTTGTTGTGTTCGCGCGGCAACACAAAATTAATAGATACAATCCAATAGCAAGTTACCTTGAAATGGTCTGATCCCGTATATAATTGTATCCCATGCGGACACTACACATAAAGAAATTTGCGGGGCCGATAGGGAGATGGAATCCGAAAGGCCAGTACCAAGGCAGTGCATCACAGTGAGGAAAAACCTACAGGGTGAAGAAATAAGAATAGCAAGGTTGCTCTCTTATTAACAGAATCTCCCTTGGTTGAACATAAAGTTAGCCCTATTTGTTCCCCATTAGGAAGGGTAGAGAAGGGGAAGTTTTTACCAGTTTACCTGTGAGCGAGTGTTCGAGAGCGTGTCTCTGCAGCCGTCTACAATGGTGTCTAGCTTCCCGCAGCCCGGTGTTCTGCAGAATGTGGAAGTGAGAACACCAGTCAGTGTGAGGCTGTAAGGAAAAGAAGGCGATGCAGCCACATCCAGCACACCCATTGGTCCACATCACTAGTGGGAGGGCTTATAGTGTCATTAATCACCGCCCATCATGTCTGAAAGTGTAGATGGGCTGGTTTTGGAAATAGTTTGCCACACGTCTCTTTTAGGACGTGTATGGCAGCACCCAAGGGCTCATTTGTTCGAACTGCACAAAGTATAGAAAAGCAAACAAAAAAACGTGTATGGCAGCATCCAAGGGCTTGTTTGTTCGAACTGCACAAAATATAGAAAAGCAAACAGAAACCCGTGTAGGTGCACAGTAGGAATGCGTTAAGATTGGGCACCAAGTGCAGGCGTTTTTTGCAGTGCTGGTGTCTCATGAGTTGCAAAATTAAAGGGATACAACCGCCAAAGTTCACGGAAGGAAGATAAGTGGAAATTGAGAATAACAAAAAGTACAATTGGTTTTTCGGCCCAATAGTTGATAAATGGGTCGGTCTCGAGATCATTAGATGCATGGTACTATAGATGCAATGCAAACTAGAGTGTATCGAGACTTGAAGGCACAGTGTGCATCATATGCTGAAATCACGTGGATGGCAGTTGTTGAAAGAGTGACACACCAACATTGAGGGACACTCCCCAATCTGTGCAATTCTGAAAATGTCACAGATGTCAGAATGTTTGTGAAAGTACCAACTTGGATGGAGTGGATGCTGTTCTGCATGTGGTCACAAACGTCAGAGTATTGTACAATTGCCAATTTGTTTGGGTGTGGGACCACTACCAAACAAATTCATGTTAGAATTGTTCATATGCATAGAGCATCATGTTCACGTCTGGGCAGTATATAACTCATTTAGTCCATTTTCCTGAGTGTCCATCCTGCAGCTTCATCTACTTTCCAGGTTCAGACATCTGGTGTGTATATTCGGGTCAAATTGGATTTTCTCCAGGACCCATGGAAGATCATCAGCTGTGTGATGATTAGTCAAATAGTGGGCTGCCAAAGGTGATGTAGTATGCTTGCACCGGATCCTAGAGCAATGCTCCAAGATCCTGGTTCCTACATTTTGCATGGTTTGCCCTACGTTACGGTAGCCACATGGGCATTCGATGCAGTACACCACCTGGCTGCTTTCACAGTTTGATTGGTGTTTAAGGGTCCAGTGTCTTTCACCAATTAGGAAAATTTGAATTTTCCTTGTGAATCCGCACACAGAGCACGAACCACAGGGGTAGTGCCCTGTTACCTTGCTGAGGTTCCAGAGCCCTGAGCGGGGAGTGTCCCGAACAAATAACGAGTTGACTAAATGTTTTTGATGTTCCGTGCTCGCTTAAAAGCGAACTAGGTGTCGGTTCATCTGGCAGTTGTAGCTTAACTATTGGCCAGTTTTTATGAATCACCTTCTTGATATTGAAAGAATTCGGACCATAAGTGGTCACACATATGACTCTGTCTAGTTGTTCCTCATCTCGAGGAGGTCTAGGTTCAAGAAGTACATCTCAGTTCATAAATCTGGCTCTTTTCCTTGCAGTTGAAACTAGTTTTCTTGGATACCCTCTTAGCATAAGTCTGTCACCCAGAGTGGTGGCATTTGTGTAAAAATCCTGAATTGAGGAATAGTTTTTGCAGACCCGCAGGAATTGTCCATATGGGAGATTTTGTCTGACATGTCTAGGGTGATCACTCCTGTAGTGTAATAGCGTGTTGCGGTCAGTGGGTTTTCTGTACAGGTTGCATTCAAGTTTCCCTTCTTGGCAGGCGATTTGAAGGTCCAAAAAATGTACTGAGTTCTGGTCGTACTCCATGGTAAATTGAATGTTGATGTCGCAACTATTTAGCCACTCTTGAAAAGATTTGAGAGATGGTTCATCACCAGTCCATAGATAGATGACGTCATCAATATACCTTCGCCATTCTAGGATGTTTGTTTGCCATGGATTGGTCTGGCTGTAAATGTATTTCTCTTCAAAGATGCCATGAAGAAAATGGGTAGATTTGGGGCAAAAGTGGCGCCCATCGCTGTCCCCTTTATTTGCAGAAAAAAATGATTGTTGAAAGTAAAAAAGTGTTTTCAAAGAGCTAAAGTCGTGAGTTCTATAATGAACTCTAGTGGGACTCGAGATTGGGTATTGTCAAGAGTTAGATGTTGGTAAATGCAATCTATTTCAGCCTCCTGTGGAATGGACATATATAATGATTTTATATCCATAGTCACCAAATATTGGTGACTATGATCAAAATGAAGTCCCTCAAAGGTTTGGATCCTATGCATAGTGTCCCTAAGATATGATTTGGACTTAATGCTCATGGGTTTTAAGAAACAATCCACGAACCTGCAAATAAGTTCTAGTATCGACCCAAAGCCCGGCACTATGGGCCTCCTTGCTGGAGCCTGAGCATCTTTATGGATCTTCGGGGGGAAGTACAGACATGGAGCCCTTGAGATGTCATCAGGAAAGCTGCTTCTTTTTCCGTAATCCAATCCCTCTCTGCCGCAAAGGTGACTATCTCAGAAATGTCTGTTTTGATTTCTTTATTGGGATCCTTCTTGAGTAGGAGGTAACAAGTGTGGTCATCCAAAAGGTTCATGACCATCTGGGTATACCGTTCGTTAGTCATGAGAACAATCCCGCCACCTTTATCCGCCGGCTTGATTATTAAGTCCCGGTTGTCAGCCAAGTGTTTAAGGGCCATTCTTTCATCAGCCATGAGATTCTGGCGGGCAAGGCTCTTTCTACTTCTCATATGTTTGATGTCCTTTAGGACACATTTTTCAAAGGTGATTAAGTCTTGCAGGTTCTGACTGTCAGTGGAGTGAAAGACGATGGTGGGTGTAAACCTGTGTCTATTTCACTTTCTTGTCCGCCATGTTCTTTGAAAAATGCATGTAATCTGAAGGTTTGGAAGAACCGTCGGATTTCGACTTCCATTGTGTACCAATCAGTGTCATTTGTAGGTACAAAGGATAAACCCTTAGACAAAACCGAAATTTGGCACGGTGTGAGAGTTGTTTCTGCTAGATTAAAGATTGGTAACAAATTCTTGTCTGAGATTAAGGCTGGCGTCTCTGCTGCCTGAAGTGCCTGCGTTGTCCTGGGGAGGGCATATTCCAAGGGTGGGTTCCAAGGGTGGCCCCCATCCTCCTCCTCATCCTCCTCTGCCTAAAAAAGGGAACTGTGAGAGCAGGGGTACTTGGAACTGTGGTTGACCAAATTGTGGTAAGTATGGTTGAAAATTGTAGTTTGGCCCGTCACCGGATGAGTTGCTACTCGAGCCTGAAAAGGTTACCCATCTTCTCCTACCCCTCCCTCTTGTTTAGGATGCACCTTCCTGTTTCTTCAATGAATTGATATCATTGTCGGAAGTGTAGGGGTAGATGACCACAGTGTTGAAGTCATTAATATCTTTCTTGAGCTTGTTGGTTTTTCTAGTTAGCGTGTTCGACTTAAACAGCTCAAACTGTTTATTAATCTCATTCAGTTGTTCTTGAGCATTGGTAATTAGGGTATTGGCTTTGAATTTAGTTTCCTCTATTTCCAAAGTCTTGAATAGTTCTGCACCTATGCTTTGGGCTGTAGTTATGGTCAGCACCATCAGTTCTTGACTGCACTTGGTTGCAATGGCTGAAATTAGTTGTGTATTCCTTATCCTCTAGAAAGAGTCAGGGTTTATTCCAAACAACTGGGCCAGCGGGTATAACGCTGGACTTCAAGTATTCCCTAAGGAAGTGGCCGTGCAATTTGGTGCGAAAGGTTTTCTTTTTAAGTTTCAATAGATCTTCAGTGGTGTTGGTAGAAACACTTGGTTGATTAGGATCCGGAGGGTCAAAGAAGGAAGTGCCACAAATTAGTTCAGAAGTTTCCTCTTCAGAGTAGCTCAAAGTGGCTCTTTCTGCCATAGTATCTCACACAGCAGGTGGATTGGGTGCAAGTGGTGGGAGCCAGTGCATGGATGTGCGTGTTATAGAAAGACGAGTTGTAAGGAAAAAAGGGATATCTCTAAATAGATCAATCAAGATGCAGTGCCTCCGATTAGGGAAAAGCTGTACTCCAAGTAAATCCCCAGCTGTACTCTAAGTAAATCCCCTATCTCGGAGGTTCCTAAACCGAAAGGACAACTGTTGTTGTCAACAAAAGAATCATTAATACCTAACCACCCTCGGGTGGAGTCAGTTTGCCCTTTGGAAAGCGCTGCAATATAGGGCATGTATATACTGAACCAAAGAAAGAAAATTATTGCTGCGCCCGAGGTTGGTTCAAATGGGTTAAATTATTTGGAAACCTCTTTAGACCAAACCTCTACAAAACCAACATTTCTTACACAATGTATTCAAACATTTGACTGGAAAAAACACCATGGGACCAAAAACTCTGAATTTAATCTGTATTGAATTAAACAAACAAATAACTGTTAGACAAATACAGTAAAAAACAGTGTTTACGTTCACTGTTATGCTATGCTTATATGACATGGAACATGTAGAATGGATTGGTATGGGGGTGCATGCTTAATCCTGTAGTGCATTGCTAATATAACTGTGGATATGGGAAACACGTTTTTAAAAAGAAAGAGTTACATTTTACAGCTACAGTGAGGTGTGGAGAAACATATCGAGAGAACATGTACAGTGGACACGAAGGCCATGGCTATTGGCCCGGTAGTGTTTTAAAATATACAGTGGGCAAGGAATATGGTCATGCTCTATGGCCAAAGGACCTGGCTAATGGGCCCGAAAGACACGTGTTGCGGTCATGGACAAAGGTTTTGGCTACATAGTGGGTCCAAAAGAAACACACCATGGCAACAAGTAGAGTGGACATGGCCAAAGGCAGTGTCCACTTTCCATGGCCAAAGGCCATGGCTGCAGGCCCAGCCATGCTCACTCACAAAAGAAACATCGGGGGAACATGCATCATGTACACGCCCGAAGGCCCTGGTTAGTGGGTCCGAAAAGCATGCATAGTGGACATGGCTGAAGGCTGTGGCCATCTAAAGGGTCCAAAAGAAACATATCGGGGGAACATGTACAATGCACACGGCCAAAGGCCATAGCCACTGGCCAGAGTCAGAGGCCAAGCCTTGTGGCCTGTAAAAAAAATGATGGTATAGAAAACCCTTGAAAATCATCGAAAAACTTTTTGGTCACAGGGAGGTTAAGGTGAGCAATAGATTGTGCCACAATCTTTGAAATTCAGGAAACACAATTTATGTTGCAAGGATGTTAAGGTGAGCAACACACTGTAACAAAACCTTTAAATTTAGGGAATATTTTTTATTTGCAGGGACTTTTGGGTGAAAACAACGCAGCAAAACACATTAAAATAGACAGAAAATTCAGCCAAAGCCCCCTTAACTTCACAACCCCTGTTGCACAGTGTATTACCTCACTGATGACATCTGAGACTACATCACTAATGACATCACTTATTACATAATATGACATTACTGATTACATTACTGGTGACATCACTATTTACATCACTAAAGGCCATGGCTACTGGCCCGTTAGTGTTTTATATATATACAGTAGGCACGACTGAAGACTGTGCTGTATAGGGTTCATGGCCAAAGCCTGTGGCCACCTATTGTGTCCATAACAGTAGTGTTTTAAAATATAGCCTTGTCGGTCCAAAAGAAAAATATCGGGGGAACATGCAAAGTAGGCATGCCCAAAGGCCATGGCTAGTGGTCTGGTGGTGTTTTAAAATATACAATGGGCATGGCCAACGAATGTGCTCGCTGGCCAGAGCCAGAGGCCCTGGCTAGGGGGCCCGAAAGACATGCATAGTAGTCACGACCGAGTGCCATGGCCACCTTGGCCATATCGGGGGAACATGTACAGTTGACACGGCCGAAGGCCATGGCTAGTGGCCTGTAAACAAAATATGCTATAGAAAGCCCTTGAAATTCAATGAAAAAACTTTAGTTGTAGTGACGTTAAGGTGAGCAATGCATTGTAACAAAACCTTTCAATCTTCCATCAGTGATGTCATATATGATGTAATTGATGTAATTGCTGATGTCACCAGTGATGTAATGTCTAATATCATCTTTGTGGTCATACGCGGCGCAAAAGGTGGTGTGAGGTTAAAATGGACAATTTGTGGGCTACCAGGCACTTGTAAATTGTTAGGTAGAAATGCTGAAGATGTTTTAGAGATTAGGGAAGGGGGAGGGCTTTCTGGGTCTTTTATGCTTGTTTTAGGAATTTTATTTTGTATCATTTGGCATAGTTCTGGTTGGTATGAAAGATGGTCCTGTAAAGGTCTGTCTATATTAGGTTTATGGATTAAAACCAAACACAATATAAAACATTTAAAAAAAAGAAGTTAAGGTGGCTTTGCCTGAATACTCTGCCGAATTTCAGGGGTTTTGTTGCATTATATTTTCACGTTAATGTCCTTGCAACTAAGGGTTTTCAATGAATAAATATATATATTCTGTGACAAAAAACTTTGTTAAAGGGACGTTATGGTTAAGTTGCACTAGTAAAAACCTATGCAATTCACTCACAAAAAACATTGTTAAAGGGACGTTATGGGTAAGTTGCACTACTAGAAAGCTACGTATTCACTGACAAAAATCGTTGTTAAAGGGACGATATGTTTCAGTTGCCCTAAGAAAAACCTATCAAATTCATTGCTACAAGTACTTGAAAGGAACGTTACACTTACTTTGCACTAATAACAACCTATCCATCTTATGGTTACAAGTAAAACCAAAAAAACCCAGAAATGCACCAGTTATGGTAACCTAAGCAACCATAACTCGTGCCACCACTGTGCACTGCTAAGACTAACACCCAGGACATCAAAGACAACATCACAAATGTCATTGATGACATCACTGATGACATCACATATCTGACCCACTTGTTTTTGTTCAGTGAAATAACTAGGCCAGGTGGTTTTTGTTCACTGACAGTCACAATACTAAAATTCAAAAGATGCTGTATATCTACACGTTACCCTTGTCATATGCTCTTAAAGCACTTTCCTTAGGGTTTGGTTTTAGCTCATGGTGCACGTACATGGGGCAATACGCGGGCCTCAAACACACAATTCATTTGTATACATGAAGATAAAATGTAATGCTATTAACATTTTCTGATGATGCTGTTTCTTTCTTCCTTACTATAGTTTCCCTGTATGTGCCTGGCTCTGATTTGTATGCATTGTGGGTCTTCATATGTATTGCTTGTAGTAGCACAAGTGTGTAGTCCATCTTGAATTGAAAGCTAGTTATTACATGTTTAACATAACACATGTTTAACATAACACAATCACCCTTTACATCATGTAACCAACATTATAAACACATCCCCTTGTAGGGACTTTTCATCAAAATTAATTCAATATGTGATGTCATCTTTGATGTCCTGGTTGTTAGTCTTGGTAGTGCACACTGGTGGTGTGAGTTATGGTTGCTTAGCTTACGATAACTGGTGAATTTCTGGGGTTTTCAATTTAACTTGTAACATAATGTCCCTTTAACAAGGTTTTTTAATTATATTTCATAGGTTTTTATTAGTGCAACTTAACCTTAATGTCCCTTTAACAAAGATGTTTCACTGAATTTCATACGTTTTTATCATTGCAACTTAACCATAATGTCCCTTTAACAATGTTTTTTCAGTGAATTCCGTGGGTTTTTACCAGTGCATCTTAATTTACTAATATCATACTTACCACAATATAGCAGCATTATTATCCAATTTAGAATGTTTCACCTTAAAACTCTGCCATTCCCCACATTCTAACATCATTTTTAACACTTCTATAAACTTTGTCCAACTTTTCCCACTGTTTTTGTGTTCATCGACTGTTCACAAACGTCTGATGTAATAGCAGACTTTCCGAACAGTGTCACATGACCACACACGCGCACTGAATGATGATGTGTTCGCGAATGTAGCCGCACTTTGCAAACAAGTCTGTGCTCCGTGTACAGTTCGGGACTGCATTCTTCAGCTCATCTAGGAACTTTCAAGCTCAAAATGTACCTTTGCACAGATCCTACACCTATTCTTACTCATCCATTAACAATCTAGCACACAGCACCTACTTGGAAGAATATTAGCAAAACTGCTATTTATCTTAAAACTGCCATCAGCTATTGCCATCCCTCCTCACCAAGAACCACCACAAGCTGGAGGACCTACACAGCGAAAGAAGCGCAAGTGCCTACCTCTAGCACCCAGAGAGAATCATGGATGTGGCAGTTTTTTACCACTGTTGGTAATGTACCAAAGGCTAAAGCTACCAAAGTGAAATGCACTTAGTGCAACGATGTACTCTCGCAGATTACCTGGTGGCTCTCTTTATGCACCAAGAAGAGAGCCCACATCCAAGTCTGCATCTCTGCGGCATCTAACAACTTGGCATAACTCTTTAAAATCTGTAAGGTGCTGGCCAATCCTCCTGCACTCTCTACCTCTCTGATCCCCTCCGAGGCCCTTTGCATGAACCCGGCTTCTCATTTCTTTTCTAAAACTCAGGGCATCCTGTCCTCTCTCTCTTCTACCCCCTGTCAAGGAGTTCTCCCCTACTCATCTGAGTCCATTCTTTACTGGTGTCCTTGGTCGATGCCTTCTTGCGGATGGACCGGGTCTTGAAGAAGGCTGCCCGATTCTCTGACAAATCCAGAATGCGTTCAGTTTCCGGGACGCCGAATCCAGGAATCCAGGAGGCAGTGGAAGCACGCTAGCCAGGAATCCAGGAGGAAAGTAGAAGGGGGAGGACTAGGAAGGGATAGTGGGATTAGAAAAAGGACAAGAACCGCGAGCTATGGAGCACACGTCTGGTCGCTACTTCGCAATAGCATTGAGACGCGCGGAGCCGTGGAAGGCGTGGTCTATTCATAGAAAAGGCTACGTCCAGCGCATGGAGCGAGTAGGGAGTACGCTGGATGGCCATGTTGGGAGTATTAGTGAGTGTAAGCCCGCTGTGACAGGGACCAAGAAGCCCAAAAGGGGCGCACTCTGTGATTCATGACACCCCATCCCCCCCTACTCCCTGCTCTTCCTCTAACTCTTCTTCAGCCACCTCTCCTCCCTCTTTCTCTGCCTTTCCCATGTTCTCCTCAGACGAGGTTTCCAGACAAGTCCGATCTATGAAAGTCTTGTCAAAACAGGTTCACTCCTGTTCCTCCAAAACCATCAAGGACCACATTGACACATTGGCCCCTGCTCTGGCTGTCTTCTGCAACTACTCCTTCTCCACTGAAGTCTTCCCTTCTCCCCTGAAGCCCTCCCTTATGCACCGTTTTCTTCTTAAGAAAACCTCTGCCGACCCATCCTGCACGGCTAACTATCGCCCCAACTCCATCACTCCTTTCCTGGACAAACTCCTTGAAAAGCTGGCCATCTCCCAGCTTAATCTTCACACTGAATCTGTTGGTTGTCTCCATGACCATCAGTCTGGCTTCGGAACTGCCCGAAGCATGGAACTGCTCTCCTGAACATCCGTGTAGACCTGCTCTCCAACCTCGATTCCAACACTCCCTGTGTCCTCATCTTAATTGATCTCTCTTCTGCCTTTGACATGGTCAACCATGCCATCCTGCTAAACCGTCTCCGTGATAACCTTGGTATCACCAATCAGGCCCTGTCTTGGCTGACCTCTTTCCTCTCTGATCGACCCTCCCAGGTCTAACTTGGGTCCTTCCTCTCCTCTATCTCTACCTGCGGTATTCCTCAGGGGTCTAACCTCTCTCCCTGGCTGTTCAACCAATACCTGGCACTTCTTGTCCACCGCATTGTCACTCCCTGCCTCAACTTTCAGTGCTATGCAGATGGCACTCAACTCATTTTCAGGCTCCCTTACGCCACTTCGTCTCCTCTCATCTCTGACTGTCTGTCTGCTATCCAGGAGTGATGTGTCTCTGCCTTAACACCAGTAAGACCGCAATTCTCCCTGTGAACACACCTCCGCCCTCCTTTCCTGTCACTCTGTAGCCAACCTCTCTTGGCCCTCTTCCTTCTCCCACCTGTGAGGCTAAAAACCTTGGGGTCATCTTCGACTCCACACTCTTTTTCTCTCCTCACATCTCTGATGTCTCTAAGAAGTCACACTGCCATCTGCACCTCCTCAGAGGTATTCTTCCTTTCCTCTTCTTCCCCCAGAAGCTCACTGTCTCCAGTGTTCTGATTCTCTCTAGGCTGACTACTGTAACAGCCTCTTTCTAAATCTGCCTGCTTCTTCTCTCCACCCTCTGCAACTCATCCAGAACAGGACTGCGAGACTTGTCCTTGGCCTTAAGCCCAGGGATTGTATCTCTCCAGGAATGACATTTATGCACTGGCTCCCAGTGGCTGCGAGGATTAAGTTCAAACCCATCTGCATTGTCCACAGGGCCTTCTGGGGCCTGGGGCCTCAATACCCTCAACTCTCTCTTCCTAAATATCTTCCTTCTCAAGCTCTTCTCCGCTCACCTGCCTCCACCTCCCTTAGGGTCAGTCGCTTATCCAAGCAACAAGTTGGTGGTAGATCTCTTTCTTTGACTGGTACCTCCCTCTGGAACAGCCTCCCTGCCTCCCTGAAACTTGAGGAGAACCATCTGAGGTTCCGGAAGTACCTCAAAACCCTTCTTTTTGCTTCTGCTTTCTCTCCTCCTCTCCCCTGCTGAACTCCTGGCTGAAACTGAAACTGCACTGGTCACCTGGCTACCCTCTGAACTCTTGCCCAGGTCCCCTCCCCCAATCAGTTGCACACCTGCACTGCCTCCCTGGTATCCCTTGCACTTGGGGACAGTCCCCTCTAAGCACTTGACACCTGATATCTGCACTTACCCTTGCACTTGCCATCAGCTGGCTGCACTTTTACTTATTGCTTTTCTTATTCTATTTATGTTAATGTCAATCCCATGTACTGCACTGCCCCCACCCCCTTACCCCCGCACCTTTCCCCTTCCCCTGCACTTGTGCGATCTCAATGTCACCTGGCCTAATAAGATCCTTGCCTTGTCGCGCCTTGAAACACTTGTGTATAGGCGCTTTATAAATGCCATATCATATATAATATCATATCATGTGCCGCCATACCAAATCCAACAGCCGAAATCATTCAATTTTAATTATTTTTAGTTTCTATGTCCTGTAAGAACGGTTATAAAGCCACGCCTACCACGTGAATGCAATGACGCCTCCCACAGCTCCGCAACGTGGCTCTTGAATGGTTCTCTGTCGTATCTGTGATCATTCCACTACACCCATAGGAAACTTGCATGATTCTGTCATTGCTTTTTTGCCTTGCCTTCAGACACTTTTCACTACTGTTGTCAAAAGCTATTTGCAGATACAAAACCCATGTTACTATCCCTTTTTACTTTCCCTCACTCCTTAACCTCTCTCCCTTGTGTTGTCAACTTTGAGTATTTTCTATTCTTTAGTTTAGCTCTTTGTTTTCTTTATTTTTGCACTTTTTCATTTGGTGCATTTTTTTTGTCTTGTCTTCTTTTTCTTCTACCGTATACATTTTCCTCCCCGTGCTGCATTTACCATCAACTCAGGACACTGGGAGAGCAGCGACAAGGCCATACAAGTGGTCATTGTCCCTCCGAAAGATGATGATGTTATCTGGGTTGCCACCGCCTCACCCCCCCTGCAAGAAGCATGCAGCATAATGTTGGCCTCCAACAGTTGGAGATACTTCCTGATGCCAGAGCACCACTGCATGAAGGAGGTGAAGGAGGTCCATTGCACCTTCTGCCAAAAGGTCCTGTGAAAGGGGCCGTCCAATGTGCCATCCCAGATCCTGGGCACCTCGATACTTATTCAGCATCTGGTGAGGGTCCACTGGGATGAGGTGGACGAGCCGTAGCAGAATGCCTACTACATGCAGAAGGTGAAGGCTCATGCACCCCAGGCAGCACGATGGGTCAGCGGTGCTGCATCCATCTCCTCACCTGCAGAACCATCAGCCTCAGCCATATCATCTCCAGCAACATCTGGGGCCACAGCTGCAGCACTTTCCACCAGCAGGGCAATGGCGGCTGTACCACCTGTGATTCAACTTACTGTCATTTGGCCAGTGGTGAACCTGAGCGAGTGCATGATCTTGTGCCTCAAATGCCACAACAGGATTCCCTCTGGAGGTTCCACCCTAGATGAGTGGGCACTTGAAATTGCAAACCACCAGCAATTGCAAACAACCAGCAACTGCAAACCACCAGCAACACTGCCTCCGCCAGGAGTTTTTTTGAAGTGCCAATTTTCCCCCTTTTTGAAAAAAAAAAAAAAACAAAGATATACGTTACCTGTTTTTACACCTTTTCACATGTTCAAACCCTATGGTTCTTCACATCCAAGTACCCCCCTCCTCCTTTCACCCCCAAGTTTCTTGTCAGAACAACCGTTTATGTACTTTTTTTCTTTCTATGTTTAACTACTTGGACTGCATGAACGGATTCATTAACCTTATATGATCCATTTTATACTGTATATTTCAGTAGAAACCTACATATGTACTCATTTTTTGATAACCGCAGTTAGACAAAATGCACCACAGTTATTTCATGAAAACGGCACATGTGCACTTTTCATCATTTGAATACCTGAAACAGCTCCCAATGCATCCAGCTACCCTCCCTACACCCACAAACACGCTCCTCCCCTCCTCATAATGCTCCGGCACTGCCTGTCAATATACACTCGATGTTTTCCCTGATGCACTTACTTAGACATATTTAACATTATAACTGTTTTCATATAGCCGCGATTATGGCACAGCCATAGCTGCGGTTATCATAAATCCCTTTCTACTATATAATTATCTACTGCATCCTAGACTACACAATTGAACATGGTATACTCTCACCTCCGATTATTGAGTATGTCCAGCCTTTGACAGCGAGTGGTGAGTCCCTTGTTGTCATGACCCATAGAACTTGCCCTTTCTGGACCTCCTGGTCCTTATCGCGCCGGGGCTTGTATTCATTGTTACTCCCAACATGGCTGCAACTAGCGACTAGCCTCACACCATCTTTCACGTCGCACATGGCATGTCCTATAAATTGGGCACGCCCCTGCGGCCCCGCGCGTCTCAACGCTATCATTAGGTAGTGACTTGACGTGTGTGTGTTGTTCGGCGAATCTTCTATCCAAGATCCTGGTTTCCTTCCTCCTTCCTTCTCCCTTTCCCTCTATTCGACTCCTGGAATCCCCATTCTTAGCGACCGCTACCTACTTTCCTGGACATCCTGGAACAGCGGCCTTCCCGGAACTCTGAACGCGCTCTGCAGCCGGACGAGACTCGAGTGAGTCTATGCAAGACCCGATCCGTCCACAAGAGGAATCCTCCCGCGGAACAGAGCAAGAAGCGATCCCAGGTGAGACGGGGGGAGATTTATGACAGTTTGAGACGCCAAACGACGGACACTGATACTGCTATAGAGAAAGCAGTCCAGGACCTTATGCGTGGCATGCAAGAGCTCACAAGTGAAGTACAGACTTAAAGGCTGAGAATGCTGCGCTAAAGCAGCTAGTTTTGTCTCGTGACCTCGCTAACAAGGACAGTGTGTTACTTGGTGGAGTGGTGGACAAATATGATGGATCGGCAAAATCCTTACGCGGATTCCTGGCTTCCTGCTTGGTGCATTTTACCTTTAAGCCCTATTATTTTTCAACTTCTAGGGCGAAGGTGGGCTTCATTATCTCACACCTCACAGGGAACACGTTAACCTGGGCTACGCCCTTAGTCAACTCAGGGGATGCCCTCCTGGATGATTATGATGGATTCATTTAGGCACTCAAGACTATGTTCGACCGCCCAGAACAGTTTTTTAGTGCTCAAGAACACTTACTTGATTTCCGACAGGGTACCCAGGATATGCTAACATACGTTACTAGATTCAAACAACTGGTCAAGGAAGTGGATTGGTCCTCTGAAGCAAGTTTCACTCTATTTTGCAGGGGTCTAAACGAGGACATTAAGGATGAATTAGCCCAGGTGGCTCGTCCTAGTTCCTTCCAGGCTCTTATGGATCTAGCCCTGCAGATAGACTTTCGAATCCAGGAAAGAAAGGCTGAAAGAAGAAAGACCAAGACACCTTTTCAAAAGAATTCCCTTGAGACCTCTGTTAAAACCGATTCTGACCCAACCCCTGACACAGATCCGGAACCCATGCAAATCGGAGCCTTCCGTGGGCCTATTTCCCCTCAAGAAAGGATGAGAAGGATCCACACAGGCCTGTGCATGTATTGTGCCTCGGATAAACATCTTGTTAGAGAATGCCCTCTAGCCCCTCCACGGCGTTCGGGAAACGCCAGCTCCCGATCCTAGATGGAGCGAGGTGTCGGGAGAGAGATGTTTGCTCCACATCAATTCCATCCTTGAACTCTCCTGGACAAAATAGTTTGGTGATACTACAGGCCTTCCTCTCGCCCTCCAAAGACAAGACCTATCCCATTCTGGCCTTGGTGGACTGCAGAGCTATGGGAATTTTCATTGATCAAGACTGGGTAGTAAGTCATCATATTCCGTACGAGACACGAAACACCATGCAGCCGGTGGAAGCAATTGACGGAAGACCCCTCTCTTCAGGACCCATAAGCCTGCAGACTAAAGAGATCCAACTTTCCATAAATCATCATCAAGAGCGGATTACATTCGACATCATTAAGTCAGCCCATTACCCCATGGTTTTGGGTATGCCCTGGTTACAAAAGCACAATCCGTATATCAGTTGGACAGCAGGATCATTATTCCTGGGCTCAGAGTTCTGTATGTCCCACTGTCTATCCCTGGGCCCTTCCTCAATAACTCCTAAAGAACCTCCAAGAGACCAAGAAACACCACTCATGGTTTCCAATATCATACAAGTTCTAGAGTCCTATCAGGAGTATGCTGATGTATTTTCTACCGCAATAGTCCAAGCATTACCCCCTCACAGGCCTGAAGACTGTGCCATAGATACAGATCCCTCAGCTGTAATTCCCTCCGGCCGAATGTTCATCCTTTCCGAACCTGAGAAAAAGGCCCTTCAGGAATACCTCGACACCAATCTTGAAAACGGCACCATAAGACCCTCGAAATCTCCAGCGGGTGCTTTGTTGTTCTACGTTCCCAATAAGGACACCAAGGAACTCAGACCTTGCCTCGACTATCGAGGCTTAAACCAATGCACCCTCAAAGATCGATACCCACTGCACCTGATTTCGAATATCCTGGAAGCTGTGAGAGGAGCCGTAATTTTCACGAAGTTGGATCTCCGGGGTGCCTACCATTTAATTTGAATCCGGGAAGGGGACGAATGGAAGACAGCCTTTAGAACACCCTTTGGTCACTTTGAATACCTAGTCATGCCTTTTGGACTAGCCAATGCTCCCGCAGTCTTTTAGCGTTTTATAGACAGGGTGTTCTCTGATATGTTGTTCCTCTTCGTCATTGTCTATCTGGATGACATATTGATTTTTTCCAAAGATCCTCTAAAACATGAAGAACATGTAAAGGCAGTACTACAACAACTTTGTGAAAACAAACTGTTAGCCAAACCCGAAAAATGCTTGTTCCACGTTACTTCTGTTCACTACATAGGATTCGTCCTTAGCCCAGAAGGAATTGGCATGGACCCTTCGAAGGTAAAGGCCATACTGGCTTGGCCCGCTCCCACTTCTGTGAAACAGGTGCAATCCTTCCTGGGGCTCGCCAACTTCTACCGGAAGTTTATTTCTACCTTTTCCGAGATTGTTCAGCCGATCATAGATCTATTGAAGAAGGACACCCCCTTTTTCTGGTCTACATCGCAAGATAAAGCAGTCCAACGATTGAAGACAGAGTTCACGCAAGCCCCCATCCTGACCCAACCCGACACAAGTCGTCAATTTCTAGTGGAAACGGATGCCTCTAACTACGCCATAGGGGCGGTCTTGAAACAGGAACATGAGGATGGACTGGAACACCCCATTGCTTACCTTTCACGAACTCTGACCCCCAGTGAGACTCACTATTCCATCCTGGAAAAGGAACTCTTGGCCATCCACCAAGCCTTCACTGAATGGCAACACCTACTTCTGGGTGCTAGATATCCAGTTCAGATCCGCACAGATCATCGGAATCTCCAAATCCTACAGTCTTTGGAGTGCAGGAACAGTCGTCAGGCACGTTGGGCCTACTTCTTTGCCCAATACCAGTTTCAAATCACTCACGTTCCCGGATCACAAAACATGATTGCTGACGCCTTATCTCGACATCCAGACTACGCAGCCACTGAGGACAAGGCCTATCCTAAGATGTTTCCCCAAACTATCTTTGTAGCTCAAGCAATCAACCTCCTGGAAGAAATCCGAGCGCAAACCCAGTCCTCTGACCTCTGGAAGGAAATTTCAAGGAAGAATCCATGGAATCTAAGAGTCAAGGAAGAATATCTATTCAAGGACAATGCACTGGTCATTCCTACGCAGAAATTACAACACAAGGTAATAAACCTCTGCCATGATACTCCTCACTCTGGTCATCGTGGTATAACTAACACCCTCCCTCTTATACAAAGACAGTTTTGGTGGCCTCAAATGAAGACCGACGTACAACAGTACATCAAGGCTTGTACTGTCTGCAGTCAAAACAAACATGATAACAAGAGACCGGCGGGTCTTCTACTGCAACCATCGCTGCCAACAAGACCATGGGAGTTTATTGCTACAGACTTCATTGTGGAGTTACCACCTTCCTGAGGGTACACGGCCATCATGGTAACCATATACTGGTTCACACATATGGCTCATTTCACACCTTTATATAAACTACCATCCTCCTGTGAACTTGCTGGAATCTTCCTGGAACATTATTTTCCGTCTCCATGGACTTCCTTCCAAGATCATATAGGACCGAGGACCTCAATATGTCTCACAATTCTGGAAACATCTCTGTCGTATTCTAGGGATCCAATGCGCTCTCTCATCAGCTTATCACCCACAAACCAACAGAGCCACAGAACGTGTAAATCAAACTCTGGAGCAATATCTTCGTTGTTTTGCCAGCAAGGTTCAGGATGACTGGTCTCTCCTCATACCCCTGGTTGAGTTTGCCTACAACAATTCCGATCACTCAGCACTCAAGGTCAAGCCTTTCTATTGCAGTCAAGGTTTTCACCCGTCCATTTTACCTTCTGTTCTTCCACATCCCACTCCAGTACCTACTCTCGACTCTTGAATACAGACTCTCATCAACATTCACAAGGAAGCCAAGGAACAATTGAAAGAGGCCCAAACACGCACTAAGCTCTATGCGGATTCCAAGAGAAGACCAGCGTCCTCTTATTCTGTTGGTGATCAAGTCTGGTTGTCCTCGAAACTATTATCCTGACATCTACGGCCAAACAAATTGGCTCCTCGGTACTATGGACCATTTTCCATAAAGGAGGTCATCAATCCTATCTCATTGCGACTCAAGCTACCTGATTCCTGGAAGAAAATACACCCAGTCTTTCACACCTCCCTATTGAAACCTTACATCCAATCCTCCTGAAAATCCTGCAGACCCAGTCCTGTTGTTGTGAATGATCATTTAGAATATGAAGTGTCCCCAATATGCGATTCCAGGTATAAACGGGGTCGACTTCAATACCTGGTTGAATGGAAAGGATACCCTCCTAGCGAGAGAACCTGGGAACCACTTTCTAACTTAAATACCCCTTGATTGCTTAGAAGATTCCATGTCATACACCCGGGCAAACCTGGTGGAACAGGTCTTCAGAGGAGGCATGCTGTCATGACCCATAGAACTTGCCCTTTCTGGACCTCCTGGTCCTTATCGCGCCAGGGCTTGTATTGCTTGTTACTCCCAACATGGCCGCAACTAGCGACTAGCCTCACACTAGCTTTCATGTCGCACACGGCACGTCAAATAAATTGGCCACACCCCGCGGCCCCGCGCATCTCAACGCTATCATTAGGTAGCGACTTGACGTGTGTGTGCTTTTCGGCGAATCTTCTATCCAAGATCCTGGTTTCCTTACTCCTTCCTTCTCCCTTTCCCTCTATTCGACTCCTGGAATCCCCATTCTTAGCGACCGCTACCTACTTTCCTGGACATCCTGGAACAGCGGCCTTCCCGGAACTCTGAACGCGCTCTGCAGCCGGACGAGACTCGAGCGAGTCTATACAAGACCCGATCCGTCCACAAGAGGAATCCTCCCGCGGAACAGAGCAAGAAGCGATCCCAGGTGAGACGGGGGGAGATTTATGACACATGTGAGTTTGTAGTTCAAAAAAGAAAAATTGTATTTGTGAATTGTTCGGCTGCAATATCGAATTCTTTGGTTCTGAGGCGGACCAGGGCAATGAGATTGATAGAAAGAAAAAACTTCAGATTCTGATTTTCTTGCACCAAATATTGAGTTTATTGTTGTAAATTTTAATTTGTGTTGTTTTGTTTTATTTCAAAACTTCACATTTTATAATGTTCTATGATCAATTTGTAATATTCATATATCAGAATGTTGTCTACTTTGAACAATTCATTAAATTTGTATGTCCATGAATTTTCGGCTGTCACTCCAAAGTATTGAGAGTCTTTCTCCTCTCAAATTGAATTCTATTCATTTAATGCCCCTTGGTGTTTCAATGTTTTTTCTACTTAAATGGAATTTATGTTCATTCAATATATAAATGTATTCAATCTATGGTTGTAGATGTTAATTTCTTGACTGAATTTTATTCATTCAATATATCATTGTGTTTTGAATATTCTTTTGCTCTCCAATTGAATTTTATTCATTCAATATAATATGCTTGGGGATGCTTGCTCCTCAATTTAAGATATTTTCTCATCAACACATGTTTCCCCTGTCTTTCTAGCCGACGATTCATCAGGAGGTGCAATTTTGTTGTTACTTTAGTCATTGAACCTAAGAAAAACCAGGGGATCAAATGCGAGGATTGTACTTTGTAAAGTAAGGTTAGAATAACAATATTGGTACTTATACTTACAATTAGTCTTTCTTTGGATTCTAATGGTCTTTTTCCATAAAATTCTTCTGTGTCAATTGGTATTAGCATAGTTATGACTTGGTCCTCCTGTGGAGACATATAGAATTAACGTAATTTCTATAATACTCCTCCTATTTCCATAGTTCTTTAAACATTATTATACATTCTAACTGACCCATGCTGTGTTTCATGTATAGAAAAATGTTACCTGTATTACTCCAATTCTTAAGGGTCTCTTATGGAACATGATGGCGCAATCGCGTACATGTACGCCATTAAGTCATACGTGCGTGGCCGCCATCTTGTTTTGGGAATCTTTTGTTGTTAGGACATGTAGCATCGCTTTTACATAGTATCGCTATTTTTGCCTCAAAGATTACAATGTAATGCTTTTTTTGGGGAACAGTTAATTATGTCTGTTTTTTCCATATAGGTTTTGGCTCTTCAATTATTTGATGGTTGTTGTTTAAATAGGGTGTGGAGTGATAATTATTCTGCTAAGTCAATACATATAAATGTATTTTACTTTACGTTGGATCTCAGGCTAAATGCCTATTCTATATAATGTGTGATCTTGCCTGAAATAAAAAAAAGACATGCATTGCATTTTTCTACACATCATATCTATAGTTTGTCCTGTGCTGTTACAACATAGAATGGCTGTTCTATGTGTTGTGTGATTTTACCTGGAATGAGAGAAACATGCATTGCAATATTGTACATATTCTATAGATTGTGCTGTTACATGTTATACATCAAAGAAAATGGTACATTTCCTGGTCCGTGTTCAGGCCTGAATGGCAGGTATCCATTATACAAATCCAATAGGATTCTCGTCTTCTTAGCATATTTTCTAAATGTCCTCCTCTAGGCGGTAGTTCTACTTTTTCTATGCCAAATATTCTCATCTGTTGTAGTTTTTCTATTTTATGATACTCATGGAAATGGAGTGCCAAAGGTGATCTGAGATTGTTGTTGATTATCGCTCTTATGTGTTTGCCAATTCTTGTCTTTAGTGTCCTGATTGTTGCTTTCTATGCAGTATTTTTTACAAACACATTGGATCCCATATATAATGTTCTTGCTGTTACAATTTATTAGATGTTTTATGGGTTTCTTGTCCCATTTGGTGTTTGGATACTCTTTTTGGCATTGTCTAAGTATTTGCACATTTGACAATTTCCACCTTTATAATTGCCTGTTGTTGGCGGCTTCAGCCACATTGTTAAAGGGACAGTATCATCTCTTTTGACTTGTTGAAAGTGTGACGGACTAAGCATTTCTTTTAGATTTTTAGTTTTGCGGAAAGTAACACTGGGTTGGTTGTACTATAGGCATTGAAAGTCAGTGTCCACTTTTAGTATATTCCAATCATTCATTAGTGCTTTTTTGATTATATTGTTGTCTGTACTGTATGTTGTTATAAATCACACCTTATAATTTTCTTTTGGTTTTTCCAACTTCAGTTGTTTTTGGAGAAAATCTTCTCTTGTTGTCAATTTTGTCTTTTGATAGGTCTTGTCTAGATGTTTTTGTCTGTACCCTCTCTGTTTAAATTTGCTAATAGTATTGCTTGCATGTTTTTCAAATTCCTCTTGAGTTGTATCATTTATTTTAATTCGGAGTAGTTCTCCATAGGGTATATTTAGAATACATTATGATTTGGGTGGTTGCTTGATGCATGCAGTATACTATTAACTGCTGTTGGTTTGATGAAAAGTGTGGTATGGACTGTATTGTCTTGAATGTACAGATGGAGATCCAGAAAGCCTATTTCAGTTGTACTTTGATGTATAGTTAATTGTAGGTCATATGAGTTGGTGCTGAGGTAGTAGTAGTAATCTGATAGTTGTTCTTTTGTTCCATTCCAAATCATGATAATGTCATCTATGTATCTCCCCCAATAGACCACAATGTTGTGTGTAGTGAATGCTGGATGTTGCCAGGTGTGCTCCATCGCATAATGCCCCATGTATAGGTTTGCATACGCCGGTGCAAACATTGCATCCACGGCAGTGCTTTGAACTTGTTTATATAGTTGCCGATTGAAAGTGAAAATATTATTGCATAGAGTGAAGTTAATTTCTGCATTTCCAAAATCATCAGGTTCTGTTGGTAAAATTACATGGATTTTATTTTGAGAAAATAGTTTGTTGTAAGGAGTCCTTTTTCATGAAGGATACTCGTGTACAATGCTGCAACGTCTAATTAGACCAACCAGTAGTTTTGTTCCCAATGTATTGTTTCCAATTGTTGTATGATATGCTTTGTTTCTTTGATGTATGATGATAGTCCCACTGCCAATGGTTGTAGATGTATGTCTATATACTCAGAGATTCTTTCCATCAGTGATCCTATACTATTGATAATAGGCCTACATGGGGGCAATTCTGTAAACAGTTTATGAATTTTGGGTATAAAGTAGATGGTTGATGTAATTGGAAAAGAAGTATGCATATATAGATGTTTTTCTTCTGGTAGTAGGCCACTGTCTCTCCAATGTGTACTCATGAGATTCCAATCTTCTTGTAATTTGCGTGTTGGATTCACATTTAATTTTTCATAACATTGGATATTGTCCAGATGGTTTATTGCAATTTTGACATAATCTTGCGTTCTTAGCAGCACAATATTACTGCCCTTATCCGCAATTTTGACTGTTATGTCTGGATCTGCCTTAAACTCGGATAAGGCTTTCTTTTGTGATAAAGTTAGGTTGTGATGAATCTTGGGTTTAGAGTCTTTCAAATAGATTTCTCTTAACTCCTGTTGTGTTGCCTTGAAAAGCATGTCTATGGCATTATCTGGTCCTAAGTGGAGGACAAATTTGGATTTGGGTTTTAAAGATGTCTCCTCAGAGAGTCCCAAGCTTGTTTTGTTCTTCCACAAATGAGTGCATACTGTGAATGTCTTCTGATTCTGGTAAAGTGAGAAGATCAACTTTATTTTCCACATGAGCAACTGATAGATCTGATGAGGGTACTGCGCTTGGTAATAGTTTTTTTGTAATTGTGTTTAAGAAATACTTTTTGAGCTTGAGTTTTCTACAAAAATTAAACAGAACAATTGCTGCTTCAAAGTAGTTGAATCTGTTACTTGGGCAAAAAGTTATACCTTTATTTAAGGCTGTCACTAGCTACGGTGAAAGTTCAGATTGTGTAAAATTTACTATTACGTTTTCCTTTGGTGAAGTGGGTCCTTGGATCTGGTTTTCATTTCTGCACTTATGCCTCCTTGATTTGTTTTGGTTGCCTTTCCCCCTTCTGCCTCTCCTGGTCCTCCTTTGTTTTGAGTTTCGGGTTGATCCTGGATAGTTGCATTTGTTTGTATTGGATGAATTCCTCTAAAAAAGAAGAAGAAGAAGAGGGAGTAGAAGAGATTCCTTTGTCCAGTTAGTTGATTTCTGATGCTCTAATCTCTTGGTCGATATCACTTGCTGAATCAATATCTGAGGATTGTGGTAAGACCTGTGGTAATTTAGAACTTGAAGGTTGGCGTGGTGTTGATGGTTTGTATATTTTCTTGTCCAATGGTTTGTGAAATGTATACACTCTTTTAAATTTGTAATCCAACTCATCTCGAATAAATTGTCTCTGTTTTTTTATTTTGATTTCTTCAGTATAGCGATCTATGATGTCATCCACGATTTGGTAATTCTTGAAAGTTGTTTCCTGAAGACTCTATGTCTTGCTTGGTTTTGGTGATGTCTTTTATTAACTTGTCATGTATTTTTTTGGCGTTTTGAGTCTGTTAATCATTTCTTTAGACATATTTTTGAGTAGCTCTTCCCAATCTTTGAGGCTTTCTAAGTCATCTTCATCAAATGACGGGAACATACAAATGCATAGACCCTGAGGGATTCTACCTACTTGTAGGTATTTTTCTAGTGTCTTCATTTCCCACCATCAGGATTATTCCAGTTTTAATCGTTTTTCTTGCTGGAAAAATAGCTGTCTCATTGATTGTGTAGAACCTCCATCTGACTGCACTGTCTGTGTAGTTTGACCTGAAAATAGCTGTTCAGCCTCTTGGTCTCTGTTAGAATACTTTTTCAACATTTTCTAGAAACTGTTGTTTTATTGTGAAAAACGTGGGAGTCTGCCTTTGCTGAGTGATAATAAACAGATTATTGAGTATGTACAGCCTTTAACAGCAAGTGGCGACTCCCTTGTGAGTTCGTAGTTCAAAAAAGTCCAGGTAAAATCACACAGCATATAGAAAAGCCACTCAGCCTCGTTGTAACAGCACAGGACAAACTATAGATATAATGTGTAGACAAATGCAATGCATGTCTTTTTTTTAATTTCAGGTAAAATCACACATTATATAGAATTGGCATTTAACCTGAGATGCAACGTAAAGTAAAAACATTTATATGTATTGACTTAGCAGAATAATCGTCACTTTGCAACCTATTTAAACAAAAAGCATCAAATAATTGAAGAGCCAAAATCTATATAGACAAACCGGGCATAATTAACTATTCCCCAAAAAAAGCATTAAATTATAATGTTTGAGACAAAAACAGCGACAATATGTAAAAGCGATGCTACATGTCCTAACAACAAAAGTTTCCCAAAACAAGATGGCGCTATGCACGCATGATGTATGACATAATCACGTACACATACGCAATCGCGTCATGTTTCATAAAAGACAGCAATTTTCAGATAACAGACGGCAATCGTACTGTGAAGAAATAGACGCTTAAGAATTGGAGTAATACAGGTAACTTTTTTCTATACATGCAACACAGCATTGGTTAGTTAGAATGTATAATATTGTTTAGAGAACTATGGAAATATGACTTGGTCCTCCTATGGAGACATATAGAATGGACGTCATTTCTATAATACTACTCCTAACTATGCTAATACCAATTGACATAGAGAAGAATTTGATGGAATAAGACCATTAGAATTGAAAGAAAGACTAATTGTAAGTACAAGTACCAATAAGATTATTCGAACATTACTTTACAAAGTACAATCCACAAATTTGATCGCCTGGTTTGTCTTAGGTTCAAGGACTAAAGTAACAATAAAATTGCACCTCCTGATGAACTGCCGGATAGAAAGACAGGGATACATGTGTTGAGGAGCAAATATCTAAAATTGAGGAGCAAGCATCCTAAGAAGACAAATATCTTAAATTGAGGAGCAAGCATCCCCAAGCATATTATATTGAATGAACAAAATTCAATTGGAGAGCAAAAATTATTCAAAACACAATTGTATATTGAATGAATAAAATTCAATTGAGAAATTAACATCTACAAGCATATATTGAATGCATTTATATATTGAATGAACATAAATTCCATTTAAGTAGAACAAACATTGAAACACCAAGGGACATTGAATGAAAAGAATTCAATTTGAGAGGAGAAAGACTCTCAATACTTTGGAGTGACAGCCGAAAACTCATGGACATAGAGCTTTAATGAATTGTTCAAAGTAGACAACATTCTGATTGGTGAATATTACAAATTGACCACAGAACATTATAACATTCAAAAGTTTTGAAATAAAACAAAACGGCGCAAATTTACATTTTCAACAATAAACTCAATATTTGGCGCAACAAAATCGGAATCTAAATTTTTTTCTTTCTATCCTCTAACTTCGTCCTGCCCCCACTGGTGCCATCTCAGCCTTTTTCCTCCTCCAAATGGATTATTTTTTTCACTTTCCGTTTTCGGCTAACCTCGGTTATACCCGTTATAACCACATAATCTCTATAAGGGAGCAACAAAAAAAATTGCGTTTTTCATTTCTGAAAAGCCACGTGGATGAATTGTGGGACACATATATAGCTATATTTTTTGAAGAAGGGGGCACCTCTTCTCCATCAGCTATTTTAACAACTACTAGACAGAATAACCAAAGCCCCCTCTCAGAAATGGATCCAAAGCTTCGTTCCCAAGTTGTTTCGTACCTGGTACAATTCTGTGCAGCAGTCTTTGCTGTCTGCTGTGCAGAAATGTGGACTTTTTCTCTATAGGAAAATTAATGGGAGTCCGCTGAAAAAGCGTTTTCTTGTTTTATGCTTTTGTAATACATTTTTCATTAACCTTCTTTTGTGCAAAATATCAACCAAATCCTTCCTTCAAGTCAAAAGCTATTGCACAAATGTTCCAGGTCTCTCCAATACTGAAACAAAAACAGAAAACATGGAAAGATATTTATTCCTGCACATTTCTATCATGGCAATATAATTTCATTTTGTTCTTAGAGTTTTTAAGATGTTTGTATTTCTTTTTTAATTATATATTTACAAGTATGAACAATAAACAACCCAAAAACAGTATACATGACAAGCGTCTACTAATACCTTTGATTTCAAGATTGTAAGTCATACTGTGTGATTTATTGCAAATACGGAGGTTTGGGCTAAAATATCTTGTCATATTTTGAGAATAAACAAACAATTAATCTGCATACAAAGGTGGATTGAGGGGCATTTGTTTGGTTTGGGGGGGTCCAATTTGTGTTAATGTCACGTTCATTTGGCTAATGGTTTAATATAGATTGCAGACAGTAGACTTAATTGGCACTCCTGACTTGTTACTACTTGAATTTCAAATTCCTCTATAAAGGTATTGGTTATAAATCTCACCTTTGGTGAATGATACCGAGGCTGGATAATGTGTGTTGATTCACAGGAGAATCACTTTCTCTAAATCTCCCTTAGGAATCTCCACCCCAGACAGTCAAAATACCTTTCAGCATTTGGTTTTACAGTCTGAGGGATGTCATGAGTGGTTGCAATATCCATGTCTTTGCTCAAATGTATGACTTCAATATTATTTTTTTAAAACCTTTTTAAAAATCATGTTGTGGTTGGCTACTAATGGAAGTAATATTTCAGTTAGTCTGACATAATTTTGATATATAAGGTTGAGTTTGAGTTATTCAAAGATATGACCCACACTGTTCATTATTATACCCTGTTAATTTTTGGAAAAATACAAATATATTAACAATTAACATTAGTTCATGACTTTGGAGCCAGCTCAGTATTTTGCATGCAATTAAATGTACAATACATAGTGTCAATATCGTTGTACATAGAAGTCATGGCCCCCTGTGTTCATATCTTTTTTATACTTGGTAAATTTCCACAATTTTGTGTATAGTTATTTTTAAGGTTCCGGATTTATGTTATCATCTACTTTTAATAAGAGGGTATCTTTCTGCAACTGCAGCTGTGTACTTAGCCCCCAGATGGGAGAGCAAAACAAGTTTGGAGGGGTGCGAAAAAACCCAGGATTAGACGCTCGAGTAAAAGCAAGGTTTGGACGCTAGGACAAAACCAAGGTTTGGATGCAATACTAATCCTCTGGTTCAGTGGATTTGCCAAATAAACCTGTAAATTGGGTTGGCCCAGGGAGGGTTTGAAATGTGGTTTGGAGACGGGGTCTGCTGAGGCACATAACTAAGTGCAAAATTCACCCTTGTTGCATATGGCTGCCTCTGCAGCCGTAGCTTAACCTTCAATTTCTTCAGGCAGTGAAACCAAAAAGGACACAATTAAAGAACGTATTGATTACACAGACTGATATGTTATTGTTTGAAATGTTGTTATTTTTGTGTTTTAATGCCGCAGACATTGTAAGCTAAGTAAGCCATTGCGTGGCAAAGGCAGCAGCAGAATGCCAGGCAAGGAGAAAGAAGGGACTCTGCCTGTGCTTAGTGAGCCCAGCTGGGCCCCCCTTCCATTTCGAAGTCTGACCATCTAACTTACACCTGGCAAAACGGCAAACGTTTCCATTTTATGAGCAAACACAATAGACATTGTGTTTTTCTATTTGTAGGTGTGGTCTGGAATAGTGAGAGTGGGATTCGCATTTCTTACGTTTTGGAGTTGCATGTCTTACGTTTTGGAGTTACATGTCTTACGTTTTGGAGTTGCGTGTGCCCTGCATATTATCAAGTGCTGCATGTTTCACACAGAGTACTTAGGTGGGAACATTCAACACTTGATATCTTAGTGGGATGAGAAATGATAACCTGCAGAATAGACCTGAACACCCTGAGCTATGTTACAGGGATTGGGACCTTCATTGACCTATTTTTATTTGTGTAATACAAATATGTTATTTTAGTCGATCCTTTGACTACTGGTTATTTATATTGCATTTAATTTTTTTAATTTTTTTATTTAGTTTCTTTCATGGCAGGTGAATTTTGTAATCAACTGGAACACGCAACTGTGTGATAGGTCACTCCTTTGGCAACATAAGCCACACATAGTGTGTAGGATTTGTTATAGTTAATTAGACTTCTTAGGGCGCAACAGACACTTCTGAAAACAAAGCCAACAATTATGAAGCCCTGCTCCAAATATTCTTTTGCGACTGTTAGGCCCTTTTCGATTTCTCCTTCCACTTAAAGCAGTTCCACTGGCACTGCTCTGCATTTACCAATGGAGCTGTGCACGTAGAAGTGGGGCTTTGCATTTTCCATGAGGGTGTTGGTTCATCGTCTCTGCTCGTGCAGCTCAATGGAGGCCTTGGTTACATGCCAGTAGTTGCACTGTAGCCAAAAGGCGTCATGGAGACTGGGATTAAAACTATGACTATTAACTTGCAACCCTTTAGGAAGAACTTTTCCTTGTTTAAGAGGGGGTTGATTCCGGCTGGTAATATTGCAAGACTCACTGTTTCTCTTTGCTGCCTGAATGTTGTAAGCAGTCAGTCAAACTTGACTTTCATAATTGAACGCGACCTTCACCTATGGCACCCCAAAATCCAATTATTTATATGTTCATCGACATGTTTAAAGCTGACTGCAATAATGACAGTATAAAACCCATTACTTTTTAGCAGTGACTGGGATCCGTTTACATTTCACCACTGGCTCAGCCCACGCTTATCCTAACATGAAATCTCTAAAGAGCCTTGTGCTACACACTGTGTATTTTCTTTACGCGGCTGTCTCTCATTATGGGATTCTATTGCATAGCTTTTGTTTCACACTCCAAAAACAGTTTACTTTGCTTGTACATGTGTGGTTATTCAAATCGCAAGGTGTATCCAACCTAAAGGAAATCAAATCCCAGACTCTTTCTATTAACTTGCTTGATTGGTTCATGATAACCCTTTTGGTCGAATATTCTCGAGCATATTAGAATTGTTGACAGAAGACCTGTATAGATGAAGTGCTGGGCCTGCGCTGACCAGGTGGAAGGTTTTTGGTGGGCACCCAGTGACCACCGTTGTAACGTGTGAAGCGGGAGGGGCATTTCTTGCCTTTCTGGTGGCGATCTAGGCACCCTAGCCGATTCGTCCTCCAGACAGGGAACATGTGGGAGGCAGCACAGACAGCGATTACTTGGGCTGCGGATTGTTGGCAGTGATTGAAATGGGTGGAGGTGACGTTTCCCACTGCTTGCTGTTCGGGAGGTCCTGGGGAATGATCATGTTCAGGTTTAGTTATCTGCATAGGGATTGGTAGTGTTGGTTTCTTTGCCAGGCATGATTCTGGTTCAGGGGGTTGGACTGGGGAGGGTGAGAGGCAGTGGCAGATTTAAGGCAAAGGGCACCGTGGGCAGCACCTGACACAGGGCCCTAGGTGGACGGGTCATGGAGGTGGAGTTTCGGGTGGGCAGAGTTAATTGCGGTCACAAGTGCACAATGGCAAACTTTAGGGACAAAAGCTATTTTTGATTAAGTTGTCTTTATTACAGTTATCTAGGGGTCTAACTAAGTGGAAACAGCTGGGCCTCCTTAGCAGGCTTTGCTATCAATGGTAATGTTGGAGGATGAAGCCTGAAGCTAATGTTGGAAATGAACATGTTTCAAGGCTAAGGGCGAAAGAGAATTACTTAAAGCTTTTCAAGAGTAGACAATTTCCTAGAAAAATGGCTCTAAGAAGTCTAGTTGGATCCAATGTTTGTAATTACAACTCTGGACATTTTTCACAAAAATACAAAACCTTGCAGAAATATGTCTTTAATAAGTACACATTTTGCAGTACAAAAAATCAGTATTGTGCAACAAAAAGAAAAAAAAACAGTTCTTTGATAGACATTCTTATGCAATAAGGGAACTAAAAAAATAATTGCCAGCTAAGCTTCATAAAATACTGGCCAACGCATAAATAATAAAATAAAGTGCAATGCTAGAAGTAAATAAATTGGCAGCGCCAACCAAAGGTCCCCATATTTTATAGGAATACACTACCTCTTTGTGCCTTTGCAAATGCTTCTATCAGTTTTGATCAATCTAATTTTTGCACAGTATCTTGTTCAATTGCGAGAAGCGTCAAGTCACTTAAACGCTTCTGTGTCATGGTAGAGCGCATGTAGTTTTTCACACGCCTTAAAGTACTCATGCTCCTCTCTGCACTTGCAATGATTATTGGCAGGGTCAAAAATATCCTCACAACATGGACAACTCTGGTAGGACATCTTCCAGAGAAGAGGAGACTGTAAACTGCAGATAGTTTAGCACTGGACTCGTGGGGCATGCACTCCCAGTTTTGACATGTTTCTGAACTCCAAAATAGTAGGTCTGGAATAAGACCAGGTTACCCAGTAGCTCCTGGCTGAAGACAGAATATTTTTTTAGGAGGAGTTCAACTGGTTTCCGTAGCTCAACACTGCTCACGCCTGATATAACCTTTGGAGTTGTAGGAAGCAAAACAGTTCGCCAAACAGTTCGCTTTGCATCGCTCTCTCATTTCACCAAGCATGTTATCCAATACTTCAAAGTATCCTAGTTTATGTTTTTCCAAAGTGCCACATCCCTTAAAGTTTCTCCATCATGCCTTGGTACACGCCTTTCACGTTGGTCAGGGAAATCATTCCGTTGAAGCCCCCAAGTAGGCATCATCTGACCTTACATTTTGAAGCGTCTGTATTGTCTCTTTGAAAGTTTCAGCAAACTAAAATAGGTCAATTGACTTAGACTGTAAGATGCGTACCACAGCATCCATAACAGTCAGGACTTTCTGCCAACACAAGTTCAGATAAAATACCCAATCCATTGATAAGAGGAGTGTTCTTGCTTTCATTACATCCTCTCCATTACTTCGTTGGGCATGGGCTTCATCCTCCAGCCACTCAATTATGTTCAAAAAGTTCTCTTTCATAGCATCAACTGCATTCAAACGAGCAAACCACCGTGTTTCACACAGGGCTTTTAAGCACAATGGCACATGGCAAGGTTTTTCATATTCTTGGCTTGATGAACTAGGCGTGACATCATATAGTTCTTTTTCATTTTCTACTGCAGTGGAGGATTCCTTTTGTGGAATTCCATCGCAGTCTTCTAGAGTATCAAAGTTACAAATGCCATCTAGTTGGGCATTTGTCTTCGTAAATATTGAGTTACTTTCTTGGGCAAGAGAAGTAAGGTGTGCAAGGTTTTCTGCTTTTTTCAATAAAAGTACCCAGCGATGGTTGGAAAATGCAAAGTGTACACTGATTGTATGACGGCAAAGAAACATTTGGTGGTTGTGCTGGCCCTATTCTCTGCTGCATGTACCAGAACCAAGTTATTTGATGAGCAGTGCAGTGCAGTGTATGTAAGAGGCATAGAGATGGTCTCCCAAATAATCTTACATTTTTGCCTGCAATCCTCCCCTTGCACCTGACATCACACTTGCTCCATCATATTTCTGCACACATAGATAATTGTGATTCAGCCCATATTCCTCAAAAAGAACATTCACAATGCGGGTACACAATGCAGCTGTATCTGCTTGTGGTAGGTCAATGAAAGAAAGAAAGATCTCATTGATGATCACATTGTTTTTTTCTCTATCAATATGAACATATCATACCGATATGGCCATTTGATCTACATGGGATATACCAGTCGTTGAATCAGCAATCGGTGTAAAGAATTTCGCCTATTTACACAAATCTATGATGGATTTCCTAGTCTCCAAAGCAATCATGCGAAAGGGCTCATCAGTTATGATTTTGCTGACATATTTTATACGCCTTTGTGACTTGAGATGGGCATTAAAAGTAAGATTGTACCTGGCCATCAACTTAACAACCGTCAAAAAAGTCTGAAGTTGTGACCATCTAGGTTTTCCTGATGACCCCAAAAAGTCATTCCTGAAGTAGACAAACTTCGAACTATGTCTAAAAGAATAGTTAGCACTTCATGCCACTTAGCTTCTTCAGAAATGTGTCTGTCAATGAATGTTTCAATGCTTTGGTCATTGTTGTAAGCTAAACAAGCTCAAGTAGATCTCGTGTGCGATTTGCTTTTTGCATGTAGCATCATTGATTGTCCAAGACGCCGCCAATCATTGAAGCCTTGAACCCACTTTACATTTTTGGCTTCATGATCACCCAAAAGCCAGCAATAATGGCAATATGCGTATTCTTCTCTTTATAAGTAAGCCTGCCATTTCATGCTTATGCTTTCATTTAATTAATTCTTCATGAAATATGATGAAGAGGAGAAGTGACGCAAACTGGCATTTCTTGGATATTGGCCGTCTGGAAAGTCTTTTTCAAGTGGATGGCTGTTAGGCTCACCTGGTTCCCACAGGGGCGTCGATCGGACCCGGACAGCTGCGGTCTCCACCAACGTGATGCGTAGTGCAGAGATGACTGTCTGGACTGACCAGCCTAATCTTGTCTGCTGGACTCGTAGAAGTATTCTCCTGCAAGTTGAGAAAGGGATTTAGCCACCTGTGTACTTTAGTGATGGCCCCTCAACTGTTCTCGTTCTCCCCACTAATCACTTCCGATATCCCCTCTTGGTAACCTCACCTTATGTTTTTAAATGATGAGCTCTCCATCCTGCATGGCATGCAGGGGCGCGTAGATACCAGTTACTTCACTGGTTTATAGGTACTGGAGGAGTTCCGCAGGAATATTGACTCCAGTGTCTATAAAGTTCAAAGAGTTCAATATGTCCGATGTTCACTCTTGTTCCATTCCCTCGTTAGGTTGCAGCTGGGTCAAAAAGAATATTGCCTGGAGGCAGCTGATGGCGTTCAGGTAAGAGTCTGTATTACCAAACACTGTCCGGTAAAAGTTGCATGAGTTTAACTTGCTGTTTTCTCTCCCTTTATAGGTGTGGCATAGGAAGATGCAGCGAATTAAAGGATAATACCTCTGGTGGTAAAGCAGGTAAGCCTATGATGGCAAGAGATTGTCTTTGTCGGTTTTCTCGGCTCACCTTGTTATTCCTTTTGTTTTCCCCCCAGGTGCTGGGTTTCGACGAAGAAAATGATGGAGGCAGCGCCGAGTCGAAAGATGCGGTGGACTGGTGAGTATAACGTGGCGTTGCTGCTGGCGAAGCGACGCGTGCTGAAATAATGTCCTTTCCAGGCTCGGAGTTGTGTTGGGTCTGGAATCAGGTAAGGAATCAAATAATG
The DNA here is from genome assembly GCF_040938575.1 of Ambystoma mexicanum. NCBI lineage: Eukaryota > Metazoa > Chordata > Amphibia > Caudata > Ambystomatidae > Ambystoma > Ambystoma mexicanum. The sequence goes on from NC_090930.1 coordinate 1,000,528,499, forward strand.
TCCGTGATCTAACCTCTTCTCCTTTCTTTTCCTTTTGTCTAGGAGCTCCGGATTCGAGGCGGGCGTGGCAGAAGACTGGATGCTGACTTGCAGACACGGTGAGCGTTACGCTGCTGGATGCAGAATAACACGAACCATGGGCTGCTGTTCGGGCGCGGTTTAAATAGCCTGCAAAGTAGTCCCAGGTAAGAAGTTCCCCAGAACCACACCCGAGTGAACAATAGTCCTTGTAATAAAATAGTCCCATCCAGGCCTCATGTTGGCTTGGACTCGATTGCAGCATGGTCTGCATAAGGTAAGTAAAGTCTATGAACCTGGCGCCTATGGCACCAGCACTGATTTCTATGGTGAGCCTGGTGCCTAAGGCACCAGGACTGAATCCAAACAGCCCCCAGCCGGGGCTGTTGGGGTTTTAATAAATATCTGGATGCCTGCTCCCGGGGCTGATGGACTCGATCCGGATGCCCGGGGTAGGCATCATGACAGCACTCCCCCCCAAGGCCCCTCCTAAAGTTGTTCTTCCCCTTGGCCCTAGCTTGTCTGGGAAGTCCCGATGGAATTTTTTCACCAATCGAGGAGCATGAACATGGTCACTAGGTTCCCATGACCTTTCTTGTGGTCCGTAACCCTTCCAGTCGATTAAATAGAAAAGTCTTGATTTAACCATTTTAGAGTCCAGGATGTTTTTTACCTCGAATTCAGGTTCTCCATCTATTAGGATGGGGTCAGGTCGTTTGGTTAATTTTGTCCGGGGTTGAACTGGTTTTAGAAGTGAAACATGAAAGACAGGATGAATCCGCATATTAGAGGGTAATTCTAATTTGACGGCCACCGGGTTGATAATGGCCTTAATGGTGTAAGGTCCCAAATATCTAGGATTAAAAGTCAGAGTTCCTTTCAGAGGTATATGTCTTGTAGCCAGCCAAACTTGGTCTCCGATTTGATATGGTGGGGTCTCACTTCTATGTTGATCAGCATTTTTCTTGTATTTCTCTTTTGCTTGTTTCAAATGTTTTGTTGCCTCTTTAAAAGCTTGTGTAATAGTAGAATGCAGATGAGTCACTGCCGGCATTTCTAAATGCTGGGGCGAATCGAGTTCTGAGGTTCGAGGATGATGTCCATATATGGTATAAAAGGGTCTTTGTCCGGTTCCTGAATGTACAGAGTTATTGTATGCGTATTCAGAAATCCATAAAATGTCCTTCCAATTACTTTCGGTTTGGTGGAGCATACAACGTAGGTATTGTTCAAGAGTCTGGTTGGTTCCCTCTGTCTGGCCATCGGTTTGGGGATGGTGACTGGTTGATAACCTTACGTCGATTTGTGCCAATTACAACACTTCTGCCAAAATTGCGAAATTAACTAACTACCTCGGTCAGAGATCAATACGGAAGGAAATCCATGTATTCGAACAATATTTTCGAGAAATTCCTTGGGCAAGATTGAAGCAGAAGGTAATCCTTTTAAAGGAATAAAGTGGGCCATCTTGGAAAAAAGATCCACAATAACTAGAATGGTGTTGAATCCATTACATGGCGGTAGATCTGTAATAAAGTCTAAAGACAAAGTGTGCCATGGTGTGGGTGGAATATCTAAAGGTTGTAAAAGACCAGCTGGTTTCTTCTTTTGACTTTTGTTCTGGGCGCAGATGCCACAAGACAGTGCAAATGACTTTACATCTTTTCGCCAGGTGGGCCACCAGAATTGTCTTTTAATTTTAGCTTCAGTTTTTGCAATACCTGGGTGCCCTTCCATCAGAGATTCATGGTAATTGGAGATGACTTGTTCTTGTAGTTCCTTGTGTGGTAGAAATAGACACCATTGATAGTAACGTAGGTCATTGACAACTGAATAATCTTGGCCCTTTTTAACCCAGTCCTGCAGGGCTGCTGAATCAAAAAGTTGTTGGATCTTTAAATGAATATCTTCTAAGGTCTGTAGAGTAGTTACCCCAAGAATTCTTTGTTCAGGAATTATAGGCACCGGTTCCGGGTTCGAATATGCTTCTCCCATCCCAATTCGGGATAAAGCGTCTGCCTTACCATTCTTACAACCTGGTCGATAAGTGATCACGAAATCGAATTCGGCAAGGAATAAGGCCCATCGAAGTTGACGCAATGATTGGCCCTTGGATGTTTTTAAATACTGCAAGTTTCTGTGATCGGTGATTACAGTAATGGTATGCCTGGCACCGAGAAGATAATGCTGCCAAGCCTTGAAGGCGGATTTGATGGCTAACAACTCTTTATCGGTAACCGCATAGTTTAATTCGGGGGCCGAGAATTTTCTGGACCAAAATGCTACTGGATGAAGTTGATCCTTCTGGGACAGGACAGCCCCCATGGCTAAACTGGATGCATCGGTTTCAACTATGAATGGGAGCTCGGGGCATGGATGCTTTAAGACAGGTGCCGACGTGAATTTCAATTTCAGTCCTTGGAAGGCTTTTTCAGCCTCTTCGGTCCACAAGAAGCGTTTGTTTTTTTGCAAAAGTGCTGTGATGGGGTGTACAACATATGAGAAGTCAGGAATAAATCTACGGTAGAAATTAGCAAATCCAAGCATGCTTTGCACCCCTTTAACTGAACTAGGTGATGGCTACTTGAGAATTGCGCCCACCTTTCGAGAGTCCATTCAGACTCCTTTTGGAGACAGGATAAATCCAAGGAATTCAACTTCTGTAGCATGAAAAACACATTTTTCCAATTTTGCATATAACTTGTGCTGGCGTAGTTTCTCAAGGACTGCAAGAACGTGCTTAACGTGGTCTGATTCTGAGGAGGAGTACACTAGAATATCGTCTATGTATACGACAACACAGACATCAATGAGTTCACGAAGGACATCATTCATAAAATACTGGAAGGCTGCTGGTGCATTGCACAACCCAAAGGGCATCACCTGATATTCGAATAATCCGTACTTGGTGCGAAAAGCAGTCTTCCATTCGTCGCCCTTCTTTACACGTACCAGATGATATGCCCCACGGAGATCTAATTTAGTGTAGATGCATCCTTTACTTGGTCTAGTAGTTCGGGGATCAGAGGCAATGGATATCAGTTCTTCACCGTGATCTGGTTTAATGCGCGTTAGTCTATGCACGTTCTGAGGTCACCTTCCTTTTTGGGCACGAAGAATAAAGCTGAAGATGCGGGGGACTTAGATGGACGAATGAAGCCATTAGCAAGGTATTGGTCCAAGTATTGTCGTAAGTGACGGTTTTCGGGTTCCGTAAGTGCGTAGATCCCACTGCATGGAGGTTGTGCACCGGGTATGAGGTCGATTTGACAATCGTATGATCTATGAGGTGGTAAGGTGTTTGCCTGTTCTTTTTGGAAAACATCCTGGAATTCTTGATATTACTGAGGTAACTGCATGACTGGATTAGCGACTGTGGCCAGGCTTTTGTTCAAGGTTTTTTCCAGGTAACAGGTGTGTGCACACTCTGGGAAGGTTACTCTCTTCTCTCGCCAATCAATACAAGGATTATGTGTTTCCAACCAAGGTATCCCCAGTATTATTTGGAACTGCGGGGCTTTGATCAAGTCAAACACAATAGTCTCTCGATGCCCATCTTGACCCAACAGTGTCATCTCTGTGGTGGAATGAGTTACAGGCCCAGAGGCAATTTCAGTTCCATCGACTGTGGTGATAACATCCGAAGTGGTCTTTTTGTAGAGAGGTAGATTCATCCTAGAAGCCAATTCGTGGTCCACATAGTTTCCTAGGGCCCCGCTATCAATGTATGCCTTAACTGCGTGCATACGTGATGGCTGCCTTGGATCAATAAGGACCATTGGTATGATTAGGTGCGAGGTCTGAGTGTCCTTCTTTAAGCTCGGCAAGCGGACCTCTACGCTTGTCGGGCGTGGTCGTTTCCTGAATCAGGCCCTGTTTGATTTCTATCAGCAACTCTGACTACTTTCTTGGATGGTTTTATAGGGCAATCCCGTAGAAAATGTCCTGAGGCCCCACAGTACAGACACAACTGCATCTGTCGTCTCCTATCTCTTTCTTTTTGAGTTAAGGGTGCCTTTACCCCCCCCGATCTGCATTGGTTCTGATGCATCTGTTCCTTTGGGAGTAACATTGGGTTTAACCAATACCCGATTCTCGAACATAGCTCGATCGGCTTTTCTATTCTGAAGTCGGTGGTCTAGCTGGACCACTAAGTCTATATATTCTGCGCAATCCTGAGGTGGGTTCACAAATTGGGCCAAAACATCTTTGAGTTCACCCCGAAGTCCACGATGAAATAATGTAATTCGCTTTACCTCTGGCCATCCGGTTTCCACCACCAACCTATTGAAGGTTGCGATTTAAGTTAGCAGGTCCTGGTTTCCTTGTCATAGGGATAGAAGTTCGTTATCCAGGGCCTGTCCCTGTGAATGTCTGGCGAATAGTCTTTCCATGCTCAATTGAAAACCCTGGAAATCCAGAAGAAGAGGGTCATCCTGGTTGACTAATGGAATTGACCAATCCACTGCGCTGCCACTAAGGTATGCAAGTACAAAGGCTACTTTGGCTTGGTAATTTGGAAAAGCTCCTGGTCTGCATAAAAAGTGCAAGCGGCATTGGTTCATGAACACGGAAAACCTTTTCGGGTCCCCAGAAAAGCGTTCGGGTGGAGCTAAAGGAATGCTCCCTGGTAGAACCGCTTGCACAGGACTGCTCGATGAAACGGGGGTTGAATTCCCCCCAAGTCCAGGTAGTGGTGTTTGCCCGGCTTGGTTTTGCAGCAGTTGTCTGGCAAGATCATCAGTGCGCTCCTTTGACACAATCAATTCTCTCCTGAGGGGGTTAGTTTCTTGGCGCGCGGAATGCACTTCTGCCCTAAGTTCCCCTAACAAATGGGCTAGTTGGTCGGTTTCTGAGGTCTCTATTACGCCCGGGTGGGGATTTGTAGATAGGCTTCGTGTTCTGTTATGCTCATCTGGTTCCCACAGGGGCGTCGATCGGACCCGGACAGCTGCGGTCTCCACCAACGTGATGCGTAGTGCAGAGATGACTGTCTGGACTGGCCCGCCTAATCTTGTCTGCTGGACTCGTAGAAGTATTCTCTTGCAAGTGGAGAAAGGGATTTAGCCACCTGTGGACTTTAGTGATGGCCCCCCAACTGTTCTCTTTCTCCACACTAATCACCTCCGATATCCCCTCTTGGTAACCTCACCTTATGTTTTTAAATGATGAGCTCTCCATCCTGCATGGTATGCAGGGGCACGTAGATACCAGTTACTTCACTGGTTTATAGATACTGGAGGAGTTCCGCAGGAATATTGACTCCAGTGTCTATAAAGTTCAAAGTGTTCAATATGTCCGATGTTCACTCTTGTTCCATTCCCTCGTTAGGTTGCAGCTGGGTCAAAAAGAATATTGCCTGGACGCAGCTGATGACGTTCAGGTAAGAGTCTGTATTACCAAACACTGTCCGGTAAAAGTGGCATGAGTTTAACTTGCTGTTTTCTCTCCCTTTATAGGTGCGGCGTAGGAAGATGCGGCGAATTAAAGGATAATACCTCCGGTGGTAAAGCAGGTTAGCCTATGGTGGCAAGAGATTGTCTTTGTCGGTTTTCTCGGCTCACCTTGTTATTCCTTTTGTTTTCCCCCCAGGTGCTGGGTTTCGACGAAGAAAATGATGGAGGCAGCGCTGAGTCGAAAGATGCGGTGGACTGGTGAGTATAACGTGCCGTTGCTGCTGGCGAAGCGACGCGTGCTGAAATAATGTCTTTTCCAGGCTCGGAGCTGTGTTGGGTCTGGAATCAGGTAAGGAATCAAATAATTTCCGTGATCTAACCTCTTCTCCTTTCTTTTCCTTTTGTCTAGGAGCTCCGGATTCGAGGCGGGCTTGGCAGAAGACTGGATGCTGACTTGCAGACACGGTGAGCGTTACGCTGCTGGATGCAGACTAACACGAAGCATGGGATGCTGTTCGGGCGTGGTTTAAATAGCCTGCAAAGTAGTCCCAGGTAAGAAGTTCCCCAGAACCACACCCGATTGAAAAATAGTCCTTGTAATAAAATAGTCCCATCCAGGCCTCATGTTGGCTTGGACTCATTTGCAGCATGGTCTGCATAAGGTAAGTAAAGTCTATGAGCCTGGCGCCTACGGCGCCAGGACTGATTTCTATGGTGAGCCTGGCGCCTAAGGCACCAGGACTGAATCCAAACAGCCCCCAGCCGGGGCTGTTGGGGTTTTAATAAGTATCTGAATGCCTGCTCCCGGGGCTGATGGACTCATTCAGGATGCCCGGGGGTAGGCATCATGACAATGGCATGCACCATGAGAAATAAGAGCACACAGTTCAGCTTGAGTAACATGTTTGTACAGCGCTTTATCTGTTACAAAACAAACAGATCTTAATTTATCCCCTGGTGATTCCACCTCAGTCATGCATTCATTCTCTGTATTATTATCTGCAGCACTTCCATTTTGAAATCGGTTACAGAAGGATTCTGGAGTACTTTTTGTGGGCTGGTTTGTGATCACATCAACATGGTCAACATTTTCGTTTAGGTTAGTTGCTGTAGTAGATGTAGCTCCCAGCGCACGTTTGTAAAGCTGTTGAGTGCATACAGACAATAGAAATGCCACAGCAGGTTCACCAATTTGCAGAGCAACTGAGGCCCCAATAGACTTTTGCCCCCCTCTTTCTGTACTCAAGCTCTTATGACAATCTGTACTGAAAGAACAATCTCCTATGTTTTGGATCGCTTGCTGCAGAATTCAAAAGTAGTCGATCCTTACCTTTTCTTTTCAAAGCACCAACTTGTGCTTGAAGGTAGTGTCCACGTCATTTGGAGCCATTCTAATACTATATCCTGACTTTCAGTAGCTGATGACTGACTCACAAGTGTACGTGGCAGGGCAAGTCTTAAAAAAGAAAAAGAACAATGGGTCCTTATTAACATGGGCAATGGGAAGACATCATAGGAGGTGACATCAGAGGATAATTCCTACAGCATGTAGGTCCATTTTATCCATGGCCCCGCTTTCTGGCAACTTTTGTTATGAAATAAAATCTACTCTTGACACACTAAACTCTAGTTAATGATCATTATTGGTTATTTTGCCAACCACTATATATAGAACATATTCATATACAATAATCGCCCAAACAAAGTTGCCACTGATTTATCAACCTCAGAAGGATGAAAGGCTGAAGTCTCAAGTTACATTGTTTTGAGGATATTGGGTGAGTTACTCTCCAGTCGAGCTTTACCTTTAAGAACTTTGAATCTTTCTCGGCGCCCTCCTGAGGCTCAAATGAATGACTTTCAACTTTGACCGCAGACAGAAGACAAAGGCAGATTTCTCTTTAGTTTATCAGTGTCGCAATTATGCTACATTGGGAGGTCAGGGGGGGGTTACAAGCAGCAACCTATGGTAGCAACTGCTGCACCATGAGCATGATGCCCTTGTACACCCATTGAATCTCAACAGCGGGTTAGGGTGGCGAGTCACATGTTTGATCCCTAAATAGTCACGTTTGACAGAGGCCCATCTATCCCCATAAGTCCACCCTTTCAGACAGGGGTGTTGCTAGATTTGGAAAAGATCTGCGCTATGCTAATGTCGGGAATGTCTGTACTTGAGGCTAGCAAGCCTTTTGGCTGTAGCCTCTGCGCTTCTAGCCCTTTACAATAATACTTTGATGCCATGCCTTCCCTACACCACTAGTACTAAAACCTCCTAAGGTGACATGGGCGATGGAAGCTCCGTAGGGAGAGGCTAGCGAGTATGGTAAAGGCATGTATGGATGCACGGTCAACCAAGTGAGCAGTGGGACACTAGTGAGCAACAGGTTAGATTCCTTACACCACTAGTACTTAAACCTCCTAAGTTGGCATGGGCGATGGAAGCACCGTAGGGAGAGGCTAGCGAGTATGGTAAAGGCAGGTATGGATGCACGGTCAACCAAGTGAGCAGTGGGCCACTAGTGAGCAACAGGTTAGAAAGTGGTGAATGGTGTCAGAGCACTACTCAAGAATTGCAGGTTACACAAGGAATTACTTACTGCGCAAGGGCTGGATAAAGACTGGAGCGCAGGCCTCAAGACACCTTGGGCCTCATTACAACCTGCCAGTCCGGGACCGTGCAAAATCCGTGACGGCGGTAAAAACGTTTCCGTGTAAGCAAGCTTGCGGAAAAACCGTCCGATTACACGCTGTCGGTCGCGCGCACCACACGGACTCGGAAACGTTGTTACCGCCGTCACGGAAAACCCCACGGAAATGGAAATAACGCAGCCACAAGTGGCGCAAAACCCGTGTCCGCCTCCGCCGCCACGGAACCGGAAATACCATGATCGCCAAAACAGGAAACAGAGAGGCGGCCATCATATAAAAGCACAATCCATTGCCATCCAGAGTCAGCACAAGCACAATCCTAACTCTGAGAAGCCAAAAGGGACCACCAGCATGTCTGCCAGGATTCCTGCTCAGAGGCAGCGCAAACAGCGCTTCAGCGAGGTGGAGCTAACCGTCTTGGTGGAGCACATTGTGGACAATGCGGAGATGCTGTTCAGCGCCGACCAACGGCGTGCCACACAGCAGCGGAGGAAGGAGGTGGGGGCCGAAGCTGCACACAAGTGCACCGCTGTGGGCGTGACAGTGAGGAGCGTGAAGGACTGCCACAACCGGTGGGACGACCTGAGGCTGAGGGTACGCAACCTCATTTCCACGCACCGCCAACGCAGCAGTGGGACAGGCGGAGGACCCTCTTCCCCACTGAGGCTGCAAGCATGGGAGGAGCGGTGCAGCAGCGTCCTCCACCTTGATGGAATCCATGGGATCGGGGAGGCTGAGGCAGGAGTGAGCCCACCTGCAGATGCCGGTAAGTGCCCAAACATGAATGCCACATGAAAATATGCAGTTGTGAGTACCGGACCAAAGGACCCATTAACAACCCCCCCACCCCACCAGGCAGTGCATGTGTGGGCCAAAGGACCCATCATGATCCGTATGGCAACCAATATCACAGAATGCATACACCAGCAATCAGATGCATGTGACTAACACTATTCAATGTACAATCTTTATGACGCATGTGATGCACCCATCTGCCACCACAACAACACTAATTGCATGCCCTTTGTGTCCCCACAGCCGTTTCAAGTGACAGTGATACTGCACAACAGGCCAGCCAATCTGCACTGGCAAGTACACAAGCCACCGCCACCACACAGGAGGATGCTGCTGCCAGTTCTGCACCTCTGGCCACATTACCAGCCACTACAGATGTGCCGCCCACCACCGACATCCCCACCGTCTCCACAATGCCTGAGTCTAGACAGGTGCCACGGGAACCTATCATGGCCACCCAACACAACACCGAAGGCAGCAGCACTGCAGAGGGGGCGGCCTGCAGTGATTACAGTGCCCCACAAGAGCACTCGGAAACGGGGCCACAGGGGGAGATGCCCACATTGGAAGACCTGGGCTCCTTCCATGAGCTGGAGTTCAGCCCCACATCACTGAGGAGTCCCATGAGGTCGCCCACCCCATCCATGGCCGAACTGAATGCCCGCATGCAGCGGATGGAGGAGCAGCAGGCTACCCTCACCCAGCTGGTGGAGAGGCAGCTAGAGGAATCCAGGCTGCAGAGGGAGAGCTACAGCGCCTCAGTGCGTCGCCTGTCGAGGTCCATCGGACGCTTTGCAAGCACTATAGTAACCCTTGCACGCCATGTGCGGGAGGGCAACGACCACACCTCCAGGCTTGTAGAGGCCATGTTGGTTGGCCAACAGGCAAATCTGGCATGGATGCCCTCAATCCCAGATTCTGCGCAATCAAACACAACCACCCCATCCAGCTCCACTACTGCCAGTCCAAGGAGGCGCTCGAGTAGGCTAAAGGGTCCCTCGGGCAAGGTTGCACAGGCACAAAAGCGCACACGGAAGTGATGGCATATGTGTGGGGCAGTGCAGGACACATGTGGACTACAAGGGTGTGAGAGGGGTGGGCACGTTTGGGTGGTGGGGTAGGTAGTTTTGGGGGTTTCAACAATGGGGCCGTGGTGGGGGTAGGCACGTTTGGGTGGTGGGGTAGGTAGTTTTGGGGGTTTGAACAATGGGGCCTGGGTGGGGGTGGGCACGTTTGGGTGGTGGGGTAGGTAGTTTTGGGGGTTTGAACAATGGGGCCTGGGTGGGGGTGGGCACGTTTGGGTGGTGGGTGGCCCCAGGTGTACAGCTTCCCTAACCAATGCACCTCCTTCCCTGTTGTTATTACATCAATACATCACCATTTCGAATCAAGACATACATGTGTGGACATTGATCATTTATTTTGCAGTGCAACTATTAATTCATTGTCGTCACCATGTTCGTGCATTTCTGTGTATGTGCTGTGACTCAAAAGTAAATGCGAATCAGGGCATCCCGTGCTCTCTGGCCATCATGTGGACCCCCAGGGGGAGGCGGTGCCATCCCATCCCCATCTCCATCCCCATCCCCATCCCCATCTTCCTCATCTGCGTCTGGTGGCATTGGGATGTTCCTGCGCAGGCATATATTGTGCAGCATGGCACATACGAGCGTGATTTTATCCGTCTTCACTGGGCTGTACAGCAGTGATCCACCAGATCTGCTCAGACAGCGGAAACGGGCCTTCAGCAGTCCAAATGTCCTCTCAATCATTCCACGTGTGCGGATATGTGCCCTATTGTATGCCTCTTCATGCCTGTTCCTTGGTCTCTGTACAGGTGTCATCATCCATGGTGTGAGTGCATATCCCGCATCACCTACATGGGATGTAGATGGGGGAACATGTCAGTGTTTGTGGCATCATGTCCTCATCTGCTGCTGTGCATTCTTGTATCATCATTCATTCATGCATATGTACCATGCAGTGTATGGAGGTATGTTTTGGGCATCACAATGTATTTTGCTAACTGGATATGGGCCTACACATTAACTTGCATGTTTACTGTGCCCTGCGGGTGACATTTGATTGTGTGCATGTCACGGTGCAGTGCTGTCCACACATGGCAGAGTGACTCCACTGTACGGAAGTAGTAAATACACGTCGTCTCATTTACACGCCTCTCGTGCCTTTTGAGGCAGTGTTTCAATTGAGGGTGGGTGTCTGCAGTGGCACAAGGTTCATGGGACAGTGACGTGATTGGCTGTGCCAGCGTTTGCACGGGCACATTGTGGTGCCCTGTCATGTCTTCCTTCATGATGTTTGGCATCCGCTGTGTATTTGGTAGATGGAAGGGGGGTGTTGCATGTGCGGTCGCAGCGGCACACTCACAATGCTCATTGGCCTGGACACACACACACACCACTTCGACAGGGTTGTAGCATTGTCAGCTGTACTCACCCAATAGCCATGTGCTTTGTCCGGCATAGCGTTCCATGTACCATGGCAACGTGGAATTCCGCAGTACCATTGAGTCATGTGATGAGCTTGGGAAACGTGCGCAGCAGTGTGTAATCAGTTGCATGGCATCACAAACCATCTGGACATTCAAAGAGTGATACTGTTTCTATTGCGGAACACCGCCTCAATTGCACGTGGTACTGTCAGCTCAACGTGGGTGCAGTCAACTGCGCCTATGTGATTTGGTATGCCTGCTATGGCATGGAAGGCCAACTTGGTGGCAATGACCTCGGGGAGGGTGCGGGGTAGGGCATGTGTTCCGACACGTGGTGCAACAGGGCATCCAGTACATGTACCAGGATTTTTGAGAAACAGGCTTGTGATATGCCGTGCAGCTCACCAACCGTGTGTTGATAGGTGCCAGTGCCAAGGAAATGCAGTACTGAGACAACCTTCAAGAGGGGGGGGTGGCGGTGGGGGTGTCAATTTGGCTGCTAATGTTGTCCTCAATCATGGCGGTGATGTGCAGGATTGTTGCACGGTCCAGCCGGTATAGTGTGTGTATCTGTCCTGGGGTGAGGTTCCAGGGTGAGGCCCTGATGCGTGGTATTGCTCGCTGGCGGCGGGGTCGGGCTGGCTGGGCAATGGGGTTTGCCATAGCTGCAGGGTTGGCTGGTTGCCGCCTGCACCTCCTCCGCCTACGCCTCCTCCTCTGCGCCATTACTGCCACCATGTGCAGTGCTGCCTGTTGGTTGAGTAGGCCCAGTCCCAGTGCTACTAGACCTGCTGCCATGCGTGTTGTGTTGGGCTGGGTGGGGCCCTTTTGTAGGCTACCAGTGGCCTGCTCGGTCAAGCTGGGCTGATTTGGTGCACCTGTGCCCTGATTCAGTTCCGCAGGCAGTGTATAACGGCATGTTCGCGGTAGCGTCGGTTCCGCAACCGTGATCACAGTATTTACGCCATTGTTTTGCCCGTATTTCCGTGTCCGCGCTAGTTGTGATGCTCACGGTGTTTCGTGTTGACGGTAACGGAGGGGTTTCCGTGCAGACGGACTTAACAGGACCCCTATTTCCGCGGTGGCGGTTGAGGGTGGTGCTATTACCGGGGCCGCGAGTCATGATTGGGCGGACATGGAAACGGTGCCGGTATGGTTTTACCGGCAGTTTTAATTCCGGACCGGAGTACTTGTAATGAGGCCCCATGTCTTCAGGGATCAGCGTGCATCGAAGGAAAGAAAGGGGAGGGGTTGGTGAGCTGGGAAGTGAGGAGTGGAAGAGAGAGCGAGCTAGATGGAAAGGAAAATAAAAGTAAAGGGAGAGAGAAAGTGAACTTTTGAGGCGGATGGGAGGGGGACGAGGGGAATACAATCAAAGGCGAGAGAAGTAATGATGGGTGCCAGAAAAGGGCAATGAGAAAGAGGAACCAGAGGGGTCAGGGAGATAGAGAGGGGCAAGGGAGAAGTGAGATGAAGGGATGCGAACGAAGGTGAAAGAAATATAAGGAAAGACAGGGAGGCTGAAGAAGTCATGGGTAAAGTGGAAGGGTGATGGGGTGAGAGAAGAATGCAGGTGAGAGGATGGTAGAGAAACAGTTGAAGAACGAGAGGGGAAGGGAGAAGAAGGCGGGCAGGATGAGAAAGAAGGATGGAGAAACATGCAGATGGATAGACACAGAGGTAACGCACTGCTGCGGTACATGAATTCCCCCTTCTGAGCCGGGCCCGAGCCTCTGACTCACCGGGCCAGGGATGGTCCCTGTCCTGGGGCTTCCTCTGTGGCAGACAGGCAGCCCCCACCTCCAGGGCGTGCATCAGGGCAGCCGGCACAGCACGGGACCGCAGCCTGTGTTCACACCATCCAGCCCCCATGCCCACAATAGCTTATCTGTCATTTTAGTTGGCAGCAGCAGACAGCAAACACTGCTTGACATCCTCGACTCGACCAGCACGCAGCACCCACTCTGCTACAGCTTGGCCCGAGCAATGGCGTCTCCTTCTTCCTCGTGGCACCGCACCGGCACATAACACAGCAGATGAGTCATCTGAGATGATGACTGTGACATAGAGACGTCTCGTTCATTTACTGGCCCAGTATTGGAAGGGAAAAAGTAAAAACGTGGAGACTGGTGGAGAGTGAGTGAATCATTGATTCACCATCATGATAGGAGCTGGACTGGAGTGACGTCCAACAGAAAGGGCCCTGTGCTGTCTGGATGGCACAGGGACCTGTTCGCCATTTGTCTGCCTGGCAACCATTAGATCCGCTTCTGGTGAGAGGGTATAGTACCTAGAGGAGAAGCAGGCCCTGCCCGATCTCTGGTCCCTTCTTGGGCGAGGGAGTCCCTCTTTGTTCGTGCTTCCTTAGCGGGTGGAAAAATGCATCTTTTTATTTTTCATGTGTTCACCAGTCCATGTGGGTGACTGCTACTGGCATTATTAAATGGTTTGTTTAATGGGCCAGACGTGGAGGCTGGCATCCACAAAGACCCATTTAGCACACATTTTCTATTGGAAGTTTATTCACTGAGGTGAGCTGCCCCCATCCAACGATTATTTATGGTTGTCTCACGTCCAGTCATGATAGAGATGACTTTATTTTGATGTCAGATGTGAATTTCTCCTTTGCATTTGCTATACTGTATACTCGCTTATAGTGAAAAAGACCACTTTAATGTGAAAGACCACCGTTTACAGAACAACACTAAACTAGCTCATTGGCCCTATGGACTATCAAAACATTAACAAATGTATCAATGCAATGATATCATTAACTCCCGCTTTGGCCACCCTCATCCCTATCTTCCCCCTGCAACTCCCCTCATCATTCTTCCAACCTTTCTCCTGTATCCTTTCCCGGAACCAACACCCATCCCTCTTCCATACGTCTTCCCCATTCTTGTACCTCTGGGCTAGCCTGTCCATCCAAGCAGCGCTAACCCCTTCCTTTACCACGCAAATAACCCTGTCGGGTTCCCCCAACCATCCTTCAAAGGATCCGGTCCCCTGCATACAGAAAAACCCTCCTGAGAGGTGTTCTTTCTGTCTCACCCCGTTACACTACTCTTTTCCCTTCAAGCCCTTCACTACCTCCTCTACCACCATCCTGATGTCCAACAAGCAATATCCGTTCCCATCATGCACAGGTGAACACTGTCATTTCTAAACATGTCAAACTCTTCATATCTGATATCTGGATGCTTGAGAATGCACCCCCCAAACTGTGCAAAATTTTGCTCTTGCCCTATTAATCTTCTCTAAACGCCCATCTCCAAACTCTCCTCACCAACACCTCAGTGAAATATAACTGAACGTCCGGCCAGTCCTTCCTCAAAAACATTATTTTCCTTTTTATGTTCTTTAATAGCCCCACCCCTGGCTCTTTCACCAGATCATTCTCTCTGCATGAATCACTACCACCGCCGGCATACCATTATTCCTCTGCAGCCCGCCATCATGGACAACAATAGGTCACACCTTAAACTGCTCCACCCCGACCATTTTACCAACACATCATTATAGCTGCCCACCAAATGCATACCAAACATCCTCTCCCCCACTTGTTTCCCTGCCCATTTCACCATAGACTGTCTGCAAATCCAAATCTGAGGAACCTCTCCATTCTCCTGTTCCGCATCTGGGAGAAAAAGAAAATTGTGAGATCTATGCCGTAATCCCCAATTTCCCTACCTCTCGCCTTCACTTCTCCCCTTTACCCAGGTCCCTAATGTAAGCTCTGTACTTCCCCAATTTCCAGCACCCCTATCTCTTAATGTCCTGTTCACGCATGCCTAGTTTTTTCTCCTCCGATGCCCCTCCTATTCTAAGTGAATGTGTTCCAAATGCTCTTCCCCGTCTTCTCCCAAAGCTGTCAGTGCTTTCCTCATTATCCCCAAAACCTGCCCTGCCATTTAACCTTCCCCATTCTTGTGCCTGAAAACAGGGCGCGCACTAAGGCCATACAGCTCCTGCCATGGTCTCCCTCCACCAACTTTTGCACTTTGTCCCCATGCAAGCAAATGTTATCTTTAATAAGAAATCCAATTCTATTCCTAGAAATGTTAGTAACGTTGCCGGCCCTACCGTTTTCTCCTCTGCCAGGGGAATTCTCAACTCCTTAGTTAATTCTTGCAACATTGTCAACATATTCTTGCACTCATCCTCCTTGCCAGCCCTACCGATAAAAAGAAAAACGTCCAAATAATGTAACACCCTTGGCAAACCCGACCTATATGAAAATCACCATTGCAACAATGAGCTGAATCGCTGAAATAGAGCACATGATGTTGCACACCGCTTGGGCAGTGCCTTATCGACAAATATTTGGTCTTTAAACTGCATACCCAGAAACCAAAAATCCAACAGATTAATTGGCAATAGCCTAAAAGCAGATGTAATATAATTTTTGGCCATGAATGCTCCAGGGCCACTCTCCTTCACTAACTCAATCACCTGGTCTATCTACACTGGCGTATGACACCACGCAATCTTCTTCCGCAATTACTTAATTCACTGACATCCTCTCCAGCCATGACAAATGATGAATTAACCTGAATTAACCTGAACTCTTCTTCTGTCTTCCTGGCACGGCCCCCAATGGTAACACTATCAAATCCTTGGATGAGCCCACCACTCTCCATTCTGCAACCTCTTTTGCTAGTTTCCTTTCCACTGTCTCTGGTCGCTCCTTCGCCGACCTTAAGTTGTCCACCCATTTTCTCACCCTATGTCCCTTATGCCCCAAACTAAATCGCTCCTGAAAATTGTTCCCCAAAATGTGTGAACCTACTCTGTCCAGATTGAAATTCAGCCATTCCTCCAACTGTTCAATTTTAACATACAGGCCATTTCCCATAACCCCTCTACCCGCACCCTTCGCCTACCTCTGCCTTCTAGCATGAAACATTGATTAACCGGGTGTAGTCCTGTACACCTACTGCACTTGTGCTGAAAGTTACATATTGCCCTGAAACAAGCCTCTTTATTGAAGGCCCAGTATGCTGATGATGGCTGCCCCCTTCTCCACCCCGTCTGGGCCAGGGCAAGCATGAAAGTGCCGGTAAGGCACAGCCAATCTGCTCGCTGTTTGCAATGATGGCACCAGGCACGTTGTAGCCATTGTGAGAAACCTGAGGGTGTCTTCACATCTACCCCCCTTGTATACTCTTCTCACATGGCCAGGCAAAGGCCATTGCTCTTGGATCCTGACCCTGGAGGTTGAGAAGCAAGGGAGGATCACCTGGGTGGTGGGTCCTTGGGGATTGGGGCCGAGATGTCCTGAGACACGGTATTCCACATTCCCTTTTCCCAACGAGTTCTCTATCCCAGATGCCTTCATGGGATAGCGTTATCCCTGTCCCATTGACAAAGAAAATGACAGGAGATATCACCAGTCTAGAGGCATCAGAAAAAAGGTAGAAAAGAAGAGGGATTAAGAGTGGGATGTCTACAGGCAAGACAAGGTATCTCTCTTTTCTAACCTAAGCCTCCCCCTGACTTTCATAGGCATATCCCCTTCTTTTCCCCATCTTTTACCTTTGTCACTACTGGGACAAGGAAAAGGTGACTAGGAGTGATGAACACTAACACCTCATTTAACCACTCTAGTACTGGGACGATGAAGATGCTTGTAGAGTGTTTCATAGGTCAAGCATGTCCTTTTAATTATGGTCAGGCATGCCCAATTGCAAATCCACACCTGCAACATGTCAACGGGTTGCAGGTGTACAAAGGGAGACCATATTTGTAGCAGAGAGTGCAACAAGGGAGGCCTGGGTGCAGAGACCAGCATGGGACCCGTATCGTGAGGAGTCAGCCATGGTGGAACCTGACAGAAAGCCAGGACATTGGCCGAGATCCAAGATGACCTGTGGAGTCCAAGACCAGCTGGGCAGGGAAGCTACCAAAGGGATGGAAGCCTCTGTATCACACAGAAAGCAAATGGAGCTGCGAATGAGAAAGGAATCTGTCCACATTCAAGCCAAAGCAGCAGGGCTGCCGCTGTATGGAGGATGGCACCCGGAATGCAAGCGGTGCTCGCAGAAGCCAGCCCATCGGTCTACAAGACAGAGGAGGAGAAGTGGAGCGCCTGGAAAGGAACACCAGGACCGGTGAGTGTCGGGAAAGTCACCCAGCACCGGGGCGCTCCTAGCAGGCTACGCTTAAGCAATTAAGGGCTGCACATGTTTATTGAATACCGAACTGAATGCAACTTTGAATCATGGTTGAATTACATTTATTTGAATAACGAACTGATTGAAACATTGAAGACACAGCTGAAATATTGAACGCTGTATAGAATGAAACTTTGAAACACATATGATTCACACTAATCGAACACCAAAATGAATGAAAACCCTAAAACTGAGCTAAAGTAAGCTTATTGCATACAGAACGGAATAACACTTTATGGGCAAAGTTAATAACGGATGAGAACCAAAAGGGAAAATGCCTATTTGCAAGTAACTTATTGAAAAGAGCACAAGGGTGAAAGAATACCATAGAAAGGTGGAGGAGGGAAAAGACCACTGTGAAGTGAACTTTATAAATGGATATAATACAGCAAAGCCAGAAGCTTGCAAGAAGTGTATAACACATGGTGACAAAGCAAAGAGGCTACCGAGGAAAAATCAGAAAAGTGTACAATGGCATACAGTGCCAAAAGGGGTTACTGGTTGCGTGACCTGTGATGGGTGGCCCGTGTGGTCTGACAACTGCCCCTAGACCAGTGGCCCTAAGTGATGAAAGTCAAAAGACATTGTGAAATAAACCAAGGAGCACTGTGAGTGAACTGGCACAGGGAACCAGCAAAGAGGGTCAAGTGGACCTATTTCATGTTGTACATTAAAAGGTTTAAACCAGTGCAAGTGCTACATTGAAATGTTGGGGAAGGAAACCCAGGGAATTGAGGAAATACAAATACTGCCTTGAAGATGGAGCCGCAAGATCTCCTCTTTTGTGTGAACTGTGTTACATTGAACTTCGGAAGGGAACCCCGGGAATTGTGTGGAACTGTGTTGTCTTGAACTGGGGAAAGGTAATCTTGAGACTTTTGTGGAACTTTCTTGAACTTGGGGAAAAGGGAAAGGGAAGCTAAGAGCTGGAAGAAGCTCAGAACTTGATGTTGATCACCATTTCTGTTATTATTGACATCCCTACACAT
Organism: Ambystoma mexicanum; assembly: GCF_040938575.1. Taxonomy (NCBI): domain Eukaryota; kingdom Metazoa; phylum Chordata; class Amphibia; order Caudata; family Ambystomatidae; genus Ambystoma; species Ambystoma mexicanum. The sequence continues at coordinate 1,000,546,974 of NC_090930.1, forward strand.
TGTTTAGCTTCACTTGTGAGGGCAAGGATAGGTTTTGGACACAGACCGACTTTTGAGTTGAACTCTTTGATTCAGTCTTTCCTTAGTTTCGTTCAGGTAGAGAAATCCGACCTTACCATAGGAAAGTTAGGCCTTCAACCATCTTGGCATTTAAGTTAATAACGTTGTTGGTTATTTTTTGTTTCAACCTTGAATCTGTTGTCTGTGTCTTGCTTTATGATGCCTTCACACCATCCACTGTAACCATAGATCCATATATATTTCCCCCCACACTGCACTCTGGTCTTCTTCTATACTTGCTCTAAAGTCCTCATCATATCTCACCCACACAAAATCCCTGAAACTCACAAAAGCCTTTCTAATAACGTCCATGTACTTAAAAGCGCTACACTCCTCACTGGATTCTTCTTGTAATATAAGCTGGCATATATAATAATTGCTGATGTCCAATTCTCAATAGTCACTGGTACCCTAAGTCTTGATGCCAGCTCCTTCACCTCCTCCTTAGACCATTCCTTCACCCTCACCTCTCTATGCAGCAGCTTACAAATGCCAACAAACCCCCCATTCCATATTTTTCTTTTGTTGATACCATTAGATGTGCCCCTAATGGTTTATTTATGCCCATGTAAGGGCACCTCTTTAATTTCTACTCTCCCATACCTTCTTCCTACTTTTCCTCCCCATCTTTCATCTGCCCACCTTTCTGTTGGACTACCTGGTCTGTTTGGACCTCACCTGTTTCACCCATTTCCCCGATACGTACCAGTAAACCCTCCCCTCATCTGTCATTCTCCCAGATTCGATCCTCTCTCCTGAGACCCCCACCTTGCCCCAACCTTACCCAGGCTGCCAGCCATTTTCTACCATGCTCACCTCTTAGCAACACCTATTCCTACTCATTATCCATTAACAATCTAGTACACAGTGCATACGTTTAGCAAAACTGCTATTTATCTTAAAATGGCATCAGCTAATGCCATCCCTCCTCCCCAAGAGCCACCACCACTGCTGTAATCAAGGAGCACCAGAAACACTGCCCCTACCTTAGAAATAACACATGTGCAACATTTTTCCATGTCCACTTACCCCTCCATAGTAGTGTGTGGTGCCTCTTCCCTCATTTGCCTCCCCACCTTTCGTTTTTAGCACTCCTGCCAAAAACAAAAATACATCCAAAAACAATAAAAAAATGTTCCTATTGGAACCATCTTTCACAGTTACTGACGTATAGACTCCATCTACTTTATATTTCTCAGTAAAGTACATAGACTCAATAAGATTTTCCAACATTTCCATTTGCATTTTGTGCTATGCTAATATAATATTGTGGCGTTCATCCTCTGTTCCAGGGACTGGAATGGTGGATATCGGCCCGGCAGCCTAAGTTATCAGCCCAAGCGAAGCAAGGGTGGATAACGAGGTTTCCGGACCATTATCCCCCCATTCCAGCCCCGTAATGGGGGATCAAGGCCCTTTTCACCCTAGGTTCCCAAAGCGTGAATCCGGGGTGCTAAAAAAAAGGATTTTTCTTCCAACACCGGGACGGAGGCGTCCCGGTGTAGGAATGAAAATCCTTTTCCAAGATGGCCACCATGGAAAGGAAAGGCAGGGTTCCATACAGGGCCCCGCTTCGCTTTCCATGGCAGCCTGCAGAAGGCAAAAAGAGAACTATATGGCCATATTACTTCAAGCACATTTTTCTTCCTTTTCAAATCTATCCCAATTTCGAATAACTTTACCACAAAGAAAGCCAGTCCCAGGTGGATATGGCCAATTTAACCCCATGTTTTGTCCCACATGGTCATGGCCAGTAGCCAGATTGTCCAGATCATGACCTTAATCCTTGACTCGCACAATCTGGCCACTGCCCATGGCCACAGGCTACACCTCAGTCACCAAATGTATATCAATATTTTTTGTACCTACATTATGACACTTGTCAGAAAATAAAACACAGGCACATTTTAAAAACCATGCTTTCAGGTCCTTCTCAATGCACCTTACACAAGTTCAAAAGTGTCAAATGTATGCACATACAATCATCATATAACCTAGCCCCCACTTGACAAAATCCATTCAGACTTTACGAAAACATTTGTATCTAGATCTATAATCTTTTGGCAAACCTTTGTGTAGATTTGTCAAATGGCACCACATTTATAAGCCTTTACAATATTTTGGGACCCCCCGCCCCTCTAATTCTGCCCCCTCTACACAAAATCCCACCAAACTTCACAAAAACATGTATATATAGATCTATTATCGGTTTGCCAAATTAAGTGTAGTTTTGTCAAATGGCACCTTGTTTATAAGCCTTTACATTATTTTGACACCCCCCCCCCCCCCTCTAAGTTTGCCCCTCTTGACTGAATCCCACCAAACTTTGCAAACACATTCGGGTGGTCAGGTCAGGAATATAATTCATGCAGTTTCATTAAGTGGTGCCAAAGTTATAAGCCATCCAAGAACTGCTTTTCACCAACCATGTAATGCCGAGGTGTCCGCGAACTTCACAGGACTGTTTGTGGTGAAAACCACCCGTTTTTTTGCTTATTGCAGCCATATTCCATCCCATCCTCATCACCCCCCACCTCCCCAGAGATTATTTGATAAGTTTGACAAGTGCAATGTTGTGTTTTTTAATATGTTTTTACCACGATGTCCGCGGACACCAGCCGCTGTCAGTGAATCCAAGATGGCGGTTGTTGCCAAAAATCTGACGCACCTCACGCTTCCCACCAACCAATCAGTGAACACGTTGTGTGTCTGCGGACATTACGCAAGCTGATTATCCAATCGGTATCCTGTCCGCGGAGCGAACCAGGAAGTGTGTGTGCGGAGCGGACATCGATATCACTAATTTTTTTAGACCTACTTTTTGGTCATTTTAAAAAAAACTACTGGATGGATTTTCACCAAATTTACAAAAGCATGCTTTTGGGACCCAGCTGCTGCTCCTACGCAAATTTAGTGAAAATCCATCCAGTGGTTTGGGCTGTAGGCGCGAAAGACATTTTTGCTCCATTCAGTCTATGGGAAAAAAAAGATTTTGGGACCCCCCTACAACTTTGCCCCCCCCTTAACCAAACCTCACCAAACTTTGCAAAACAATTCAGAGTGGGCCATATACTTTTTTGCAAAGTTTGGTGAGGATTCGTCCAGGGCGAGCAAAGTTATAAGCCACCCAAAAAGTGCTCTTCTTATGAGATGAGCAACTTAACCATAACTACATGGCCGCTACCGCAGGCCATGTAATATATATATATTCACTGAAAAATGTTGTTAATGGGACGTTATGGTTAAGTTGCACTAACAAAAACAAAAACACTATCGTTACAAGTAAATCCGAAAAACCATAGCTTGCGCCACCACCATGCACTGCTAAGACCAACACCCAGAACATCAAAGATGACATCACTGATGACATCACATGTGAAATTATTTTTGATGAAAAGTCCCAACAAGGGATTGTGTTTAAAATGTTGGTAACAAGATGTCAGGGGTAATCGGGAAACCTATCATGAACTACTTAATCTAATAGAGAATGTACAAACTAAAGAAAAAATTGGGCATCATGCCGTGTTTTCCGGTCCGGAAATAAGGTAATCTCACCGGCACCCTTGTTTCCAGACCAGCAAACTACGGGTTTACTTGCCAGAGCTGCTGTGCCCAACAGGTCTGTCTCTGCCGGGGACAGCGGTCACGGTAGGCAAAGCCATCACAGAAGCACCAGCACCGTTAACAACCATGACAGTGGTTCTGAGTCTCCACTCCCATATAGTTCTATGGGACTCTATGGGAATGGGGATTAAAAAAATTACTGGCGCTTCATTTCCTGGCCTCCGGACTTGTAATAGCCGGTGACACCGGGAGGTGAGGCGCCTGTCATTTTTTACGAGTACGGCTGGAACCCGCTGGTAGCACTGGCAGGGTTACCGCCTTACCCGTAATGAGGCCCATTGTATTGGAGTGTTGTTGTTAATACAGGAACCTAATCATACATAGACATAGGCAATGGCTACAGCATGCACAATAGAAGTACAATATTTTTAATCTTGTCATTTTGTATAGTAAGATAATGAATGGTACCTTATCAGAGTTTTGAGTAATGTTAAACATGTAATGAATATCTAACAATTTAAGACTTACTACACACTTATGCTAGTACAAACAATACATATGAAGACCCACAATGCATACAAATCAGAGGCACATACAGGGAAACTAAAGTAAGGAAGAAAGAAACAGCATCACCAGAAAATGTTAATAACATTAAAGTTCATCTTTATGTATACAATTAATTGTGTGTTTGAGGCCTGCTTATTGCCCCGTACATGTGCACCATGAGCTGAGACCAGAACCTATGGAAAGTACTTAAAAAACATTCGACAAGGTTAGCATTTAGATTTATGACACCTTTTACATTTTTATATTCTGACTGTCAGTGAACAAAAGCACCAGGCCTAGATATGTCAGTAAACAAAAACAAGTGGCCCAGATATGTTATGTAATCAGTAATGTCATCAATGACATTAGTGATGTCATCTTTGATGTCCTGGGTGTTATTCTTAGTAGTGCACTGTGGTGGCGCGAGTTATGGTTGCTTAGCTTACCATAACTGATGAATTTCTGAGGTTTTTGGTTTTACTTGTAACCATAACGTCCCTTTAACAACGTTTTTTCATTCTTGCAAAATAATTCTGAATGCGTCCCTAGCGGTCATGGCCAGTAGGCAATTTGTTCGCATCATGACCTTATGCAATGACCCAAACAATCTGGCTACTGCCGACAGCCACAGGCTATATCTCAGTCACCAAAGGTATATGACTATTTTTTGTACATACATTATGACACTTCTTAAAAAATAAAACATTGGCACATTTCCAAAACCATGCTTTAATGTCCTTGCCAATGCTCCTCACGAGTTTGCTCGAAATCCGCCCATGTTTTATTTTTTAAAAAGTGTCAAAATGTATGTACATACAATAGTCATATAACTTAGCCCCCACTTGACAAAATCCATTCAGTCTTTACACAAACATTGAAGGTTGGGTCTATAATCGTTCTCAAAACCTTTGTCCACATTCGTCAAATAGCAACAAAGTTATAAAACAATGCCCTCAGGGCAGCCACTGGGACCTCAAGGAAAGAGCACATCTCAGAAATCAGGAGACAGGCACACTGGCTCCCGGTCAAACAGAGAATCATTTTGAAAACTCTCTCCCTGGCGCACAAATGCCTCCATGATACTGCCCCTCCGTACCTTGTACAGAGGATTGTCAAACACAATACCACAAGGCCCCTTAGGGAGGGGTACTCTAACCTCATCCTAGTGCCTAAAACCAAAAAGGCCCACGCAGGAGGATCTAGCTTCCCCACGATAGCAGCCACACAGTGGAATGCCCTTCCGCCTAACCTAAGAATGATTCAGTCCCACCTAGCTTTCCGCAAAGCACTCAAAACACAACTCTTCATCTAACCAATAAACTGTTTTCTTATGTCTACTAAAATATGTGATGAATACTGTACTTGTAAGTAAGAGACCTCTCGGTCAAATGTAACCTTGCCTACTGAAATTTCTTTCCTGTAACAAGTGCCACAATGTCTCTGGGCTGTAGGTGCGCTTTACACATGCAAACAAATAAATAAATAAATACGCCATCTAAAAATGTTGAGAGCCCCCCCTAATTTCGCCCCCTCCGAAAATCCCACCAAACTTTAGAAAACCATTTATATCTAGATCCAAAATCGTTTTGCCAAATGTTGTGCAGATTCGTAAAATGACACCACATTTATATGCGTTTACAATATTTTGGGATCCCCCCTCTAATTTTGCCCACTCTTGACAGAATCCCACATAACTTTGGATAACCATTCAGAATTAGTGCTGGAATAAAATTGCAAAATTACATGCAGTTTCATTGTGTGGCGCAAAAGTTATAAGTCATCCAAAAACTACTTTTCCCCAATCCTGTAATGCAGAAATAGGTACAGATGTCCTAGGACATCTGAAGTGCCCGCGGACTCCACAGACTGCCCCATGACATCTGGAGTGTTCGCGGAATGCCGGGGCAGGGGTGAAACAACCCATTTTTTTGGCTTCTTATGGCCATATCCCATCCCATCCTCATCCCCCCCACATCCCCATAGATTGTTTGTTGAGTTTGACAAGTGCAATGTTGCTTTTTTTTTTGCGACAAAGGATTTAAATATTCATGTAAATCTAAAATCAAGACCTCTAATACTTTTCAATCCCACCTGTATCAGGTCGCAAGGTACCCTTTGTAAGGTGCCATCCAAAAAGTCCCTCAATAGTTACGCTTGCTTTTTTTTTGTCACTGTGCTGTCCGCGGTCCCCAAAAATGTCTGCCAATCCAAGATGGCGGGCGTTTCGGGAAAAGTGACACATTTCACGTTTTCTCACCACCCAATCAGCGGGCGCGTCCCGATGTCCGCGGACCATGCAAAAGTCAGCAAATTTTTCTGGCCAATCGGAGGCCAGTCCACGGACCCAACGCCGAAGTGAGACCACGGAGCAGACAGAGATATCACACATTTTTTTGCCTTATGTTTTGGTCATTTTAAAAAAACTACTGGACGGATTTACACCAAATTAATAAAAGCACACTTTCGGGACCAAGCCGCCACTCCTGTCGCAAATTTGGTGAAAATCCGTCCAGCGGTTTTGGCTGTAGGCGTGACCAAAGTTTTTTCCCATTATGTCTGTGGGAAAAAAAGAAATTTTGGGACCCTCCTATAACTTTGCCCCCCCTTGACCAAACGACACCAAACTTTGCAGAGTGGGCCATATACTTTTTTGGTGAGGATTTGTCCCGGGGGAACGAAGTTATGAGCCACCCAAAAAGTGCTCTTCCTATGGGTTCAGCAAATTAACCATAACTACACGCCCGCTGCCACGAGCGTGTAATATATATATATATATATATATATATATATATATATATAATTACAGGGCCTGCGGTAGCAGCCCTGTAGTTATGGTTAAGTTGCTCAACTCATAGGAAGAGCACTTTTTGGGCAACTCCATCTGGACAAATCCTTACCAAACTTTGCAAAAAAAGTATATGGCCCGCTCTGAATTTATTTGGTAGGTTTGGTGAGGTTTCGTCAAGGGGGGGAAAAGTTATAGGGGGGTCCCAAAATATTTTTCTTTTCCATGGAGGCAATGGCAAAAGAATTTTGCTCACGCCAACAGCCCAAACCACTGGACAGATTTTCACCATATTTATGACACTAGCAGCGCCTTGGCCCCAAAAGCATGCTTTTGTAAATTTGGTGTAAATCTGTCCAGTAGTTTTCTCTAAAATAGGTAAAAATAAATTGTGATATCTGGGTTTGGTCTGCGGACTCACTTCCTTGTTTGCTACGCGGACAGGACTCCAATTGGTCCAAAGGGCTGCGTGATGTCGGCGGACACTCAATGCGCCCACTGACTGGTTGGCGAAAAGAGTGATTTGCATAATATTTTTCCGAAACCCCCGCCATGTTCTATCCACGAACAGCCGTGGCTGTCTGCAGACAGTGCTTGGGATACAGGGTTGGGAAACATGTTTTAGGTCATTGGGGTTATTTGGTGACTACAAGACGGTTTATTATAGTAGGGGAGTGGAATCTAGATGATATGGCAATATTGCCATTTGTGAAAAATAGGGTTGGCAGTCTACTTTGATGTCTGCAGATGATGTTTGAATTGGGAAGTTAAGGGCAAGTTGTGGTGTGTTGTTTGTGGCCAGAGGCCAGATTCTTGGGTGCATGGCCGTATTATGCTGTGGTGGTTGTGGCCAGTGCCTAGCTTCTTGGGGGCAGCCATGAACCCAAGATTCTAGGCACTGGCCACAACCAACCCAAGAAGCTAGGCACTGGCCACAACCACCACAGCATAATACGGCCATGCACCCAAGAATCTGGCCACTGGCTACAGGCATTGTTATAATATGTGTGCAGAAATGGAATTTGGCCATTGGAAATAATCATTAAAATAATGTGTGTATAGTCATTATACATACTGTAAAGGTAGTGTATAGTTTTTGGAAAAACATTCAGAAACATTGGGTCTGTGGAGAAAAAAAAATCCATGTAGGATTAAAAAAAACGTGTACATTTATTTGACGTTACGTGTCACACTATGTTTGTTTGAAATGTGCAGTACTTAAAGGAATGTTTAAGCTGCACAATTAAGTGTATTTAGTGTTACAAGCAGTGTTGCAGGAGGAAGAATTTTAATGGTGTACGTGTTTTGCTTTTCGAGAGTGCTGGTATGGCTGTAGTTGGATACCAGTTGGTGTATTCTAACTGTTTATAGTTTTACAGTTTTTAAGAATATGCTTTGATGCAGTTTGATTCCTGTTGGTGGATTCTAAGTATTTTACTATTGGAAACTAATATTGCAGTACTATTGGTGCAGTTAGATAACAGTTGGCATATTGTAATTGTTCATAGTTTTACAGATTTGAAGGGTATGTTTGAAGCACGTTCATTCTTGTTGGTGGATTTTAACTATTGGAAACTAAAGTTGCAGTATTACGGGTGCAGTTAGATACCAGTTGGCGTATTCTAACTGTTGATAGTTTTAAGGTTTTGCAGGGTATGTTTTGAAGCACTTTCATTACTGTTGGTGGATTTTAACTCTTTCACTATTGCACAGTAACATTGCAGCTTTATGGTTGCAGTTAAATAGCAGTCGGGATATTCTAACTGTTGATAGTTTTACAGGTTAGTGACTTAAAGTTTGTAGTCCCTCATAATCAGAATATTTTAAGTACTATGGGTGAAACAGCGTTGGTGTGGTTTTGCACAGTTGTTGTTTCTGTTTGCATAATCATTGGGTCATTGGGGAAAACATCTGTATAGCATTATCAAAAATGTACAAAATGTACATCTGTTGGCATATTGAAACTGTTTTACATTTCACAAACAGCATTGTACTATGGATGTAGTTAGATTCCAGTTGGTGTATTCTAACTGTTAATAGTTTTATAGTTCAGAAGGGTATTTTTTGAAGCACTTAGATACCTGTTGGTGTCTAACGTGCACTAACTTAAGTTAGTTTTATAGGTCAGTGACTAAATTTAGGTTTAAGGAATATTAAGTAGGCGTTTGTTAGATTTGCTGGTAATCTATGTTTTAGAGTAATGTATGTGTCATTGCATTCAAACCAATCACATGCTTTTTAATGTATGCGGTATAGTGACCTGCAGTGGTTGTCTCACCAGTGTGGTAGATTATGCCTACTGTTGTGAAGGTTTTCTTGCCAAGAGATACTTTGTGAAGCTAGTAAGCTTGCAGTTGTTTTTGGTACCATTTACATTGTATCTTCAAAGCATTACTATTACATATTGGCTATTTGAGTTTATGTGTAAGGTTGAATAATTGTCTGAATTGCAAACACTGCATAATATGCCATGATTTGCATTTTGCACCAGTGGATGAAATGGAATGGATTCACAATTAGGTATTGATACATACACAAATCATTCATTAGGGACTTGCTTGTGTGCAACATGGTTGCAGAGAGTGCAGGTATGCTTCCACGTGTATGAAATCTGGAAGATTTCATGTATAGGTATATTTTTACTTTCTAGTACTTGCTGTAAGTACATTAGACATTCTTGTGAATCTTTCTGTGTGTGTATGGTGACTTTTACCATTCCTGCACAGTAGTCCAATTCTTGCCTTGTTCCTGAGACACAGTAAATGTTGCCAGGATTATTTGTTGCATATCTATGAAGGACAAGCATTTTCAAACACAATTAGTCTGAGCCGTTCAAGTAAATGTTTACAAGAATTGGTGGCAATTGGAACAGAAGATTGATTGCTACATTTCCAAAGCAATTTACACCAGTTGTGTTGGAAAATTTAAATGGCCTGGAGAGTTCTGTCTCTCTTGCATTTGCTGGACCTCCACTTGTTTCTTTAGAAGCCATATTTCTCTTTGTGCACTTTCATTTGCACTAGATAGATTTGTGGTTGTGCTACTTGATGGAGTAGCAGTTGTTTTTAGTTTCTTTGGTGGTACTGTTGGGAGATCCCATATAAGTTCTGTTTGCATTACTTTCCTATTAACAAGTTTACCTTTTTCAGTTTGAGGAACAGAGTACATATTGAGATGGGGTGTTTAGAGGCACATAGTCTGTTGTACTCTATGATGCAAGGAATTCAGCCTTGACTTTGTTTGCATCAAAACTGACTAGAAATAGTCCTCCGGGTGTACATAGATGTGACAGTAAAGAAGGTATGAGTTATGTAGCAAAGACTGTACTGCCAATGTCAATCAATGCCTGATCTAGGGTTAGACCTTGCGATTTGTGAAGAAATTTGTTCTCTGCATACATACATGTCTTTGAGAAGAAGGAATCATGCTGTTGAGCGTCCTACCCTTTTAACTTCTGAAAGTTTGTCAAAGTAGATGTTGACAGACTGAATGTTGTCATGTGGATACATCTGGAAGCCACCTGTTCCAATTGCTCCATTAACTAAACCTTGCCCCACATCAAGGTTAAGTTTCAAAATTACTCTGCAGTTTAAACACAACTTTAACATTTTCTCCAAACCAGCTTTGTTGGCGATACATTTTCTAAGCTATTCAGTCATGCTGTTGCTTGTTGACACATAGGCATTGTCATGGCATTGTCATGCAGTGCACTTCCAGTTTGTCTGTGGAGCTAATATGCACTATTGGTTGCATTTCCTTTTTAAACATTGTCTAATTGAATTGCGTACAGCTTGCTAGGGTTGGCATTAAGGACATACATTTTAAAATGTGTTGTGCTAATTGTTCCATGAGATCAGGAGCAGATATGTCATGCCCATATAGCTCATGGATGAATCTACTATTTAAGATAGATTGTGCATATTTAGAAAGAAGACCAGTCCTAATGCTTTTTAAACTGTTAGCATAGGTGAGATCTGCAGAGATCTGCAGACGGACACATGTTTTCAGTTAGTTGTCTGTATTGGAAATGCTGCGAGAGATTAACATTTCCTATGCTGCAAATTGTGTTGCAGCATTGTTTGTGTCCTAAGGTTCACATTTCACTGGTGTTAATTGTAGGAGATCTCCAAAAACAATAATGCGTTTTCCTCCAAAAGAGTTCTTTGTAGTCTGTTTTAAGGACTTCTTGTAATCTGAGGTGAATTAAAGACAATATTAGTTTGGAGACCATGCTCACCTCATCTCTTAGGAGCATTTTCATTTGTTTCAGAATTCTGCGTAGTTCAGTAGCAGCTTCTGTTGATAGTTTGTAGTACTCTAATGTGTTTTGGTGTTCTACTGGAAGGAACAGTAGGAGGTGTAAAGTAACATCTCCTATGTTGTAGGCAGCTAAACCTGTGGGCACTGTTACAACAGCTGAAAGCTTGTTTGTTAACTTTTGAAGAAATTTGGTGATGATTGTTATGAATGTTTTGCCCGACCAGCTTCACCACTTACAGGAACGAGTACAGGTTTATAATTTTGACAGCTACAAGTTTTACTTTCCTGCTGCAAACCATGTTCAATTTCTTTAGTCACTTCTAGGTAAATGCTAGGTTGCTCATCATTGAGTTGTGATTTGAGCAGTGCCAAAGTTTCTTCTGATTGCTCATATTGATACATGGTATTCCCTCCTTCAGTTATGCCTAAATCTACTTCATTTAAGATGGGTGGCTCTCCAAGTGGTTCTTGGCTTCCTGTAACAGAAGTTGACTGCCCTCAGGAGTGCCTTCGTTTAGATGTGCTTGAACGTCTCCCTCTTGTTGGCATTCATTGTCCAACATGTTTTTGTATTGCTTGAAATTTACGTGTGTTATACTGCTTTCATTGGCATTGAAAGCAGCTTCAAACGAGTCATGGGTACCCAATAAATAGTCTTCTTTTCTCCATGGTTTAAAAGGTTGGAGTAGGGACATGTTGTTAAGTTCTCCATGTTGAGGAGTTTTAAATTATAACTCTATATGATTAATTAGGGTGGATTTGATAAGCTTAACGTGGCTGCCTTCACAAGTTTTGACTATGTATTTTCCATTTTTTTTATCTGGTGTAATATTATTCTTTCTTGTTAATGGTATTATCCTTGTTGTGCCAACTGATTCAGATTTTCGATTCAATTATTGACATTTTTCTCCTTTTGTGTTATACCAATTTTTTCAATAGGGTGCCTCCAAGGTGAGATCCAAATGATTAGTTTACACACTTTAAAGTTTGCAACTATTGTTTATTCCATATTTTGCATTTTTTGACACACAACACGTGTTTCACCTCCTTAGTTCATCAGGAGAGTATCTATGATAGTAAAATTAGATAAATATGTAATTTTTCACATTCATAATTCAAAATCAAAAATACAAAAAGTAATTTTGACATTCATGTGAAGAACTCCCTTTTGTTATGGCTAAGATTAGCCACTCGCCTAAGGGTACTCCAGAATTATGTTTTCAAGAAATTTCAAAGTATGTAGTTGCAAATGCCTTTTTCTTATTAAACAATTTTTTTTTGGATCCATATCCTCCAGACATAAGTTTTTAGTAAGGAATTGCTAAAGCATAGCATGAAAAGAAAGCAAAGGGAAGATATTAAAGTTTCTTTTGATTCTAACTATCTAATACACTATAAATAGTGTTTAATTGTGCACAGGATGCAGATTATAGTTTAAATGCTTACCTTCTTTAAAATGGTTAACATAAGTGGAAAGTTCAAGTGTGTCTCCTTCCCAGATCATAATAATATCAATATAACGACCCTAGAAAACTATTTTCCTGGAGTTATTCAATGCTGGGTGTTTACAGGCATGATTGATCTAAAAAAAGCCCATAAATAAGTTTGCATATTCGGGTGTGAATTTTGACCCCATTGCAGTTCCCTGAAATTGCCTATAGATTTTTTTTCAAAACAGAAACTATTGTTTGATAATGCAAATTTAAACATTAGGATTAGCATTTTGTTCTGTTCCCTATGAGAAATGGAGCAAGTTTTAAGTAAGAATTCCATGCTCTTGATTCCTAATTCATGTTTTATACTTGTGTAGAGTGACACAAAGTCCAGAGTGACAAATCTATAATTATCTTGCCACGGATGGAGTCCAATTGTTGGATGACATGTTTGGTGTTACGGATGAAGGATGCCAGACTTGATGCTAATGGTTGGAGATTAATGTCTATATACTGTGATATCCTTTTATAGAGTGAAGCAATTCCATGGATTATGGGGCGACACAGAGGGAATTGTGTGTATTGTTTATGAATTTTTGGTAGGAAGTATATTGTGGAGATTACTGGATCCTTTATATTCATGTGGTTGAATTATTCTTCCAATCTTTATCCAGATCTTGTAGTGGGTTATCTTTGAGTTTTTGGTAGCACTCTTGATTATTTAGATGCATTTTACATTCTCAAACATAGTCTGTTCTGTTCATCAATACTACTTTTCCCCCTTTGTCTGTCATTTTTGTTATAATTAATTAATTTTTTGCTAAATCTTGAATTGCTAGTTGTTCACTATATGTTTGGTTATGCTGCATTTTTCTTTTTTTGGTTGATAAATAGTTCAAATGCAATTCATTGCGGATTGCTTTATGGACCAAATCAATTACGTTATCTGAACTGGACACTGGTATACATTTAGATTTTGGTTTGAGTGATGTTTCTTCAGATAGAAATGTATCTATTTTTTGTTCTTCAAAAAATCTTGTAGCAGTGAATTCTTCCTCATCTGTCAAATTTAGGAGTTCAATAGTATTATCAACAAGCTCTACTGAGTCACTTTTTCAATTCTTTTCCGGTTTCTTCTGGTTGTTTCTTCAAAGAACATTTTAAGTTTTAGGCATCTGCAAAACTTGTAGTCATCCAGTTGTGTTTGAAAGTAATCTGCCTGACATGAAAGACTGAAAGATAGTCCTTTATTAAGTGCAGATCTTAAGGTTTATTCTTGTAGGAGACATTTTGCGTTATCTGGTATAGGCAAATTGTTCCAAAGCAGTACTTCTTTTGAGTAGTATGTGTCTAATAAATTGTTTTTCAAAATAACCTGACTGTTGGGATCATTTTTGGCTATTGTGTCTATGTCTTGGTATGATTTCAGCACTCTTTTTCTGGATGCAGCAGGACCAAGGCTTAGCCAGACTATGTGTCTGTAAATGGTATGCAGCTTTGTAGCATCCACACTCTCTATGGGAGAGCATTTTTATGCTGAATCTGTACAATTTTTGTAACTATGTTTTGTCAGATGATATGCCATCCCAGCGGTTTTTTAGCTCTGTTTCCTCAGCTTTGGTTAGCTAGGCTGTGAAATATCTTGCAACAGCAGTGGAATTGTCTGCAATGTATTGTATATCTATGTTTGCATTCCACAAGAGGGCAATGATTGTATTGTAATCATTGATGTACTTTGAAGCTTTGTTTCCTTTAATGCAGTATGTGTTTTTAGGTGATTTGCCTTTCACACAGTGTCTAATAGTAGACATGAAGCTGTTTTACTTGTCCTTTTGCTAAAACTTGTCTAGGGAAACCAAAGCTGCATTTGGTATAGTATTTACCTTTATTTGTATATCTGTGTCAGCAATATTTGCCACATTTATGTTTTTGGAAACGGAAAATGTGTGTATGTAGATCACTGTGTGTGCTTTCTGAAGGGATGTCGCAGGGTAAATATTTGTGAATAAATTGCAAAACAGTGGCATGACTGTCATGACCAAATTTAGGAGCATCTTTTATCCACAAAAGCATGTGGATGTGTGTGCTCCTCTGGATTGATATTCTTTCTCCAAAAGAAGTGTTTCACTTCTCTGAGGGGAGGAATTGTTTTATTACAGATGAAATGCAGCATGGCAATGAAGCGGTGGTGAATGTATCTTGATACATTTACAGGGTCAAGAGAGCCGAGTTCTCCTGGGGTTTTTATGTCCATCCCTTCTTTGTTTTGGTTTGCTATGTGTAGGAAGTCGTGCAAGTCCTCCCATGCACAATTCAAAGTGACAAACCATGTGGGTGGGCCAAGGTCCCATAGCGTACCTCATACATCAGCGTGACGTCGGAACCAGTATTCTATTGTACTGCACATGTTTCCCAAAAGATTTGTGATACTTGACTGCAAAACTTCATCTTTGTCTTTTATCTTTTGTAGTAGTTGGGTAGCAGACATTTCTAAAGCATTGGAACCTGTTTTCAGTGTGTGTGCAACTCCGTAACATAGAGTTGCTAGTTCACTTTCAAACAGGAGGTGGAATATGTATTCAACATTTTGTCTGAATCTGGGGTTTTCAGAATACATTTATAAAGAGCGGTATTCTGATGCTGTTATTTGTGTGCATCTTTCATCATATCTTCCCCCTTTTCCTATAGGAAAGAGTAGAGGAAAGGCTCCTGCTTCTAAACTTTTTTCCATATTCTGATTGGAGATCCTTTGGCTTGACGCATTTGATATGTTTTTAGTGTATCGTCTATAGTGTCTTTGAAGTGCAGTGGGTGAATTGTATACTGGTCTAAAATATTGGATACTGTCATAGGATCTACAAGTTCAAATTGGCCAGTTCGTGAGGAATCCTGAATTATTTCGGTGGTTTCCCTTAGGTTTTGTTCAATGTGTATTTCTTTGTAGTACTAATTGTTGTCTTTAAGATATTGTAGGGCTTTTCTAACTTTGTTTAAGTCTACTAGTTGCCAAATTGTTTTGTCTTTCATTTGTACGCCATTCACTAGGATAATAAAAAAAGGTATTTATTGGCCATTGCACTCCTAGAGTATCTACATTTTCTTTAATATCTAATGGCAAATAAACTACTTTGCCACAAATGCCTTTTAGTAATTCAGAAGGAGGCAATTTGTCTGTTTTGGGCTGAAGGCGTATTATAGCTTGACATGGGTGTACTGTTTGGATTGTAATGCTCTCATACAAATTAACCAATTGGGGAGGTTTTGGAAGTGGGAATATGTCCAAGTTATTAGTGATAGCCTGTGAAGGCATTTGGTTATTATCAAGCTTTGTATTGCAGTATGTGCAAAGTATTGAGGGGTTAGTCATTTTGTATTTGTTTTCTGCTATAAAATAGAGAGATAATTGGAACCATTTGGATTCCTCATTGTCTTCTATTTTGTTCGTTATATCTACAGTTTTGGTGCTCTTTTTATAAAAAGTTCTACGACAACACACACATACTTGGTTTGATACTTCAGCAGATGGGCTTTTAAACTTTGCTATTTCTTTTTTGTACGCATTTATTATAAGATTGGCATTTGTAAGGTTTTTGCTACTCTTCTCGAAAGTTACTGGATTTTCTAAGCGATCTTCACTTACAAAATATTTACTTTGGATGTGGTCTATTTGTTGAATGAGTTCTTTGGCTGGGCCATGTTGGAGAATGTTATTAAACAGTTGCTGATCTAAAGCAGTACTTTTTGCGGTGGTGCAAGGTGCTTTTGCAAGCAGGTCCTGAAAGGCAGGCTAATGAATGTCCTTGCAGTCCAGTGTAATTGCGCACTGGACAGTAGTCCATGGTTAGTGATTGTGGAATTGGTGTAAAGATTTGAAGGATTGTTTCTGTACGTTACACATTGTGGTGCAGGGCCATTTGAAGACTGGACCGATTGGTTCGGTGGAATCGAGAGTTGATTGTAAGTTTGTTGGGGACATTTTTTCAATTAGGGTTTCTTGTGCCATAATGGCGTGGTCTACCATGTCATACCCTCGGCCACTGCTATGTATGGCAACTGGGTTTCTCTGCTCTTGTTTATATGCCTCTTCATTGAAATATGGTTCTGTGCTGCTTGTGTGAATCCAGTCACCTGCACAGAAGTTTGCAAAGGTATCTATGTTGACATTGCGCCTGCTTAGAAGTGCTTTTTGTAGTTTACTGATTACTTTTGTTAGTGGTTTCATTCTGGTTAAAATTAATATAAACAGTTTTATTTTGAGGAGGATTGTGCTGTCAATGAGAGCTTCCAGGATTAGTCTTCTGTGGTAATTTGTAAGGGTTGAGTGTGAATTTCCTGCTGTTTTTATGAAATTATGGAGTTCTCTATGGTGGAACATTTCACTGTGGCTATGCTAATATTGGTAGATTGTCGTACTAGTGCTATTAATAGTTTTATTCTTCTTAATACATTTATTTAAATTTTTACTTTTTGGAAGAGGGGCCATAGTTCTTTTACTGCTATCTGGTTCAGCTTTGTTGACTGACTGTATTTGCTGTTTTGTTTGAAGGTTTGCTATAAATTCTGCTAGAGGTGGATGAGTATTTTGCATGCTTTTAGTTTTATCTGCTCTATTTTTTCGTTGTTTTCTACAGAGTTGCTTTTTAGTAGGCTTTCTGTTCTGTCTGTTGGAGAAAAAAGGAAAGTGTGGGTTTGAAAGTTGTTCAATGTATTTGCGTGCATTGTGAATGAGTGTGTGAATTTCAGGGCAGGCTTAAATAGAGGGGTTTGTGATTGTTCAATGGGCTGTTAGTTCTGGTTGGTAAGGTTGTAAGAGTGGCTGTGGGTAGATGTGTGAAGGGCTTGGTTCAGTTCATAAGATAGTGTACTTTGCATGAATAAGTAAGGACATTACAATGTTTTTACAATACTAGTGGGTATTACGATACTGGTGTTCAGATGAGAATACAAAGAGTGCACCTGCTGAGGTGCATTGTGTAAGAGTGAAGTAAATGCTGTTGGTTTGGAAAGAATTTTGTAGGCTACTATACGGCTACACTGCACTGTATGAGTAACAGAAAGAATACTACTACACTAGTGCATTTACTTTGTAGGATGTGAAGACTAGTTTTCTACCGGTTGTTATCTTCTAGGAGAGACGTTGTTGTCTTTCAGGAGGCTGCTCTTCACTGCAATTGGGAAAGAAGAAAATTAGTGGGTTTGTGTGGTAATGGCAAAGTAATTGTCGTACAAGAAGACATTATTTTGCACTATGAGAAGTTTTTGGGAAGAAGAGTTAGTAACATTGCACGTGATTACGAGTGTGGTTGTAACACTGCTGTTGCTGCAGACGGGTTGCCAACAGATTCCTAATAATTGTTTGGCAGCTAGCTTCCCAGTGTCACTAGGACATTACAGGTCATGTTGGCCTGAAAAGTCAGGTGGTGGAAAATGTTAGTCTCTATTTGTGTGCAGTTACATAGCACTGTATTGGAATCAGGACATGAGAGCACCGGCAGCGTTGGTAATGGGGCCAGTGGTCCTGTAATAAGTGTGCCCTACCGGGCTTGAGTTTTGAAAATGTGAGAGTTGCTGTTGCACTATTTGTATTAGAAATGGAGCACTGCAGGGGGGCGCTGTTGAGCAGCCAACGAGCATTGCTGCCTAGCTGCCGAGCTCTGCTTCGCAGCTGAAAATCTTGCAATGAGGAGGCGGATTTGCATGCTCAAAATACATAATTCAGTGACATGAGGCAGACGAACCACTGAAGAGCATCCGGACAAAGTATTAGGCATTTCTGACCGTGTTCTCCTGAGCCCCGCCCAACCAAACCAAGACACCGCTCCGTAGGAGCAAGAGCACTGCTGTGAGCCTCCCGGGTACGCGAGGGAAAAAAATGTGAAGAGCGCGCCGGCGAGCCCCGACTCCGGATGAGCCTGGACACATGCTGAGCTCCTCCTCCCACCGATCACACGGGTCGTCTTGCATCCCGGTGCCGGACGCTGAATCGGACACAGAGCCGAGTGAGAGCTGCACTTACCATGCCACAATTCCTGGGGTGACTCTCCTGGCACCCCTGAGGCCTGCCCCTGTCTATCTTTCTCGTATTGATTCAGGAACAAGGGGGGGAGCAGCACCACTTACCCCCCACGGGCACCCAGCATACGAAGCATACCGGAGGCTTGGATATCGTGTATTTCACTGAGGGAGAAGGAAAAAACTAAAGACACAGGCGGAGCCCGCCATAACACCCATCAGTGAGTGGACCCCACGTGAAGGCTCATCCTCTGGCCTGGGGCTGCACCGTTGTCGGTGCCTTTGCAGCTGCACATCCCCTCCCGGGTCCGAATCTGCTCCTTGTATCTGGGAACATCCAGTGCATTCCTCATGCTGACACCCGCCCCCTGGCCCCTCCATCTGAGTCTAGGCCCCCTGCATACTCCACCATCCCTGTACTGAGAGGAGGGGAAAGCTCACATTGCTGGTGAACCGCTGTTAGGGAGAATTCTCATGAATTGCTAATTTCCCTCACCTAGTGAGTCCCCCAGCAGCTTTGCTGGACTTCTGGAGTTTTTTTTCCATTTGGTAAGAGTGAGAGCTTTTCCCCCACTCTTACCTGTGTTTTGCCTGTTTTTGTGATTGTGGACTCTGAAGGGCCCCACTTCAGTAGCCCCCTTCTTTTTGTGTGTCACAAAGCACCTTCGGTGCCTTGGCACAGGGTTGTCTCTGAGACTTCCCCCGACTCCATTTCTGAGGCTGACTACCGTACCCCAGAAAAGGGTAAAGTTGCCATTAACTTTACTTAGTCAATCTACCACAGATCCAGTACACCTCATCTTCCATGGAGTACTGGAAAGGGTTAATTCGTATCCCTTTTTATCTGTACCTCCTAGAGCACTGTTTCGCTCTTTTAACATTTAGACTTGGCTTGTGGCAGTGGTATCTACCCTAACTTTTCTACCGCGATTATATTAGATAAACGTGGTATTGTTCTTGGCTATTGTATTAGCCTCGAACATAAACCCGCTTGACCAAATCGTCTTTCTTTAGGCCCCGGTCGGGTTTATCTGCCATTTATTTCTTTTTGTTAAAGTCCTTCTTGTGTTTTACTTTGCGTGGCAAACTAGGTTTGCCTTCTTTGTTCACTGTCTTTTGGTGGGCTTTCTGCTCAGAAGCCCTCCACCAGACACCTGGGTGTCTAGGTGGGCTGAATGTGAGGGAGGGGTGTAGTAACCCTCTGCACAGGGTATCCTAGGCTATGCCCCTCGGCAGTTATTAGGCAGAATCCTGTGCAGTGCCCTTAGGGACCACTACACAAAATAATCCGAAAAGACAAGGATCGGTGGACGGAGCATAAATCAAACATTAGGACCAGCAATGAGAAATCTCCGGTATTTAGACATTTTAAAGAAACTTGTCACAATATCTCACAACTGAGATGGGTGATCCTAGAAGTTGTTTGCTCGTTACCAAGAGGAGGGGACTTTGCTAAAAGAATAGCACACAGAGAACTTAATTGGATTCACAGACTAGAAGCAGTCAGTCCCCATGATCTAAATGAAGATTTCTACTTGGGCCTATTTCTTTGAATATACATTTTTTCCCTAAATATTCTGTTAGATACTATATCAAGAAATAGGGACACCTCCACCTTGGGTTGTTTGAGTTTTATTGACTATGATTCATAGAAAAAGATCGCACACATTGTCTGCAAACACCTACATAGAATGTGAACTCATGAAACTGAGACAGCCTTCTTGGTTTGATTGCCATGCTAATTATGCCCAAAGTATGTGAGCAGCACTCAGTAGACTGTGAACTCCGTATAGGAGACAGCGCAGGTAACCATTATCTGTGATGTACTATGGTCTAGAATATTATGAATGCTATTCCTTGTGCCTATTAATGACACACAAAAATAGGTCACGACCTTGTGCCTACTTTCCTAGTACATCGAGTGCCTGATTGACTCTAATCAACTCATTTATGGTAAGGGCTACACTACGCATATGACGTTACATTGAGTCACTTCTTTTTTGACATCATCTACAAGACATCTTGACACCTATGGACCCACACACAGCGCTTGACTGGATCTAACCAATATATTGTAGGTGAGGACTATACTGAGAAAATGACGTTACATTTAGTCACTTCTTTTCGGCAGTTTATCCAACACATCCTGACATATATCTATGGATTCACATTCCTTCTAGGCACACCCATCTTAGTGTGATGGCTAAATTGAAAACGGACCAACCCTTTAAGCCAATACAAACATATTTTAATGACGTGCACCTTTTTGTTTACATCTGTGACGTCACGCATGTTTTTAGGCTGAGGCATTCTGGATAACTGTTTGAACTACCACATATCCAATAATTTAAAAGGAGAAGATGCATACATGATGGGCTCTAATGAGTTGGGCACACTGAGGCATCATAAGGATGCTCACTATGAACCACCATACAGTCTCATACGTAAGCATGTACCTTTTTCTGACTCTATAATGTTTTGTGACATGATAGATGGTGAAAGGTTGAATGATTCGACCCTATAATGGTTGATACTAATGAAAAACATTGGGATTGGAGATTAAGAAACAATGAACTTTAGGTATTGGTCTACATTGAGGGTTTAGAAGGTTTTGACAGATCCTGTAAAACACCTTGTAACTATTGTATGTCACTTATTTGTTTATAAGCTCTTTGGTAAATGGCATTTTAATACAATTGTATATATCTTCTTTGTATTAATAGAAATAATACTTTGATCGTAGTGTGAATGATTACAGCCCCTGAAGAAGAGAATTTATCTCGAAACGTGTTGGGCATATCCACATCAACAAATAAATCATCTTTATGAACATATCTACTCTGAAGTCGGACCCTGATTATTTAGCTAAAGGCCATTTCTTCTAAATACGATACTTATATAGTTAATGTAACCTATGAAACTCATTTTATTTTATGAAATATAAATGTATTGAGCTTTAGTTAGCCATATATAGTGTGCAGGGGACGGGAGTTCCCAAAGTGGGAACTTACTCGGTCTTCGTTTGTATGTACAGCCCATATGCCAGGATTGCCAATTTTCTCCCCTGCACCTTGAATAGTTCTAAATTCCACTCTTTCCTTCCCAAAGAGTGTCTAAAAACTGTGCCTACACCAACTAAACATCGTACAAATAATACTTAGAGTGCTTGGTGTTTCACCTTGTACCATGACCAAAGGAGCCAGTGGGGATAAGAAAGTGGGCGCAATGGACAACTTTGCAAAAACAACCCTGCGCAATGACCCAGGCCGTACCTGCCAATCTTCACTGGAATTGTCCACCCCACCCTCGCAGGCTCCGACCACACCACACCTCACAGGAATGATGGATGCCATGGCAAAGGAGTTTGCAGCCGTACATGAAAAACCTGATCACATCTATGCAAGTGTAGCCTCAATTCGGTCCCAACTAGCACACAAGGGAGTCTGAATTAGCAGAGCTGTGAATAGGATCAGCACTAATGAAGACAATATCCGCACCCTGCAGGACACGGTAGCAACCCTCTCCAAAGACATAAAACAAGTCAAGGCCAAGTGCGATGATCTTGAATCCCGCTCCTGGAGAAACAATATCAGGATAGTAGGAGTTCTGGAAGACACGTTGACCGGTAACATGGAGCTGGCTGTTGAAAACCTGCTCAGGGACCTGCTCGATCAACCCACCCTTTCTCCATTCTTCTCTGTGGAGAGGGCACACTGGGCGCTTTCACCTAAACCGAATCCAGGAGATTTCCCCAGGCCCATCATTGCTAAAATTCTGAGTTAAAGGGACAGAGACGCACTTTTCAGACTGGGCCTGGGATCTCAAACTATCCAAATATTCCTAGCGTTCTGCATACCCGTTCAGTTAGATTGACGCCAATTCATCAGAGTCAAAACGTTTCTACGAGAGAGGAATTACAATATGCAATGCTGCTCCCGGCACACCTCAAACTTCAATTCCGGGGCAAGCTATACTTTTTTACGGTACCCTCGGAGGCCGGCCCTGCGGCTGACCCGGCGGAATGATCCATGCCATCACGCTGGAACACTGTTGCTAAAGTCTAAGGTCTAATGCTTATGCAAAGTTATATGCTGATTGTAACCCATTGTAAGTTACACCACCTAAAGACTAGCCATGCTGAGGACACAATGTCCTCCTTATTGCTACTCGCCATGTGGCAACGGCGCTCCCACTTGCAGTTGCTTTTGTGAAGATGTTGTTTTCAATCCCGTGGCCCAGTTGGCATTGGGAGTTGTTTGGGGGGAGGGTAATTACACTGCTGGGTTGTGGGAGGCATTGAGGGAGGGGGGAGAGGGTATCAAGGGGTCTGAACCTGACCTTGCAGGTACAAGGTGCGCTTGTTGCTCAAGTCGCTCACATTGCGTACGTTGCGCGTCATTGCTGGCAAAGTAGAGGGAAACTACTAAAAAGCTGGGCTCAGAGGCACACAGGAATCACATAATGATGGCAGCGGCATTGCAACTACAGACAGGGATACGCATGACCCGTTAAAATGGGAATGACACAACAGGTGAAGTCATGTAAAATTATTTCATACTCCCATAGACAAAAGGCTAATATACTATTTTTACAAGAAACTCACGCCAAAGAAAGCACCTGCCGCAATATAGCCACCTCCTCCACTCAGTCCAGGGGAGTCATGGAAATTGCCTGCAAATCTTTGAAATTCATAATGAAACACACACATGTAGAGGGGAGCTTTTTGGTAATTCACGGCATCCTGGAGGGTCTAGAACTCATACTTATGAATACCTGCTGTCTGAATACTGACTCCCCGGAATTCTTCCATCTTTTGAAAGACACCCTTTCCAGATATCATGGGCTACCTCTGATATGGGGGGGGGGGTGATATGAACCTTATCCTTGATCGCCCACTTTATAGGTCCAACAAATCCCCCCACCCCCATACCCGTGCAGCTTGCCAACTGTTATCCATCTTGCAGGCACTGAAACTCAGAGACGCCTGGCGGACCACACCGCCCTACCCAGAGAATACACTTTCTACTCCTCACCACACAAGGTTTAATTCCATATAGATCTGTTTCTCATCTCTGGCTCACTGATGGGGGAAAGTGTTCAAAGATATTGGACCCAGAACCCTGTCCGATCACTCCCCGGTATCGCTAACTCTGACATTTAAAACTGGTTCACTGAGCTGCATCTGGAGGTTTAAATCCTCGGCGCTGCTGGATGAGGTGTTCAGAGCAGACATTAAATCTGACATCGACATCTTCTTCGATACCAATACCCCGGGCGACACCTCTCACAGCATCAGGTGGCAAGCCTTCAAAGTTTATATCAGGGGCATGTCGATGTTGAGGCAGTCCAGAGTACTTAAATGCATTCGACGAGACCTAGAAAATTCTGAAAAGTCACTTAATGATTTCGAGCAAGAACACTCTAGAACCTCTGACCCCACATTGCTTGCTAAAATCCGCTCTGAACTGTAGAGATTTGAGAGCCTTGCTCTAAGAGAGACTCAATACTTTTCTAGACCGACTGCAGCCAAGAAATATGGGGAAGGGGATAGGCCTGGAAGGACGATGGCAAGGGCGGTCAACTCTGAAGGTGGAAGGGACTATGTTGATTCAATCTTAGATATGGGCGGGAACACTAAGTGGTCTGACTCAGATGTGGTTGAGGTATTCCGCAGCTTTTACCACACGCTATACACTGCACAAAAACCGAGTGATCAACAAGCCATTCACACTTTTACTCCAGTCTATTCCATTCCTCTAGCTGGCCTCAGTGTCCGTGCTAGGGATGAAATAGAAATGCTGATCAACCTAAGGAGATTGTGGCGGTCATCACCACCCTTCCCAAAAGCAGAGCCCCGGGCCCTGACGGCCTTACGGCCGAATTTTTACCAGTATGCCGCAACACTTTATGGAACCCAGTTAACACTTACTGCTAATGTCAATTACCAAATGGTGACAATGTCTGCTGTTTTGCAATTTTAATACATAAAAAGCATGTATCTTCAATTAGTCGATACTCACAGGACAATCAACAAATTACATACAACATCTGAAACATGGTGCAAATTATGTTTATCCAAAAACTGTTATTTGGATAATGATTCACATCAAATACATTCTCTATGCTCCTATCAGGATCTGGATCGACATGAGATCCAAATGTGCATTTGTGATATAAAGTGCAATTGGCACTAAAATGGACAGTGCGTCAGTGAAACACTGAGACAAAAGTCATATTGTGAACACGACTGTGTTTCGGCCTAATAGAGCTCAACTGGTGTAGCTGCTGTTCAGTCGGCCTTCATCAGGATGGAGTAACTTTGCATAGGGAGTATCCTGTGGACTCGTATTGGGTTGCGTGGGTGCAATGGTCTAGACGTCCAAGTGGTCAGACAGGGGATTCAATAATCCACCGTGGGTCAGATCCGCTCTTTGCCAGGAAACTGGATCAGTCAGGTGGTTATGGTGACAGCACAGGGACAAAATCCACAGTATGGATATTGTTGCACAGCTGTGCCTGCAACCGAAGACAAGAGGCGGTCCCGCGCCGTGCAGATACCCGGACTCACTGCTTTTCAAGCTGCTTATTTAACGACCTCCATTTGGAAGGGAAAAAAAGTGCTTGTGGTAATATGTTCATAGGGTTTTGCAGGCTGCCAGGGAAGAGGGGCTGTGTATGGAGCCCTGCCTTCTCTTTTCCATGTTGGCTGTCTTGGAAAAGGATTTTCCTTCCTTCTAACAGTGGGACGCTGCAGGCGTCCCGCTATATGAAGAAAAATCTATGTTTTAGCACCCTGGGTTCCCGCTTTGGGAACCAGGGGTGCTAATGGCCTTTATCCCCCATTTCAGGGGCTGCAATGGACGATAATGATCCGTAGCCTTCCTTATTTATTTATTTATTTATTTATAATGCACCAATGGCCGCAGACATCAGTCTGTGTGGTTACAGTATTTGTTAAAGAAGATGAGGTGGAGGAAGAGAGCTTACTACTTGCTGAGAAAGGAACAACCTTTGCGAGAGCATTGCGTTCATTGGATTTGGTGTGGCGGCACATGGAGGTGGCCCCGTAGGAGTACTGTCCAGGTAGTCTGCGACTGAGTACAAAATTGCACTCAGTGCATTTCACTTTGGTAGCTTTAGCCTTTGGTACACTCCCAACAGTAGCAAAGAACTGGCACACCCATGATTTGATCTTGGTGCTAGAAGTAGGCACTTCCTCTACCTCATCTTTTTGGTCCTCTTCATTGTCTTTGAAAGTACTGCACTTTTTATGTTGTGAAGGTCCTCCAGCTGGTGGTGGTGGTGGCTCTTAGGGAGGAGGGATGACAATAACTGATGCCATTTTTAAGATAAATAGCAGTTTTGATAAAATTCTTCCAAGTATTTACTGTGTACTAGAAAGGTAATGGATAATGAGTACGAAAAGGTGTAGGAGGTGTGCAAGGGAAATGTTGAAATTGAAAGTTGCTAGATCAGTAGAAAATGCAGTTCCAAACTGTCTGCGAAGGATGGATCTTATTGTGAAGTGCGGACGGGTTCTCAGACACGTCATCATGCTGCGCGCCAGCGTATGGTCATATTGCACTGTCCAGAAGGTCTGCAATGAAGTCAGATGTTCGTAGACGTCTACGGATGCAAAACTAGTTGAAATAGTTGCAAAAAGTGTATGGAAGTGTTAAAAATGATTCTAGAAGGTGGGAAATGTCAGAGTTTTAAGGTGACACTTTGTAAATTGGACACATATTGTTATATTTGGTAAATGAGATATTAGTAAGTTGTAGGAAAATAGCATGCACTGATAAAAATCCACGAAATTCACTGAAAAAACGTTGTTAAAGGGACGTTATGGTTAGGTTGCACTAATAAAAACCTATTAAATTCACTAAAAAACTTTGTTAAAGGGATGTTATGGTTAAGTTGGACTAATAAAAACCTATGAAATTCAATGAAAAAACTTTGTTAAAGGCACGTTATGGTTAAGTTGCACTAATAAAAACCTATGAAATTCAGTAAAAAAACTTTCTTAAAAGGACGTTATGGTCACAAGTAAAATCGAAACCCCCCTGAAATTTGCCAGATATGGTAATCTAAGCAACCATAACTCACGCCACCAACGTGCACTGCTAAGACTAACACCCAGGACATCAAAGATGACATCACAAATATCATTGATGACATCACTGATGACATCACATGGGCATTTACTTTTCATACAAGGGGTTGTGAATGTAATGTTGGCAAAAAAGTATCAGGGATTATCGGGAGATGTGTAATAAACTACATACTTCATTATGCAATGTAGTGTTCTAAAGAACATTCGAAAGCAGTGTTCTTTCTAGTACAGGAACCTACTCATACAGAAATGTAGGTATTGGCTGCAGCATACACCACAGAGGTGCTATATTTGTAATTTTCCAAAGTTATATAAAAAAACGGTGAATGCTTCTGTATCAGACTTTTCCATACTGTGAAACATGTACTAAGTAGCTAATAATGCATCAGTTACTACATATTTCTACTAATACACACAAAACATAAATAGACTACAATGCATACAAATATGGGCCTTATATATGGAGAGTAAAGTAAGCAAACAAGAGGCAGTATCATTAGCAACTGTGTATAATCTACATGATTGTGTTCATGCACAAAAATGATTGCTGTCTTTCAGGCCTGCTTCTTCCCCTATATATGTGCATCATAAGATGCGATTAAATTCTAAGGAAAGTGGTGTAAGAACATGTGAGAATAGCAATATCTATACATGTAATACCTTTTGAAAGTTAAGTTTCTGACTGTCAGTAAATAAAACCACCTGGCCTAGATATGGCAGTGAACAAAAAAGAAGGGGCTAGGCATGTGATGTCATCAGTGATGTCATCAATGATATTTGTCATGTCATCTTTGATGTCCTGGGTGTTAGTCGTAGCAGTGCACGGTGGTGGTGCGAGTTATGGTTGCTTAGCTTACCATAACTGGTGAATTTCAGGGGCTTTTCGATTTTACTTGTAACCATAACGTCCTTCTAACAACGTATTTTTACTGAATTTCATAGGTTTTTATTAGTGCAACTTAACCATAACGTCCCTTTAACAAAGTGTTTTCATTGAATTTCATATGTTTTTATTAGTCCAACTTAACCATAACATCCCTTTAACAAAGTTTTTCATGGCCCTATAGTTAAGGTGAGTCAGAGACACATAGGAACCCTCCCAATTCTATTGTTTATACTTTTTGATCCGCGTAACAGATTTTGCTGAAATCTTTAAAAAAAGATGTTTAAAAGGCTGAGGGCCCCCCCCCACACTACGAAGTCTCGTAAAGATTTGATAAACAATAGAAAAGTTATTAAGCGTAAAAAAATGTTTTCTCCAAAAGTGCGGCCTACATCCCATTCATTTTCCCATAGACAAAAAAGGTCAATTTTTGCTAAAACGCACAGCACAAACAGCGGTACGGATTTGGACCAGGTCTGAATCAACTTGGGCACGAAGCGTTGACTCACGATCCATGCATGGTTTGGGGTTATTCCGTGCCTTAATTATGGGAAAATGAAATGCAGTAAAAAGCTATTTGCAGGTAAAAAAACATACAAATGGGGTCAGGGTAGTGGTCAGGGGATGGCTAGAGGGCACTGAGTGAAATTTGGGAGTTGGAAAGGGTTCAGGGACCGGGTTTGCAACATAAAGCTTTCCATAGCCTCGGCTATATGCACGAATATCCAACATCTCATAGCAAACTGCATTACAGAAGCAGCCTGTGATGTTGTGGGTGGAAAGGGGGAGGGCAGGGGAGGTGAGGAGGCCATCTGGGGGAATGGAGAGATGTGGCACAGATGAGGGGGCAATTGGTGAGGTGCAGGGGGGCTTTTCTTTTTTTTGTGGCCGTTTTGCCGATAGTCGTGGCTATATGCGAGGCTACAAGGGACTACAGAGAGCCGATGGAATGTGTAGTTCGGTGTCCGCGACTATATCATTTGGGGTGTCAGTGTTTTATATTTTTTTTAAAGTACTTTGTTTAGGTATAGTGACGTTGGGGTGAAAAATCACTGGCAATGTCCAAAGGCCATGTACAGTGCCCTGGTAGGTATTAGGGAGTCTTTTTTTTTTATTTTGGAGGTGTGTTTGCAGACTTTTGAGCATTTGACAAAGATAGAGGAAAATAGTTCAACAAAATTAATATAAAAAGGAGCAATTGTAGTCTAATTTTAGATGCGCCATACAAAGTATTTTAGGTTGTGTATTCTCACTTATGGTACAATGTTGTGTGGGTGTGTAATGTTTGCCTATTTAGTTTACTGTTATGGATTTTTCTATAGTTTCTTATTTTTCAGTTACTTTGCATAAGTGCATGAGTAATGTTGTTCTGTATTGATCATTTAAGTTGGATTGTAGTATAAAACTTGAAGTCAGTCCCTTGTCAACTGACTTTTCGTAACCGCGGTTATGATAAAAGTCAATGAACTGTAGCCGCGGTTATAATAAAAAAAAATGCTTTTGTTACTATTTAATGTATTTGTGTATTTTTATATATGTAGTCCTTAAAAGGACTGTTTTGAGGCACACTGAGTTTAGAACTCTAGCACATTAGGAGTACTGTTTTGATGAGATGAAGGAACAATGCATTTCCTTCATCGATTAGGTGTGCTCTTTCATGTCTATAGAAATTGGCCATGGTCCAAAATACGTTCAACTATCCCTCCGTAAATACCTCGCTCCTCTACCTCTATCTTCCTCAGGTCAGTCTTTATTCAAAGAAACGAGCTGAGAGTAGATCTCTGTCTTTGGCTGGGGCCTCCCTTCGGAACAGCCTCCCTGCCACTCTGAAACTTGAGGCGAATCAACTCCAGTTGAGGAAGCACCTCAAGACTTTCCTCTTTACTTCTTCCTTTGCCCCCCATCTCCCCTTCTGATCTGTTTTCTCTCTTGGCATGGTGCATCTGGCCACCCTGTGCACCCTCTGCCCCCCAGGCCCAGGTACCTGCTCACCCTGCCACCCTCCTTCACTGACTCCGGGCCACCCCTTACACTGGGGTTTGTACCTATAACCATACAGTCTCCCCTCCCTGCTTTTCCTCTGCACTTCTCATATACACCCTGTTGGCTAATCCCAGCACTTGGCACTTGTTGGCTTCACTACCACCGTGTATTGCCTTTATTTATCTATTTATTGTATTTATTATTATTTATCTGTTTCTCCTCTGTTCTGCACTTTCCACTTCTCTTCCTCCCATGGACTTTTCCCCTTTACCCTTTCCCATGCACTTGCGCATTCTCAATGTCACTGGGCCTAGTAAGATCGTTGTTTTGTTCTCCCCTGCCCCTCCCTTGACGTGCTCTGAAACACTTGGGTACGAGCGCACTATGAATAAAATATATCATATCATCTAGAACTGTATGTTGTTGTTCGCAATCCATAATTGGTTTTGTTTGTCATGAATGCAGAAACTGCTTTATTAACAATTCTCTGGAATTTCTCAATTTTACCATTACATCTGGTGGTCCATCTTCATTTTTGCCTCTGAGTGCGATTGGAAAAGATAAAAATGGTGTAAGGAAATAGTTATATTAGTTTTCCCATGTATTGTTTCATCATTAAAGTAAGGGACACCCCTAAGACATTCTCCAAATCATTGCCTCGACAATTAATTAGTATGACGTCTGGGTGTTAACCGTGGCTACAGGCAACAATTGGGAATTTTGAGCACAGAAACTGCATAAAATATATTACAATGGATTGTAATATATTTTTGCAGTCTGTGTTCAAATTTTTTCTATTTTTGTAATGTAAAGGTTGGTCCTCAAAAGGGCTGTTTTGGAGGATGGAAATGGGGGTGGAATAGGGGAAGAAAATACATAAGGATGTAACATATAGCAAAGGGAATTAAAATAAAATCCAACATATATTTTTTAAATATTGTTTAGGGTTTTTTTAAAAAAAAAGGTAAAATCTTGCCACTTAGACAAAAATACTAAGCATGACAGGTAATCTGATGCTCAGCAATTACCTTCTCCCATTGCTCAATTGTGGCATCTCCCTTGACTACCCATTCGCAGAATCCTTTACACATGATTTGCATCCTGGAAAGGTCTGGTGTCTGTAACAGAGGAGTCCGTATAGTGGATATCACTGCTGATGTAGAGGCTTCATTTCCAGTTTGCCTTGTTGATGCACTGGTAGATGGAGGTTCTGCAGGTGGTGATGATCTTCGTCTATGCAAGGAACAGGCCCCATGCATTTTTCTTTTGTGCTGTTCATGGGCTTTACGAAATTCATCATCGGCATCGTCCCAGTGGACTCTCACCAGATGGTTGATCATTATCGATGTTCCTAGACTTTGAGATGGGAAATCGGCAGCAAGAGTCGTATTGCAGAATGTGGACAGTACCTCTTTTCTGGAGCAGTGTCCCTTCACTTTAAAGAATCGCCAACTGTCAGCAGTGTTGTTCATTCCTGTGTGCTTCTTTCTTGGTGGTGAAGGATTGTGGACCCAAATGATGACATCATCCTCACTGCTCCTACTGTTGTGGTCGGACATGTTTGAATCTCCAACCGGGGAGGAAAATATAAAAGAATAAAAATGACAACACGAAAAAAAGAAAATATTGCAAAAAATGAAGTTAAAAAAAGAATGTAAAACAAAAAATAGACCTACTAAACAAATCACAAGACAAAGGAAAATTTGATTTTGGGAAAACTGGGTAAAACAGATAAAGAGTTTAATAAAGAGTTTAAGGGTTAAATATCCAAAATTCCTTGCAGTGTGTCAGAAACCCTTTCACTAGCAAGTACAGAATGCAATGAATAATGTAAAGTCATTTTTTGTGGGTGTGGTGATTATTCACAGCTGCAGACTGCCAAGCCGTCTGATTGGACAGTCTCATATGCGTGGATGTCATCATTCAGCATGGACGTATCTGCGGCGATACAGCACAATGTGTGATTGGATAGTTTGTTGATGTTTATAAAAGTAATGTGTAGGCGCGCAGCCGCAGCATGTGTTATGGTTGGCTGATGCATTATGCACTAAGAGGCATAACCGCATTACAGAAGTTTGACGTCCCATTAGCTTATTTTGCATGTACGGGTTACGTCAAATAGCATGGGTGTAGTTGCATCGATACTTCGCATTGTGTGATTGGATTGTTTGTTGACATGTATAACATGTAGGTGCGGAACCACAGCTTGTGATTACATTAGCTGGAGTATGAGGTGCAAATATGCATAGCCACATTGAAGGATGTCGACCTTCTATTGGCTCAGTTCGCACATGTGGGTTGCCCCCCCACCAGTTGTTGCTGTCTGTAGCCACGCATGTTTCCTTGGTAGACACGGCTATAAAACCTTTTTTTTAAAGTATATAAATTCACATATATATGGGCAGTAGTCTTGTAAATATTTATTTTAAAATATATTGACAGTTACTGTAACACTTTAATAACTATTAGTACCCGGGGAGGGTGTAATCAGAATGAAAGATCCATTCTGATTGGCGCTCGCCGAGGCATTACCCGGCCGGGAATCCCTCGGTCGGGAATCCACTGCCATTGTTCCCGATGGGGGGCGTGCCAGCCCCTCAGCCAAGGAGGAGGCTCGAAGCGGGGCAATCCCCGCTCCGAGCCTGCCCCACGCCTGAGATGCTGCCTTCGCTCCCTGCTGGGGACTCAGGTAAGGCTTTTTCTTTCCTTTACCTTTCCTCCCTCCTCCCTGCCCTCCCCACCCCACTTACTCTTGCTCCTTTGTCCCCAGTGGGGGACGATGACAGCCTCCAGCCGTGTGGAGACTCGCCCCCCCCCCTGGGAACCAAGGTACATTATTTTTTCCTTTTTTTTCCCCCTCACTCCCTTCTGCCCTCCCAACCCAACATGCCTTCTTCTCTGTCTTCTTTCGGGAACGGACGCGCTAGGAACACTTCTGTACCCAGCGCGTCCACTCCCGATGGCCCCCATGGAAAGGGAAAACAGACTCCACTTTCCCTTTCCCAGCGGCCATTTTCTTGGTAGTTTTTTTCTGTCCTGAAGTGCTGCAGCGTTTTGGGACAGAAAAATATGCTTTTAGTGCACCGGTCACCCAGATATTGTGGGCCGGGGTAATAACAGCCATATGCCCCTTGTGGTGGGGGCATTACTGACTCTGGTAATGCCCTGGGGC
Organism: Ambystoma mexicanum; assembly: GCF_040938575.1. Lineage (NCBI taxonomy): Eukaryota > Metazoa > Chordata > Amphibia > Caudata > Ambystomatidae > Ambystoma > Ambystoma mexicanum. The sequence goes on from NC_090930.1 coordinate 1,000,579,785, forward strand.
CTTCGTTAAGGCCCTCACTTCACTTGGGCCTATAACTATGGGCCCCGGGGCATTACCTGAGTCAGTAATGCCGCCACTGCTCGGGCATATTGCTTAATTAATGAACAGTACATATACATGTAAATACTTTAAAAAGTTAAGCACATATGCAAACTCATTTTTTGTTACAACAGGTTTATTTGGAGGGAATGTTTTTGTCAACTGCTTTTTATTTTACTTTCTAGATATAATACAGTGTTTTGATTGGCTGAATTGTCTGCATTATTAATTTAATTATGTGTGGAATAACAAAACTCTTGATATTCAAGGAAAAAACTTTAGTTGCAAAGACGTTAAGGTGAGAATTTAATGCAACAAAACCCTGGAAATTCACCTAAAACAACCTTAACTTCGTGCCCCTGTTGCGCAGACTATGACCACAATGATGACATCGCAGATCACATCAGTGGTGACAACACTAATTGCATTGTATATAACTGATTACATCAATAATAGAAATAGACATAACATAATTTATAAGTTAACTCATGAAAAACTTGATTAGCTTAATAACAATTTAGGCTGTGGACTTGGCCATGACAAAGACTGGGGTCACTGGCCAGCACCATAGGCCATAGCTGGTGGTCGATTAGTGTTCGAAAATACCAATGTGCATGGTTAAAAGCCATGCCTAGTAGCCCATTACTTTTTAAAATATACAGTGGGAAATGTTGAAAGCTGTTGTCAGTCGCCATGGCTAAAGGCCATAGATGGTACCCATTAATTTATCAGAATATAAAGTCGGCACAGCCAAGGGCATTGTGTTGAAGACCATGGCTAGTGGCTGGTTGTGTATATAATATACAGTGGGCTTGGTCGAAAGTCATAGCAAGTGATTGTTTAGTATTGTGTAATACACAGTAGGCACGACCAAAGGTCATCCCTTCTTGCATTTTATTATTTAAAAATATACAATGTACATGGACAAAAGATGTACACACTGCTCAAGGTCAAAGGCCATGAATATATAGTGGGTACAATTTTGTGCTAAAGTCCATGGATAGTGCCTAATCCGGTTGAAAGCTGTATCCACTGGTAAAGGCCAACATCTATGGTTGGTAGCCTGTTAGTGTATATGGATGAAAGTTGTGGCCACTGTCCATAGCTGGAGGCCATGACTAGTACCCATTCATGTGTTAAAATAGATTTGGCCATGCACACTGAGCATGGCTGAAGGCCATAGTTAATGCCAGCTACTGTTGTAATGTAATTAGTGATGTCATCAGTGATGTGATCTGTGATGTCATCATTGTGGTCATAGTCTGCATAACAGGGGGCGCGAAGTTAAGGTGGCTTTAGCTGAATTTCCAGGGTTTTGTTGCATGAAGTTCTCACCTTAACGTCCCTTCAACTAAAGTTTTTTTCTTGAATATATATGTATATTTAAAAATATGACCACATGTATATGCATATGATTTGATGTAATGACAAATGTGATGTACTGTTGACAATGAATGTGCAGGAAACATATAAGGTATGAACCAATCAAACTTTTGTGATGCACTAGGCACTTTAGACTGGCTTTTGGCACTATGTATGTCAAATTTTACATCTGGACTTCGAAGTTAAGGTGGACTCATTTAAAAATGGCCGACATTAGGCCATATAGAAAGAACATATAGTAATTAGTCTTCTTTTTATGTCTAGGTGGACTTACTTGAAGATGGCCGACATCATGGCATATGGAAAAAACGCACAGTAACCAGTCCTCTTTCTGTGTTGAACACCATGTCACACAAAGTATTTTAAATTGAATTAATATGTGGATCACCTGTTGTGATCAAGCGGGGAGGATCCCGCGAAATGCATCCACTCTGCTATGTGTGGGCCGTACACCTTGGGAGAGCCACGATGTTAGTGGACTTTTAATCAGCCATGTGCTGTGCAAATATATTGAATAAAAGATACTTGTGATACCGGTTTCCTGAGGAATTTGTAATGAATGGGGGAGTGCCTCTCAATGACTGCAGAAGCAACAGTCGCACAAACATATATGTGTATATACATTTTTTTACAGGGCCTTCTGTAGCGACCCTGTAGTTATGGTTAAGTTGCTAAACCCATAGGAAGAGCAGTTTTTGGGTGGTCTATAACTTTAACGCTAGTTGATGAATCCTCACCAAACTTTGCAAAACAAGTATATGCCCCCCGCCGAATGAATTTGCAAAGTTTTGTGTGGTTTCGTCAGGGGGGGGCAAAGTCATAGGTCCTAAAACCTTTAAAATCCTCACTTGCAAAAAATGTGTTCACGCCCACAGCCTAAACCGCTGAACAGATTTGCACCAAACTTATGCAAGTAGTGCAGATTGGTCCCAAAAGCGTGCTTTTTGCAAATGAGGTATACATCCATCCAGTAAGCATTTTCAAAATGGCCCAAAAGTAGGAAAAAAAAAGTTAGTGATATCTGTGTCCAGTCAGCGGACTCACTTTCTGATTCGGTGTCTGCTGACACCTCTGGCCCAATCAGGACATTGCGTAACATTCAGAGACATTGTGTGGACCCGCTGATTGGTCAATTAAAAACCTGAGGTGTTTCAAAACCTTTGGAACGGATGCCATATTGGATTCGCGAACTGCTCCTGTAGTCCACGAACATCGCAGTAAAACAAATTAAGAAACACAACATTACACTTGTCAAACTAATGAAACAATCTCTGGTCAGGTGAGATAAGGATGGGATGGGATATGCCCATAAAAATCCCCATATACAGTGTTTTTTTTTCTCTGAAGCTTGCACACTTTTCATATGTTCGGGGACATTGCTGGGATGTTCGTTCGTGAACTTGACAAAAGTTTTCAGACATACATACATATTTCTGCATTATAGGGTCTGTGAAAAGCAGTTTTTAGATGCTTATAACTTTGGTGCCATTTAATTAAACTGAACCCAACTTCGAATGCTTCTGCAAAATTTAGTGCTGCTTCACCATGTAGGGGCAACATGAGAGGGATGGTCCCAAAATGTTTGAACGCCTTATAAATATGGTACCGTTTGACGAATCTGCGTATGAAGTTTGCAGAAAAACATTTAAAGTTGGATCTAAAATATTTTTGCAAAGTTTGGTGTGATTTTGCCAAGAGAGGGCCAAATTAGAAGGGCGGTCTCAATAGTTTTACATTACTTATAACTTTGGTGTCGTTTGATGTATCTGTACAAAAGTTTGCAAATGATTATAGACACAACCTTGAATGTTTGTGCAAAGTCTGAATGGATTTTGTCAAGCAGGGGCTAAGTTATGACTTTTTTTGTACATACATTTTGACACTTCTCAAAAAATAAAACATTGACAGAGTTGCAGCAAACTTGTGCGAGGAGCATTGGCAAGGACCCAAAAGCATGGTTTTGCAAATGTGTCCCTGATTTATTTTTTGAAAAGTATCATAATGCAGATACAAAAAATAATTGTGATATACCTTTGGTGACTGAGGTATAGCCTGTGGCCATGGCCAGTAGCCAAATTGCCATGAGGGACCGGCAATGGGGTTAAAGTGGGCATGGCCACCACGACCCGACTCTGTGGTAATGTTTTTCAAAATCGGGCTAGGTTTCAATGGGAAAAATACATTCTGCTTGTGGCTACAGCCTGAAGCGCTGGACGGGATTGCAGCACACATGCATGAGGAGCATCAGCAAGGACCCAAAATCATGGTTTTGTAAACCTGTCCTGTGTTTTATTTTTTCCCAAAATGTCAGTACATAAAATAGTGATATCACTTTGGTGCCTGGACAGCGGACCTGGCCCTCGGCAAGGACAAATGTCTGCTCTGATTTGCTTGTTGGGGCATGCAGCATGGTCGAAGCCCTAGGATTGAATGGGACAACAAATTATGCTTGTGGCAGAAAACCTGTGTGAGGACCATCAGCAAAGACCTGAAACATTGCTTTTGCAAATCTGTCCTGTGTTTTACTTTCTTGAAAGTGTCAAAAACTAAGTACAAAAGTTCTGGCCCTCTGTAAGGACAAATGTCTACTGTGATTTAGTTATTGGGGCATGCCATGAGCACTGGCCATTGGTCACATTATGAGGGTATAGTTGACACTGAACTAGGATTCAGGGTAGATGCAGTGAATAATAGTGGTGGTTTGGTTGGGCTGCGGTCTTGGTCGAGCCTCATGCCTTAGGCTATTCAACCATGACTTGCATCCCCAGCGACACATATCAGCATGCAGTGTAAAAAATATATTAAAGTAGATTTATAGTTCTTCATATATGTTCAAATAGGAATTATAGATAACATATTCAGTGATGTAACTTCATGAAATATTTTCAATTATAAAACCTATGAAATTTAGTGAAAAAATGTTATTTAAGGGGCGTTATGCTTATGTTGCAGTAACAAAAACCTATGAAATTCAGTGAAAATATATTGTTGAAGGAACGTTATGGTTAAGTTGCACTAATAAAAAACCTATCAAATTCAGTGAAAAAACTTTGTTAAAGGGACGTTATGGTTAAATTGCAGTAACAAAAACCTTTCAAATTCAGTGAAAAAACGTTTTTAAAGAGGTTTTATGTTACAAGTAAAGTAAAAAAAAACACAAAATGTGCCAGTTATGATAAACTATGCAAACATAATTCACACCACTGCCATGCACTGCTAACACTAATACAGAGGAAATCCAAGATGACATCACAAATGACATAATAAATGCCATCACTGATGACCTCACATATTTGGGTTGGTTGTTTTTGTTCATTGACAGTATTAATTTTGGTCCGAGGACTTCATGTGGTTATACTGCATTGAAATCATGATACACATGCGGAAACGTTACTGTGCATGTAGATTATGACCTTGTGCTATATACTGAAGTTCTTTTCCCTAGGGTTTGCCCTGGGGTCATAATGCACATACATAGAACAAGAAGCAGGTCCCATGCAGATAATACATTTCTCAGGAATGTGATATGCTTCGACTTATCACTGTACTACCTAAACATACCATCTTAAGAATACTTTAGTTCTATGAACCATACTGCATTAATTGTTTCTTTCCATGTATTATTTGATTGCTGTATTCACAAAAAACTTCAGTACAAAGATGTTCATTCAATAAACACCTTGTATGTGACATGGAGTAGTTTATTACAAGACTACGGATCACCTTTGATATATTTTAAATGACACTGTAAGCGATACCCTTTATACAGAACTTCTATTTGCATTGTTACACAGTAGTAATATAATATGCGATATCATCACTGATGTCATCGTTGAAGTCATTTGTGATGTTATCTTTGATGTCCTGTGTGTTAGAGTTAGCACTGCATGGCGGTGGCGTGTGTTATGGGTATATAGATTAGCATAACTGGTGAATTTCTTGGGTTTTTTTGATTTTACTTGTAACCATAACGTCCCTTTGACAAAAATTTCTCACTGAATTTGATAGGTTTCTATCAGTGCAACTTTACCATCATGTCCATTTAACAAAGTATTTTAACTAAGTTTATATATTTATATATATATATATTCAATGAAAAAACTTTGTTAAAGGGACGTTATGCTTAAGTTGCACTAATAAAAACCCATGAAATTCAATGAAAAAACGTTGTTAAAGGGATGTTATGGTTAGGTTGCACTAATAAAACCTATGAAATTCAATGACAAAACTTAGTTAAGGGGACGTTATGGTTAAGTTGCACTAATAAAAACCTATGAAATTCAATTAAAAAACATTGCTACAGGGACGTTATGGTTACAGGTAAAACTGAAAAACCTCAGAAATTCGCCAGTTATGGTAAGCTAAGCAACCATACCTCGCGCCACCTCCGTGCACTGCTAAGACTAACACCCAGGACATCAAAGATGACATCACATTAATCGGCTTCGTAAGGTTTAACATGATAGAGAGAGGACTAAACATTTATATGGTAGGTTTATAGTCCTACTTTGATGTTGTTTGGTATGTACAACAGAGAGCATCAACCATTTCCTCCTACAATGTTGCCATCTTGGAACATAGTGCATAAGTGTGTCAATATGTACTTTGCAAACATGCATTTTATAATTTCAGAAAAACATATTGCAATGTGGCACAGTATTTCAGATTTAAGAGACATTTCCCATTCAAACTTCAGAATTATTTTTAAATGTGCAAAAGCATACAATGTATAATGCTACTAGTTGATTGTGAGGTGCATCACTCCAGTGGGGAAGGCTGCAAGACATTGCAGTGAATGATTAGAGGCAATGGAAAAGTGGTCTACAAAAATATATCATTTGAATACATAATTGTGAGTCCCTTGGAAAAGTATAAAGGAGAAAGTCTCACCCTAGGGGGCTATAAGGACAATGTATTTGTTTGCACTTGCATACATATGAGTCCTAATTGGATAGGAATCCTCCCTTGTGGGGTAAAAGAGCAATGGATTGGTTGCACATAGAGTGACTAATGCATAATGCCTCAAAATTCTGCCACCGGAGTAACATATCACTTGAGATGATTAAATGCGATGTTATTTTGCTAAGTGGGATGCTCTCTCATAAGTACTTATATCCCAAATATTGTAATATGGCGATATATAGGAGAAAGGTTGGACCTACTAGTAGACAACAGAATACACCAATAAGTAAAGACATGAGATGGAGATGGAGGGGAAAGAGAAAGGAAGAGAAGGAAGTCAAGGTTCAGTACAGTACTGATCCTGTTTTTGTCAAGCTAAATGCTTGCTCCCTTTCTGTAATTGTTCAGTCTACTGAATTATCTGCAAAATAGCAAATTGACAAAGTTGAGTCAAAATCTACTCCACTTGAATGTATAAAGTGCAATACATAAAGTGCGGAGTGCAATAGGTAAAGTGCAAAGTGCAAGATACTGACATTAAAAACCAAAAGTGAAAAATAACAACCTACTACAAATCTCAGCCTTTCCGGAATAAAAGAGTCACTGAATGGGCAGCCAAGTGGTAGTTAACCCTTGCGGGTTCCAATTACCACTACAGATGAGTCAGAAAAGTCACTGATAGATATTCTAACACAACCTCAGTAGGTATTCATATATTCAAAGCTATCTGGCAGTAAACCCCTGTGGGTGTCAGATGCTTAGCAATGAGTATCATGTGTATTCATGTATACTGGCTTGACCGAATCTTGATTAAAAATTCGATATAAGTCAGCCATATAAATTGTGGAAGTTCGGTCTACTGGCAGTAGACCCGTGTGGGTACCAGTTGTGCTCTTATGTGTTATATCTGATAGTCTAATCCTGAAAAGGCACAGTATGTACCGTATTCTAAGGTGCTTAATGCTCGTAATTTTTTTGTAAGGGACTTTTACACTGTTTGATTAAAAGGTGGAATCTAGGCTAGAGTTGGCGCTAAGTAGCGTTGATGATAACTTAAAGTGCTTTCAATTGTCAGTAAAGTGCTATATTGCAATCTGCTTGACCATATCTAAGTGTGGACCCATTCATACCATCCCCATTAATGTTTCAATGTAATGTGTTAGTCCTGGGTTTGTGCCTTGGTAAGACAAGCGTAGTTCCTCTACTCTCTAAAAAATAGAAGTTAAAATACAATTCTTGTAATGGTGGAATAAGAAACAGGTATCTAAGATGAATGCGAAATGCTTATCAGTGAAATTACAAAAAATACAAAAAGTACAAATATAAAAAGCTTGAAAAACCCTTCAAACCTACATATATACAGCAAATATACGAAGGGAATATGTATATACAAAAAAGCTGAATATAGGACATTTTTGAACAGCCACTCATTCTTGATGTGAGATGGTGAGGGGAGGATGGCATCAGCTCAGTATATCAATAAAGTTAAAACAGAGAGACTTTTTGAAAATATTCACTCAGAATAAACCAGGGAGCTTTCGTGGTGAGGCACATAAATACTGGTTGGCTCAAAATTAATCTCCCACAAAGACATATAGTTCTTCATCTCGGTTAGGACCCATTGGAAATTTAGTGTAGCAATCCACAATGTAACGTGATTCTAATTGTCTTAATCTCCTGAGTCTATCACCTGCTCTCGGATGCGACTCAACTCTGTCAATTACAAAGTATCTAAAAGAGAGGAAGTTTCCATGATGTTTGTCCTCAAAATGTTTTGCCAGAGGATAATTAATGTCCTTATTTTTGATTGCCCGCAGATGCTGTAAAATGTGCAATCTTACTTCTAGTTTAGTACTACCAATGTACCATAATTTGCACTGTCAAGTGATTACATTGATTGCAAATTGTGTAAAACATTTGATTTCTTTCTTTATCATCAATCCTTTAGTTCTTCTGGGATTGTTATACGTTGTTGTTTTCAATCCGAAGCGGCATGCCTTGCATTTGGTACATGGAAAGAAACCTGGTGCTTTGACAGGAAGCCAGCCAAATATAATAGTTGTCTGTACATTTTGGAACATACTAGGTGACAGTTTGGTTTGCAAAGAAGCTGGTTTTCCATTAAGTTACTGTTGCATTTGGTTTAAGGAGGTGACTAATGTCTTTAGCTCTTTTGAGGAGATGCCAATATTTGCCTAGAATTGTCTTAACGTCTTTTGCTCCTGAATTATATGTGGTAATTAATCTAATCACCGGGTCATCTGTGCCTTCTATCTTTCTGTGGCAGATTGATGCTTTTGCTAGCATGTGCTCTCTTGTTCTGTTGCAGCTACAGTCATATGCTTTGTTAATAGTGCTTTTCCGGTAGCCTCTCGCTAAGAATCTGGCAGCAATATTTTTGGCATTGTCTTCCCAGATAACATTTTCGCTGCAGTTTCTCTTTACTCAAAGGAACTCGCCATACGGAATGCTGCTTTTGAGTGGTATAGGGTGTGCATTTGTTGCATGTAAAACTGCATTCGTACTTCTGCTTTTCCTTTGTTATTCCGTTGTGATGAATTTGTTGACTATTTTGATCTTAATGTCTAGATAGACAATTTCCGAGTTATGATAATCTGTACATTTTAGATTTTCTCTCTCTTGATTTATCAAGTTTAAATAGTCATCCATTCGGCCTAATTTCCATGCCAGATTATAAAGAGGTCGACAATGTACCTTTGCCACATTACAATCTTGTCTGTATGTACTTTTTTGTCTTCACTTGAAAATAGGTTGGCTTCCCAATCTCCCATAAACAAGTTAGCATATGTTGGAGCTACAGCTGTACCCATAGCAGTTCCACACGTTTGATTGTAAAAAGCCTGATTGAACATAAAAGTGTTATGGGTTAAACAAAAGATAACATTTCCAAAAGCATATTAGTGATCTAGTTGACAAGAATCTTTGTTGACATAATTCCTTGTTGATGTGTAATGCATGTGTTTAAAGACACAACATCTAGAGTTACTAATGGATATTCCTGATGCCATGGAATGTGTGAAATCTGATTGAGGAAAGCTGTAGTGTCTTTTGTATATGATTGGAGTGTTTCTACAAATGGAAACATATACAAATCTATACATTTCGAAGTATTTTCCAGGAGTGAGTCTATAGATGCTACAATGGGGCGTCCTGGTTGTTTGGACATGGTTTTATGTATTTCCGTAAAGAAAATGTATCATCAGGATGATTGGGTCGTCTTTTGTCAAATACTGTCTTTCTTTTGTATTGATGAGGCCTTGCTCATACCAAGACAATAGCTTTGCATTATACTCGTCCTTGTACTGTGGGTATGGATTGCTGGATACTTTGGTATAGCTATTGGTGTCTTTGAGTTGTCTCATGGCCTTCTTGAGATAGTCTGCAGTGTTTAAGGCAACTACATTACCACCCTTGTCAGATGATTTTACAATTATTTATTGATCAGACTGTAAATTCTCAATGGCTGTCTGTTGGGCTCTGGTTAAATTAGATCTTGATTTGGTGGTCTTAAACTTCAAAGCAAGAGTTTTTAAATCGTCAATCAAAAGATCTTCAAATAGATTTATGGTTGGACTGTGGATATTGGACGGGTTGAATTTAGATTTATTACGTACATTACTGTTGTCTGCCATATTTGTGTTGATGCTGGCAGATAATGATGTCCACTCGTCACTGGTTACCAATTTCACATTCGGTTCTTCACTGCTCAGAGAATCTAGGGTGTTAAGTGCAGGTATGTCTTGTATACTCAATTCTGATGGAACTGTGTATACATTCATCATACTGAATGCACCATGGACTGCACTCTAGGAGTTCTCCAAAAATAGGTGTTCAATCGACACAGGAATTATCTATAATGACAGATCCGGCAGGTAAAAAAATGTTATTCCATAGTCCGCCAGAAAATCAAAGAAGCTGCGGTATAACGCATTTCACAGCCCTCTGGCTGCTTGATCACATACACAGTAAGTTACAAAAAGGACACTCATATTTTTGAACATCTCTATGGTTTTGACAATACTCGAAGTCCTTTTTCTTTGCCTTATTTCTCTTTTTTATTTTACTCATGCTGCCATCAACCTAGTATGCCATGAGGTCAGCCATCTTATAGTGGACATAAACCCTTTTGATTTTAATGCAATGAGTGGCAAACAAGAGCACTAATACAATGCCCTAACCATTTTAGCTAATGACAATTACATTTAATCTTACAATACATTCAATATTAAAATTTCAATCATTTGAAAAAAATGGTAAAGTGCAAGTGCATTAAGGTGCATTTTAAACCATTGTGTACATTGCAAGTTCATATGTTCACTGGGCAATATCATACAATCATGGACCTGGAATATCAGGGACTTGGTGTTCTCACAGTAAACACCATTACGCCAAGGGCTGATGAAGATTGAGGCTGTAAAGGGCATTTTTACAATAAATGGCACACCGTCCTGATTAATCAAGTATTTATAAATGACATATAATGTTGAAATAAATGATTGCACTTTATCATTCTTGCAAAGTATTGATATTTTAACATGTAAAGTGCAAACTAAGCCATTTATATAAAGTGCTAATATGTGTCCTAACCGGAAAATGCATGTGTATTAGCAACATACAGACATCCAAAAAATTTACCAATTTACAATTTATCAAAATGCAAAGATGCGTATTCAATAGAGGGCCCAGTGCCTAATAAGTTAATCTCAGAGAGATTTAATTATTGTTGTGAAAAATATTGTGGCAAAACCTTTATCATTAATTAATGGCATAAACGAATAGAATGAAAAGTGCCAATACATCTTAATCGCACCCAAAGACTGTTATTCAAAGTGCAACCACTGTCCAAATTAGGACAGCAAGTGATTTTTTGCAGTGCTATAAAAGGCAAAAAAAGTATATATATACATAGAGGAAACTACAATACAAAACCTATCCGTTTTTTAAGGCTGAAAAAAGCTCTAATCAATACGTGTTATGTTAAATCACAATCTAAAATGGCAGACATAGAGAAATAAAAGATGTTCATGCAAACCTCTCATACAGAGAGAGTAGAAAAAGTACAGAAAACAGGTAATATATGGTGCAATTAAACTAAAAAACATGATACAGTAAGAGGCACAACAAAATAACCAGAAAGGCCTTTCATTTAATCAGTCACAGACCAAATACATTTCTATCATGAAGAAAGATAATGTAATCTTTACCTGCCAAAAAACAAGAAGCAAACACAGATCTTGTTAGGTTGCCAAGAAAGTATATAGTTCTTCAATGTTATGGCCCACATGATTTTTTGTTTCAAAGTCCAGAATACCTTTAGTTTCCAACTGGTGCAATTGTAACTAATGGTCCTCTTCCCTGGACAACGTTTTAATGGTGTGTATACCAAAGACAAAGAAACTGAAGCCATGTAACTGGCCACCATGCATCTCCTGTAAACGATTGGCCATTGGGTGATGGGTCAGCATTCATGATGGCTCTGAGGTGTTGCAAGATGCACAATGTTTCTTTTCCAGTTGTGCTGCCAATATACCATGTGTTGCACATGCATAACAATACTTAGACAACAGATTCAGAGTTATAGGTGATTCTAGAACTAAAATGTACTTGGTCACTGAGAATGGGCTTTGTGTATCTAGACATTTTGGCATATTGGCACGCTTTGCATCTTAATCAGTTTAAGAAGCCGAGGTTGGTTTCACTTAGCCAGTTATCTCATGTGCCCATTCTGTCCATGTGCATATGAGGGGTCATTAATGTGAGGCAGACAACTGCTTGATGATTTTTCAAAACATGCCATTTAATTCTCAAAATAAATGTGGTAAAATGCCTCACTTGTCCTACTCTGATGAGGATTTCCCTGCCTAACCACAGCTAAGGGAAAACTCTAACACAGGATATCTGGCCCTCATGCTAAGCAACAGTAACACATAGAAAATGTATGGCAATACAACATAACATAAACAACATTCTCAGTTTCTGAATAGCCTTATGATGTCCTAGGGGCATTCCCTTCCCCAGGATTCAAGGTAAACTCTGCTAATGTTCAACCAAAGAAAGAAATATCTCAAATCAGTTCTTGATGTTTCAAAGTCAAAGTAAGGTCTGTTAACCAAAGTTCCAATGATAGCAAATCTCTTCTCCTTGTTGAAATATCCACTCCCACCAAATAGCACCAATGGTAATCCCAACCACAATGATTTGTCACCTCTTCAAGAAGACTTGCCACAGTTCAAAAGAAATGCAATATCTGCAACTGTTAGTGATACACAGTTGTTGGTTAACAGTTAGTATTTCCTAATTTACAGTTTTATAATTCACAATGATATATTTGTCAGGATGATTTCACAGTGTTGATTCCACTTCAACAACTTCACTCCTACTTGATGCGCCATGAGAATAGTCACCTTTGTCTCACAGTATTCCACATTGTTTAGGCTACTACAATGTTGCATCTACTGACAACCAGATATGCCACCACAGCTTTAGTACTTTGGACTACTACTACAACTTCAGAGATGTGTACTACTAGATAGGCTTCAACAAGATATACTTTAACGTACTTCAACACCTTCAAGTAGACAAGGCACTCTTCCTCTGAATATCCCTCTTCAATAGGGGCAGCCTCTTTGCCTTTCTTGTCTCTCTGCCACAATAACAACCTGGGCTTGCCTTTAAGAATCACTTCCCTCTGTCTTCCACAGTCTTTGGCACTACAGGTTGTGTCCACTTCAAAATAGTCTTCATAAGGAGACAGTTTCCCTTTCCCAACTTTATTGGCCCAAGTAATTACCCACATGCCTTTGTGCCATTCTTTTAGCTTTGGGTAATGCTTGCACACATGTATCTTAAGCCAGATGAACTGTTATTAACTTCACAGTAACAGTAACATTGCTTCATAACTTTGAGAAAGTCTGGTTTCCCTTTTAATATAGGGAGGTTCTTGCCTCTGGCAATGCTTGTTCTCTTCTTCAATAGTGAATACACTTTAACTTCTTATAGATGAAAAGGTGTGCCACGTTAAAGTAAAGAATATAGTTCAGTCTTTCTTTAGGAACCACAATTAGGCACATACGACCACTTCTTAAGGTAGTTTTCAAAGGGTAAAGACTTGTATGCATGAAAGTAAAAGATAGAGTTCTGTCTTCCTTTGGGAATCACAATTAGAGAAACATGACCGCTCATTGATTTAGTTTTAACAGGTCAACGACTTCAACAGTTGTTTTATCAAGGTTAGGTTTTCGGTAATGTTCTTCACAACATTCACTGATCTTAATTACTGACACGCAACCACTTCTTCAGGTAGATACGGTCTGTTAAGAGTTTAACAATGGGTTTATGCAGTATTTGGTCTCCATGCAAGTAAAAGGACTTTCCCAATATACGTGAGTGCTACTCTTTCATTGTTCATGTATTATAACTTCAACGAACAACTTCAACTCACTTTAAATCACATGCAAGTGCATAGGGAACTGGATACTGTTTCTGGCATTGCTCGTGCAAGGTTTTAGAATGCCAGGCTTCACTTACCGGCTTCTATAACCCTTGTTCTGTGGGTTGCACCGCTTCCACGACTTCTGCCACATCTTCTACTGCTTCTGGCTTCTTAGGGACATACACCCTTCCTCGCTGAAGGTGTCTTTGGTCTGGGCACATGCTTATGGGGCCCCTCTTGCTCTTGAGACCCATGGTTTAACAACTGCTCCTCACCTTGTCTCCAACATGTTCTCTGCATGGCAACCACAGCAATCAGGCTATCATGGGGAAAGACAGCTCTCCTGCACGCCTTCCCCTGCGCAGCCTCTGTACCTCAGACTTTGAGGGAACAGAACACTCTCCACGTTCTGGCGTCCCTCTTCTTCTCTCACTTCTGCTTGGTTTGCCAGCTTTGTGTCTTCTTCTTTCTGTTACTACTGCTACAACTCACACTCCAGGCCCAGTTCCATCTCCTTCCAATTTCCTGCACCTGAGGGGGCCTTTTATGCTTCCCAGGTTCCTTCAGGTGTGGGCTGTTAGGCTTAATTGCCTGACTACTGCAACTACATGCCTCTTCAGCCCTTCCTCATCCCAGTACTCATGGGATCAGGGACATCTAGTCCCCTTCACCAAATCTGTTTCTTTTAACATCTGCCGTTTGGCCAACAGCCATCAAATGTGTGGTATTATGAGTAAAGTTAAGCAGGGGGGGTTTCTCAGTCTTCCTGGTCTGTTTCCCTCCCCCATGTGATCCTCCCGCAGTTCAACATCCTCGGAGTCGGGATCAGGAAGTGTCCACCTTTCCCGGGCCAAATGAGAAGTGTCGCAGAACATGTTTCTGGGAGAAATAATCATTGATTCATCACACTGGACACCAAAGACTTCAATGAGGCCGATTTGCAAAAAGTAATGCTTTCGCCAAGGGTGGATACTAAGTGCGGTCATGTACCTAAGAGTCTGCACAGTGGCTGCAAATACTGTAATAGTATGTGTACAGAACTGGACAGGTCCTCTGGCAGCTGACTTATGTGTGTGGGTTGTGGCCACTGGCCAGATTGTTGGGTTCATGGTTGTATTATGCTATGGTGGTTGAGGCCAGCTGCTAGACTCTTGGGTGCATGGCCAGAGGTAATGCACCAAAGAGTCTGCCCACTGGCTGCAAGTACTATAATAGTATGTGTACAGAAGTGGACAGGGCCTCGGGCAGCTGACTTATGTGTGTGGGTGGTGGCCACTGGCCATATTCGTGGGTGCATGGCTGTATTATGCTGTGGTGGTTGTGGCCTGCTTGTAGACTCTTGAGTGCATGGCCAGAGGCACTCAAGAGTCTGCCCACTGGCTGCAAGTACTGTAATAGTATGGGTACGGAATTGGAATTTGGCTATTGGAATAAAAACATTACAATAATATGTGTACAGTAGTGCATAGACCAGGCCTTTGGGCAGATAGCCTATGTGGTGAGTGCAGAAAGGCTTTATTAGTTTAGGGGAGTAAAATATAAATCATAGGAGGATGTTTGGATAGGTTAGAAATAGGCCATATGTCCAAGAATCTAGGCACTGGCAGAATGACTGCATTATTGTAGAAATGTAAATGTAACTATGCTGTCTGATTATATATTGACCTAAGCACACTCGTATCACTTTCGCATAATCAAACAATGTCGCAACATGTGAACCTGAAACCATTGCTTGAGAAGCCATTTTGTGTAAGGAGGCCATTTTGAGTTTTTGTTCTGCTCTCTGCTCATTGCATATATATATATAAATATATATATATATGTATATAATCTGGTTTTCAGCTTGAGCACAGTTACCGACCGCTGCTTGAACTTTGAGTTGCTTACATAGTTAGGAAGGCCAGGCTGCCACATGATTTGTTTTGTCTTATAATGAGAGAACCTTGAAGCTGTACATAAGCACGCGTAATCTGCAAACCCAGGTGCTGTTCTGTCTGGTTAGGCCATTATAGCAGGCAGCTAGAAAGAATTATACATGGCTGTGTGTGCTCCCCCACTGGAGATGTTCTTCATTTCTGCTCCAGAACTGTGTGACCTTTGCAAAGAGAGATAACCTTGGCTGTTATGGCAAGGAATGCCACCTCGTTATAGGGAACATATGTTTTCCTCCATCCAGCTGCACCCGGTTCTCAGATAGTAAATTGTTTTGGTACTGGCAGCAAGAGTGTAGAATGTTTTAGTATAATGAATTACGCAGTAACCCCTTGAACCCTAGCCTGATGATGTCTGAACAAAGAGGGCTGGGCAAAGCCTTCTAATGCTGTGAAGTTTGCTATATATGTGCCTGTTGTGCTTGTGCTCACTCTCTCTCTCCTCACGGTGTCCGCCTTCTTACACATCGTGGGGAGCTGAGATCCATTTGATCAAATGCTATTATTGAATAAATATATTTGACTTTGGATCTTTGTGACTGGCGTGTTATTAGTATCTGGTTGGATGCCTCATTTCCAGTCTTTGATCCGTAAAATGGCACCCGAATAGGGACCCTTCCACTGATGCCCCATCGCGGAGACGAGCGAGGACGAGGTGACCAGACCGAGATCGGCATGTGCCTTAGGGGCACCCCTATGCAAAGTGAGAAATGATTCCTCCGCAGATCTGGGCACAGCCCTTCTCTGGCCGACAGACCGCGTCTTGCAAGCACGGCGGCGAGGGTCCCGGACTCCAGGCAGTTTGAGCCAGGACATGCCAGACATGACGACTGCATCTTTCAGGACGATAGTTGAAATCAGATGAGTCGTGCCCCGATACCTGATATTAAGAAAAAACGACTCGAGGGCGCTGTGTACCTGCTCGTCCGGTTGATGGTCTCGGAGAAGATGCCATACTGTCGGAAGATTCAGTGAAGATGGAATGACGCGGAGAACCAGCCCGACTCCCACCAGAATGAGAATCGGGTTGGAGGTGAACCAGCTCCCAACGCCACGGGTGTGCTTTCCCCTGATTTACGTGGTGTCAGGGCAGTGCAGGCACTGAAAGGGGAAGCGTTTCCAGGTGGAATGTCAAAGTCCCTCTGTAGACAGCAGGATCCAGATGATGGTGGTAACACAGGAAATAACGTAATAATGAAAAGTGATTGTCCGAACAGGGCAGCGTACCAAAGTTGAACAAGAGGCAGATGAATCCAATAAGGGCAGCGTACCAAGGCAGGACAAGAGGCAGAAGAGACAAGGCAAAGGAAGGAACCCCAGGAAGGAGGAGCAGGACCAACCCAATTAGAGGGTACAGGAGAGGAACCACCCCAGGGCTGAAAGAACAAGGAATAGGAGGACCCCCTTCCCAGGAGCAGAAAAAGGAGGCACAACCAGGGCAACACAGCCAGGAAGAACCAGGAAACAGGCCAAGAAGGGAACTGGAACTCAAGAGTACCGGTGTAGAGCTCAAGAGTACCAGCGTGGACACGATTCCACCAACACCTGGGAGGCTTTGAACGCAAGCCGTGCTGTTCCCAGGCATTGGTATGCCCAGAGAGAGGCTCGGACCGCAAGTCTTTCCCAGCCCAAGCACCCTGTGCACTGTGCATGCGCGGAGAGCGAGACACGGCTGCCCGCGCATGCGTAGTCCAGCACGCACAGGAAACCCGGAAGCACCCGGGGACATGGGCATCCCAGGACCCCCCAGACAAAAGCGCAGATACATCCGCCAGGATGGGGCATGCCGTAAACGGCAGGAGGATCCTGAACCCCAGGTAAGAGGCGTGACACTATGTCCCCTCCCAGAAAGACCCGGAATCCCAGGCTCCCAGGGGAAGCGAAGGAAAAGGTTATGAACAAGAAGGTGTGCATGCACATTACAGCGCAGCTTCCAAGTGCGATCGCAAGCAAGGTAGCCTTTCCAATCCACCAAAAACTGGAGCACACCCCGACAAATTCGCGAATCACAAATTTTCTGTACTTCAAACTCGGGGATCCACCCACTTGAATGGAGGTAGGACGAGGACAGGAGCGCCCATAGACATCTGCCACAAATGGTTTCAGAAGGGAGATATGAAACACCGGATGTACCCACCAGGATTAGGGCAACTGTAACCGAAAGGCCACCGAAGACAGGCGTTTAGTGATCTTGAAAGGCCCATAAAATTGGGGTGCTAGTTTGGAAGGCAAATTACGCACTGCAGGTCTTTAGATGACAGCCAAACCAAATCCCCTACTTGGAAGTCTGGTTCTGCGGTCTGGTCCTTATCCGCCTGCCTTTTCATGCACACTCGTGCCTCTACCAAGGTACTGCGTGCCAAGTCGTGTTGCTTCTGGATATTGATGACCAACTGATCAGCAGACGGGACAGCACTGGGTTGTATAGGATGAAAAGGAACCAGTTTAGGATGTTGTCTGGCGGAACAGTAGAAGGGACTGACACCGGTGGCGGCGTGAGTTGCGTTGTTATAGGAAGCCTCAGCCAGATCTAAATGCTTCTTCTAGTTGGATTGAGTGGCATTAGCATTGCAGAGCAGGTACTGTTCCAAGGTCTGGTTTGTTCTTTCAGTCTGACCATTGGTGTGCGGGTGGTAACCTGAACTCAAAGCCATGTGAATTCCAAGATGACTGCACAACTGATGCCAAAAGGATGAGAGGAACTGGTATCGTCGATTAGAGATGATCTTCTCCGGCAATCCATGTAAACGGTAGATGTCATGTAAAAACGCCAAAGCCATCTGTGAGGAGGTAGGTATTCTAAGAAATGGAATGAAGTGCGCGGTCTTGGAGAAACAATCCACCACTACCATTATGCAAGTGTAGCCCTCTGATGGTGGGAGCGCGACAATAAAATCGGTGGCGATGTTGTGCCATGGGTATGGTGGAGTTTCAATGGGATGTAGGAATCCCATAGACTTTCTTCTCGGTATCTTGGTATGAGCGCAGATGGGACAGCTCTCTACATATTGTTTAACCTCCTTGGACCAGCCCAGCTACCAACATTGTCTGGATACCAACTCCTGGGTGGCTTTGATGCCACAATGGCCACCAACTTGAGAATCATGAAATCCGTGGAGCATGTTCACCCGAAGAGAGCTTGTGGGAATGTACAATCTGTTCAGAAAGAAAACTAAACCATTGCCTTCTGTGATCTGGGACCGTTTCAGGAGGTCAACACTATCCGGGTTGACTAGGGTCTCTTGCAATATCTTCTGCAGATGAGGGGAAAGTGTAAGCAGAAAGTGTTTGGGAAAAATCAGTGGGGTGTTCAAACAGGTGTTTTCCTCTTTTTTCTCCAGAGAGCGAGACAGGGCATCAGCCTTCAGGTTCAATGCACTGGGAATGTACGTGATCTGGAAGTCGTAATGAGAAAAGAAGAAAGCCCATCGGGCTTGGCGGGCGGTGCAACACTGCAAAGACCGCAAAAACTGCAAGTTGCGATGATCCATTCGTACTTCCACAGGGAAGCGTCCCCCAAGCAAATGGTGCCTCCATTCCTCGAATGCCGTTTTTATGGCCAGAAGTTCCCTCTCAATGACGGCGTAATTTTGATCGCTGGGAGAGAGTTTTCAAGAGAAATAAGCCACAGGGTGTTCATCACCGGACACAGGATCCTTCTGTAGCAGAACGGTGCCAACAGCGAAGTTTGAGACATCAGCCTCAATGATGTATTGCATCTCATTGTTAGGATGATGTAGAACCGGAGCCGTACTGAACGCCATCTTCAAAGAGTCAAACTTTGAGGAAGCCTGTTGATCCCAGAGGAATAGAATCTTGTTGCTGGTCAAACGGGTTAATGGGGCCGTCACCTGTGAAAATTGAAGAATGAAGTGCCGATAGAAATGGGCAAATCCCAAAAACCACTGGAGAGACTTCAGATCATGGGGTTGTTTCCAGTCTCGGATGGCCTGAACCTTGTCGAAATCCATGCCTGCCCTGCTGATCACGTAGCCCAAAAACTCCATGTCTTTCCGATGAAATGAGCATTTCTCGGCCTTTGCGAACAGCTGATTTTGTAACAGTCGTTGAAGCACCTCTCGGACGTGTGAAACATGTTCCTCCAGAGTGTTGGAAAAGACAAGGATATCATCCAGATGAACTCACACCGATATAACAATCAAGTCAATGAAGATGTTGTCCATGAATTGTTGGAAGAAGGCCGGGGCATTACATAGACCAAATGACATTACCCTGTATTCATAATGCCCGAATGGAGTCTTAAAGACTGTCTTCCACTCATCACCTTTTTTGATCCGAACCAGATGGTAGGCTCTGTGGAGATCTAACTTGGTGAAGAGTCTGGTTGATCCCAGGGATTCCATGATATTGCGAATCAAAGGCAAGGAGTAGCTGTCCTTTAGTGTGATATCATTCAGCTGATGGTAGTCGATACATGGCCGTAAAGTGCCTTCTTTTTTCTTCACAAAAAACAGCAGAAATCCTGCTGTGGATTTGGACGGCACAATGCATCCTTTCTTGACACAATCATCCAAATAGTCCCAAACTACTTGTCTTTCAGATTGAGTCAGGGCATATACTTGCCCGTGGGGAATCACAGCGCCCGGAACCAGATCTACTGAACAATCAAAGGATCTGTGAGGTGGTAGAGGTATGTCTCCAGGCTCCGAAAACACCGTCTGAAAATCTGCATATACTTGCGGGATCTGAGACAGAGAACACAGACCGGGTGAGTCCATACCGAAAAATAGAGGTGCTGAAGTTGAAGAAGCCAAGGACGTGCCAGGCACACAACAATCCCAAAGACAAAGGGCAGAGGTGAAGACCAGAGTTCGGGTCTCCCAATTGATGGTGGGATTGTGTCGCAGAAGCCATGGTAATCCCAACACCACCTGGTATGAGGAAGACTTAATAACGGCAGGCAGTGAAAAAGTCGAAAACATTATGTAGAAAAAAAATGTCTAATTTTTTTTTTTCGAATATGTCATTTTTTACTTTACGAACAGAAAATAAAAAAGGACATTCGGAAAAAAAAAATGTGGACATTTTTTTTCCACATTTTGACTTTCGACATTTTGTCATTTGACTTTATCACTATAAACCCTTGATAACATTGAGAGCTATCCGTTCTCCATGTCCCTCAATCTGGAGGAGCAAACCAATAGTGTGCAGACATATGGGACCCAAAGATAGAGATGTACCGTCAATGACCTCCACTGACAGAGCATTCTTTCTGGAATACAATGGTATCCCATTGTTAGCAGCAAATTCTTCATCAATGTAATTTCCGAAAGCCCCACAATCCAACAAACCATGGATCTCTGCTGTCTTGTCAAGCCACCTCAACTTGATCTTCAAAACCATCAAGACAGCCGGTTGCATGGGCGGAAGCACAGGACTTGAACAAGAAAGGACTGGCAGCAAGGAAGGACCTGTCGTAGCCTTTCCGATACACGACAGGTCATCTAGTTTCCCCCTTTCTTGAGACGACACAAGGGACAGGTACCCAGATAGTGACCAGCAGCCCCACAATATAAACACAATTGCAAATTCCTCCTGCTTTTCTTTTCCTCTTCAGACAAAGGACCCCGTACTGCACCCAATTGCATAGGTTCTGGAGTTGAATCCGAAGGTGCTGATGTTCCGGTTGGCATGTTTGGAGGTCTGGGATACAACTTCACAAAACAATGTCTCGCACCACGTCACTCAGCCAATCTCTGATCAATCCGCAAAATCTGTTCAATAAGTTGCTGGAGAGTTTCAGGCTCAGGAATGTGTAGCAACTCATCCTTGTATTCCTCTCTTAATCATCTGCGAAACAAGGTCTTCTGAGTAACTTCAGGCCATTGAGAATCGGTTGCTAGTTGACGAAAACAACCAATATAAGTGATTATATCACTGTTACTTATTGTATGTCCATTAGTTGGTTCTGTGCTGCAGAGACCAGATTAGGAGACTGAAAGACTTCCAGGAATGCTTTTTCAAAGGCCACGATGTCATTAAGTATAGGACTGTTGGTGACAACCAAAGGCGCTGCCCAAGCAAGAGCGTTTCCTGATAGGTTGCCTAAGATGTAGCCTATCTTAGCCTTATCATTGCGTGGATATGTAGAGGAAATGTATCCTACAATCGTTGGAGATTCTCCCACACGTCTGGGGCCGCCATCGAACTTGATTGGTGCTGTGTGAGCCATGGTGCTTTCTGCCTGAGGAGCGGCTCCAACACTCTGTGTCACCATCTGACGTAACGTTAAATTCTCCTGACATAGCGTGGTCATTTCAGCACGTAGAGCTTGTACCTCATTCCAAAGATCTTGGTTCTCATCCATCTCCGAGTCAGAAGGCAGGTGTCTCCATCTATTTAGAAAAGTGTCTTGAGGGCGCTGAGTACCTATTAGTCCGTTTGATGGTCTCAGAGAAGATGTCAGACTGTCGGAAGAGTCAGTGAAGATGGAATGACGCAGAGAACCAGCCGACTCCTACCCGAATGAGAACCGGGTTGGAGGTGAACCAGCTCCCAACGCAACAGGTGTGCTTTCCCCTGATTTACGTGGTGTCAGGACAGTGCAGGCACTGACAGGGGAAGCGTTTCCAGGTGGAATGTCACTTCCTGTGGTACCACCATCATCTGGATCCTGCTGTCTACACAGGGACTAACGTGATAATGAAAACTGATTGTCCAAACAGGGCAGCGTGCCAAGGTTGAGCAAGAGGTAGATGAGTCCAATAAGGGCAGCGTACCAAGGCAGGACAAGAGGCAGAAGAGACAAGGCAAGGGAAAGTACCCCAGGAACGAGGAGCAGGACCAACCCAATTAGAGGGTATAGGAGCGGAACCACCCCAGGGTTGAAAGAACAAGGAATAGGAGGACCCCCTTCCCAGGAGCAGAACAAGGAGGCACAACCAGGGCAACACAGCCAGGAAGGACCAGGAAACAGGCGAAGAAGGGAACTGGAACTCAATTGTACCGGCATGGAGCTCAAGAGTACTGGCATGGACACGATTCAGGAACAAACTGCGTTGAGACGCGGTTTGTTTGAATGGCCCGGCTCCTTATAAAGGGCCACCAACACCTGGGAGGATTGGAATGCAAGCCGTGCTGTTCCCAGGCGTTGGTATACCTAGAGAAAGGCTCGGACCCCAAGTCCGTCCCAGCCCAAGTGCCCTGTGCACTGAGCATGCGCGAAGAGCGAGACACGGCCGCCTGAGCATGCGTAGTCCAGCACGCACGGGAAACTCGGAAGCACCCAGGGACATGGGCATCCCAGGACCCCCCAGACAAAAGCACGGATACATCCCCCAGCATGGGGCACGCCGTAACAGCAGGAGGACCCTGAACCCCAGGTAAGAGGCGTGATACCCGATATCCCTGATATTTGTTGTTGAGAGTTGCCTTGCAAGAGCAAACGCCCAGGTAAAGAGAGTACGGGTTGTAACTTGCCTGGGAAATTGGCATCCTGCTTTGCTAGATTTTTGCATTGCGGAAGTCAATCTTTGGAATATGGCCAACCGTTTCCACCCGAAGGGTTGCCGGCATATGAAATGTATGTGAAATATGGACTAGGAGCAATCGTTTTTAATAAGATTTGGCACAGACAAACTAGGGATGCACCAGAACTTCAATGGCCGTATAATGGCAGTTTCGAGCTAGGCCGTATAGCACACTTAGAAACTGTATTGTTACCCAAGAAGGCTAGGCCCGCTGCATTTGACACTATTAGGGACTGGAGGAAGGAAGCGACACAGCACTTGCGAAGTAGAGAGAAACATTGACGCAAACACAAGACTAACACTGAGAAAGCACTAGAACATGGCCAACAGACACAGGAAGATAAAATTAGGGGATTGGACAGGGCATTCCACCTAGAGGTACAGATGATATATCCCTCTCAGGATATGCATGCATCAGATGTGTTGATAAACAAAATATTGAATGAGCAAAGGTCTGACCCAGTTGATGATTCCACTGCACCACCTCCCTATGTACCACCTCTGGCTGCTTCTTCGCTTGTGCCCCCTCCTGTATTTGCACCTGTGCCAATTGTTGCGTTTTCTACTCCCTCTCACCCATCTGCGCCGCTGGCGTCATTTCCCCCGCCAACTAGCGAGGCGGATTTGCTTGTTGACTCTCCCCCGAGTGGTTCTGCTCCACTGTCGGAAGCCTATAATAATTACAGAGAAACCCGAAGTACAGTTATCAAAGAAAGGAGAATGGAATTGCACCAATGGGCTGAGACATATGTTGAAGGGGGCGTTGAAGGTGCCACTTTATCTGCTTTGTCCAATCATGGGGATTTCACCGACCAAAAGGTACTGATTGAAAGAATGGTTTCGTATTTGGTTGAGATATGGGGAGATTTAACAGATGAAGTTGCGCCGCAAAAATTGCGTGACCAGGTGGTCCTTGCCCGAACTTGTAGTAACAGAGCGAAGATGCTAAATTATTTGAGTAGAATATTTGTGTTCAAGAGAGAACTTGACTGTTTACACAAATCACTTGTAGACAAGCATAAGATGCAGACATTGTATGTTCAGAATCAGTATTTCCCTCCTTCAAAACCGGTTAGTGAAGAGATGCATATTTGTGTGAGAGATGCCCTTAGGTGGATTTCAGATGCCACTATTCCCCTGATTGAAATTCCTGATACATTTTGGCAATACACAGCTGCGATGCAAAGGAAAGTGTTGCAGGTGATGGTTGAGTATTTGCAGGACGATTGTATGAAGTGTAACGCATGTTGTCCGGCTGATTTAATTCTGATCTATAAAAGAGCTTTTTCCACCAGACACCCCATTGACTGCATTGTCTCTTGATCTGGCCCTATCGTTGAATAGACGTTTAGACCTTCCCATGATTGACCCGCCCACTATGCAGTTACCTATGTGAGAGGTTCCGCCAACATTTGTTCCTAAGGTCGAAATTCCAGCCGTTGATGCAGGTAATGCACGCACGATTGAAGCACATTATATTTCCCAGTTTGTCCATATCCCATTCTCTCGCCAAGAAGTAAATACTCTTAAACAGTCGATTCCAGATATTAGAAAG